>NC_052619.1:23663098-24387328 GCF_016545825.1 Eucalyptus grandis | reverse complement strand
TGCATTAAAAACTTTTCCGGGTTACCTTTTGCTTAATGACCCTAATTTGAACATTAGGCCATCAATCTGTTTTCCTAATTAACATGAAGTACAGAAAACATCTAGCTAGCTAATTATCGCCAAGCGAAATCATTTCAAGGCAGGTCACGCATTTTGCGCTCCTTGAAAACTTCTAATAAGCAAGGTTACGCTGTAATACCTGTTGAAAAATATTAATTACTAGAATCTAGGATTTTTCCTTGATTTTTATTAATAGAAAATGGTGGATACATTGCAGACAAGAGAGATCCTCTAGCGATGACCAGGACTTGTAATACAGCAAGCTGAGCTATCAGTGAGAGGACCATAGCTGACACGGAGAAACTATCTCATATAAATACAATGCTAATCTGATGTATAAAATTTGGTATGAAAAAATCTGATGAAAAAAATCCAATATTGTTTTGTAAAGAAGGAATAATGGAATGTTATGAGAAGAATCAAATTTGCAAGTTTCAATGTCAATATATATAAATTAATTAAGTCGTGTTGTATTTGATACACTCAATGTATTTCGAAAACATGATGAATTACTATATGTTGGCATATCTTTCTCCAAGTTCAATATGAACTGAGAAAGCCCTTTTTTCAACCAAAAAATTAAGCAAGCTTAATGGAACCAGAATTTAGGCCCAAAAAAAAAAAAAAAAAAAAATGGAACCAGAATGAAGTATATTCAAGTTATCTTCTTGAATAATTGGGTTGTGCTCACTTTCACTGTTGCATTTGCACTGAATCGAGTTAAATGTATACATCATTTCATTTAGGTCAATGCATTTTTTCTTTTCTTCGGTCAGGTAGCCCGACATGATTTGGCTTTCGATCAGACCATTTTGTTAAGTTCCCAGTTAGGCGAATAACGGCTTTGTGGTGTATTTTCTTTTACCCCCATGATCTCCATTCATACTCAAGGCATTTCAGCAATTAAATCAGTGATTGGGGCATAAAACAGGCAGCTATATTTAATGTTCATATTGCATGACATGATGGAACTCTTAATTAATTTCAACCTAGAGGAAAGAAAAAAAAAAACTGAGAGAAAGCCATATCTCCTTAGAGATAATTGAGGCGGTCTATTATTTCCAATTTGATTGCTCAAACTTTTCCGAAGAACTCGAAACTGACAATAATGGTCATCAGGAAAAACGACCGAAAATCGAGGAAATAATTACCACTCAATTTTGGGTTCGTGAAGTTGGTACCAAGAAATTGTAAAACTGAACCAATTGAACTAAATTAAATGAAGATACAGTAAAAGAAAACGAAAATAGCAGGAAAAGCCACATTGAAAAATAGAGATGTCTGATATGCTGTCTGTGTGGGTCTTCTTTCCCGTTCTGCTATAACTTATACGTACTTACAGATAACTGCTTTACTCACCATACATTGACGGCATTTATAACAATAATCACTGTTCCCACCTTCACAGTAATCATCATGTTTTGGCATTTACTTGCAATTGTACACTGATTATGTTGCTTGCTATAAAATTTATCATTGGCAACACATATAAAATAACAATATGACAACAACAACATTATTAATATTTTGCTTTTGAAATATGTCTGACTTACATAGAAATTGCCCATCAACTAATATGTGTTTTTTATGTGCCAACGATTCTATCATCTCCATGCTTACAATTTTACTTCTTCAATTCTTCTTGAAAAGGACAATCATAGACGCTCATGGACATTTTGTCACCAAAGTATCAGCAAAATGCATAAAATTAATATTCGGTGGATGTTACCCCAATTCTTTATGATAAGTGAAGTCAATTACCATGCACAAAATCATTAAAGGCCCTTGGAAGACCTCATACTAAACAGATGAAGTTTATATGTTTCCTGTATCGTAATTGGATTATTTTTTATTGCCAATCTTTCAGGGTCGGTGTAGTTGAATAGGTGTCAAGGGATTTTCAACACAGGATTTAGACAACATCAATTAAACTATGCCTTGCAAATTGTTCTGTAATTAGGATCATCAACATAATTTAAAGATCTGAACTTACCTAGTTCATGATATTTACAAAGTATTTCTTACATTTTAAGGTAATTCGACCTTTGTGCTCATATTCGATAAGCAAAATCAGGCTATTCCGCTTCTTAGTTTCAACTGGTTGGGGTTGCTACACGTGGGACGATCGGTCAAAAACTCATAGATTCTCCGAGAAATTCTACCTTGAAAAGTCAAAAGGTCACCATCAAACCAGTCCTGGACGGCTCTATTATAGTTTAATAAATTCCACCGAAATTCCACCGAAATTCCAAGCGCACTAAACTGACAAATCAACAAAATGAAAATGTTTTTGTCTCTAATTTGTGGATTATAAAATGCTAGTGGCAGGAGGTCGGGAGGGTTCCGCCGGTGTAGGAGCCAACCACGCAATGTTCTTTAGTCAGATTCTTTAGTATTCAAATGAAAAAGAAAATCAATTTGCCAAATGGGGGCAATCGGGAGAGTTCCATTTTGATTGAGGTTTGCTAGGGGCAAGAGAATACCAATCTGGAGGCTCATCATTTGGTCCATTTCACTAAGTTGTGAAGGACTAATCAAGATACAACTCTGATCTTGCTGTGACAAAGAGGAGTGGTGGGGTTTCCTTTTGAAAGTCTAGTGGTTGTGGTGCATTTGACCCTTGACCTTTTCTTTTCCTGGAGATTTTCCGTACATATTAGATCTTGCAAAATGATTGCGGAAGGTGCTTCATGATACTATTTTGGCAACTTTTTCTCAATTTTTTTCTGAAGAAAGTTGCTCTATTGAAAAACAAGAGTTCAATTTCCCATATGCAAGCGGATTTTTTTGTTTATTGGTTAATTACCAAGGATAAATAGTGAATGAGAGTACTTAACAAGGGTCGATAATTCTCAAGTAATCGATTGAACTAAGAAAAGAAAAGGAAGTTTGTAAACTCAAACTTATACTTGAGAAGGGCCAAAAAGTGAACTTATAATTTTGACACTAAAAGTTAGAATAAATTTGTTATAACATATAGAATTGTCTCAAACTAAATTGACTCTTAAATCTCTAAAACGTTCAATTAGTTCTTTTGATTTAATAAAATGTAAATAGACTCTTTCATTATCTCTATCAATTGGACTTTGATTGCATTCATTTAATGTGTAAATGTGAATTAAAATATGTTAACGGGATTGAACTTGAGTTCCCTCTTAATGATCTCTCCAAGTGAAACTATATCACTTCTACCACGGTACCAAACTCGTAATATTAGACGGTTGTTGGTAGCCCACTTTTGATGTGCATCAGCATTTGGAGAAATATATGAAAAAATGAATCTTCGATTAACTCCCTAATTGAAGTAAAGGATGGTGTCCCCCTCTTCCAATTGATCTTGGCTAGGCCAAGATGATTGGAGATTTGAATTGAGAGGGCTCACAAGTGAGGGAGAGGTTTCTTAAGCGCACATGTGAGGATGTTTGAAAAAAAGTTTCACATCAGAAATGTGCTGTAAGGTGAAACAGTTAATACATTTTTTTGAAGAATATTTATTGGCTTGAACTTTTAAGTGATGATTGTTCCAATTGGATACGATGAAGGACTCAAACTTAAATTGTCTTTTGGTGATCTTTTCAAGTGAAGGTATTAAGAGTTTTACTAGAAGAACCCACAATTTTTTACAATCATCATGGATCACGTTTCATATTATCATGAGACCAAACATAGGATCTAAACCTGAAACCGTTGGTTACGGGTCATTTGCAATTGTTGGAATCGTACATATACATGAGGAATATACGAAGAGGAGAAGAAACGATAGATAAGCTTAATCTTAGTGACCGAACTAGAAGATGCATTGACTAGGTCAAGCTTCATGCAATTTACCTCAAGAGCACTGTTAACTGACTACTCACTTTGGCCTAAGTGCTTGCCAAGTTCAAGAAGCTTAACATCGAATTTCAAGAAGGCTGGAATTGTCCTTCGGCATATGCTGTCACATATTCCATGCCGGTTAGGAAGCTTTTTCTAACATATATATATTTTTTTGCCCCCTCTCACCAGAGGTCCATTCATTGCATAAAACGTTAATTCTATCAGTGGGGTGGAAAAAAACCTTAATGCTGACCTGAAAAAGCCGAATCCGATAAGTCAAACAAATGATCATGGTACCAAGGTCCACAGAGATACATGATCTTGAAAAGCAAAAACGTGAAGAAGACACTCAATGGCTATCAATTGTTGGAGATTTTGTCAAATTCTGGCTGTCACATAAGCGGTTCGTTGGGCGACCGTAGTTGGTCGGGCAGTTATTTAATTGACTCTTGCACTGGCCCTCAGTGTCCTTCTACTGTTGTCTATAATTACATTTATCAGAAATATCAGTAGCTAGGATATGTACTTATCAACTCAAAATGTAAATGAAATACCACAAAATTCTCTAATTATTTAAGGACTTTCGCAGGATATATATGTTGTCCAATCATTTTTACATAATTACTTTTGCTCACCATATTGGTTTTGATGGCCAGTAGAACTACCTTTATGTTTTCCGCAATGATTTGTTTAATGTCATTTAATGTGTTATGCCCTCTTATAATTCTTACACACATATACCATTTACATCCTCTTTCTAATGGTCGTACCATTGGCTGCACATCTGTTTTGGTAGGTCGAGAGCCCAAATCGTATTTGTCTATTGGTTTACAGCATATCTCTTACATTGTCAATCTTGACTAGATTTTCCATTCAGTCTCAACACATCAATCTAAGATAGCTCAACTTTATTGAGAAGAATATGCGGATCCATCAAAAAGTTTCTTAGGAAATAATATTTCACTTAGCCACAACATGCACGCAATACTCGAATGGATCTCCTCTATTTCACTAACCCAGACAACTGCTAATCTTTTTGTGTAATTAAATCCTAATATCCTGTTGAAGATTGAGATTTTGTGCCTCTTTGGTATAATTTCAAGCATATTCTTTCCTAAAGGAGCTCTGACAGCTCCGTCAACTGTCTTTGTAATCATGAAGAGACACGCATGACAGTAGAAAAAGATGCCACATGGTTGCAATTAACTAATAGTAATATATACTTCTTTCTAAAGTGGATGTTTGGCGAGAGACTTTACACTCTCTTGGTAGTTCTTTCCGGATCCTATTTTCAATTTGTTGTCTAGAATAAAAAAACAAGTGTTAAGTCTTAAAAGTGAGAGCTAAAAGCTGAAGGAGAGGCCATCTGAAAATATAAAGGGATAAATACACTAAAAGTACCAAAAGTTATGTACAACGTTTACTTTAGTATTACAAATTTTCGTTGACTCATTTAAGTATTAAATCGGAGAAAAATGATCACTTAAGTGTCAACGGTGAGAAATTCATACCAAATTGATTACATGTCATTTATAATTAAATTTATAATATGACTTGGCAAATTTTTAAAAACTCTAGTCCACATGGCATTTTCATGTGATGTGCTTGACATTGAAGTGGTCATTTTTTCACAACGACTAGCACTGAAGTAATAACTTTGAACAAAATTTGACACTTAAACGATTACTATTTACAACTTTTGGATGACTTCGTTTTAAGGGTTATATGTTGACTAGACAAGCCGAGCCATGTAGGATCAAGAAATTAATAAAATATAAGTACGTCAGATTTCCGGCGACCTTGATTGGAGTTGGCACTAAAATGGTCTTTTTTTTTTTTTAAGTGGCACTAAGTGATAATTTTTTTTTTGGCACTAAAGTAAATGCTATATACAATTTTGGCAGCACTTCTAGTGTATATATCTCGAAAAAAAAGTATTTGATCTTAGGGATGTCTTGTAAATCATAGATAAGATGAAGTGCAATAGCTTAGGGACATCCCCAACATTACAATTAGAGTTAATAATTCAAAAAGATGGAGGTAAAGACTCTCCACATGTAGCCAATACAACATTTGTTTAGGAAGGTCTAATTTTTTGGTGGAGTGAAATTCTACCTCTTACATTTTTATGCACCTTAGCCAATAATATGGATGTCAGTTGACTTATTATAAATCGTCTATGGTTGTGCTCCATCCAAATGCAATATATGGTTGCAAGGGAAAATACATTGAGAAGTTTCGTAACTAAATCTTTGCCATTTGTTGCTGTGACGGCCAGGCAGCGGTACGTGGGAAGGAGGGATGAAGAAAGTGCGTCCGCACCTCGGTCCCTGGATGTGTGCAAGGAGGGAGCGCGTCTCTTGTCTCAAATCGATTAGGAGGGAGTCCTTGGCTAGTTTATAAGGCTTTGGTACTCTAATTTGTGTAACGCGTTTTAAAGCAGTGAGGGCCAAAGGCCCAAAGCGGACAATATTACACAGTGGGAGGCTCGGGTTCTTACAGTTACCCTAGTCATTTATTGGAGTTCCTCATTCTATCTACTTAAGAATGCCTAATCTCACCTCGCACAAGGATACTGCACCCAATTACATTGGAAGAATAGATGTGCTTTATCTTCTATACTAGCCCTGCAGAAGTTATACTAGATATCGAGATTAGAACGGGTCACAATTTGAGGAGACATCCCCGACTCCAAGCCATACTACTCCTTATGTTGAGTTGCATAATTGGGGTGCCTCTGCATTTTGTGTTGTGAACCCAAATGCTCTAAAAGGAAGAGGATATATGATTGATGAGGTTCTATAGTGTGCAGCCCGACAAAACTTTGTTCCATATGTTCAGTTTGGGCAATCCTAATCCTTCTTTCCTTTTTGGTGAGCAAATTACTTGCCTTGCAGTGCGATCCATGATTTGCTTTAGAACCAAAACATAAGCATTGTCGAATCCTCTTCTCAATCTTTATATAGTTTGCTTTAGAAGCAAGAACATTTGCATCCAATAGATGCAAATGAAGATAAGGACCGAACTTGCATGCTTCATGTCGTAACTTTCAATTTTCTTTAAGATTTTATCAGTAAGACTCTTGTTGTTTGCACGAGTGAGTCTTCTAGTAACAATGGGAACACCCAAGTATTTGATAAGGAGGGTACTTGTGGAAAGAGGCGTGTGGTCTAGTATAAGGAGCTTCTAAGCCTCGTTCAATCCAAAGAAAAAGATTTGGCATCTCGAGATTAAACTGTAGTCCTATGAGAGTAGCAAATTCTTGAAGGGCATCTACAAGGCAAATGACGCATTCTACATTTCCATGAGCAAATAAGAACAAGTCATATGCGAAACAGAAGTGAGTAATCCTTTGTATTTTGCAGCGCTAGTGATATTTGAAAGAAGATGCAGTAATTTTCACACTAACAATTCTATTGAAAATTTCCATAACCAAGACAAAGAGGTATGGGGAAAGAGGATCACCTTGTTGCAGCCCATTGGAGCTATTGAAATAGCCAACCTATGCGCCATTAAAGTTCACTGAAAACCTTGGGTTGGTGATGCCCTCGGCTATCAGATTAACCAAGTACTGAGGTATAATTAGGGCTTTTAGGATTTTGATGACTGCATCCCTATGAACCATGTTGTAGGCTTTCATGAGATCAATGTTTATGGTCACATGATTACTTTGTCTCCCTTATGGTAGTTGTTTAACAGATCTTGGCATAGTAGGATATTCTCTGAGATATGTCGTCTAGTGATAAAAGCAGTGTGGTTGAGACCAACGATAGAAGGAAGCATGCAACTTATTTGTTCTGCAAGTACTTTAGATATAATCTTGTATAGGACGTTGCAGCATGAAATGGGTTTGAACTCCTTGAGGCAGGATGGATTCTGAACATTTGGACAATGGTTCCAATCGTATTAACTATAGTAGACTTCTAAAACTTAATAGTTTTGCAAAGCGCATCCATTTTTTGAATATAGATTTTCCAAACCTCCACTTATGGATGATTTGAAGACTCTAAACCTTACAAGATATGTGTTTGACACAACTAGAGCTATTATTCATATTCCAAAGTTCTTCCTCTTGAAATATATATTGGCCCTCAACATTTGCTCCGAACTTTATGAAGTTCTTTTAGAATAAAAATGAACAATATTACTAATAAACTAGAATATTTCAAAGCTCTAAAGCTCATAGGATCAAGATCAAGCATTCAACATAAGCCAAAATTGGATCTTTCAATATAGCAGCACTTTCGTAATATGAGTAACCAATATGTCGTAAGCCCAAATTTTTCTTACTAAGTATTCATAATAAGTGCCTCAAAACACTCTTAAGTACGACTCATATTCTTGAAACTAAACATTCTTAAAATATAAAATGTGCACTAGTTCAGTTTAAATAAGGCAATATTGCATCTTTCAATATAGCAGCACTTTCGTAATATGAGTAACCAATATGTCGTAAGCCAAAAATTTTCTTAATAAGTATTCATAATAAGTGCCCTCAAAACACTCTTAAGTACGACTCATATTCTTGAGAAATTTCGACAATACACTAGTATGGCAAATGCAAAATGGCAATAAGCAAAAGATGAGCCCACATGCCATTTTACTTGTGGTTATACAGTTACTTGCAAGGCCTTGTTAATGTTGGAATATATTCGTAATGGATTTTATCAATAGTTAAACTTTATCCAAATATGAGTTCATTTAAGTGTGTTGAGGATTATTTCTTAATCATGCTGATACTTAGTTCTGATCGTACAAGCATTTGAGAAAAATTTCACAAAAGTCTGTAAATTTGCAAAAGAAAATAGTCTAAAAGCAAAATCTTGGTTCTGCAAAAATTCAGACCTGATCAACGGGCACTTTTCATATATTGATTCGAAGACCACTGGAGTTTCTAAATTGAAGACCCATCTCAAAACAAAAAGTACGATATTCCCAGATTATTTAGCCTAATTTGCTCAAGAAATTGGTGAGATAGCATGACAAAAACTTGCCATCAATAAAAGATGACCAATAGAAAATTTGATTGATAGCGTAGTTTCTGCACATGTTTTTAAGGAATTTTGCCAAGATTTTTATAAAGAGAATTAGATGACATAACGCTTAATTTATTCAAGTGCAACATTCGAATTGGAGCTCCATAAGTTGGAGAAAACTTCTCCAAAAGTCATACAGTCGGGAAGGGCAACAACAAGAGAAACTGAGTATTCTTGAGATGCTCTTGAGTCTGTCTCTTTGTAAGCTAGTGAGACCCATTTGAGTGTTTTCTACAATGAGTTGCAATAATGAGAAATCCATTTGTCACACACAAAAAAAGTAGCTATACTTAAAGTGAAGGCGTTTGTATTGATAAGAGATAAAGTGTGCAAGTGACTATAAAATCACTTAGAGGTGTGATTTATAATTTGGGAAAGAGACCTATTGTGCTATGTGTACAATGTGTGAGAACGACTGTTGAAATTTTCAATAGTTACTTAGGCTATAGTGGGTTTGCTATGGAAGAAAATTAGGTTCAGTAAGGCAACAAGTTGTACACGGCGCTATTTTTTTCTCTTGGCTTAACTAGTGAAATCCAGTCTATTTGGGCTGTTAGAGTTACAAGAGAGAAGTAGGCACCCCAAAGTTGAATCTCCATAAATCTCGTTTGCAATTGATCCTTCTTCTAACTCTTCAATTTTTGATGGCTATAATGCTAGTTCATTTTGCGCTTAGAAGCAGCACTTTTATTAAAGTTGGTTCTAAAAGATTAATGTGTATTTTCTTGAAAAATCAATGCACCCTCCTTTTGATTGCTTAATTAGACCTAACACTTAATAAGCATCTTAAAGGCTCTTGTTAAACACAATCATCTCTTACAACAAAGAAAACTTAACATCATTTTCAACTTCAAACTTTGCCCAAATATTCTAGTAATATCTATTAGCGGCAAAGATGGATAATGACCACAGGTATTCAGACAATAGAAAGAATGGTCATCTAAAATGACCCACCCTGTTCAAAAATAAAAATAAAAATGACCCACATAACAATGATATGATTGCACAAATCTCTTGTAGATTTTAAAATTTTGAATTATATCTCCCGCATCCTACAACTACTTAAATTAATTTCATCAAATAAGTCAAATTCTTCATCCATCTTTTTTTCCTAAATTAATGATTTCTTTTGCTAGTCATAAATACAAGATTCATGTTTCCAAGATAATAACACCAAATGAGATGCGTTAATTTTATGTACTACACACCAAAAGTCCATCTTCACACATTTCCCAATTGCATTTCCTTTACTTAAGCAAGCACTTCAAGGAAACAGGTTAACATTGTCTGAATATGCTCGTTTCATTTATTCATTAAGTGGCTCTGACAACGCAGAGAATATTTCATGTAAGAGGATGGATATAAAAATTGTTAATATATATTGAGTTTGCCAAAATTACGTTGTAATCTCATACGATGTCTCAAAACAGTTGGAATAATTTCCAACGGGAAGTCGATTTTAATGGGACGGGGTGCATAGACTAAACAAGGGGTTACAACATGTGCTTCTGCAACATAAGTTCACTCACCTTAACAGCAACCGACTTTTTCCAGGCTCTAAAAGTCATCTACTTTTCCTGAAATGTCCTTTAAATATGACTCAATGGCCCAACCTGTTAAAGTGAACATTGCGTCACGATTACAACTGCTAAAGAAATTATCTATTGTTAAGAGTAAAGCTAGATTTGCTGAGAATGGTCTACTAAATAGTACACAGTGATGTGACAGTTTTATTGGATATTGAATATCACCCTCCCATTTACTAAGATGCTATTCTCACCTCACAACTTAACAAATAAATTTTAGTATACGAAGCATAATTCTTTATTTTATGAGTTTTGTAAATGTACTCTAGAGACACACTCATTAAGAAACTAAATTAAGTATATTTGATCAATGTCTGAAAAATTTCGGAAAGATGATTCTTAGTTTGTTAGCAATCAACCAAAAGAATCTTATATGTGCGGCTAAGCATGCACGTTCAAAACCAATTTTAAAAGCTTAATGATGATAACAATCGAGCAATTGAAGGGTTAAACAACAAAGGACAGAGACATTTGGTATTTCAATTGAATTTGTCGACCAAAGATAATGGTTTGAGCTTGCACATGAGCGGCCAACATTTTATACTCTTCTCCTCCAAGTGGAGAGTAAAGAGAATCCCTGAATGTTTGGTGCATGTGGATTGTGGTGGGGAAGCCCAAATTTGCTCGTCATGTGATCATCTATACGCTAAATGTCGTCATCTTTTGATATATCCTCCTTATTGTAAGGAGGTTCTCTTTACCTATTATTCCAAAGAAATGATCGAAACAACCATGATATATTATATATGGAGTAAGGGCACTAGTGATAATCATTCCGTTCCAAAATTAATTTATGTTCTAGAAATAGATTTTTATATTTCTATTCCCAAGATGAGTTTTTGAGTAAAAATTCGTGTTTGATAACGAAACAAAATTTTTGTCCCTAGAAAAGAAATGGTAATAACATAAAATTTCTCTCTTAAATGGTAGTGGTGGCTAGCAACCGACGCACGCGATCAGTGGCTGGCCGCCGGTCGACCGCTAACTGGCTGTCGGTTGACTGCTGATGGACAGTAGATGGTGGTTGGTGATTGGTGGTGGCAAACGGTGGGCGGTGGCAAGTGAGCAGCCGGCTACTAAAGTGGGCGAGCAATGAGAAATTTATTTCTCATTTCCATTTTGGAAATAGAAAAGTAGAAAATGTTTACTTTTTATTTCCATTCCAAACCTATTTCTAGTCTCGAAATTTGTTCTAGAAATAGAAAAATGAAATTGTATTACCAAGCAGATTTTTGTTCTAAACCTATTTTCAAGAACAACAAAATAATTTTGGTAAAAAGTAGAATGGTTATCACACGCGCTCTAAGTTTATGAAAAAATTGCATAATTTGTTCTAAACCTACTGTGCAAAAATCAATCAATTGAGTCAATGTATTCTTGAATCTTCGAAGGAAGGTGCAATCAAATCTTTTCGGTCACGTCTTGCCCGATCTATCGGGCGTGGTAGTCCAGTCGTTATCAACAGTCATACATATTCAAAAGTGTCAAGTTCCAAAATATATCATTGAGGACTCTTCTTTTACTCAAGTCAGGTGAGGCATTTGATTGTAGGGCAAGTTAAGAGTAATGTGCAAGATTATTTCATCGTGTGCTTGAACCTGACGTATCCTTCTCACGACCTAAATCCATGGTGGAGTGGCACTTATTATTAGCTGTCCTTTGTGGTTACTATATAAGCACCCAAAATTCTTTTGGAAACCACGAGACGAGGTCAATCAAGAATAGTCGTTGTCATATTACATGCCCTACTCAAAAATACAAAAGAGTTTTCTTCACCACAATCGAAAGGTCAAAGGAGCAGTGGCCAATTTTAGTTGGAAGTTTACAATGGTATCGTTGGTGCTAGCAATATCACCTAGAGGGGTCAGTGAATAGGTGATTTTAAAAAATCTTGACAAATTTAAATTGGAAGTAAAGTAGTCAAGATTTGAGTCTGAACAATGACGGTAGAATGATCATTAGTGCAAAGGTTTTTGATGAATATCATTGCAAAATAATTTTTAAGATTCAAGATAAATAATTATTTTTTATAAGTGAAATATATGCCAGATCACTAGCTATATAGTTATAAAAACTGGAATTTGCGTTTGAATATGTTTATGAATTTAATGATATTTGGAAAATAGTCTAAACAGTTCTGAGTCTGATGATATTTGGAACAAAGTCTAATAGGTTTTTGAGTCTGAATAGACTTCTCGATCATATGATACTGTCTAAGTCTAAATACTCATTGAGTTTAAATAGACTTTGCATAGAGTCTAAAGATGCCAAACATTTTGACAATATTCACATGTAAGCTTTGTTGATATCCTTATATTACTCTAATGATATCCATGATGTCCATGAAGTGAATAATCAAAATTTCAGACGTAATATCCAAGCGATAATAACTAGAGTTTGAATTTTGTTTCTTCATAAATATCACTTGAAAATACTTTTGTTAGATTCAACATACACTTATTAAAGGTTTTGTCAATCTTCACAATGTATTAGGAAGTTTTCTAAATGGGTATATTAAAATCATCGGCAAAGGGTAAATATAACAACATTAACACAAGCACGCACACAACACGCAGAGGGAGGGAGGGAGGGATAGAGGGGCCTGTTTTTTGTTTTTGTTTTTTTTTTTTTTTTGGGGGGGAGAGGAGAGAGATAATGCTCTTGCAATAATATGGACATAATATATGAGTGATGCACTCTGAACGATCTTCTTGCAATAATCACCATCCACGAAGAAGACGAACGGCAGAGAAGTCCACATGCATAATTTTTATATGTAACTGGTCAGTGGGTTAAGATTCTCGCAAAGACTTTCTCCGGCCTATAAATTGAAGTGCGGAGTTCAAGTGCTTCTCATTCGGTTGACTATATTCCGCCGTACCTATTTCTTCTCATTGCTCGCTTCAAAGTAGAAAATCAACCTTCCTTTTCCGTGCTTCTCTGGCTATGGCTGATCTGCAAGTCATATCGATATTTGCGATCATTTTCACCTTCATCGCGTTCGATGCAATTCGAACTTCTGAGGGAAGGTTGATAAAATCAGCATGGGAGGACCAACTCCATGCAATAAATTACGACCCAATGCATAAACAAGCATTGCAATTTCTCACTCCAAGTCAGACTCCTACGAACGATGATCATTCTGATGCGGGGAAGGAGTTGGTTGCTTCGCCTACAGCACATGATCAGGCAGCCAATTTAGGTGAGTCAGAGGCATTGGACAAGGACGATTTCCGCCCCACAACCCCTGGGAGCAGCCCTGGAGTGGGCCATTCTTTCGATGGCTTAAAGAAGGAAGCTGTTCGACTGAAAACTCCGAGCGGTGATGAAGAAAGGCTAACCGTTATGGGGATAACAGATGATTTCGAAGCCACTAGACCAGGTCACAGCCCCGGTGTTGGCCATGCTGTTCAGAATGAGGAACCAAAAGCCTAAATACTTCAAAATAGAAAGTGGAAGCTTAGTTGTGCAAGTCTTGTCAATTCCGGTTCAGTTGGGTCTCGTGTCCCAAAATGTTGTTCTTCAGTTCCTCTGGAAATGGTTCTGCTTGATGTGTATAAAATTATCTGTCAATTCGGTATTGAACTCTGTAATAAATTGAAAATTAATAAGGTTTGTTTAGAAATGAACGGCTAATTATGCCGGAATTGTGTATCAGCTATCATATGCGTTGCATGTTGTATAATATTCCAGTTTTCCGTTGTACTACGACTTTGTTCTCAATCTTACCCGATGTCATGTTGTGACCAGGAAATTTTAGGACAGAAGATCTTTGTGTTATATTCAGATTTTAAATGGGAAATAACCACATGAATGATGGGCAGAGATTTAACATAAAAATTGCTAAACCTCGTGTACAGAAAACGACATGACTACTTTTGACTAGGAAGTTGCATAAGGTATACATACCAATCTTTTATATTTTCTGTAAAGAACTTAAATCTTGAACCGGCCAACATTATTTATATGACTTATTCTTTTAGAGTTCTCCTTGCATATAACTAGTGCCCTACAAATGAAGAATAGAAAATGAATGTATCAAAATCAAATTGGTGAACTTTTGAGCGATACTTTGACTATTAAGTATAATCTTTCTAAATAGTAAAGCAAACCCAAAGGATAGTCTCAACCTCAAACATAAACCAACAAATTCCATAAAAAGCCTATATGGGTTATAGTAAGTGTCAAGGAGTTAAGTGCCGTTACTTCTTCAAAATTGGTCTTATCCATATTTCATATTTTCTATGATCATTTCTTTTACTCAAGCCGCCACCCTCTCGCCGGCTATAGGCACGCTTTTGTTCACTAGATTGTTGCCTATTAACTTGATTTCAGAAAGCTTCGATTAGGTGCACTTTTTTCAACTTAATTGCGCATCTTATTGCATTATAGTTAGCCGATAACTTATTTATCATTGTTGCGAAAACAAGCAACAACTGAACAAGGAAATAAATTAGACACCGAATTTATGTGGTTTGGTTGATAGGACCTATTCCACAAAGAGGAAACCAACACGTGATTTTACTATAAATTAAGCAATAAAATAGAGATTACAACTATACTCAAGGCACTTAAACATTCTTAGTATTTTCAACTCCCAATTATCTTCGCACCTCGTTTAGCACTCAGAGTACTAAAAATTTGGATCCAAGATAGGAAATCTACTCAAGTAAGAAAGCCTACTTGAATAGGTTTTCCTTTATGGGTTTGATTTCGAGAAATATTTTTAACATCTCCACATTTGGCTTGTCTTGCAAGTCAAGTCATTTTTGTTTCACCGGAATTCGAACTTTGCTGCTTCTCTTCCAACAGCCAATACTTTTACCCGTTTCACAGATGAGGCTATTAGATTACTACGATAATTTATGTAACTTACAGGCGACAATACTTACAAAGTCTAAATCTGTACCAAACTTCTTTCATTTTCATTTTCTTTCGGCCTCTTGTTCTGGCTGGGTCCCCTGGCAGGTGGTGGGCTCGGTTTCTGGTCCTCTTTCGTTTTTAGCAGTGAAGAAATTAGACCCTTTCAAGAGAAACTTTTTCCTTTAACCGTATCCTCTATGACATAATTGAAAGACAGTTACTCTCAATAAATTGAGAGGATATTCTTATTCTGGAATATTTCTGTATGTGGCCTATGTATAAAGTTCATGTGCTATAATGGAATTGATGCTCCTTTTTGTTCAGTCTTCTCTTTTTAGGGAGCTTGGAGTAGCTCTGCATTAATTAAACAAAAGCTAAGATTGAAATTTGATTTTATTACCTTTAGTAGCCCTATTAGAGTTTGGTCCCATGGTAGTCACTTCAGAGATGTGATGTTTGAATATCGGATGCCATTATTAAATAGCTAGATTCTTCAAGGCCTTCTCTGATTTTATGCCGTCTCTGTTTCCTTGACCTTTTGTTTTGTTTGCAAAATTTCGAGGAGGATCCTTTGAATGATGACGTCTGTCTAATGTTTGTGTTCGAAATAATGTTAGCCTTATTACATTGATGAAGTCAGGAAAACAACGCCTCTGTTAGATCTCATTTATAGGTTATTACAACTTGCAAGAAATATTGGTAGCCAAATTTTTTTCTTTAAAAAAAAAAAAATCTTGGTATAACTTAAACTCTGTACGTACCTATATTCTTTGTAATTTCCTAAGGGACGATTTAACTTTTACTTTGCAATTTGTCTGACCAATAAGTTAAGAAAGTTAGTTCTTGATTTGATTTAGAAAATAATGTTATTCAATAGACATTTGTATTAAGAGAAAATTACCAAAACAGTCCTAAACATATTGTAATTTTTCCAATTCAGTTCTAAACCTTTTATGTTTGTGCCAATTTAGTCAATCCAGCCAATTTTGGTTGGCCGTTACTAATGTGGACGCCATATGGCCATGACCGTTCGGCCAATGTTGACATATCAATTTTTTTTTAAAATTTTTAATATTTATTTTTTTTCTCTCTTTTCTTATTCCTCTAGTCGGTTGAGAGGCTAGGCCTTGCCGATCACTGGGGTGGTGAGGTCGAGGTTGAGCTCACCCAAATCCAGTTGGGCGAGTGTGGTGAGGGTGAGGGCGAGGGTGAGGGTGAGCCTTGCCTAAATTTGGCTAGGTGAAACCTCGGCCATAGCTGCGACGACGAGGGCAAGGGCTAGCCTCGCTATCATTGGGCGAGGTCAAGCTCACCCAGCCATGGTTGAAACTCACCCTTACCTAGATCTGGTTGGGCAAAGCCTTGGCTAGTGTTGTGATGATGAGGGCGAAGGCTAGCCTCGCCATCGTGGGCAAGGGCGAGCCTTGCTATCGTTGGGCGAGGTCGAGTTTGCCCTCCCCTAGATCTAGCTGGGTGAGACCTCAGACAATGTCGCGATGGTGAGTTGGTGAGGGCAAGCCTTGCTATGGCTGGGTGAGCTCAACCTTGCCCAATGATGGCGGGGCTTGCCCTTGCCTAGCAATGATAAGGATTGCTCTCGCCCTCTCCCTTGCCACCCTAGTGGCCAACAAGGTCGACCTCATTGGCCCTAACCGTTGGCTGGTCCGGTGGCGGGCCAAAGGAAGAAGAAAAGAGACAACCAAAAAAAAAAAAAAAAAGAGAGAGAGAAAAAAATTGATTTTTTTTTTTTAAATTGACACGTTAGTGTCGGCCAACAGCCATCGTTGGTTGTGTCCACATTAGCATTGGCCATCCAAAATTGGTCGGGTGGACTGAATTGTCATAAATGCAAAATATTTAGGATTGAATTGGAAAAATTATAATAGGTTTAACTATTTTGGTAATATTCCCTTTGTATTAATGGTGCCTTTTCGGGAATTGGCTTCTTGGAGCTTTGAAAGGTAGAAAACATTATGATGAATGAGGCTCTCCATCATTTGTTCGAGAATTAATGTTCATGAGAAGATATATGACTCTGGATTCATATATGTTTTTGTAGTTTTGATGACTTATTTGGGAAAATTATCCAAAAAGTCTAAACCTATTGTGTGACGTTCAATTTAGTCCTAAATTTTTTTAATTTAATTAATTTAAGGGAAAATCTCAAATAAGGGCTTGAAGTGGGTTCATTTTCTAAAAAAGGATTCAAAGTGGACACTGTATCAAATAAGGACCAAAAGTGGCTAATTTTGTCTCAAATAAGGACCCAAACTTTCAATCTTATTTACAGCTTGGGGTAGTTTTGTCCAAGAACATTTTTTCTTTAATTTTTTTTTCTTTCTTCATCTTCCTCACACCTCCTCCTTCGCTCTACATTGCCTCCTTCTTCAACACCATAATCAGGGCCCCTACCAATAACCTCGTGAGCTTCATGTCATCACGTAGTTGGTCCTAGTGACAAGAAGTCGGATTGGAGTTATTTGCTACTGGCCACCTTCTCGGACGCTAAAATCCTCAGTTCCTTAAGATGCATCAAATCTCGGCTCGCTTGTGCTTAGCCTAAAGCTCAGATTGACCTCCATCTGACGATGACGATGTTGGATTTTCTATGAGGGGGCAGTGGTCGATGAGGTCGAGAGCTCAAATAGAACTTGTCAATGGCAGCAATGGGGCAATGAAGTACAACAGTTTCTACAGTTAATGATGTCAAATACGACTAATGATCAATCTCAAGATGGGGTATCGATTGAGGAGAAGAGTTGTGTCGATAAGAATGACAAGATTGTGAGTGGGTGTCTCCAGACTAGGGATTATTGAAAGGAGCCATTGACATTGCAAAGGGGAAGGGGGATCTTTGAAAGATTGAATTTATGCGAGAGAGTCAAACCCAAATTTGAAATTGATGAGAAAAACTCTCGCTAAGGTTGAAATAGTCATCATATGCAACAAAATTGTTCTTTGGCGTGAAATTGTTGATCACCAAGTGGTAATTGAATAGAGGCATAAGTTAGTCAAACAAGATGATCTGTAAATGCTTGGATATTGCTACTCTATTGTTGGCAAGTAGGACTGAAAACAACACAAAAATTTGCAGTTGTTGGGTTAGCGGAAGGCTGGAAATAAGTGGAGTTTGATGCACTCTCAAGGTGAGAGAAATATATCCCCAACGGGATTAGTTGCGTAACTTGGGAGTTGGACAAGAAGTTTAGTCTCAACAAAAGCAGATTCATATTATGACTTTGAGATTAGAATTTTCGATGAATGTTGGAATAAAAAGAACTTATTTTTGAAAGCTGATTTCAGCTTCGTAGAATTGTCTACAAACCATTTTGAGGAGTGAAATTCAAAATTTTCAACAACTACACTGTAATGGCTCGTGTTAAAGAAAACCCAATCTTGGTCATACAACAAGATGACACAAAGAGCGATGGAGGGGATGATAATGGAGGTGATGTAGAGAGTGAGAAACATGAAGAAAGAAAAAAGAAGAAAGAGAAAGACAAAAAATAAACAAAAATGTTCTTGGACAAAAGTACCCCTGGCTGTGAATAAAATTAGAAGTTCAGGTCCTTAATTGAGAGTAAGTTAGCCACTCCGGGTCCTTATTTGAGACAGTATCCACTTTAGGTCTTTTTTTGAGAAAATGACTCAACTTCAGGTCCTTATTTGAAATTTTTCCTTAATTTAATCCTAAATCTTTTGATATTATTTAATGTAATCTTTTTAGTCAATTTTGGTGGAAAATAACTAACGTGGTGGTCAAATTAGCGTTAGTCATTCTATGTGGCACAACTAGCATGGACGAATGATGCTAACGCATACAATTTTTCTGATTTTTTTTTTTGTATTTTCCTTTCGCGAAGGCATTGGTGATAGGCATATAGAAATAGGAAAAAAAGAAACAAAGAAAAAAAAAAGGGAAAGAAAAAAGAAAAGGATTGGAAAAAATTCAGAAAATTTTAAAAATTGTAAAAATCATCAACATCAAGACTAAACGTGTCTTGTAAAATGACATTTGTTGACTTGAATATCACATCAGTGATTTTTAGCCAACATTAATCGGTAGGACTACATTAGTACAACGTTAACAAGTTTATGACTAAATTTGTTAAATTGAAATGTTTAGAATTGAGTTGGCTTGCGTACAATAACTTTATGACTTTTTAGACAATTATCTTCAACTTCCTTCTTACCACTTTGCAATAATTTGACGGAATTAGACAGGAAAATAATACTCACATGTGGGTTATCTTTGTGTGTGCGATTATCACTCCATGATAGTTAGTGTGATAAATTTATAAAATTGATAATAATAATAAAAATACCAGACCAAAAAGATAAAAATAAAAATCAATAATCTTGATAATAGTTCTTATAGAAAAGAGATGTACTGAAAAGTAGACGTGAAGTTAGATGAATTTTTAATTTCGAAAACAATAAGATGAATAAAAATTAATAGTCTCGATAATAGTTCTTACAAAAAAGAGATGTATTGAAAAGTAGATGTGAAGTTAGATGAATATTTAATTTCGAAAACAACAAGATGAAAGATCGGAACTTTCTAACAAGTCTCCCTTGTAAAGTCAAGTTAGTCTAAGACTTCGGTATTTTACTAAAAAATGATTGATTTGGAAAGTAATTTCCTAAAAAAATCACTTGTATTATTTGAAATAATTAGTTAATGAAGAATTTTTATATTATTCGTCAATAATTTATGTCTAATTGTTTTCATGTATGATGAAAATAGTTTTTGTTTAGTAAGTGATATAAACAATCATTTTTAGAAAAATATATTTTAAATCATTCATTTTATGTGTAACAAATGTATCCTAGTTTCTCTATAAATATTTGAAAATTAATCATTGAGACATAAGTGACTTGACTCTGTGCATACATTTTCTCCCTTTAACTCTAGTGAATCTTTTATGACCTTCAAAGAAAACTACAATAAAATTGAATTGTAATGTTAGATAATAATAGAAAAACTTAAGTTCATAGATGGAGGGAGACTATATTAATATAGTGTCAACTTTATATGTGACTCGGATGGGATTTTTAACCCCGACTCTCTTGTGTAAATCAGATTGAGATTGCATTTGAAGGTTGCACTTGAAGCTAACAACTACCAAAAAAGTCAAAAACTTATTATATAGGAATTAATTCAGTCATAAATCTTTCAATTGAACCAATTTAGTCTTAAACATTTTCACATTGGTACAAATTTAGTCCATCAAGCCAATTTAGGCTAGAAATTGCTAGCGTGGCACGATCGGCACCGATGTTGACATTTTCATAATATTTTGATATTTTTGTTCGATTTTTTTTTTTTTTTTAATTTTTAAAATAATATTTTTTTCTTTTCACTTTTCTTTTTGCCTGTGGCCATCGCCGACCATGGGCCATAGCCATGGTCGATGAGGGCTAACCTTGCCTGGGTCACCCTTGCTAGTCTTCTAGCACAGCCAAGTAAGGCCCGGGCCTCACCTGGAAGAGGGTAAGGTCCTCGCTTGGGTTGTGACGGCCCAAGTGTGGGGGTGCGTCTCCTGTCCAACATCGCTTAGGGGGGAGTCCTAGGGCTAGTTTATAAGGCTTAGGTCATTCTAATCTATGTGATGCGTTTCACGTACGCTTCTGCTGCGCTAAAAAACAAAGCCGTGAGGGAGGAGGTTGCTACGTGCATGCCTCCAAAGCGGACAATATTATGGCTTAGGAGAGGGCGAGCCAGTGGGCCGTGCCTCTGCCCTTGCATGACGCGTTTTAAAGCCGTGAGGACTCAATATCCAAAGTGGACAGTATTATACAGTGGGGCCCGAATCGTTACAAATGGTATCAGGGTCGACTTCCGACCGCATGTGGGGCCACAGCGAGGACGCCGTGCTCCCAAGGGGGGGAGAATGTGACGGCCCATGTGATGGCCCAAGTGTGGGGGTGCGTCTCTTGTCCCACATCGCTTAGGGGGGGAGTCTTGGGGCTAGTTTATAAGGCTTATGTCCCTCTAATCCGTGTGATGCGTTTCACGTATGCTTCCGCTGCGCTGAAAAACAAAGCCGTGAGAGAGGAGGTTGCTTCGTGCATGCCTCCAAAGTGGCAGGCCATTGGGCTGCACCTTTGCCCTTGCATGATGCGTTTTAAAGTTGTGAGGACTCATGTTCAAAGTGGACATTATTATACAATGTGGCCCAGGTCATTACATGGACGATGGTCTGTCTTGCATTGAGGAGGTTGACTCTTGCCTAGGCAAGGGTGATGCTCGCTAGGCCTTGCCCTTGCCCAAGTGAGGCTCAACAAAGCTAACTTTCGCTCAAGCAAGGCATGGTGAGGTCACCATGGCTGGTGCTAGTGATGGCCACTGGCAAAAAGAAAAGGCAAAGAAAAGTGAAAGGTAAAAAAAAAAAAAAAAAAAAAAAAAAAAAAGATTTTGAAAATTCAAATTTTTTTAAAAGCATTGGAATATTATTAAAAATGTCCATGTCAGTGTTGATCGTGCCATATCAACAATTTTTGGCATAAATTAGCCGAATGTATTGAATTGGTACTAATGTGAAAATGTTTAAGATTGAATTAGTTCAATTGAAAAGTTTATAACTGAATTGATACTAATATAATAGGTTTAAGATTTTTTTTGGTAATTTATTAATGATTTTCACCCAAAAAAAAATTATTAATGATATTTATTATGATTTATTTTGTATTTCACATATTATGTTTGTTTATACAATTATTCTAAGGCAAAGAATAAGAAAGAAGACAATTTGGTTGGTCAGACATAAACCTTTAGCTTGTTGAAGTGGCGTTGATTATGTTGCTTAAATGAGTGTATAGATTTAAAAAAAAAAACCGATCTTATTGTATATATATTTGATAGATAAAGCCAATTTATCTAGGACAACAGAAGGGCCAAAACAATGTTGTTTATGCATGATTTTGTTTACTTCATTTCTCCGACGAGCTATGTCCAAACCATTTATGTAAAATTAATGCCGCATTAAAACTTCCAATGAGGGAGATTGCCAATAAAACTTAAGTGAAGTTTATTTAGAATTTATAACATTTTATTGTTTGATCCATAAGTCATGACATAAGCGCCATATCATAATTATGACACTTATGGTATCAATCCCTTTTCAAAAATGTAGTTCCTAAACCTTAACAGGTTTCTAGAAACATTATTTAATATTTTCCATCCAGAGATGTAGTTCCCACTTGTTTTATTCTTCGCTATAATAATTTGCCACTTCTCAAGGTCTTGAGCACTAATTATGCGAAATAGAACAATTTCACGATCCTCTCAGCCCTATAAATACCCATGAAGATCTTGGAATTAGGGCATCTGGCTCAGCTTCTCTCTCTCTATGGCCCCTAAGCTTTTCTTTTCCTGCCTCCTGGTGCTATTATTTTTTACCCAGCAAATTCAACCTACTGTTGGAAGGCAAATGAAAAAACAAGCCAAAACATATCTGCAAAGCTCCAAGCTAGTACCAAGAAGATGGTACTTCTTAGCGCCAGAAAAACCTTGGAGAACAACAGCATGAATTCAGATGGCAGCCATCTAAACAACGACGACGTCGAAAGTGTCGGCTTGCCTCTTGCCACAGCTTCGGTTGAAGTTGGGGCTGAGTCACAAGACTCACAGCCATCGCCTCCGAGCAGTCTGGGGTCCACATCTCCAGGCCACAGCCCGAGTGTCGGACATGAAGTTCATAACTAGGATTTTGTTAAGTTCAGTGTAACTCACAGGTGATTGCTCACCAAATGGTCCTCTTGTGCTACATATCACACAGGCGTGTCTTATAGTTCATGTGATAGTCAAGGTTATATTTTCTAGCTATTGCTGGAGTAAAGAGTGTCAGTAATCGTGTATGTACATAAAACAGCATTGTAATAAAAAAAATGCACCAGCTGGTTGTAGTTCTTTGGTTACCAATTGTTTCTGTAATGAAAAACTTTTCCGGGTTACTCCTTGCTTAGTGACCCTAATTTGAACATTAGACTATCAATCTCTTTCCTTAATTAACATGAAGTACCGAAAACATCTAGTAGCTAATTATTGCAGAGAAAAATAATATCAAGGCAGATAACGCATTTGCACTCCTTGAAAACTTCTAATCAGCAAGGTTACGCAGTAGTACTGAAATCTAGAAAAACCCTAGATTTTGTTAATAGAAAGTGGTGGATACATTGCAGACAAGAGAGATCCTTTAGCGACAACCACGACTTGTAATTAAGCAAGTTGAGCTATCTGTGTGAGGACCATAGCTGACATGGAGAAACTATCTCATATAAAAACAACGCTAATCTGATGTATACATTTGGTAAGAAAAAAGCTGATGAAAAAAATCCAATATTTTTGTAAAGGAGGGAATAATGGAATGTTACGAGAAGAATCAAATTTGTGAGTGTTAACGTAAGTATATCTGAATTAATTAAGTCGTGCTGCATTTGATACACTCTGCATATTTCGGGAAACTAGATGAATTACTATATGTAAGCGACATAAACACAACTTATCTTTCTCTGAGTTCAATATGAAATGAGAACATCTTTTTCAGCCGAACAAGTAGGCAAGCTTAATCGAACCAGAATGAAGTATGTTCAAGTTAATCTTCTTGAGTAATTGGGTTGTGCACACTTTCTGTTGCGTTCGCACTGTATCGAGGTAAATGTAGTCTTAATTCATGTAGGTCAATGTTTTTTTTTTTTTTTTTTTTGGGGGGGGTGGGGTTCGATCAAGTAGCCTGGCATGATACTGCTTTCAGTTGGACCATTTTGTTACGTTCCTAGACAGGTGAGCAACGGCTTTGTGGTGTATTTTTTTCACCCCCATGATCTCCATTCATACTCACGAGGCATTTCAGCAATTAAATCAGTGAATTGGAGCTTAAAACAGACAACTATATTTAATGTTCACATTAAGTCACACGATGGAACTCTTAATTAATTTCAACCTAGAGGAAAGAAAAAATAACTAAGAGAAAGCCATATCTCCTCAGAGATAGTTGAGACGTTCTATTCTTCCAATTAATTGCTCAAACTCTTCCGAAGAACTCGAAGAACTCGAAACAGACAATAATTGTCATAGTGGAAAAATGACTGAAAATCGAGGAAATAATCACAACTCAAATTTGGATTCGTGAAGTTGCTATCAAGAAATTGTGGAAAACTGAACTAATTGAACCAAATCAAACGAAGATACTGTAAAAGAAAACGTAAATTGCAAGAAAATACACATTGGAAATAGAGATGTCTAATAGACTATCTGTGTATCTTTCTTCTCCTTATGCTACAACTTATACGTACCTATAGATTATTGCTTATTCACATAAATTGACGGAATTTAAAACAGCAAATGACTGCTACTGCCTTTGCAATAATCATCATATTTTGGCTTTTACTAGGAATTGTACACCAATTGTGTTGATTGCTATAAAATTTATCATTGGCCACACATATAACACAACAACAAGATAACAACAACAATAACAACACATCGATACTAATATTTTGTTTCTGAAATATGTCCGACTTATATAGAGATTGCCCGTTAACTAATATGTATTTTTTATGTGCCAACAATTCTATCGTTTCCATGCTTCAATTCTTCTTGAGAAGCACAATTATAGACACTCATGGAAGTGTTGTCGCCAAAGTATCAGCAAAATTCATAAAATTTGTATTCAGTGGATCTTACTCCAACTCTTTATGATAAGTGAAGTCAATCACCGTGCACAAAATCATTACAGGGTCTTGGAAGACCTCATACTAAACAGATGAAGTTTATATGTTTCCTGTATCATAATTGAATTATTTTTTTATTGTCAATCTCTTAGGGTCAATGTAGTTGATTAGGTGTCAAGGGACTTTCGGCACAGGATTTAGAGATCATCAATTAAACTGCGCCTTGCAAATTGTTCTATAATTAGGATCATCAACACAATTTAAAGACCTAAACTTAACTCGTTCAAGAAATTTACAGAGTATTCATAGATTTTAAGATAATTTGACTTTGTGATCATATTTCGAACAAAAAAGTCATGCTTTTGCCGTTCTTAGTTTCAACTGGTCCGGGGGATGCTACACGTGTGGACAATCGGTCAACAACTCATAGATTCTCTGGGAAATTATCCCTTGAGAGTCAAGAGGTCACCATCAAACCAGTCCTGGACGACTCTATTATAGTTTAATTAATTCCACCGAAATTCCATGCGCACTAAACTGACAAATCAACCAAATGAAAATGTTTTTGTCTGTAATTTGTGGATTATAAAATGTTTGTGGCAGGCGGTCGGGAAGGTTCCGCTGGGGCAGGAGCCAGCCACGCAATGTTCTTTTGTCAGATTCTTTAGTATTTAAATAAGAAAAGTATCAATTTGCTAAATGGCAGGCGGTCGGGAGAGTTCCATTTTGATTGGAGGTTTGCTAGGGACAAGATAATACCAATTTGGAGGCTCATCATTTGGTCCATTTCACTAAGTTGTGAAGGACTACACAAAATACAACTTCGATCTTGCTGTGACAAAGAGGAGTGGAGGGGTTTTCCTTTTGAAAGTTTGATGGTTGTGGTGCATTTGACCCTTGACCTTTTCTTTTACTGGAGATTTTCCGTACATATTTGATTTTGCAAAAAGATTGTGGAAGGTGCTTCCATGATACTATTTTGGTAACTTTTTCTCATATTTTTTGGATATTTTTCTGAAGAAAGTTGCTCTATCGAAAAGCAAGAGTTCAATTTCTCATATGCGATTGGACTTTTTTGGGTCAATTACCATGGATAAATAGTGAACGAGAGTACTTAACAAGGGTCGATAATCCTCGCGTAATTGATTGAACTAAGAAAGAAAGTTTGGAAAGTCAAACTTATAATTTTGACACTAAAAATTTAGAATAAATTCATTATGATATACGAAATTTTCTAAAACTAAATTGACTCTTAAATCTCTAAAATGTTCAATTCATTCTTTTGATCTAATTAAATGTAAATAGACTCTTTCATTATCTCTATCAATTGGACTTTGATTGCATTCATCTAATGTGTGAATGTGAATCCAAATGGATATGTTGATGGGATCAAACTTGAGTTTCCTCTTAATGATCTCTCCAAACGAAGGTATGTTACTTTTGTTATGTGACCAGACTAGTGATATAGAGTAGACAGTTATTGGTAGCCCACTTATGATGTGCATTGGCATTTGCAGAAATATTTCAAAAAAATGAATCTTGAATGTAACTCCCTAATTGAAGTAATTGATCTTGGCTAGGCCAAGGTGATTAGAGCTGAGTCAGAAGGGTAGATGTTTTGATCACTAACATCTACCATATTAGGCTGAGCTAAAGTGGAGATTCAAATTGAGATGGATCACAAGTGAGGAAGAGATTTTTTAAGTGCACATGTGAGGTTGTTTGGCAAAAAAAGTTTCATATTAGAGATGTGGTGTAAGGTGAATAAGTTAATATATTGCAGTTGAACAATAATTATTGGCTTAAACTTTTGAGTGAAGATTGTTCCAATTGGATATGTTAATGGGCTAGAAGATAAACTCTCTTTTGGTGATCTCCTCAAGTGAAGGCATCAATATTTTTACGACAAGAACCAACAGTCTGTTACTATTATCATGGATCATATCCCATAATATCATGAAACTAAATATAGGATCTAAACTTGAAACCATTGGTTACGGGTTGCAATTGTTGGAATTGCATGTATACATGAGGAATATACGAAGAGGAGAAGAAACGATAAATAAGCTTAATCTTAGTGTCTGAACTAGAAGATACATTGGACTAGGTCAAGCTTCATGAAATTTACCTCAAGAACACAGTTAACTGACTCAAGTTGGCCTAAGTACTTGTCCAGTTCAAGAAGCTCAAATATCGAATTTCAAGAAAGCTGGAGTTGTCAAAATGTATGCCTTAGGCATATGCAGTCGCATATTCCATGCCGGTTGGAAGCTTTTTCTAATATATATATATTTTCGGCCCCTCTATTCATTGCATAAAACGTTAATTCTATCAGTGGAGGGGAAAAAAAGCCTTAATGCTGACCCTGACAAAGCAGAATCCAATAAGTCAAACACATGATCATAGTACCAAGGTCCACAGAGGATACACGATCTTGAAAGGCAAAATCGTTGAAGAGGACACTCAATGGCTATCAATTCTTGGAGATTTGGTCAAATTCTGGTTGTCACATTGGGTGATGGTATTTGGTCGGGCAGTTGTTTAATTGACTCTTGCACTAACCCTTTAGTGTCCTTCTACTGTTGTCTAATTACATTTATCAGAAATATCAGTAGCTGGGACATGTACTTGTCACCTCAAAACGTAAGTGACATACCACCAAAATTCTCCAATTATTTGAGGACTTTTGTGTGTGTATATATATATAAATGTTCTCCAATCATTTTCACACCATCCATTTTTCTCACCATATCGGTTTTGATGGCTATTCGATTACTGCTAATAGAACTACCTATATGTTTTCCGAAACGGTTTGTTTAGTGTCATTTAATGTATTATGTGCTCTTATAATTCTTATACATATATACCATTTACATCCTTTTCCAATGGTCGAACCATTGGTTGCACACCTGTTTTGATAGGTCGAGAGCACAAATTGCATTTGGCCAACGGTTTGCAGCATATCTCTTGCATTGTCAATCTTGGCTAGATTTTCCATTTGTTGCCAATACATCAATCTAAGATAGCTTAACTTTATTAAGAAGAATATGCGGATCCATCAAAAAGTTTCTTAGGAAAGAATACCTTCACATAGCCACAACAAGCACGCAATACTCGAAAGGATCTCCTCTATTTCACTAACCCAAACAATTGTTAATCTTTTTGTGTAATTAAATCTTAATAATCCCTTTGAAGAATGAGATTTTGCACCTCTTTGGCACAATTTCTAGCGTACTTTCTGAAAGGAGATATGGTAGCTATGTCACACTCCGATTCTCGGGCACGTACTCATCCCTCACCTTTGGTAGATTAATAGCGACGTCCTAGGATGCATCGCCAACCCTTTCATTTTAATACGCATGCGGAAGCATATAATAATAATCCCTAGACAATAAAGCAATGTGATAGAAAAGTAGGGCTAATTTTCCACAACCTTTCAAACCAAACAAACCTTTTATAAGAAATAGGTTTATTCACAACATCAAGTCACTTACCAAAGTACCGGCTTAACCAAAAAGGAACTGTCCTATGACTAACAAGCTAGATAGGTTTGTCGATTCCGATTCTTCCACCTTCCCAATCTGCGGGACTTCTGGTTCTCCACAACCGTCACCTAGGGACCTGAAAATGGTTATACAATAACAAATGAGTCAACGTTTCAGCAAGTTTTACCCCCTAAGACTCGATTAGGAAGCCAATACACCTTAGGGCTGCCTAAGCACAACACGAGTGAGAGGACTTACCTTGGTCTTAGTTCCTTCCTACAAGTCAGTATATATCAGATGTACAATAAACATAGTAATTCACAACATCAGATCAAATCATTGATCAATCGACTTAGTCGATTACATATTATCACGATACATTCAATACTATCTATAAAGTCCAACTTTAGTCTAGGACTGCTCACCCAAAGCTGATTATATAGTATACTATAGATATGCTCACCCAAAACTGATAATATAGTATACTATAGATATGCTCACCCAAAACTGATAATATAGTATATTGTATATATGCTTGCCCAAAGCCAAATGATTAAGGCTCCCAAGCCATCATAGTGTACTATATATACTCGCCCAAAGCTAATAATATATGCTTACTTAAAGCTGACATATAACCCGTAGGCTGATATAGTATATCGGTATACTGCTCACCCAAAGTTGACATATCGCCCGTAGGTCGATATAGTATACCACTCAAATCATATAGTCAACTTCTCATTTTTATCATACCCGATAAAAATATAGCCGTGTGTGGGTATATGGTCGGCCTTAGCTAAAATATAATAATTTCATCTTTATGAATATCCCACTAGTTTCAATAGCCCATTACATATTTTTGACGATGTAAATCGACGCTCGGTTAATTTCCAATCAATTATCAAAATTATTAATTTAGGAATAAAATTGTAAAATCAGAATTAAATCAATTCAATACGATTTAACACTCAAATAAATAAATAGACTACACCACAATAATTAGCATAAAATTTCGGTTGTCGACTATCCCAGCCTAATTTTCGGAAAATAATTAATTACTTAAATAATTATGAAAATTATTAAATAAATACCATAAATCCAATTTAGGCCCGTAATGCCTAATTGGATGCCAGAACAGACCCAGAAAATTTTCGAGATTTGTTCAATAAATACTAGGATCTATTTCTTTGTTAACTACACTAACCATTTGCCTAATATGCATTGATAAGTTTCTAATTTAATTATTATAATCTAATTTATCCACCTAATTGCACTTAATTAAATCTAAACAACCCCTAAGCATCATTAGTTGACTAAGTGAGGATTAGTGAGCAAAACCCACTCATTTAATGAACTGCTCGGTTCAATTTGACAGGGACGCGACAAGACTCGATCCTCTCCAAAGTGGCGACGGCAACGGGGCATGGCTTGGGCCCGAAAAGTGGCCCGCAAGGCCTCGCGGGTTCTGCTCAGGTTCCTCAGCTGGCGGGCTGATTTGCGTAGTTGAGTTTGCGCGAGACATTGAGCTTGATTGCGGACGGGACTCCTCACGGACGAAGGAGGAAGGCAAGTCGGTGGCGTGGCTTCGGCTTTGTGTGATCTACTTCGGTGGGATGCTGGATAGCAATGAAACGAGGAGAAAATAGGGTGGCGAATGTGAGAGGGAGAGAGAATCGAGAGAGGCTGAGGGCAGTTCGGCGAAATGAGAGAGAGGGAGAGAGGATAAGGTTTGAAAAAGTCAAAACAAGGAAGAAGCAAAGTGGAGAACAACAAGGAAAAAGGAGGGAGCGTCGGTGGGGGAGGTTCCATGCGAGAGAGAGAGAGAGAGAGAGAGAGAGAGAGAGAGAGAGAGTGTGTGCGCGCGAGTGCGCGTGCGTGCAGCCAAAAAGGGGGAAACGTGCGATGGGGGGTGGAGAAAAAAAGAGAAATAGAAATGGAAAAAAATAAAATAAAATCTGATAACCTAAAAATCTTGGTCCCATTTGCCCTTGTTTAGTCCAATTTGATCACTAAAAATTCCCATGCTAGAGCACTTGATCCTCATTTGCGTTATTGCATCAAATTTCCCTCGAACAACAAATCTCGGGCAACAAAAATGACCATTTCCATCAATTATGAATTCTAATTCATTTTCTTTTCGAAATCCGATTTTCTGAACAAACAAATCTGGTGGAGGTCCAATTTGAATTCAGAAAAAGCTTAAGCAACTTCTATTCACCAATTCACTCATACCAAATGCCAAAAATTCCTTCAAATTTGCTAATCCGAATTTCTGTTTGTTTTCCGAATCGTCTGAAACGATTTTCCGTAAAAATCCCAAACTCACCGAAAATTCCTCGAAATATGAGTCGACGTTCCTAGAATTTATTGTGACATGACAGAATCTTCAATTTCTAAAATTGGACTTGAATTTGCGGTTAATTTCCATTCGGCGCGTTTTTAGCGTGACCTAAGCTACTGAGTAGTTTTTAGAGATTTTTAGTGCAAATGATTCGTGGTTGATTTTCTTCGAGTCACAATGAACCCACTCGATGCATTGGCGACTCTCGATTGTAGTGAAAAATCTCGAGAATTCAAATATGAACACAGGGTACCACAACGAAAGAAGAATCAATTTATGGCCGATCGACTAGAATTTTTCAATTTAGTGGTGTCACTCACAATTAACCACACATCTCAGTCGAACATGCCTATTTCTAATTTCAAATCGATTTTATACTATGCCATAATGGTCTATAAAGATAAGCACAGTCAAGAAGTCGATTCATGATCGAATTTTCAAGTCTATTACCTTAAAATTCCTTAATAACTTCCCTGAATAGCCTAGTTATCTCGAGAGTCAATGAAATGCCCGATTTATTCAATAGAAAACAGGACTGAAAATTTAGGATGTCACAAGCTCCCTCAACTGTCTTTGGCAATCATGAAACTACATATGAGACACGGACTCTTGAAGTGCCATAATTTGGCAGAAATGGACACTTAAGTGCCATAACTTATGAAAGGTATATTTAAGTGCCAAAATCGGAGTAAAATGAATTACTTGAGTGCTAATTCGACCAAAATCTGGCCAAAACGCTGACGTGTCAATTTTTTGGTGAAGTAAGTGCAAAACGATATTGTTTTGATGCTGATGTGGTAAAAAATTAATATAAAGTTAAATTAAATTGAATTTAAAATTGAATTTATTTAAAACATTTATAAAAAATATAAATATTAAAAAACTAAAAAAAAAAAAAAAAAAGGATGTGGGCCGAGGGCTCAGCCTTAAGTCGCTGCCGCCTCCTCGCCGCCACCGACAAGGGCCGGCGACGGAGGGGGGAGGGTCGGTGGGGGTCGTCGAGCCCTAGCTAGGGGCCGCAACCTTGGCCGATTGGCGGTGAGGGCCCACGAACCCTTGTCTTGATCGGGGGCAAGGGTCATGGCCCTTGCCTGGCCGAGCCAAGGGTTGCTGCTTGCTAGGGGTCGACTGTCGCCTAGATCGACGAGGGCTCGCGACCCTCGCCCAGATTTGATAAGGGGGGAATGAGGAGAAGGGGATGCAGTTGGTAGGCGAGGAGGAGGAAAAAAAAAGGGAGAGGGGAAGGAGGAGGAGGGAGGCAGCTGGCGGTGAGGGCTAGGGCCGCCGAGCCTTGGCCAAGGGCCAGTGGCCCCAACTGATTGGCAATGAGGGCTGCGTGACCTCGCCCGGATGTGGGCGGGTCGTTGGCGGGCGAGGGCCCCGACCCTCGCTCAAATCTGGGGCGAGGGCACGCAAGCCCTCGCCGTCGGTTGGCCGAGGCCGTTGGCCCTTGGCCGTGGCTCGGTGGCCCCGGCCGACCCTCCCCTACCTTCCGGCGACGGCGAGGAGGTAGCGGCGGCGAGGGCTCGGCCCTCGGCCCTCGACCCCGGCTACCTTCCTCATTCTCATTCGTTTTTTAATTTTTAATTATTTTAAATAAATATAAATTATATTGTTATTTTGTTTTAAATTTAATTAAATTAATTTTTATATTATATTAAAATTCAAATTATGCCAAAATGACGTTGTTTTGGGTAAATTATAGCTGAGTCAGTGTCCCATTTTTTTTTAAAAATGTGATACTTAAGTGTACCTTTCGTAAGTTGTGACACTTAAGGCTGCGTTTGTTTGTATTCTTTTTTTTTTTTTTAAACACTTTTCTGTTTTTGTTCTCGGGAACAAAAAGGAACAGAAACACGTTTGGGTGCGTTTTGTTCCTTTTTGTTCTTTTGTTCCAGGAACAAAAGAAACAAAACAAGAAACACAAATTTTGTGTTTCTTGTTTCTGAAACACTTTTGAGAAATACTTTTTTTTCTTTTTCTTTTTTCTCTTATTTTCTTGTTCTTTTTTCTTTTGGCCGGTCGCCGGCCTCGGCCATGGCCGACGGCCGGCCGACGAGGGCCGGCGGCCTCGCCCGGCCACGGCGAGGGCTCGCCGGCCCTCGGCGAGGCCGAGGCTCGCCGTCCCCGGCGAGGCCGAGGCTCGCCGTAGCCGGGCGAGGGTCGGCCTCGCCATGGCCGGGCGAGCTCGAGGCCGAGGCTCGCGGCCGCCGGGCGAGGTCGGCCTCACCGGATCTGGGTGAGCTCGAGCTCGCCCTGACCATGGCGAGCCGACCTCGCCCGGCTGGGCGAGCTTGATCTCGCCAGATCCGGCGAGGCCGAGCTCGCCCGGCGGCCGGCGAGCCTCGGCCTCGCCCGGGCGGTGGCTCGGCGAGGCCGCGCCTCGCCGGATCAAGGCGAGGCCGACCTCGCGCTGGCCCAGGCGAGCTCGATCTCGCCGAGATCCGGCGAGCCGACCTCGCCCGGCCAGCCGGCGAGCCTCGGCCTCGCCGGATCGGGCGAGTCGGCGTCGCTCCGGCGGTGGCCCGGCGAGGCCGCGCCTCGCCCGCCGCTGGGCGAGCTCGGCCTCGCCGGATCAAGGCGAGGCCGACCCTCGCCGGCGACCGGCCAAAAGAAGAAAAAAAAAATGAAAAAGAAAAAAAAAAAAAAAAAGGAAAAATAAGAAAAAATATAAAAAATAAAAGAAATAAAAAAATTATCCAAATTTACCAAACATGTTTCTATTTATTTTTTGTTCCGGAACAAGTTTACCAAACGCGTTTTTTTTGTTCATAAATTGTTCCCGAATGAAACACTTTTTTTTTTAAATGTGGCACTTCGGAACAATTTTTAAGTAAAACGTTACCAAACGCGCCCTAAGTGTCCCTTTGTGCCAAGTTATGGTACTTGAAGAGATCTTTTGCCAACTACATACATGGCAGTAAAAAAAGATGCCACATGCTTGCAATTAAATAATTGTAATATATACTTCTGTTCAAAGTGGATGTTTGGGGGCAAAAAAACACCCCAAGTGCCACCATTTGGCATGAGAGAACACATAAGTGTCACAATTTTTAAAAGGTACACTTAAGTGTTCACTTTTAACTAAAGTGGTACTCAAATGATCACTTATGCTATACCTTGACACTTAAGTGATCCTTTTAACCATGACTGCCAATTAAGTGAACATGGAGGACGGCGTCATATTAGCAAGGATCGCTGAGTGGATATTTCGTCAAGCCATGTAGACCAATTTTATTAATAAAACAATGCTATGTTGGATTTCTAACAAGTTTGTCGGAGTTGACGCTTAAGTGTTCAATTTTTCTTAAAAAATGGCATTTAAGTGTACATTTTGGAAGTTTAGTACTTATGTGTTCTCCCGTGCCAAGTTATGGCACTTGAGGTGTTCTTTACCCAGATGTTTGGTAAGGGACTTTACACTCTATAGGTAGTTCTTTCTAGATCTATTTTTAATTTGTTGTCTAGAATCAAAAACAAGTGTTAAGTCTTAAAAGTGAAAGGTTAAAGCGGAAGGAAATGCCATGTGAAAAAGACAAATAACTAATCCTAGGATCGTCTTAAGATTGCCACCATCTCTTTGATAGAAAAACCAACAATTTATCCATAATTTGTTTTTTTGGTTGAAAATGTAAATGTTATAAAGTAGATGAATTACGACAACTTCGGGGTATCGCCCAACATTACAAATAGAGCTAATAATTCAAAAGGAGGTAGGAAGTCTCCACATAGTAGCCAATACGACATTGGTTTGGGAAAGTCTTTTTTTTCTTTTTTTATGGAGTAAAGCTCTACTTCTTACATCTTTATGCACCTTGGCCAAAATAATATGGATGTTAGTTGACTTGTTTTGAAACTGTCTATAGTTACAATCCATCCAAATGCAATATATGGTTGCTAGGAAAAATACGTTGAGGATTGCATTGCCAAATCTTTGCCTTTTGTTGCACAATGATATTGTGCTAAATGCTGCTTGTCCAGTCACACTGGAATAATAGATATGCTCTGTCTTCTATACTAGCCCTATAGAAGTTATATTGGATATTAACCGAGGTCATCCATTGTGCTATGATTCTTGTTGTTAGTAGTCCATCTATGCAAAATAGCTAGACAATAAAATTGCGTTTGTTAATGTTGTTGCTCCAAATTAGGTTGTATCGCTCTAAATGTCTAAGTTCATCATATATATATCATGGTAATAGTACCATGAGTTCGATATAATTGAGTTAATTACAAGTCACAATTTGAGGAGACATCGCTAACTCCAATTCATACTACTCTTAATGTGTCACGCCTCGAACCCTGAGCATACACACATCCCTCGGCGATTGATTAAATTGTGATATTCACTGGACACGTTGCCGACCCATTCATTTTATGCACATGCGGAAGCGAACTAATAATTACCTAACCAACAAACAAACACATGGGATAGTAGAAGTATGACAACCATTTTCACAAACCACACTTTATAACAAATTGAGTTAAACCTATAGGTTCATATACAAAGGTCTGTCTCCCAAAAGAAGTCCTAATCAACCGATACCCCGTATCCCTCCGACTCCGACTCCAGATTCTCCATTTAAGGACCTGAAAAAGGGGTAACCATGACGGAGTGAGATAAATCTCAGCAAGTCTACACCTTAAACCCCGATTAGGATAGTGGCAGCTTAAACATGCACCATATATGACTTACATCGCCTCAACATCTTTCTACACATTAGTACATCTCATATAACATATGCATACAGTAAATGTATTCAATAACTGGAACACCTCAATTCGTTTCTTAAACAATCACAAGGGTCCCAATTATAACGCCAAATCGTTATGACACGTCTTATTCCGTGCCACATAATTTTGTCCCATAATCAGACGCGGCTATCTCAAACACTCACATGTGTCCTAGTTATTTACGACCCAACGGCCACGGCCAACTCATTAGTGGGCGGTCATCTGGCATAACCGGGCGTTATCTCGCACCATCGAGCACGGCAATGTCTTGTGTAAATGTATCAGGACGACTTTCTATTGCGATCTGGCATCCGTTGTCAAGGGCATATGAATTTAATCAGATATCATCTCACGTAAACGCATCAGGATGGGTTCAATACCCCACGTAAATGCATCAGGGTATTAGGTGATCACACACCAGTACATACTTGGCCAAGAACATTGTGCTTTGCACTTAAATATTTCTATTTCAAATAATGGATTTGGCTAATTTTCTTCGTATTAAAATACCTGGTAAAATAATTGTGCGTGGTCACACAGTGAAATTGAACCATAAAATGTGATATTATCTCATTTCAAAATTCCACAATTTTATATAGTATCTAAAATATTTTTGGTGTCAAAAACCGACACCTAGTATTTTTCTAATTAAATACCATAAAATCATATTCTTGCAATAATAATAAAAAATCATTACCAAGCACTCAATTGCATAATTTAACAACTAATTTCACAAATCAATGCATCCATGACAATCGGCGTAAAATTCTAATAATTGGCTATCCCGACATAATTTATGCTAATTATAATTAATTAAATAAATTGCATATTATTTAAACTAAATCACTTAATTAATTTAAATAAACTAACCGGACAAATCTAATTGAACTAACTAACTAACTAAATAACCTAACTAACCACCTAACTAACTAATTACACTAACCAAACTAAGCTAACTAGGCTAGTTCATCTAACTACTAATTAGCACTAATACTAATTAAGCCCAAACTAAACCCTTAAGTGCAATTAAATTTCTAATCTAATATTAGGCGTTAACTTATCGAATTAGCAAAAAAACAGGTTCATGGTGATGGTGGCACAACGGCAGTGAGATCCTGTGCCTACGACGACTCCAACGGAGGGCTGGAAGAGGTTGAAAAAGCCTTGCAAGCCTCATGGCTTGAGCTATTGGACTCAGTTTTGGAAGGGCTGGATCGAGGGAGTTTGGTGGCTGGTCAAACGGCTAGAACGGGCTGGCGGACGCAGGTATAGGCGGTGAGGCGCAAACGGTCAGCCAAGGAAGGCTGGTTGGCAACGACAGTCATAGTTCGGCGGGCTAGTAATCGAGAGGGTTGCAGGCAATCGCTGGGCTGGACGGTGCGGAGACGGACGGCGCAGCTTGGACGGAGGGAACCAGCAGATTGTTGGCTGAGTCTGGCATTTAAGGTGGCCAAGTGGATTTGTGGTGGGATGGAGATGGTGCAATGGAGTTTGTAGCAGCTGAAGGAAAGAATGCAGAGGAAGAAATGGCAGAAGTTCTTCTATAGGGGGCTGATCGTAGCTTGAAGAAGGAAGGGGGGCAAGAGGCCTTGGAAGTCCAACTTGTGGCCACTGGGATCCATGCACAAATGTCCTATGCACTCAAGTGAAATGGCCACAAAGTCTTCAGCCTTACAAAGTCTTGGTTGTTATAAAGTCTTGGCAGCAACCAATGGGCATTTTTTCCCTTAAATCTTAACAAACAATTCCCTTTTGGTGACCAAAAATGCCTCTTCAGCAGCCATACAAATTTCCATATATTTTCTTTTAATTCCACACCAAATCAAGTCATTTTGGTGGTCGAATTATTCCCTTGAAGCTACCATACGAATTTTCCTTTAATTCTCCACAATTTAACCCAATTTGGCAGCCCAAAAATCCCTTAATTTTGCCCATCCAAATTTTCACAATTTCTTTTTGCCGATTTTGATTTTTCTTCAATTTTCCAATCTAGACATAATTTTCCCAAAAGATGAGATGTCCTAAAAATAAATCGTGACATACTCGAACGTTTGATTCCTAAAACCGAATTCAATTTCGTGGTTAAAATCAATCGGACGCAATTTAGCACAATCCAACATACCAGGTAGCTTTTAGGGATTTCATCGCGATTATATCCCTTAACGGTTTTACCTAATAGGTTAGTTAACTCGTGAATAATTAGCTCAAAGAAAAAAGACCATAGGTGCGTTGATGAAAAGCCAATTTCATTTTATCGATATGGGGTTGAAAATTTAGAATGTCACAATTCTTCCCCTTTTGTAAAATTTTCATTCTCGAAATTTAAACCATTACAATTCTTCTTCAAAAAGGTGGGGGTATTGTTGTCTCATCGATTCTTTGCTTCCTTCTGTCCCGTGGTGTTGTTAGACCACTTTGACCAAAGAGATCATCTTGATATGTAGCACTAGCTCTTTTTGATCCACAATCTTAACTAGTCTCTCCACGTACGACACTCTCTCGTCCACGTCTAATTCTTCAAAATTCAACACGTGGGTCGGGTTAGGCTATACTTTCTCAACATCGACACATGGAAGACGTCATGCACTTGAGTTAGTCTTGGTGGCAACGCAAGATGATACGCCAAAGTCCCTATTCGTTCCAGAATCTCAAAGGGACCAACGTACCTTGGACTTAACTTCTTTTCTTGCCAAAGTGCGAAATACCCCTCATTGGTGACACTTTAAGAAAGACGTGTTCACCAACTTGGAATTCCAATGGTCTTCACCGCTTATCTGCATAACTTTTTTGGTGACTTTGAGCGGTCTTAAGTCTTTCTCGAATGACTTTAACAGTGTCCACTGACTACTGAACCAACTCAGGGTCGGTAATCTTCCGTTCCCCAACTTCATCCGAACACACAGGAGTTCTGCACACTTTGCCATACAACGCTTCAAACGGTGCCATCTAGATGCTTTGCTAATAACTGTTATTGTTGGTGAACCCGACTAGATGAAGCTGTTCCTCCCAGCTTCCTTTGAAGTTCAACACACAAGCTCGTAGCATGTCCTGAAGGGTTTGAATCATCCTCTCAGATTGGCCATCCGTCTACGAATGATAGGCCGTACTGAACTGCATCTTTGTCCCCAAGGTAGTCTGTGAACTCTTCCAGAAAGTTGCTGTGAACTTTGGGTCTCGATTTAAGGTAATTGTCACGGTACTCTGTGCAAACGTACTATCTGTTGCACGTACAACTCTGCATACCTATCTAATGCAAAATCCTTTCATACAACGATGAAGTGAGCAGACTTCGTCAATCTGTCAACTACAGCCTATATGGAATCATTACCTCGCTGACTCCTCGGTAATCCTATCACAAAATCCATTGTGATATGTTCCCACTTCCATTCGGGAAACTCAAGAGATTGCAAGAGTACTTCAGGCTTGCAATGCTGTGCTTTCACTTACTAGCACATCAGACACTTGGCGATATGTTTGGCAATATCCGTCTTCATATCGGTCCACCAATAGTATTGACACAGATTTTGATACATCTTCGTATTGCCTGGATGAATGTTGTAACTGCTACGACGAGCTTTTGACAAAATCTCCTCTCTAAGCTTTGCATCGTCAAGTACATACAAACGTCCATGAAACTTTAGTATTCCGTCTTTAGAAATTTGAAAGTTAGCCATTCTCTTTTTCGCATCATCTTGTAGAATTTTATGGATCTCAAGATCTGTCAACTACAATGTCTTGATCCTTATATGCATTTCCGATTCAATTCTAAGGGTGGCCATAAGACTTGAAAGGTGGTCTATCTCAAATTTGAAAGTCGAATCTTTTAGGATCTATTCTTGGATCACCATCTGTGCAATTGAAGACTTCCGACTCAATGCATTTGCAACTTTATTAACTTTCCCGAGATGATACGGGATGTCGTAGTCATAGTCCTTGAGAAATTCCATCCAATGATGCTGTGTCATGTTCAACTCCTTCTGAGATAATAAATACTTTAAACTCTGGTGGTCGGTAAAGATTTGAAACTTTTCTCCACACAAGTAATATCTCCAAATCTTTAGAGTGAAGATGATCGTTACGAGTTTTAAGTCATGCGTCGGGTAATTCAACTCATGAGGCCTCAATTGATGGGACGCGTATGCAACAACTCTCATGAGGCCTCAACTGACGGGATGCGTATGCAACAACTCTTTCATGTTTCATTAAAATGCAACCTAGTCCTTTGAATGACGCATCACTATAGATCTCATATCCTCCAGATCCAGACGGAATCGTTAGCATGGGTGCGGTAGTCAGCTTCTACTTAAGCTCTTGAAAACTACGCTTACACTTATTCGTCCATTCAAATTTCTTTTCCTTCTTCAGCAATTAAGTAGAGGCATGACTATTGCAGAAAATCTTTCCACGAATCGTCTGTAATAACCTGCTAATCCCAAAAAACTTTTGACCTCTGTCATTATCACTAGTCTTGGCCAATTGGTAACTGCTTCGATCTTAGTCGGGCTCACATAAATCTCTTCACCAAAAGTCACGTGACCTAGGAAAACTACACGAGTTAGCCAAAATTCACACTTACTGAACTTAGCATACAATCCATGTTCTCACAGAGTCTAAGGTACCATCCTTAGATGTCTTTCATGCTCCTCTGGACTTCTCAAGTATACCAGGATATCGTCAATAAACACTACACGAACTAATCCAGATACTCCTTGTATACTTGGTTAATCAAATCCATGAACGTAGCTGGGGCATTGGTTAAACGAAATAGCATTACGGTGAACTCATAATGGCTGTAACGCGTACGAAAAGCTGTCTTCGCTATGTCTTCCTTCTTGATCCTCAACTAATGATATCCTATCCTCAAGTCGATCTTGGAATATATCGACGCTCCTTGTAACTAGTTAAACATGTCATCAATCCTTGGCAACGGGCACTTATTCTTGATCGTCACCTAGTTGAGTTGCCGATAGTCAATGCAAAGACACAACGAACTATCTTTCTTCTTTACGAACAGAATTGATGCTCCCCAAGGCGATGCACTAGGGTGTATAGATCATTTGTCTAACAACTCCTGCATCTGCACCTTCAATTCTTTTAACTCTAACAACGCCATACGATAAGGAGCCTTAGAAATTGGCTCCATCCCGAGGGCCAACTCATCACAAACTCCATCTCCCTTTTTGGGGCCAAACTAGACAATTCTTTAGGAAACACATCAGGAAACTCTCGTACCACGCTGACGTCTTCCATCTTTGACTCCTCAACTGTCATATCCACAATAGTTGCCAGGTAACCTTGGCAACCCCCGTTTAACAAACAGGTTGCCTCAAGCGACAAGATTAAGGTAATAAATGGGAGAAGTACAATATCAGTGCCATAAGTTGTGACCGGCGCTCACTTTGGTGCCAAAAGTTTCTGTCGGATCACCTAAGTGCTAAATCGGAGAAAAAACGATCACTTTGGTGCTATCGGTGAGAAATTCTGGCCAAAATGATTACGTGGCTTTTCTATTTAAAAAAAAAATTGAGGAGCCTTTTAAATGACATTGTTTTCTGTCCTCCTTAAGAAAACGACATCATTTTGCCATCAGATGTGGATGGCCTTACAAAAACGACGTCGTACAACTCATTTGGGATTGAAATTAGGTTTTTTTTTTGTTCAATCCTCGCTAACCTAGCTTGCTCGGCCACCGTCGCTCAGCCACCGTGCTCCGCCACCGTCGCTCGGCCATCGTGCTTGACCACCATCACTCGGTCTTTGTTGTAGTTGCTCGACTAGGTGAGTAAGGAGAGACTGAGGTTGTTTCTCGGGCAAGAAGCGATGGGAAAATAGGAGGCGAGGGCGGGGGAGGAGGAGGAAGAAAGGGGGTCGAAGGTGCACAGAGAGAGAGAAGACGAAAAGTGTGAGGGAAACGAGGAGGGTGCAGATGGAGATGGTGGATCAGGTTCTACTCAGAGAGTGGCCGGTGCTAGTGTTGTTCTTCGGGGAAGAAGACGATGCCGCCATGCCTTCTCTCTCTCTCTCTCTCTCTCAATTTGGGGATTTAGGGTTTCGACTTGGGGGAAAACACTAAACGGCGTTGTTTTGTGGTTTACATGCTGACTATACTCTCTGACGAGCCACATCAGTGTAAAAAATTAATAAAAAACTATCACGTCGGACTTCCGGCCAACCCGATCAATGTTGGCACTAAAATGATTGTTTTTCAAAATTTTTAGCACTTAAATGATCTGATGGAAACTCCTAGCACTAAAGTGAGCTCTATACACAACTTATTGCACTAATATTGTACTTCTCCGGTAATCGAGGGTCCTCCTCAACTTCCAATAAACTCAAAACTTTCACCCGCTAATGAGTTAAACTGAATCAATTTATGATAACATTTTACAGTAGCTCGTTACTTGGTGAGCCAATCCATGCCAATTATCACATCAAAATAATACATGGCCAGCACAATCAAATCTATCATTTCCTCTCGCTCACCAATAACCAACTTGCAACTAGAACAACCTACAATACCTTATCCTTTAATGGTGTAGATATATTAATGACTGACCGCAACGATTCTAGATTGAACCCTACCAACTTAACGTACTGCTCAGCAATAAGTGAATGCGTCACTCTAGGGTCAAATAAAGCATAAGCTGTATGGTCATTCAACGAGACCGTATCTGTGACCACGTTTGGTGAGTCTTCTGCCTCTCGTCGGGTGACAACATATACACTTCCTTATGCTGGAGGCCTGTTCATCATACCCTGCAGTGCGTTTTGCAGCGCACTTCCTCTGTTCTATCCCATCAGTGGCAGCGGTAGCAGTAGTTGAGGTCCCATCGACCTGTACGGACAGCTTCTTAAGTGATGGTCAAACTAGCCACATCTAAAACAAGCTCCCGTCTTGGTATAACACGGAGCCGATCCATATCTTTTCCCACAGAGGCGACACACGCCGTTCGGGTTGGGTGCTAACTTTCCTATCCCACCCTTCCTGTTGAGCAGAATGGAAATTTCACAATGGTATATTAAAATGATCAAAGTCGTTGCAAGATCCTTTTCATTCGGGTCTTCATTAACATAAGCACGCACACAGCGCAGAGAGAGAGAGAGAGAGAGAGAGAGAGAGAGAGAGAGAGAGAGAGAGAGAGAGATCTACTAAACTAGATGAAATAATAACAGGGACATAATAAATACGAGGGATGCACATTGAGCGATCTTAATGCAATAATTACCATCCACGAAGAAGAACCGCAATAATGTCTACATACATAGTTTAATATGAAATTGGTCAGTGGTTAAGATTCTCAAAAAGGCCACTCTCTCAAGCCTATAAATAGCCATGCAGAGTTCAAGTGCTTCTCATTCAGTTGACTATATTCCGTCTTACCTATTTCTTCTCATTGCTCACTTCAAAGTAGAAGATAAAACTTCCTTTTCCACTTCTCTGGCTATGGCTGATCTCCAAGTCATGTCGAAATTCGTGATCATTTTCACCTTCATGGCATTCGGTGCTATCCTAACTTCTGAGGGAAGAACCATAAAATCAGCACGGGACAATGAACTCCGTGCAGTGAATAACGACCAAATGCACGAACAAGGATCGCAATTTCTCAATCCGAGTCAGTCTCCTACGTACGATGATCATTCTGATGTGGGGAAGGAGACGATTCCTTCGCCTACAGCACATGATCAGGCGGTCGATTTGGGCGAGTCAGAGGCAGTGGACAGGGATGATTTCCGCCCCACGACCCCTGGGAGCAGCCCCAGAGTGGGCCATTCTTTCGTTGGCTTAAAGAAGGAACTTGTTCCACCAAAAGCTCCGAGCGGCAATGAGGAAAGGCTAACCGTTTTGGGGACACTAGACGATTTCGAAGGCACTAGACCAGGTCACAGCCCTGGTGTCGGCCATGATTTTCAGAATGATGAACCAAAAGCGTAAAAACTTCAAAATAGAAAGTCGAAGCTATGCTGTGTAAGTCCTGTAAATGTTATTCGTCAGTTCCTCCGGACATGGTTCTGCTCGGTGTTTATGAAATTATATGTCAATTCGGCATTGAACTATGTAGTTATTTAATGAAAAATAACAAGGTTTCTTTAGAAATTAACTGTTTATCATATGCGTTGCATGTTGTATGATGATCCAGTTTTCGGCTGTACTATTTTCTTCTCAATCTTCCCCGATGTTATGTTGTGGCCAGGCAAAGTATTAAGAAGAAGTTTTTGTGTTATGTTCATATTTTAAGAGGGAAATAAACACATGAATGATGGGCAGAGATTTAACAGAAAAATTGCTAAATCTCGTACACAGAACGACATGACTACCTTTGACTTGGAAGTTGAACAAGGTATAATGCACCAATTTTTATACGTTTCTGTAAAGAACTTAAATATTGAAACCGGCCTACATGATCTACATGACTTATCCTCTCAAAGTTCTCTTTGCATATAACTGGTGCCCTGCAAATGAAGATAGAACATGAATGTATCCAAATCAGATTGGTGATAATAGACAGGAAAACAAACAGAATAGTAATAACAGCGAAATAATTAAAGGAAAAAGAGGAAGTGCATTATTTGAACTTGTGCGCGATGCAAACCCAAAAGATAGTCTTAACCTCAAATTAGACCAATAAATTACATAAAAAGCCTATATGGGTTATGGTAGAAAGTGTTCTTATCCAAATTTCATATTTTCTATGATAATCTCTTTTACTCAAGCCACCACCCTCTCGTCGGTAATAAGCACGCTTTTGTTCACTCAATAATTGCCTGTTAACTTGATTTCAGAAAGCTTGGAATATGGACACTTAACTTAATTGTGCATCTTATTGCATGTATAGTTAGCTGATTACTCATTCATCATTGTTGCGAAAATGAGCAACACCAGAGTAAGAAAATTATTTTTAAAAACCGAATTTATGTGGTTCGATTGATAGGACCTATTTCACAATGAGAAAAGCAGCAGATGATTTTACTATAAATTTAGCGATAAAATAGAAATTACAACCACAATCAAGGTATTCAAATACTCAGTATTTCTCAGCTCCAATTACATTCACACATTATTAAGCACTTAGGTCGTCAAGAAACAATCTTTGAATCTCACAAAAGAATTCACAAATCATACTTACAAGATTTAATATGCTTGACTTGAATATTCAAAGTGCTTGGATTGCTTTAGAGTTTAATTCACAAAGAAGTCATCTCTTGGATACTCTTCACAAAGAAATCCACCTCTTACAATGAAAATATTTGGATCCAAGATAGGAAACCTACTCAAGTAAGGAGCCTACTTGGATGGGGTTTCCTTTACAAGTTCAATTTTGAGAAATATTTTCAACGTCTCCATATTGGCTATATTGGCTTGATGTTTGAGTCAAGTCACAATTGTTTTGTTGGAATTTGAACTTTGCGGCTACTCTTCCCACAGCCTCGCATGGGATCAACCACAAGAGAGAACTTTCAAGTTCAAGCCCAAGCCAAGCTGGAACTTCACTATAACCGGGTCTCATCAAAACACCAACTCCTTTCGCACCTACTTCACAAGGATTCTTGAACATAACATTCTTGACCACACTAGGCCGCCTGTGTAGTCTCTATAGACACAGGTGTTTACTCTTTTCGATGATTCCTCAACAAAAGATCTGTCGATGTTGATTTTGAAAGTACGTGGTGCTGGGGGTTTTCACCGTTGGGGTAAGTCTCTTTTATGGCCTTTATTCTTTTTCACTTTCCCCAATCAATTCATTCATTGCAATTGCTACCTCCACAAGGTGGTTTGGATCTGGGTTCTGTTTTCTTTAAGACAAAGTAGTTTCGAGTTTTTGATATGAGCCATAGAACCTCAACAAGTTCGAACAAAGGTGAGTTCTTTGGATTGTTATTGAAATGCAAAGAAAGATTTGACCAAACAGCTTTTGTGCATGGACATAAAAGAAACATATGCTTAATAGTTTTCGGTTTCAATACAAAGCACAGGTTGGCTTCAGTGGCATAGTATTCTGGCATGCAGTCCATAGGAAGAACCGAATCTTTGAGCAGTACTTGCGCGCTGAATTTTGTTTTATTAGGCTGATATGATGTTGATTCTAAGTCGAGAATCGATTTACATTTTCCTTTCTGATGTTGTAGTAGCCGTTTCTGAGTAATTGCCAGACTTGGTATACACCCAGCCCATTTTATCATTTGTCAGTTGTTATACTAGTGTGACTGAGTATATCTTTTACAGCCTGCTCATCAAATATATTCTGCATAATCCGTTCATTCCAGTTCGACTCCTCTCGGATAATCAACTTGGCCACCTCCCGTGGTTCCCCTCTCATAGCAGGGCCCCCAATTGTTCCACTTCTAAGCCATTTATCTTCTCTGATGTTGATTCTTTAACCATTCCCAACTGACCACATTACATCTGGGGATATTGCATCTCTTCCCATAAGAAGACATTCACATCTCCGAAAGGATCAAGATCCTTTTCCTTGCCTGCAAGAAATTGTAGTTAGGAAAAGTATATTCTTTCAAAAGCTGGCTACATAAAGATCCACACTCCATTACGTTATTCTCCACGCTTGTTTACCTAGTATGCCCTTATTGAATGCAATTAGGTCCCTAAAGCGAAGTCCACTCCAAATCCTTCCTAAATTCTAGAACTTCCCATTATCTCCAATGTTAAAGTCCATAATTCTTCTTTGCAATTTTCCATCAAAAAACAGCCACATTCTTTTCGATTGCTTTACATACTGAGACTGCGATTTTTCGTTTGATGAAGTGCCCCAACATGATTATGCTTTTAATCAGGCCATTTTGTTATGTTTTCTGCCAAAAGAACATTGAGAAGTTAACCACGGCTTAACGGTTTATTTTTCTTTTACCACCATGATCTCCGTTTGAATTTGCGATGCATTTCAGCAATTTACTCCATAATTGGGGTATAAAATAGACAACTATACCTAATATCTATCCCTTCAGACGATGGAACTCTTGATTAATTTCATACTAGAGGAAAAAGAAAATAACTGAAAAACAACTATAGCCCTTCATAGATAATTGACAGGTTCAATTCTTCCGATTTGATTGCTCTAAAAATTCCACAAAACTTAGAAAGCGGACAATCACAATCATAGTAAAAAGACGATTGACAATCAAGAAAGGAATCACCGCTCAATTCTGGATTCATGAAGCTGATTTTGAGAATTTGTGAAAACTAAACTAATTGAATTAAATCAAACAAGGATGCAGTAAAAGAAAACGTTAACTGCAGTTAGAGTCATAATTGAAATTTCATTAAACAATAACTGCTCCTGCTTCACGCAATCTTCACATTTTGGCTTCGATATGTTGGTGCTGTTTTACACTGCTCTAGGGGTGCACAGTTTCGGGGTCGGTCCAAGTTATATCTATAACCTACAATGTACCTTGTCAAAACCAGTTCCCAAGTTTTTAGAATCTATAACCTACCCTATCAATCCATTTTAGGGTCTAATCAGGAATTGACTATTGTTTTTGTTGTTTCATTTTTTTTCTTTCATTTTTAGTTAAGTAAAGTGAAAATTAACGCAACAACAAAAATCCTCATTTGTTAATCACAACAATCCATAAAAGATGGATGCATACAATAATATAAATAATTAGAAATTTCAAGATACATAACATAAAACCTAAATTATAGAACTTAAGTCCTCAATTATCCATGAAAAATTGCTCTAAATTCTAATCATTGGAAATTAAAAAAACAATAAACATAGTGAATTACTTAACAATAGTTTTAAAGTAAAATTGCTATTAATTAGACTATAACAATTATTAGGAAACCTGTGACATCCTGGTTTTCAGATTCTGTTTTTGATTGAATGAGTTGGGCTTTTCATCGATGCGCCTATGGTCTTTTTCTCTGAGCTAATCACTTACGAGATAACTAATCTATCAAGTAAAGCCGTTAAGGAATCTAAACACAATAGATTTGAGAATTCGATTAGAAACTGACTACTCGACTGTGCTAATCTGCAAGATTCAATATGGCACTGTCAACATCGACCAAAGACCGCAAATAGGTTGGCTCGACTGAGACATGTGATTAAAGTGTGGGTGATTCCACCTAATTACAAAATTCTCGTCGAACGGCACTACACCGATTTTTCTGTCAATTCTATACCCTATGCCCGTATTTGAAATCTCGAGATTTTCACGACAACTAAGAGTCACCTATAAGTCAAAGATGCACAATGTGGCTCGAAAATAATCGATCACGGGTCAAATGCGCTAAAAATTCATAAAAGCTACCCGGTAGGTTAGGTCACGCTAAAATCACGTTCAGTTAAAATTAACCACGAAATTGAATCCGATTTCAGAAATTGAAAGTTTTGTCATGTCACGATTTATTTTAGGAACGTCAACTCATCCTCCGAAGATTTTTTTTGCAAACCCGAGTTTTTGGCGAAAATTCAAAGTTTGGCGAAATTGGACTGGGAAATTAAGAGGACTATTTTTTAGCACACTTTTGGCTGTCAAGTTGGATTCATTGGTGAGGAAAATCTTGTATTTGATGTGGGCACCTTGGCTGAAATTTTTGGGCACCAATTGGATTAATTTGAGGTGAAATTGGATTGAAATAGAAGAGAAATGTTCAAAATTCGTAGGTCCATGTGGGCTGCAACATTTTAGCTGCTTCTATGGCTTGTTGAGGAAGATTTGTGAGGGAAATAGCTGTTGTGGATATGGCTGAAGGTGGTGGGGCAGCCACTTGAGTGTTCTTGATATTTTGGTGTGCATTGAAGGCTTGTCCCCCCTCCTTTCCAACTGCAATAGCCATCTTCTTCCTCTTCCTCAGTTTTTCTCTCCATTGTTGTTGTTCAAGAGCAGAAAAGACCATAAATCCAAAGGAGACCAACAAGCCACCATTGACCGCCTCTAGCAGCCCATGCACGCCCATTAAGCCATTGCCAGTTGCTGTCGCCCGTGAACTTGAGCCATGCATCCCCGCCGTCCCATGTCTACTTGCTGGCCCTCCGTTCACCCCGGTCGCCATCGCAAGTCCTCGAGCTTGCCTGGCCACTTGTCCAAGCCACCATTGCCTTCGCCTGGTCCGCCGTTGCTGCTCGCCTCCCACCTGCCTCGACCAGCCACTATCCTACCCTTAGTGCCCTTCAGTTCAGCCTTGGACAAAAGTAGAAGTTCCAGCAAGGGTTGAAACTTCGTGACTCATTTTAGGCCCCGTTCGGACCTCCATTGGTGTTGTCATAGGCTTGTGTTTCACTTGCCTTCATGTCATTGTCGCCATGAACTCACCGGCCCGCTAATTTGGTGAGTTACTCACTAAATCTTGCTTAGGAGGTTAATGATGTTTAAGGGTTAATTAGATTAGCTTAAGTACGGTTTAGGTGGTTAGTTTAGTTTAATTAGTGATTTGGTTGGTTAATTAGGATTGTTAGATGGTTAGATTAAATTAGTTAAGGGCTAAATAGATTGTACTATTTGTGTAGATAGGTGCATTATTTTTTTAGGCCCATTTAGGTGGTTAAATTAGTGTTTTAGGCCTAAGTGTATATTTATTGATTTAAATTGTATTTATTTAATTAATTTTGTAATTTATTTAATTATTCAATATTTTCCAAAAATTATACCGGGATAGCTCGTACCTGGAATTTCGTATTGATTGTTGTGGTGTGATTAGTTTATGCAATTGAGTGCTAATTTGTGCAATTGAGTGGTGATTGTGATTTTTGATTAATTATTTCAAAATTATGAAATTTCAGTATTTAATTAGAAAATATCGAGTGTTGGGTTTTTACACAAAAATTGTTTTGAACTATATCAAGTAGTGATATTTTAAAAGGAAGGATATCAATTTTTTTTTTTTTTTTAAGGTTCGATTTGACCGTGTACCCACACACGATTATTTTCATTGAGTGTTTTTAATACGAAGAAAATAGGCCAAGTGCATTATCTTAATTGAAACATTTGAGTGCAATGCACGATGTCCTTTGCTGGAATTGAATGATTGTGTAATGGTTATGAGGACTCGTCCTTGATGTGTGTCGGGTGGACGTTACTCCTATATGAGATGCCCCTGGACAATGGATGCTGGTCGTAATAGAGCCTGGACCGATGCTCCTTTGCGATTGCCTTCTCAAGGTAGACGTTGCCGTGTTTAATGGGGTGAGACGATGCTTGATTACGCCAGAAGACCACCAAACATCAAGTAGGCCGTGATTAAAATTAGAATGCGTAAATGATTGAGTTAAACGCGCCTGATTATGGGACAAAATTGTATGGCACGGAATGTGACGTGTCATAATGATTTGACTTTATAATCGAGACCCCTATGATTGATTGAGATTGAGTGAGGCATTCCAATTGATGTGAACTGTACTGACGTGCAGGGAGGAACTAAGGCGAGGTGAGTCTCTGTGGTTGTGCTATTAGGCAGCCCCTAGGCATATATCCTTCCTAATTGGGGTTTAGGGTGTAGACTTGCTAAGACATTGTCTCACCCCGTAGTAGGCTTATCTTTTCAAGTCCGTAGATGGAGGCGTGACCCATTCATTTTGGGTGGCCATGAGAGGTCGTGACCGAGCGCACCGTACTCCCTGTCCATGGGAATCCCGATTGGACCCGTGAGCTCGTGGTTACTACTATTTGGGTCAATGAGGGTCTACCTCAGTTGGTCCCTCATATATTCAAGGCATGGTTTTGCCACAAGCCCAATGGTGTTCGGGAAGGCCCCTTGGATGGCTTTGACGAGTCTGTCATCGATGGCGAGTATGTCGAGGAGCTCGATGCCCCTGGTGGTGACTTGATAGACCTAGATCCCAAGTAGATAGGGTCCGGGGTAAGATAGCTTGGTAGCTTCTTTTTGGTTTAGACTTTGTATATAAACTTAGTGTGTTTATAAAAGTGGCTTTTGTGAATTGATTATCCTGCTTTTCTATCCCTTGTTGAGTATTGTCTAGGAATTATTATACGCTTCCACATATGCATAATTGATTGGGTTGACGACGCATCCTGGGACGTCGTAATTTTGTTGACCACCGAGGGATGTGCACGCGCTCAAGGTTTGGGGCGTGACAAAACCTCACCATATATATATCAATTCCACTTTACCTTATAAAACTCTATTTACCAATGATAATCTTCTCTTAAAGATAATCCATATCTATAAAGAGAAGTGGCATTTGTTATTGTTAGCAAGAGCAAAGAGAGACTTCAAGGTTAACTCATGTTTGGTTCATTGGTTCCAATTTCTAGATTCCTCAGTCCTAATCCAATTCCTACCTAGAAACCCGTGAATTGAACCGTACAATACTGTTTCCTTCCTTCTTTTTGGAACCGAAACCTGGAATAAGACTAGTTCCTATGACTAGTCTAGTCTAGTTCTTGCTTCTACCCTAGACCCATTCTCACCCTTACACTGCTCACAAGCCCAAATTGTTGATGCCTCTAATGCTAACTCTGTTATTGCCAACGATGCTATCATCTCCAGGCTTACAACTTTACTCCTTCAATTCTTCTTGAAAAAGACCATGATAGACACTCATGGGCATATGCCACCAAAGTACTGCTATGTGAAATTAGTATTAAGTGGATGTTTGTAACGACTCGGGCTCCACTTTGTAATATTGTCATTTTTGGACACTGAACTGAATTCTCACGGCTTTAAAATGTGTCACATAAATTAGATAGACCCCAAGCCTTTATAAACTAGCCCTAGGAGTCCCCCCTAAGCAATGTGGGACTAAAGAGGACCCATTCCCTTTCCTTTGGGCTGTCACACTCTCTACCTCTTAGGAGCACAGCGTCCTCGCTGTGGCCCACACGCGGTCAGGAGTTGGCTCCAATACCATTTGTAACGACCTGGGCCCCACTATATAATATTGTCCGCTTTGGATACTAAATCATCACGGCTTTAAAACATGTCACACAGATTAGAGGAAGTCAAAGTCTTTATAAACTAGCCCCCAGACTCCCCCCTAAGCGATGTGGGACTAGTGAGGACCCCTTCCCTTTCCCTTAGGCTGTCACAATGTTACTCATGAGGTAGGCTAATAATATCACATTGAGAGAAGTGAATAGGTGATTTCAAAAAATCCAAACAGACTATTGCGAAAATTTAGTGTCAAGATGAATATGATGAGGAGCGAGTAAAATAGAATATGAATATGATTGGTTTCTATTATTATTCAAGTTATTGAGTAGTAAAACTTTGCACATAGAGTTTTATAGTGGTTTGGCTTAGTGTAAGCTTATGTGCATCTCCCACACTAAAAGCCTACTAGTTGGATTCCACTAATCAATCAATGAGAAGTTACTATAGCAAGTGTTGCTTGTACTTAAGCACAAGTTGATAGGACTCACTATCTCCCACCTAAACACAAACCATCACTCTACCAATACCTCTCAAAAGATTACAATTGAATGCTTTCGAAAGGCAAAATGAGAATATGTGAAATGCTCTTAGACTTTGGAATTCTCTCTCTCTCTCTCTCTCTCTCTCTCTCTCTCTCTCTCTTCGATGCCTTAGCCTTCTTTTATACTCCTCAGCATCCATAATTTTCCATTTGAACAATTTTCAAGAGGACCAATCTCCAAGCTAGCTGTTGGACTATTGTTGAGAAGATTAGGGTGGCCATTGAGGTTGAACGGTAATAGATTCCCTCAATTGGGTCGCCCCATACAAACAAATCTTGGTTTCCACAAGTGAAGTGTTTAATCTAACGAAAGAATCTTGTCTTAGGATGATTGTTAATCAATTAAGATATCTTATGTGATTAAATATATCGCAAAAATAATCTTTAAGATTGAAAGTTAATCAATATCTTTTAAAGTTTGAAATCCATGCCAGATCACGAGTTTCAAAGCTATGAGAAAAAATATAATGCTTTTGAAGTTCATAGCAAGAGTTTCGTCGTAGGTAGAATAGGTGCTTTGCTAATATTCGGCCATCGCCATACTCAGATGATATTCAGAGCCTTGTTGATATTTGAGTATGAATCTTGCTTATATCTAGCATAGTTTCATTGATATTCACCTAGTAGACATGCTGATATTCACACACTTTGTTGTTTCTTACTTCATCGATATGATCAATTGTTCTTAATGAGATATTTTGATAATGATAATGATGTGGATTCTGTAGACATAAAAACTTGATGTTTCCAAGTCAATAGGAACTCCTCATTTCCTGGACTTGTTCATGTAGGTCTTTTAGTCATCAAGAATCCTTTTCGACATGAATATTACCTGAAATGTAAACACTTTTTACATTCATCAAAATCAATATGAACACTAGATAGTTCAGTCAATTTTAAAATATATTATGAGGTTTTCTCAGCAACTTAAACTCTTCATGACAACTTAAGTAGATCATAATGCACCAAATCGATAAAAGGGCTTGGAAGACCTCAAATGCAACAGATGAAATTTGTAAGATTCTTATAGTACAATTTTCTAGCATTAACCTCTCATGGGTGCTAGTTGGTATGGTTGGTTAGACGTCAAAGAAATTTTAGCACTGAAATTGAAGGTCACCAACTTAACCCTGAGTCAAGATCACCTACACATGTTAAAGATTTGGATTTGTCTGGCTCATACAACTTGCAGAGCATAGATTTTTATCCAGTTGGCTTTCTGTGTTCTTATCTTTGGTCGTAAGAACAGCAATTATTATGATTTTGCCCTTTTTAGTTTTAGTTGGTCCAGCGGATGCTCCAAACGGGACAATCGGTCAACAACTCATAGATTCTTTAGAAAATTCTGGCAAAAGGTCACCATCAGACCAGTCCTTGACGACTCTATCATAGTTTAATTGATTCCACCAAAATATTTTTGTCTGCATTTTATGCTAGTGGCATGGATTATAATGTGCTGGTGATAAGCGTTCGGTAGGCTTCCGCCGGTGTAGGAGCCAACTAAATCAAATTTGCTTTATGGACAGATTCAGTTCCATTTTGATTGGAGGGTTGGTTGGAAAGAGAATACCAAATTGGGGGCTCATCATTTGGTCCATTTCACTAGTTTTGAAGGACTAAACAAAACAACAACTTTGATTTTTGGGACAAAGAGGAGTGGTGGGGTTTTCCTTTGGACAGTTTGATGGTTGTGATGCATTTGACCCTTGATCTTTTCTTTTTCTTTGAGATTTGCTGTGCTAACTTAGATTTTGCAAGATGATTGTGGAATGTGCTTCCTTGATACTTATTATGGCAACTTTTTCTCAGATTTCGGGTGGAAAGCAAGAGTTCAACTTCTTCTTCTTCTTCTTCTTTTTTTGTCAAAAGAATGATTCCATTAAATTCTCAAAATAATAGTCAACACATACATAGAAGGCTTTCAAATCTAGTAAATGCTGAATAATTGTGGAACAAAACAAATGCCATAAAGCAAATTATAAAGCATACTATGTAGTTAGAAGCATATTCTCATTCCTCAAGGACATATCTGCCAATGCAAACGTTCAATGGCCAATCATCAAATTCAGTGATGAGCATATGATGAGATCTTTCACTCCTTCTGCAATGGCTTGCAATGCACGTTTAAATTCAATGTCTTCATCACCATTGCAACATCGATATGTTAAAGGAACACATATTAAATACCTATAAGAAACATCTATATCTATATCTATTTTGGAAGAGTAAAATTCCCAGATCTAGACCTAAATCTAGATCAAGAGAAGAGAGTGACCTAATCTTCGAGGTTGTGGTGCCACATAATGAACATCCTCTTCGGTGGTTGTCAACTAGACAAATTGCCGAATTGGTCTCCGTTCACCCAAGATCAATTGCAGAAATATATTCACACACACAAACTACCAAACCATATTTAGAGAGAAAAGAAAAGACAATTAAAGCAATAAAAAGGAAAATAAAAAACTAAGTAGACTCAGCTTTGGAAACTAAAGCTAAGAGCCTACAGGTGAGTTTCAAAAGATGGGAGTTTTGGGAGTTGAGTGGGTTTGTCCACATAGAGAGAGAGAGAGAGAGAGAGAGAGAGAGAGGCGAAACTTTTCAATATAGTATTATAACATTTAACTTTTAGGTCATTTTGGTACATCTAACGGAAGCCTTAAAAGAGCTGCGATTTCGAAACTATTCTTTTTTTTTCCATATTTGGTGAGCATATTCTCAATTCAACGGGCATTCGAATGGGAATCGCAAATCCATTGATTCAAGGGAAAGACAATCATTTCCCCGTAGGGAGGAGGGCCTATTCTTTTCCTCTAAAATTGCACATATTGATTTCTTTTTCAAGGGTATCCTTACCTTTCTTTCTCTTTTATACTTCTTTTTGGGGTATGTTTGACTCTAATACCTTTTGAGTTCCAATATTGTTCTTCTTTATCATTGTTAACATAAAAAATGTCCAAGTAGATCAAGTTTGAAATATGGAGATCTTATTGTATGTTTTGCTCAAGAACATCTCCAAATTCGGCTGAGTTAAAGTGGACATTCAAATTGACATGGCTTACAAGTAAGGCAGAGATTTTTTAAGCACACATTCAATCACTGTCACGCCCCGAACCCCAGGCACATGCACATCCCTCGGTGGTTGATCAAATTGTGATGTTCCTAGGACGCGTCACCAACCCAATCAATTTATGCACATGCGGAAGCGAAATAACAATCTCTAGACAACAATCATCATGGGATAAAAAAGCAGGACAACAAATTTACACAAAACATATTTTATAAACAAACCAGGTTTATATACAGAAGTCTAAAGCCCAAAAGAAGCTACTAGGCTAAGCCTACCCCGGACCCAATCTACTTGGGATCCGGGTCTATCACAACACCGTTAGGAATGTTGATGTCTAGTGCACCAGCTACCTCTACTGTGGGCTCTTCACCCTTGGGCAATCGGTTCGCCTCGATATCAGTTATAATATCGGTGTCCACAATAGGGTCAAGCTCCTCCACATACTCATCATCGATGACAAGCCCATCGAAACCATCAAAGGGGCCCTCCCGAACACCATTGGCCCGTGACGAAACCACGCCTTGAATCGATGAGGTACCAACTGAGATAGGTCCTCATCAACCCAGATGGTAGTCACGATGAGCTCACGGGTTAAGTTAAGGTTCCCATGGATATGGAGTATGGTACGCTCAGTCTCCGCCTCTCGTGGCCACCCAAAATGTACGTGGCGCACCTCCATCTAAGACTTGTAAAATTTTAAACCATGATAGAGTGAGACAATGTCTCAGCAAGTCCACACCATAAACCTCGATTAGGTGGAAATTCACCTAAAGGTAGCCTAAACACATGTCATATAAGACTTACCTTGCCGCAACACCTCCCTGCACGTCGGTATAGCTCATATAACATATGCATACAGTACATGCAATCAATAATTGGAACACTTCAACTCATATACCAATCAATCACAGGGGTCCCGATTATAAGAATAAATCATTATGACACGTCATATTCCGTGCCACACAATTTTGTCCCATAATCAGACACGGCTAATTCACTCATTCAAGCGTTCTAATTAATTACGACCAAACGACCACAGCCAACTCAAAAATTGGCGATCATCCGGTATAACCGGGCGTCGTCTCACTTCGTTGGGCATAACAATGTCTATATCTAGACATGGGGCATTCCCGAATGAGCATTGTCCAGCGTAAACGCTTCGTGACAGATTCCAATAGCAATCACATGTACATCTAATCTCGGCTAAGGATATCGTGCTTTGCACTCAAATGCCTCAATTTCAAATAATGTATTTGGCATATTTTCTTCATATTAAAAACACTGGTAAAATAGTTGTGCGTGGACACACAGTCAAATTGATCCACAAAGCATGATACTTTCCCATTTAAAAATTCCATGATAGTACTTTAAATATTTTTTGCGTCAAAAACCAATACCCAGTATTTTTCTAATTAAATACCAAAATTTCATATTTTTGAAATAATAATTGAAATATCATCACTCAGCATTCAATTGCATAAATTAGCACTCAATTGCACAAACCAATGCAACCACGACGATTAGCACGAAATTCTAACAAATGGCTATCCCGGTATAATTTCCGCTAATTAATAAATAATTAAATAAATTACAAAATATTTAAATTAAAACACTTAATTAAATTAACATAAGCTAACCTAACCATTCTAATTGAACTAGTTAAATCAACTTAACTAAGCTTGCTACATAACCTACTAAGCTAACTAATCTAAGTAACTAACCACCTAACTACCAACTAACCTAACTAAATAATTCTAATCAATCTAGTTACATGAACTAATCCCACTAATCCTAATTAGCCTAACTAATCCACTAATTAGCATACTAATCCACCCTTAAGTGTAATTAGCATCATAATTATAGATTATGAGGTAAACTCACCGGTTTAGCGGGAAAACGGTTCATGGTGACGGCGGCGCGACGACGACCACAACTCGGGTCTATGGCGACACCAAAGGAGGCCAAATCGAGGCTAAAAAATCCCACAAGGCTCACGGTGGCAGTTGGTCTTCGGTTCTGCTTTGTGTCAGCTAGCTGGTTGCAGGGCTTGGCAGAGTTGGATGAGTGGCTAGCTAGAGCTGGGACGGGGACAAGAGGCTGGAGGTGGCATCGGGGAGTTGGCTTGCGGCAGAGGTGAGTTGGCGATGGGCTCAAGGATGGCTTGCGAAGGAGCTAGTTACTCAGTTGTTGGCCGTAGGCAGACTAGGCTCGCAACAGCTCAAACGACTAGCGGGTGGCTAGCGGTGGCTTACGAGCTGCTGGCTGGTTCTGTAAGGGCTGGAAATGGTGGTTCAACAACAATAGAGGGTGAGGAAGTGAGGAAGAAGAAGAATAAGTGATCTGCAAGGGGGGAGAAAGGAGCTGGTTGAGTATGAGGGATGAAAGGGAACAAAGAGGGAGAGAGGGGGGATAAGAGGACACAAGCCAAGGAAGTCAAACCAAAATATCCTAGGCACTTGAGTTTTTTTCACTCTTATCTTCAGCCAACTTGAGTCAACTTGATCAATTGGTCACCTAATGCCAATTTCCTCACACATCTTCACTAACTAGAGTTAAATTGAAGATCAAATTGCAGCAGCCCCATAGCCCTATGAATTTGCACCCATTACCCTTCAATTTCTTCACAAATCTCTCTAATTTGATGGCCAAATTTGTTGAGGAGGAAGCCCATGCTAATTTCCAAACTTGCCTTCACAAACTAGTCCTTTTGAAGGCCAAAAATCCACTTAATTTTGCCCATTCAAATTTCCCACCAAATTAATCTGTAAAATTGATTTTTCCGCCAAAAATTCGGGCTCGCCAAAAATTCTTCATAGAATGAGTCGACATCTTAAAAATAAATCCTGACACACTGGAACTTTCGATTCCCGAAACTGAGTTCAATTTCGTGGTTAATTTCAATCGGACGTGATTTTAGCGTGACCTAACCTACTGGATAGCTTTTCGTGATTTTATCGCATTTGACCCGTGGTTGATAAATTTCAATTCACGTTTGTGCATCTTCAACTCATCAGTGACTCTCGATTGTTGTAAAAATCTCAAGATTTCAATTACGGGTATCGGGTACATAATCGACAAAAAAATCGGTTTAGTGCCATTTGGCATGAATTTTCCAATTAGGTGAAATCACCTGAAATTTAATTATGCCATTCTATCGAATCGGCTTATTTCTGATCTCAAATTGATTATAACGGTGTCGTATTGACCCTTGCAGATTAGCACGGTTAAACAGTCGATTTCTGATCGAATTATCAAATTTGTCTCATTTATATCCCTTAAAGCTTCACCTGATAAATTAGTTATCTTGTGAGTGCTCAGAGTAAAATGCCATAAGCGCGTTGATGAAAAGACCATTTTCATTGCATCTTATAGTTTAACATAGTCAAATTTCAGAGTAAACAGACAAGTTTTCGACTTCGAATCAAACTGATTTTGGAAAACATAATTTCTGGACACGGACATAGTTTTGGTAACGGTTTGAGCGATTTATTGCTCTTATTTTAGGAAGATATGGGTCAATGTGTCTTCATGAAAAGTGTTTGTTTAAATGTTCTTTTAAGTGTCCTTTATAACATATGCAAATTTGAGAATTTTTTGAACTCGTTTGGTTATGTTTTTGGAATTAATCATAGAGAGGCGCGAGTGAACTTGGTTTCTGCCAGTAAAGGTCAGTAGTGGTCTTGTGATTGTTCTTGGTGTCATGTTTGCTGGAAGATGTATATTTTGTGATTTGGTTCACTTTTGGCATGCTGAGAACTTATGTGTGATATCACGAGGTTGATTGTTCTATATTTGTTATTTATTATTAAGGATAAGTGCTACAGAAGTCCAAAAACTTGTCATAAGATACAATTGAGTCCTAAAACTTGCAAAAAGTGTAATCAAGTCATAAAACTTGTCAAATTGTTTCAATTGAGTCCTAAAGTTAACGCTGTTGACTTTTTTAATGGAAAATGCTGATGTGGCGTGGACGTAGAATTTTAAATAATTTTTCATTTTCCACGTGGCTTTTTAATTATTTTTATTCAATTTAAAAAAAAATATATTCAAAAACTAAAAAAGAAAAGTTAAAATTTATTTTTAAAATTTGTTAAAAAAAAAAAAGAAAAAATGGCAGCCACCGCCCATTGTCGGAGGGGCCGACAACAATCACCGACTGCTTTTTTTTTTTTTTTCCTTTTTAAACAATTTTAAAAATAAAATTTGACTTTTCTTTATTAGTTTTTAAATCTATTTTTTAAAATTGAATAAAAAATAATTAAAAAGCCATATGGAAAATAAAAATTAATTTTAAATGCCAAGTCAGCATTTTCTGTTAAAAAAGTTGATGGCGTTAACTTTAGGACTCGATTGAAATAATTTGACAAGTTTTAGGATTTGATTGCACTTTTTGTAAGTTTTAAGACTCAATTGCATTTTCGTGACAAGTTTTAAGACTTCGTAGCACTTATCTCTTATTATTATTGCAAAAGGTGGCATTATGGGCAATTAAATAGAAAAACAATGAGGTGTCGGGTTTGAACGCCAAAATTTATTTGCTTAACAAAACAATAAGGTTTTAAACTAGTTGCGTGCAAAGTTTTAAGGATTAATTTTGAATACGAACCCCTACGAATTTCTTTCCCAAAGTTTTAAAGAAAAAAAGGGGATTACCCAAGTTTAGTTCCAAAAGAGGGTGGTTGGAAAAGAAAATAGAAAATAAATGAGGTGTCGGATTTGTACGCCAAATTTTATTTGCTCAATAAAACAATGAAGTTTTATAGTAGAAGTGTGCAAAGTTTGACAGATTGATTTTGAGTATGTGATTGTGTACGAACTTATTTTGAAAGGTTTTGAACAAAAAAAAGGGGGTTGCAAGGTTTATTTGAAAAAGAGATGGAAGATAACAATGGACTTGAGTGATGGCATGCTCATGTTATCACCTAAATACCCTGATGCGTATGAATATGCGGGGTGATGAACCTGTCTTGATGCGTATGAATATGCAAGACGATGCCTGATTAAGATTGGATGCCCCACGTCAATGGATGCCGAGTCGCGGTAGAGACCGGACTGATGCTCCTTATTGGAATAATGTCCTGATGTGAATGAATATGCAGAATGATGCTGTGCTTGATGGGGCAAGATGATGCTTGGTTATGCCGAATGACTATCGACTTTTGAGTTGGCCATGACCATTGGGTTGTAATAACTGGAACACGCTTGAATGGTTGTGATAATTGTGCCTGATTATGGGACAGAATTATGTGGCATGGTATAAGACATGTCATAATGGTTTAGCCTTATAATCGGGATCCATGTGAATGTTTGAAGAGTGAAACATGTGTTCCGGTTATTAAATTACGCTTGCTGCCTTAATAATAACTTATGTGTTGAGCTAACATGCAGGGATGCGGCGAGACGAGGTGAGTTTTGTATGGTGCATGTTTAGGACCGCCTTCGAGGCATATTTGTGTCCTAATCGAGGTTTAGGGTGTTGACTCACTAAGATTTATCTCTCTCCATCGTGGTTAACCTTTCTTAGGGCCATAGTGTGGAGATTTGCTAAGTGCAGATTTGGTGGGCGCGAGATGCGACACCTTTTGGCTGGCCCTGTCGCTAGTGAAGTTTAGGTTAACCCTAGTCCCTGAATTTTTTTGAAAGGGTCGGTAGTAAGGGTGCGCATGATAAAATTTCTGGACAGAAATTGATTTGTCAATTTCTATTTTAGAAGTTGAGAAGTTAAAAATTTTAGTTTCTGATTTTTTCTTCAAATCTATTTCTGGAATAGAAATCTGTTTTAGAAATAGAAAAATCAAATTGTATTACCAAATGGATTTATGTTCCAAACCTGTTCCGGGGAATAGATAAACAAAGAAATAGAGAAGTAAAAATTTTATTATGCGCACCCTAAGTGGCCGTAAGAAGGCTTGTAAGTATTAAACTTCCTAGGTTGAATAGTTGATGAATGAATATGTTGTTTTCAGACTATTCCTATTGTTTGTTTATTGACTGGGTGTTTATTTAATTTGCTTTTGCATGTCCTTAATCAAAAGATAAAAAGAAAGGGGTCGCCGACTGTCCTGGGACGTCGCATTTTTAATCGACCACCGAGAGAAGTGCGCGTACCCGAGATTTGGAGCAGGACAAAAACTCACCTCGCCTCGGCACATCCTTACATATTAGCGCGTCACACATGCTCTTATAAATACAACAAGCATAATCAATAACCGAAACACAAAGTTCCCACTTTCCAAATATTCACATGGGTCCCGATTATAAAATAAAACCGTTATGACACCTCACATACCATGTCTAACAATTTTGCCCCATAATCAAGTGCAAAGTATCACAACCATTCAGACTTGTTCCGATTATTACAACCCATCGGCCATAGCCAACTCAAAAGTCGACGATCACTCGACATAACCGGGCATCGTCCTTGCCCATTAGGCATGGCAATGTCTAGCACACCCCGTTTAGATGGCATTCCATAAAGGAGCATCGGCCTGACCTCAACTGCAACTCGACATCCCATTGATGTGGGGGCATATGAACTTAATCAAGCATCATCTCGCATAAACGCATCAAGACAGATTCTATTAAGTGACCATACAGGCATATATTTAGCCAAGAACACCATGCTTTGCGTTCAAAAGCCTTGTTTTCAAATAATGAACTTGGCTAATTTTTCTTCTTATTAAAAATCTCACTAAAATAATCGTGCGTGGTCACATATTCGAAATCGAACCATTTAAAACTCCAAAATTGTATATAGTACTTTTATATAGTACATAAAAGTTGGTATCCAAACCCGACACCTAGCATTTTTCTATTTAATTGCTCATAAAACCGAGTGTCAAATTCTACCATTAAGCAATCAATTGCACAACATAGCACATACAAACCATCAAAATCATGCATAATTCCATCCAAGAAAACGAGCGTCAAATTCTACATGACACTTAATCCGCCACTAATTTATGATTAATTAAATGAATTGCGATTATTTAAGCTAAACCAACTTAATTAACCTAACCAAGCTTAGTTAATACTAATCTAGAATTAACTAGAACTAATCCTCATCAAGATTAATCTAACCATGATTAGCACTAATCTAAACATCCCCTAAACGTAATTAACAGCCTAATCAACGATTAGGAAGTTAACTCACGGTTTTCGACAGTGACGGTCTCACGACAATGGCAACGCAGTGTGACGAAAACACAAAACAACCATGGCTTGCATGGAGGCTTGACGATGGCTATGGCCGCCCTACAAGTGCTTGGCTAAGGAGGAACGAGCAAAGGTGGCCACGGGTGCTGTTGTGACTAGGATGGGGTGGTGCTGGCTGCAGGCGGGCGGTGGTGCTACTGGTCAAGACAGTAGCTGGACGTTAGACGATGGGCCGGTGAAGCTGCTGGGCTTCGGTGGTTGTGGCGTGGAGGTGGGTAGTGAAATTGGACGCTAGCAGCTGGGTGGAGCTGTTGGTGGGACGATGGTGTAGTAGTGGGGTGATGGTTGGTCAAAACATGGAGGTGGAGGGCTGGCGGTAGTGGAATGGAGAGGGTGATGCTACTGGTGGGTGCTGGCATGAGGAGAGTGGCGGTGATGGTGTATAGGAGAAATGGTGTGGCAGCGTGATGTTGAGGGAATGAAGAAAACGTGAGGATGGGAAGATGAATGGGGTAGATGAGAGTGGTCGGCGGCAGCTGGGGAGTTCACGCATGGAAAAAGAGAGAGAGAAAGAAAGAAAAAAAACAGCCAGCTAATGAAAATCTTAGGAAAATATCTAGCCCATCATCACATAAACCTCAAAGTCTTTGTGCCCCAAAGTCAAGTGCCCAACCAATCACAAATTTCCTCTAATTTCCACAATCAAAGCCTTTTCAGGGCAGAAAAAATTCAATTTCTCTACCCATCAAAATTTCCTTTTTATTTTCTTTTTGTTTGAAAATCGTTTTTCCGCAAAATTTTGGACTCATCGAAAATTCGCCGAAAGATGAGATGACATCCAATAAATAAACCGTGACGCTCAAACATCCGATTCCCAAAACTGAATTAAATTTCATGGTTAAAATCAACCGAATGTGACTTTAGTATAATCTAACATATCGAGTAGCTTTTAGGGATTTTTAGCACATTTGACACGTGGTTAATAATTTTTTATCCACATTTTTGTGCATCTTCAAATCATAGACGACTCTCGATTGTCACAATATCGCAAGGTTTCAATTATGTGTCCCAAATATAATATCGATAGAAAATTGGGTTATTGCCATTTGACGCAAATATCGCAATCGTGCAGAACTACCCGCAATTCGACTATGTGATTTCATCGAATCAACCTATATTCCTTCACTAATCAATTTATAATGGTGTCGTAATGACCCTTGCCGGTTATTATGGTCAAGCGATCGGTTTCGATTGAATTCTCTAGTTTGTCTCGTTTATCTCCTTTAACAGCATCACCCAATAGATTAGTTAACTCGTAAGTGGCCAGTTATGAGTAAAATAACCATAAGTGTGTCGACGAAACAACCATTTCGTATATTTGGAATAGGGCCAAATTTCGGGATGTCACACCTTTTGTATTGGACGGTGGCTAGTCAACGTTCTAGTGGCGGCTCGACGGCGGTTTGGTGGTAGTTTGGCGTTGGTATGGCCTGCGGTGAAGGAAATAAGTGAAGATTGAGCTTGAATGAAGATGAGAATGGCTTGGGGAGGTTCAGCTATCCAACGTGAGGGAGAGAAAGGAGAGTTCAAGAGAGAAAATGGAAGTGAAAGTGAGAGAGAGAGAGAGAGAGAGAGAGAGAGAGAGTCGAATGTGAGGAAGAGAGAAAGGGAGGAGAGAGAAAGATCTTGTCCCTCATTAATACTTTGCCCCTCAAATCTTCCACATCTCTTAACCTAAGGCTTCCATTCAATGAAGATATGACATTTTGAAGAGGGAAATGTGAGAGTGAGAGGATGAAGAGAGATGGTCGGCGTAGGGGAAGAGGAGGGAGAGAGAAAGGAGAGGTCTTGTCTCCATAAACGCCCAATAACTCCCTTGTCTTTTGTCCATCAAGTTTATCCAATTTTAGAAGCAAAGATCTAGCATTTAATGAAGAGATTGCACTCAAGTACATAGTTGAAGGCTAGGCTAGGTTACGTAGCCTTTTTCCCTTCCTCCTTGCCGCCCAAATTCTAATGCCGCCCCTTTCCTTGCCCTTTTCCATTTTTACCCTTTTGTCTTTAGTCCAATGGGAGGGAAATTTTGCTCATTTCACTAAGATTTCGCGCTATTGATGCACTATTCACGTTCTTTTGTGCATTTAATGTCAACATTTTGTTCAAAGTGGGCTTGATGAGCTTGAAGGGCCCATGGGCCTCCCTTGGCCACCCACCCCTTGGGTGTGTGGTCCTTGGCCCACCCATTTAGGTCCGAGCCCAATGGGTCCTTGTTCATGGCATGTTTCCACTTTTCCACACTCAAATACCCTTACTGATGAAAAATCGATTTTTCGCCCATAAATGGCCTTCCCCGATGTCCTCATGGCCTATTGATCCTCAAGACACTCTCATTCGACGATCACTTGCCAGAATAATTCCATTATGAAAAACCGAGTCAGAACGAGGAGGTCACAACTCTTCCCCCCTTAAAGAAATTCCGTCCTCAAAATTTGCAAGATCGAGCACTTCCTTAAACAAATGGGGGTATTGGCTCTTCATAATATCCTCTCTTTCCCATGTCACTCCCTCAGTGCCGTGATGCTACTAGATGACTTTAACCAAGGGAATGACCTTATTATGCAACACTCGTTCTTTTTTGTCTATAACTCGCATTGGCTGCTCGACATACGTCACTTTATCGTCCACCTCGATCTCTTCATAACTTAACACGTGTGTCAAGTCTGGTTCATACTTTCTCAGCATAGAGACATGGAACACATTATGAACCTGGGCAAGATTTGGCGATAGTGCCAACCGATGGGCTAAAGTCCCAATTCATTTCAAAATTTCAAAAGGTTCAATGAAGATGGGGCTTAGCTTCCCTTTCTTACCAAAACTAGATGAACCTCTCATTGGCGACACCTTGAGAAACATGTGATTGCCAACTTAGAACTCTAGAGGTCTCCGTCGTTTGTCTACATAGTTCTTTTGGTGACTTTGGGCTGTCTTTAATCTTTCTCGAATGATCTGAATTGTATCCATGGATTGTTGCACTAGCTCGGGGCTTGTAATTTTTCTTTCTCCTTACTCATCCAAGTAGATGGGTGTTCTACAACACGTCCATATAATGCCTCAAATGTTGCCATTCCGATGCTCTGTTGATAACTGCAGTTGATCTTCCCATTCTCCTTTGAAATCTATGACACAAGCTCGTAGCATATCCTCGAGAGTTTGGATTGTTCTCTCAGATTGTCCATCAGTCTGCGGATGATAAGCCGGGCTGAACTGCAATTTTGTTACCATCATTGTCTGTAAGCTTTTCCAAAATAAGGCAGTAAACTTGGGATCCTGATCAAAAGTGAATGTTATTGGAACAACATGCAACCGTATAATTTGCCTCACGTACAGCTCGGCATACCGATCCATAGCATAATCCTTTTGTACCACAATGAAGTGAGCCGGCTTGGTCAATATGTTGACTACAATCCAAATGAAATCATTACCTCTTTGACTCCTTAGTAGTCTCATCACTTGTCCCCAAGGTGATGCACTAGGACATATAAATCTTTTGTCCAACAACTCCTGCATCCGCACATTCAGTTCCTTCAACTCTTATAACACCATTCGGTAAGGAGCTTTAGAATTTGGCTCCGTCCCATGGACCAACTCAATCAGTGGTGTACGTGGTTTATTTAATTGGATACTAATTTGTGCTATTTGAGTAATATTTTTAATTTTGGAAATTTATCTCAAAATTGAGTAATTTCAATATTTAATCGAGAAACACTGGGCATCGGTTTATAACGCCAAAAATATTTTTGTGAACTATATTAAATGGTGGAATTTTTAAAAAGGGAAATTATTGTATTTTGGCTAAGATTGATCGTGTACCTACATACGATTATTTTATCAGGTATAATAAAATCGGAGTATCGCACAGCTTTGGTGAGCATTATAAGTATCTCACAGCTTTGGTGAGCATTATAAGTATCGCACAACTTTAGTGAACATTATAAGTACCACACAGTTTTGGTGAGCAATATAGATATATAGCAGCTTCAGTGAGCATCTTTATATATCTATCAACTTTGGTGAGCTATATCATTTATTTTCAGCTTAGAGTGAGTAGTGCTTGAATGGATCGAATTTTATAGATGGTATTGATGGTATGGAATCGAGTGAATCGATTGATTAATGATTTGATTGAATTGAAGTGATTGGTTGAGTATTGAATCTTACTAACTTGCAAGAAGGAACTGATGCAAAGGTAAGTCCCCTATCTTGTATGTGGCTAGATGGCCTTTAGGCGTATTTCCTTCTTAGTCGGAGTTTAAAAGATGGACTTGCTAAGATGTTGTCTCACCCCGTCGTGGGTTAACATTTACCGGTCCTTAGATGATTGTTCTTCCTGAGCGTTTCAACCAGCCGAAGAAGGTTACCAAACAAATCTCTCAGATTCCTCTTCTCAGGAGCCAAGGAGACTGGGTCTATGAACTCATGAGATCCACTATCTAGGTAGATGCGGGTCTATCCTAAAGGGTACCCAATCAATTCAAATCATGGTATCGTTACGGGTGAGATGGACCCAAAGAAGGTCCCCTACCGGAGTTTGAGATTCCTATGTCAATGCTAGAGATCGTTTTTGACAAGGGTACGGCTGACCCTTTGAGTGGTTCAGTGGTAGACCCGAGTTCCCCGGAGCTAGAGACTCCGGAGCCTTTGATTGAGGATTCAAACACTTAGAGGACTAGTAGCTCTTTTGTTTTGTTAGACCTGTGAATATAAACTAGTATGGTATATGACTTAATCTGATGTGTATATAAAGTGTGTTGTAGTTTTCAAAAATTTGGCCCTGCTTTTCTATCTCATTTTTCTGTTGTCTGGAGATTTTTTTATTCGCTTCCGCATGCGCATTAAAATGAATGAGTCGGCAATGTGTTCTGGGACGTCGCAATTTTATCGACCACCGAGGGATGGGCACGTGCTCGGAGGATTGGGGCGTGACACATAATTCCAATTGTATTAACAACAATGGGCTTCTAATACTTAATTGTATTAGAATGTGTGTTCATCATTTGCATATAGATTTTCTAAACTCCCACTTGTCAATAATTTAGATAATTTCAGAACTTCGAATCTTACAAGATTTGCGTTTAATACAACTGGAGTTATTTCTAATAATCAAAAGTTCGTCCTCTTATAATAAATTATGGCCGTCAAACATATGCGCCAAACTTTATGAAATTCTTTTAGAATCAAAATGGACAAAGTTCCTAATAAAGTAGATTAGATGAGAGCTCTAAACTTCAAAAGATCAAAATCAAGCATTAACCTGATTGAAACTAAACTTTCTTGAAATAGAAAATGTGCACTAGTTCATTATTCCTCTTTTTTTTTTTTTTAATTCACTAGTTCATTATTCAAATAAGGAAATATTGCATCTTTCAATACAGCAACACTTTTGCAATATGTGCCGTTAGACCATAAAAAAAGAAAAGCACTCTCTAGCATGACTTATATAGGATATTTAGACATACACTAGTATAGCCAAATGCCATATGGCAATTAGCAAAAGATGAGCCTATGTGTTATTTTACATGTGGTGATATTGCTATTTGTCAGGCCTTGTTAATGTTGGAGAATACCTGAAGGATTTTGACGATAACTAAACTTAATCCAAATATTTAGTGAGTTCATTTAAATGTGTTGAGAATGATATCTTAGTCATGTCAATACTAAGTTCTGATTGTATAAGGATTTGAGCAAAATTTCAGAAAGTCCAGAAATCTGCAAAATGAAGGATCTAAAAGCAAAATCTTGAATCTACAAAGCAGTTAGACCTAATCGCCGGACATTTTTCCATATATAGATTTGAAGAATATTGGAGTTTCTCAACTGAAGACCCAGCTCATAACAATAAGATATGATATTCCAAGATTATTTATGTGAAAACTCATAGACTAAATCGCTCAAGAAATTAGCGACAAGGCGTGATCAAAACCTGCTAACAATAAAAGCTAACTCGCCATCAAAAGAAAATTTGATTGACAGCCCAGTTTGAGGGAAGATTCTGCACGTGTTTCAAGGAATTTTGCCAAGATTTTTTCACAGAGTACAAGATGACATAATGCCTACTTGATTCAAGTACATCGTTCACACTGGAGCTACAAATTGGAGAAACTTGGCAAGAAGTCATAACATCGAAAAGGGCGATAACGAGAAATTGAGTATGCTTGAGATGTTGAGATGTTCTTGAGTCCATCTCTTTTGTAAGCTTGTAATACTCATTTGAGTGTTCTTTCAAAGAGTTGGCAAAAGTGACAAACCCATTTATAAACACATAAAAAAAAGTGATTGTACTTAAAGTGAAGGCATTTATATATTTAAGAGATAAAGTGTGCAAGCGACTTTTTCAGAACACCTAGAGGTCTGGTTTAAAGTTTGGGGAAAGAACTGTTGCGCTGTGTGTACAAGATGTGAGAACAACTATTAAAAGGTTTAATGGTTCCTTAGGCTATAGCAGGGTTGCTATAGAAAAAAATCAGGTTGCGTTTGGTAAGAAGTTCTACATTTTTAACAAAGTATTATTTGTACCCTCGGCATACCCAATGGAATTCGACCTATTTGAGCTATTAGAGCTAAAAGAGAGAAGTAAGGAGCCACCTAAGCCAAATCTTTAAAATCCTGATTGCAATTTCTCTTTCTCTAAACTCTTTAATTTCTGATTGGTATTTCCAAGATAGTAAAACAAAATAAAATGTTTATTTTTTATATACTTAACGCAAAAAGTCCATCTTCACACGTTTCCCAATCGCATTACCCTTACTTAAGAAAGCACTTTAAGGAAACGCGTTATTATTTTCTGATTGTTCATTTCATTTATTCATCAAATAGTTCTGATAATGGAGAGAATATGTCATGTAAGAGGAAAAATACAAACAATTGTTAGTATATATTAATTTTGACAACATCATGTCGTGATCTCGTAGGAATTCTCAAACAGTTGGAATGATGTCCCACCGCGATTCGATCTTCATGGGACGGTGGTGCATGGATTAAATAAGGGGTTCGACATTTATGTGCTTCTGCCCCAGTTGTGATGTTTTTTTTTTTTTTTAAAATACGACTCAATGCCCCGACCTATTAAAGTGAATATTAAGTCATGATTACAACTGCTAAAGAAACCATCTTTCTTTAGAATAAAGATATTGAACATGATGTGACAGAATTTTGTTGGATATTGAATATGATCCACCCTTTCACTTGAATGTTATTCTTGCATCACCGGGTATACCAACTTAACAAATGAATGTTAGTATGCCCAATTGTTTATCTTATGAGTTAGGTCAATGTGTACTCTAGGGACACAATTATAAAAAACGTAAACTAAGTTTACTTAATCAATATTTTGAAAATACTTGCCAAACAGTCCTTATTATTATTATTATTAGCAATCGCAAATAAGTCTTGTACATTCTAAGCCAATTTTAAAAGCTTAATTATGACAACCATCAAGGAATGAAGGGTCAAACAATGGGAAAAGTACCCAAAAAAATCTTAAACTTATTACGCTTATATCAATTCAATTCTAAATCTTTTAATTGTGTCTATTGAATTTAAACCTTTTGATGATTGACCAATATAATCCATCCGCTCAATTTTGGCGAAAAATCAATGACATGAACAGTGGTTGTCATACGTGACATGACTGACACTAACGTGAATAGTTTTTAATATTTCTAAAACCTTTCTCAATTTTTTATAAGGTTGGTAGCCCTCACTTGTAGCTAGCGAAGGTTGGCCAATGAGAGTTGTAAAAAAAAAGGAAAAAAAACTATTAAAAATGTAGAAAAAATTTATAAATTTATAAAATTTATCCATGTCAATGCTAGTCATACCATATAGGACGGCTATCATCTATATCAATAATTTCTAGCCAAAATTAGTCGGATGGACAACATTGACAAATTGTCAAAAGGTTTAGAAAACAATTGGAATAATTTAAAAGTTGAAGACTGAATTCATAAGTGCAATAAATTTAGAACTTATTTTATAATTTCCCTATCAAAACACAAAGTACATAAGTTAGGGTTCACTTCAATTTGTCCACCAAAGAAAATGGTAACTGTCAACATTTTATACTCTTCTCTAACTGGAGAGTACATATAATTGGCGAAGCCCAAATTTGCTCACTTTGGTTCTTCTCTATGCTAAAATCATATAGTCTCTAGATAGGTCCTACCTATTGTACAGAAACTAATTGAGTCTTCAACCTTCTTAATTGAGCTAATATAGTCCAAAACTTTTGAATGAAAATGCAATTATATCTACTCTGCCAAATCTTGCCTAATTTATTCGACATAGCAATCCAGTGACTATTGGTCATCTGACAAGTGTCAAGCTCCATTATTTATTATCAAGAACTCTTCTCTTACTTAAATTGCCTGAATTCCATAGTAGGGCAAATTAAGAGCAACGTGCAAGATCAATTCTTTGTTTGCTCAAACCTGATGTATCTTTCTTACAAAATCCATGGTAGATAGGTAATTGTTATTAGATATCCTATGTTACTTACTTATAAGCACCCAAAACTCTTTTGGAAACCATGAAACAAGGTCAACCAAGAACGGTCGTTGTCTGCCCATGAGAATATATATTTGGGTCAGAACCCTTGAGAATATTCATAAACTACAAAAATAAAAAATAAAAAGGTTTTCTTCACCACTATCAAAAGGTCAAACAAGCAGTGTCCACTGTCCAGTTTTGGATGGTGGAGATTTTAGACTGGTATATTAAAATCATCAGAGTCGGTGAGAGCGCTTTTTCGTCCTGGTCTTTATCAATGATTGAAGTGGTGAAGCGCAAAAGAACAACACTAACATAAGCACACGAGAGAGAGAGAGAGAGAGAGAGAGAGAGCATGGACATAATATATACTACTGTAATATGCACTTTGAGTGATCTTATGGCAATAATCACCAACAGCAAACAAGAAAAGAACCACAATGAGGTCCACATACATAGTTTAATATGTAATAGGCCAGTGGGTTAAGATTATCAAAAGGTCATTCTCTCTCAAGCCTATAAATAGCAATGCAGAGTTCAAGAGCTTCTCATTCAGTTGACTATATTCCAATTTGCCCATTTCTTCTCATTGCACGCTTCAAAGTAGAAAATTAAACTTCCTTTCCTACACTTCTCTGGCTATGGCTGACCTCCAAGTAATATCAAAATTCGCAATCATCTTCACCTTCTTCGCGTTCCATGCAATTCTAACTTCCGAGGGAAGGTCATTGAAATCGGCATGGAAGGTAGAATTCCATTCCGTAAACAACAAAAACCAAGCGCGCGAACAAGTATGGCAATTTCTCACTCCGAGTCAGTCTCCCAGGAATGACGACCATTTTGATGCAAGGAAGAAAACCGCTCCTTCACCTATAGCACATGATCAGGCGGCCGATTTGGGCAAGTCAGAGGCAGTGTACAAGGATGATTTCCGCCCCACAGAACCCGGGAACAGCCCCGGAGTGGGCCGTTCTTTCTTTGGCTTAAAGAAGGAAGTTGTTCGACCAAAAGCTCCAAGTGGCGATGAGGAAAGGCTAACCGTTATGGCGACACCAGACGAATTCTCATCCACCAGACCGGGGCACAGCCCCGGTGTCGGCCATGGATTTCAGAATGAGGAACCAAAAGCCTAAATTCTTCAAACTAGAAAGTTGAAGCTGTATTTTGTAAGTCTAGTCAATTCTCGTTCAGTTAGGTTTCACGTCCCAAAATCTTGTTCCTCAGGTCCTCTGGAAATGGTTCTGCTCGGTGTGTATAAAATCATTTGTCAATTTGGTATTGTATTATGTAATCATTTAATGAAAAGATTTCTTTTGAAATTAACTGCTAATTATTCTGAAAATGTGGATCAGCTATCATATGCGTTGCATGTCGCATGATATTCTAGTCTTCTGCTGGACTACTTTCTTCTAAATTTTCCCCAATGTTATGTTGTGGCCCGGGAAAGTACTAAGACAGAAGTTTTTTGTCCAACTAGTAGGAAGCAAGCTTCCGACGGGAACTACCGGCGATAGTCCAGTAAGTCAGTGCCTTGCCTAAATGCATTTCTTATTTTAACAAGCCGGTGCCCACACGCCCTATCCCCCCATTTAGAGAGAGTTTTTCCTCCCTAAAATCCTTGGCAACAGATACTTGTTATTGATCGTTACCTGATTGAGTTGCCAATAGTCGATGCAAAAGCGCAACAAAACATCTTTCTTCCTTACAAACAGAACTGGTGCTCCCCAAGGCGATGCATTAGGACGTATAAATCCTTTGTTCAACAACTTCTGCATCTGCACCTTTAGTACCTTTAACTCTGATAGCGCCATGCGGTAAGGAGCCTTAGAAATTGGCTCCATCGCAAGGGCCAACTCAATCATGAACTCGATCTCCCTTTCTGGGGCCAAACCAAGCAATTCCTCAGGAAACACATCAGAAAATTCCTACACCATGGCGATGTCCTCCATCTTTGGCTCATCAACTAACGTATCAACTACGGTTGCCAAATAACCTTGGCAACCCACCTTGTCACGCCCCGAACTCCGAGTACGCGCACATCGCTCAGCGGTCAATTAAAAATGTGACATCCCATGACGCGTCACCAACCTATTCTTTTTATCTTTCAATTAAGTATATGCGAAAGCGAATTAAAACACCCGGCCAACAATCAAACACAGGGATAGTAAAAACATGCTAGTGATTTTTCACAAACTACGGTTTATAAACATACCAATTTAACCCTAGAAGTTTATATACACAAGTTTGTCTAAAAAAGAAAACCCCTAATCAATCTACACCCCATATCCCTCCAACTTAGGCTTGGGATCCTTTATGACACTATCTAGGATGTCGATCTCCATGGGGTGACCTACCTCCCCATCCTCCGTCCCGACGGGCGGTCCATCAAAATCCTGTAGAGGACCCTCCCGAGCACCATTCTCTCATTAATGAACCAAGCTTTGAAGTGATGAGGTACCAAATGAAGGAGACCTTCATCAACCCAAACCATAATCACCACTAACTCGAGAGTCTGGGTGGTCCCGGGGATAAGGAAAAAGGTAGACTCTGAGTCCATTTCCCACGGAACCTCGAACCGGACTGGACGTATCTTCATACTAAGGACCTGAAAAAAGGTTAACCACAACGGGGTGAGATAAATCTCAGTGAGTCAAAACCTTAAACCCTGATTAGGACGTAAATTCGCCTCGAAGATGGTCTTAAACACGCACCATACAAAACTCACCTCGCCTTGGCGCGTCCCTACATATTATCTCATCACATATGCTATTATCAATGTAACAAGTGTAATTAATAACCGGAACACATAATTTTCATCCTTCAAATATTCACATGGGTCCCGATTATAAGGTAAAACCGTTATGACACATCCCATACCATGCCACATAATTTTGCCCCATAATCAAGCGCAATAACACAACCAATCAGGCGTGTTTTGATTATTACGACCTATCGGCCATGACCAACTCAAAAGTCGGCGATCATCCGGCGTAACCAGGCATCGTCCCGCCCCGTCAGGCATGACAACATCTAGCATCCTTTGCCTAGACGACATTCCACAAAGGAGCTTCGTTCCAAAATCCATCTGCGAACGGCAACGTCTAGCATCCTCTACCTAGACGACATTCCACAAAGGAGCATTGTCCCGCGTAAACCCATCAAGACAGGTTCCACTTAGTAACCATGCAAGCACGTCATCAATCAAACACATTTCTTATCTTCCGTCAATTAGCCCAAAACACCATAATTCCTCTTCAAATAATAAACCTTTCAACCCTTTTTTTGTTCAAAAATTTTCAAAATAAATTTGTAGGTGCTCACGTACTCAAAATTAATCCGTTAAACTTTGCACGCACCTAATTTAAAAACTCATTATTTTATTGAGCAAATAAGTTTTGGTGTCCAAACCCGACACCTAATTTTTCTTTCTATTTAAATGCCAATAATACCATCTTTTGCAATAATAATGGATAATTATCATAAAACAACCAGTCACATAATATTGCACGTGTAGCACTCAAATTCATGCATAATCCCATCCAAGAAAACGGGCGTAAAATTCTACGAAACCACTAATCTATCACTAATTACACTAATTACGATTAACTAAATAACTTGCGATAATTAAGCTAATGCAACTTAATTAACCTAACCACAATTAATTAATCTAACCATGGTTAACTAACCTAACCAAGCTCACTAACCTAGCCAAAGCTAGTTAACCTAACCAAGGTTAATTAACACTAATCCATCTTAGCACTAATCTAACCCCCTAAGTGCAATTAACATCTCAATCAAGGATTAGGGAGTTAACTCATTGGATTAGGATGGCGGCAGGCTCACGGCGACGGCAACATGACGGTGACGAGAACTTGAGGCTACCGTGTCTCGAACGGAGGCTTGATGGAGGCTATGGTGACAAGGGGAAGCTCACGGCCAAGAGGGGCTTGGCTTGGGCTGGTCTCAATGGCTGCTGTGGCATGAAGGTGGGCGGTGAAAATGGATGTTGGTAGTGGGGTGAGCTAGGCTGGTCGATGGTGGAACAGACGATGGTGGAGTTCCAGTGTCTCCTGGACGTGTGGTAGCTAGCGGTTTGGAGCTGTTGGACACAGGCAGTGGTGGTGGTGAGGTGGAGGGATGGGGGTCTCGGTGAAGGTGGTCAAGCGGTGGGTGGACAGGTGGTTGATGGACGGTGGTGGAGTGGGGGTTGCTGGCGTTGGGATGGGTTCGTTGGCTATGGGGAGAAAGATGAAGGTTGCTATAGCTAGGAGAGAGGAATGGACGTGAAGGAAAAAGTAAGAAGAAGAAGCAGAGGGAAAGATGGGCGCCTAAACGTGCATAGGAGGAAGGGGATGAGAGAGAGAGAGAGAGAGAGAGAGAGAGAGAAGGGAAGAAAAAAAGTCAACTGGTAAGCCAATGGGAAGCTTTGCAAAATATCAAGCCCATCATCACATTTACCCCAAAGTCTTCATCCTTCAAGGTCAAGTGTCCAACCACTCACAATTTAGCTCTAATTTCCCCAAAAAATCAGCCAAAATAGGGTAGCAAAATCCAATTATTTAGCCCATCCGAATTTCCACTTCTATTTCTTTTGTTTGAAAATCGTTTTTCTGTAAAATTTTCGAACTCGACGAAAATTCTCCAAAAGATGAGATGACGTCTTATAAATAAATCGTGACACGCTCAAACGTCCAATTCCCAAAACCGAATTCAATTTCGTGGTTAAAATCGACCGAATGTGATTTTAGTACAACCTAACATATTGGATAGCTTTTAGGGATGTTAGCACATTTGATCGGTGGTTGATAATTTTCGATTCACGTTTGTGCATCTCTAAATCGTAGACGACTCTCGGTTGTCGTAAAATCGCGAGATTTCAATCACGTGTCTCAAGTATAATATTGATAGAAAATCGGGTTATTGTTGTTCAATGCGAATATCGAAATCATGCGAAACCACCTGCAATTCGACTGCATACTTCCGTCGAATCGACTTATATCCGTTTACTAATCAATTATAACTATCATGCCACGATCCTTGGGCGTGCGCCCATCCCTCACTGGTCATTTAAATAGCATTGTCCTAGGATGCATCGTCAACCCATTCTTGGTTTTATACACATGCGGAAGCATAATAAAATCCCCATACAATAAAACAATGGGATAAGAAAATATGACCAATTTTTCACAAAAGACCCTTTATAAACACACGGGTTTATACACAGAAGCCTACAAAAAGGGAATCGACTTTCACCAAAATAGAATTGTCCTATGACTGACTAGTCAAACAAGAACGCTGATTCTTCGGGCTCCACCTTCTAAACTTCGGGCCTTGGGTCCTCCACCGCTGTCAACTAAGGACCCAAAAATGGTTATACAATAACCAGTGAGATGATGTCTTAGCAAGTTCAACCCCTTAAGACCCGATTAAGAAGCCAATACGCCTTAAGGGCTACCTAAGTCCAATACGGGTCAGAGGACTTACCTTGACCTCAATTCCACCCTGCAAGTCAATATCATTTACAGATATCTCAATCACATCAATCAATCTATTCATAACATCAAATCAAATTATTGATCAATCGACCTTGTTGATTACATGTCATCTCGACCATTTCTTGGTCGGCTCATCTCATACTATCTATAAGTCAATCCATATCAGGACTGCTCACTACTAAGCTAATAAATAGATAGTATACCTCACTTCTGAGATGATCGGGTATACTGCTCTCTGCTAAGCTGCCATATCGTCCGTAGGCTGATATAGTATACCGACAATGCTCAATCTAAGCTAATAAAGTGTACTACTCTCTGCTAAGTTGTCATATCGCCTGTGGGCTGATATAGTATACAACATACTCAATATAAACTAATAAGGTATATTGCTCTCTGCTAAGCTAACATATAGCCCGTAAGCTGATATAGTATACTGATATACTGCTTTCTGCTAAGCTAATATATCACCCGTAGGCTGATATAATATACCATCTCAATTATACAATTAATTCAACCTCTTTTATCTTTCTCGATAAAATAGTCGTGTGTGGGTATATAGTCGGCCTTAGCCAAAATATAATAATTTCACTTCCACAAATCCCACCATTTTATATAGTCCACCAAAATATTTTTGGCGTTGTAAACCAATGCTCAGTTAATTTCTGATCAATTACCGAAATTAATTAATTTAAGAATAAAATCCTAAAATCACAATTAATTTAATTTTGCACAAATTAGAGCTCAAATAAATAAATAAAAATTGCACCACAATAATCAGCATAAAATTCCAGTCGTCGGCTATCCCAACCTAGTTTTCGAAAAATAAATATTAAATAAATGCCAATAAATCCAACTTAGGCCCGTAATGCCTAGTTTGATGCCCAAACGGACTCGGAAAATTTCCAAGGTTTGTTAAATAAATACTAGCACGTATCTACTCGCTAATGGCATTATCTAACCACCTAACATGTATTGGCATATAATTAAATTAACTAATCTAGTCTAATCTATCCACCTAAACCATGCTTAATTAATCTAATCAACTCTTAAGCATAATTAACCTACTAAGCGATGATTAGTGAGTTTAACTCACTTGTTTGGTGAGTCAGTCGGTTCAAATCGACGGGAACGCAATGAGGACCAATTTCCTTCAAAGCGGGCCTAGCAACCGAAGTCGGGAACCACCTCAAAATGGGCCCGAAGGTTGCTGGAAAACCCACTTTTCTTGCTATTTGTCCGCTACTACAAAACAGAAGAAATGGGGCTGGTTTGGCGATGCGAGACCGGCAGAGGTTGCACGGGCACTCAGCGAGCTAAACGACAGCTCCGGTGGCTCCCACGGCCACTCACGGCAGCTGGACAGCCTCCTAGACAGCAAGACAACCTCCAGGAATGGCGAGCTGGGCGGAGCAACTCCGCTAGACACAGTTGAGGCACGGCAAATTGGAACAGGCGAGCGGTGGTGGAAACGGCGAACGACTGAGGGCGGTGGCTTGCTGGCTTGCTCCAGTGGCTTCTCTGCTAGACGGTGGTCTTCGAACAGCAAGAACAAAGGGAAAGAGGGCAGTGAACAGCAGGTGAAGGGGAGAGAGGAAGGAATAAGGGGACAAGTGGTCCACCTTGGCCAATTTTCTCTTCAAATGTTCCCCCTTGACCATCCTCAGCCACCAGCACCTCCTTGGCTGCAATTTAGTCAACAATTCTTCAAATACAACCCTTGAAATGGTCCAAAACCATAAAAATAGGGGAATATACGAATTTGCATAATTTACTCTTCAATTGGACACTTGTTCTTGCTTAAATCAACATGATTTGGTCTCAATAAATCCCGTTGTCGAGTCCTCGATCAAATCAATATTTTTCCTCACTAATACAACCCACTCGCTTCCCAATTTTGTGATAAAAAAAAACGATGCCTACCTTTTTTCTGAACAAAAACGGCCCTATGACAACTTTTTCCCAAAAAGTCTCAGTTTGCAGAAAAATCTTATGAGACTAAGTCAACGCTCCTAAAATTAATTGTGACACAACAGAACTTTCAATTTTGAAATCGAACTCAAATTCACGGTTAATTTCATTCAGGCACATTTTTAGCGTGACTTAGGTTACCAGGTAACTTTCAGAAATTTTCAGTACAAATGACTCGTAGTCGATTTTCTTCGAGCCACAATAAACTCACTTGATACATTGGCGACTCTTGGTTGTCGTGAAAATCTCAAAGATTTAAATACAAACACAGGGTATCAAAACGATAGAGAAATTAGTCTAGTGCCGGCCGACAAGAATTTTTCAATTTAGTGGCGTCACCCATGATTAGCCACACATCTCAATCGAATCGACTTATCTTTAATCTCAAATCAATTTTTAACTGTATCGTAATGGCCTCTAAAGATAAGTACGGTCGAATAGATTATTCCTGATCGAATTCTCATGTATATCGCATTAAAATTCCATAATGGCTTCCTTGGATAATCTAATTATCTGAGAGTGATTAGCTTTGAGAACAGCCTTATAGGCGTGTCGATGAAATGCTCGATTTATTCAATAAAAAACAGGTTTGAAAATCTAGCATGTCATAATAGATGTGTGGTTTATAGTTTGGGGAGAAGACATGTCATGCTATATGTACAGTGTGTGAACAATATTGTGTAGGTTCAATAATTATTAGGCTATAGTAGGGTTGCTATAGAAGGAAATCAAGTTCCATGTGGCAGCAAGTTCTATATTTTTAACAAATTGGAATTTGTACTCTTAGAGTAATTAGTGAAATCTAGTTGATTTGGGCAGTTAGAGCTAAAAGAGAGGAGTGGGCACACCTACGCCGAATCTCCATAGATCCCATTTGCAATTTATCTTTCTTTAAACTCTTTTATTTCCAATATTCATATTGCTAGTTTATTTTACACATGGAAGTCATAATTTCAATGGGGGAAAATTACCAAAAAAACTCCTAAACTTATTACAATTTTTCCAAATCAATCATAAATCTTTTTTTGTTTGTGCCAATTTAGTTCTAAACCTTTGTAATTGTGCCAATTCAATCTATCTTATCAAATTTGCCAACCGATGATGACATGGGCACTAGCTGGCACTAATGTGGACACCAACTGTTGCTAACAGACAATTTCTTAATAATATTTTATTTTAAAGAAAATTATTCATTTTTATTTTTATTTTTCCTCTTTTTTTCTCCTTCCTCCTTCCTCTTGCTCCAGCAACCGGCCGAAGGGGAGAGCCGATCACTAGACTGATGTGGTTGGCAATGTTAAGCTTGCCTCACCATTGCTAGGCAAGGGTAAGCTCGCTCAACCACTAGCAAGGCGAACCCTCACCGGATCTAGCGAGGGCGAGTCTCGCCAGTGGATCGACAAGCTCAACCTCACCATTGCTGGAGGACTCAACGAGCTCAACTTCATCGTTGTTGGGCAAGAGTGAGCTCGCCAGCCACTAGTAAGGGGCCTTGCCCAAATCCAGTGACAATCACCTTGCTAGTGGCTAGGTGAGCTCTCCCTCACCCAATGACAGTGAGGTTGAGCTTGCCGATCCATTGGCAAGGCGAGCCTCACCAGTGGCTAGGCAAGCTCACCCTTGTCTAGCGACAATGAGAAGAGCTAGTCACTAGCTGACCACGTCATTCTAGCAAATGACTCTCTCCTTTGGCCATTCATCGGAGCAAAAGGAAGAAGGAGGAAGAAGGAGGGAGGAGGACAAAAAATACAGTAAAAAATAAAAGAAAAATTTTGAAAAAAATAAAATATTATCAAAAAATTGTCCACCGTCCATATTTGGCCAAATTGACTAAATTGACATAATTACAAAAAGGTTTGGGATTGAATTTTCCCCCCCAAAAAAAAATGTATGACTAATTTGGAAAAATTGCAATAGATTTATGACTTTTTTGATAATTTTCTTACTTTATTGGGGTTGGTTCTAAAAAAATGGATTTGTATTTTCATGAAAAATCAATTCATGCTTCTCTTGATTGCTTATTTGGACCTTACATTTACTAGGCATCTTAAAATCTCTTTGTTAGGCATTATCATCTCTACAAAACAAAGCAAACTCAACATCATTTTCAACTACAAACTTTGCCCAAATATTCTAGTAATATCTATGAGCAGTAAAGATGAATAATGACCATATCTAGTTAAACAATGGAAAGGATGGTAATCTTAAACGACCCACGTAACAACGATATGATTGCATGAATGAATTATATTGAATATGACCCACCCATTTGCTTAAATGCTATTTTCACATCACTTGGTCTACTAATCTAATAAATGATTTTTTGTTAGAAAAAGTACCAAAAAAGTTCTAGACCAATTACCTTAGTACCAATTAGTCTTACACATTTCAATTTGATAAATTTAGAATATTTTCACAATTGTACCAATTCGGTTCACCTTGCCAATTTAGGCCAGAAATTGCTAACATGAGCTCTAGTCATTGCAAGTAGGATAGCTAATGCTAATAAGGACATTGTAAAATTATTTTTTAATAATTTTTCAATTTTTTTTTTACTATTTTTGAATGTTTTCCTTTCTTTTTTTTTTTTTTTCCTTTTCTTTTTTCTTTTGGAGTACGGTAGTATCGGCCATGGGTAGCGATCAACCATAGCCAACCATAGGGTCACTCTTGTCGAGTCTAGCGAAGGCCACCCTCGCCCAAGCCGTGAAGGTCGTGTCCATGCTAGATCCCGCGAGGGTCATGCCCTCGCCTAATCCGGTGAAGGTGACACTCACCTGCCCAACCACTAGCCATGGCTAGTACCAACCATAATCCAAAAGAAAAGAAATGGAAAAGAAAAAGAAAAAGAAATTAAATATAGTAAAAAAATCGAAAAATTATTTCAAAATGTCCATGTCAAATGTTGCCCATCCTACATGGCATGGTCGACATCCACGTCAGCAATTTCTAGTATAAATTGACTGGATGGATTGAATCGGTACTAATGTGAAAATATTTATAATTAAATTTGTCCAACAGGGGCATACTTATTAAGAAATTAATTAAGTATCCTTAATAGGTGTTCCGAAAACGCTGGCTAAGACGATCCTTATTCTAACAGCAATGAAACAGAAGAATCTCTTATGCCTGGGGCGGCTAACAATGCACATTCTGAACCAGATTGTAAAAGCTTGATTAGGACAACCATCGAGACAATGAAGGGTCAAACGACAAAGTACAGAGACAGTTGGTATTTCACTTGAATCTGTCCGCCAAAGAAAATGGTCCGAGCTTGCACACGAGCCGTCAACATTTTATACTCGTCCCCTCTAAGTGGAGAGTACGGAGAATCCCTAAACGCCCGGTGCCTGTGGATTGTGGTGGGGAAGCCCAATTTTGCTCGTCATGCGTTCCTCTATATGCTAAATCCCTTCATCTCCAGATATGTCCTTATTATAAGGAGGGTTTCTTTAACAAGTAATTCAAAGCACTGGTCAAAACAACTAGCCACACGTATAATAAGGTCATAGGGAAACTGCACAATCAATTCTAAACTAACCTTTGTCCTAAACTTTTAATTAAACTGATGTAGTTCTAAACCATTGATGGAAACTGCAATCAAGTCATCTTTACAAAGTTTTATTAGGTTTTATATGACATGACAATCCTATCATCGCCGAACGTTCTACACATTCAAAAGTGTCAAATTCCATGATTTATCATTGAGGAACCTTTTTGAACTAAAGTTAGATATAGTATTTGATAGTAGAGCAAGTTGAGAGCAATGTCTCACAACTTAAATCCATGGTAAGGTGGTATTTATTACTAGGTAACTCTTTGTGCTTACTACATAAGCACCCAAAAATTAAACCATGAAACGAGGTCAACCAAGAGCAGTCATTATCATATTACATGCCCATTTCAAAACAACAAAAGAATTTTCTTCTCCACCATCGACAGTTCAATGAAAGCAGTGGCCAGTTTTAGTTGAAGGAGACTTTACAATCATCAAAGTCGGCATGAGAGTACGCACACGCACAGAGAGAGAGAGAGAGAGAGAGAGAGCTTCTAAATTAGAAGATATAAATATATTGCTCATGCAATAACATGACATAATATTTGCTAGTGCTGTACTTTAAGTGATCTTATTGCAATAATCACCATCCACGAAGAAGAAGAACCCCAATGAAGTCTGCATACATAGTTTAATATGTAATTGGTCAGTGGGTTAAGATTCTCAAAAAGTCTACATAGTTTAATATGTAATTGGTCAGTGGATTGAGATTCTCAAAAAGTCACTCTCTCAAGCCTATAAATAGCCATGCAGAGTTCGAGTGCTTCTTATTCAGTTGACTATATTCCGTCTTACCTATTGCATCTCATTGCTCACCTCAAAGTAGAAAATCAAACTTCCTTTTACACGCTTTCTCTGGCTATGGCTGATCTCCAAGTCATGTCGAAATTCGTGATCATTTTCACCTTCATCGCGTTCGGTGCAATCCTAACTTCCGAGGGAAGGTCGATAAAATCAGCATGGAAGGACGAACTCCATGCAATGAATAACGACCAAATGCACGAACAAGCATTGCAATTTCTAACTCCAAGTCAGTCTCCTATGAACGATGATCATTCTTACGCAGGGAAGGAGACAGTTCCTTCGCCTATAGCACATGATCAGGCGGCCAATTTGGACGAGTCAGATGCAGTGTCCAAGGATGATTTTCGCCCCACAACCCCTGGGACCAGCCCTGGAGTGGGCAATTCTTTCATTGGCTCAAAGAAGGGAGTTACTAAAGCAAAAGCTCCGAGCGATGATGAGGGGAGGCTATCCATCACAGAGATACTAGGCGATTTCCGACCCACTACACCAGGTCACAGCCCCGGTGTCGGCCATGTATTTGAAAGCGAGATTGATGAACCAAAAGCCTAGATACAACAAAATAGAAAGTTAAAGTTGTGTCGCGTAAGTCCTGTCATTTCTGTTTCAGTTAGGTCTCATGTCCCAGAATGACTTTCTTTAGTGCCCTTGGAAATGGTTCTAGTTGGTGTGTATAAAATTATCTGTCAATTTAGTATTAAAATATGTAATTATTAAGTGAAAAATAACGAGGTTTCCTTGGAAACCAACTGCTAATTATTCCGAAGTGTGCATCAGTTATAATATGCGTTACAAGTTATATGAGATTCCAGTCTTCCGCTGTACTACTTTCTTCTCAGTTTTTCCCAATGTCATATGATGTTGTGAACAGGAAAAGTACAAGGTCAGTAAGTTATATTTTGGTATATTTAGATCTTAAATGGGAAATAAACGCATGAATGATGGGCAGAGGTACGACATAAAATTTGCTAAACCTCGTATAGAAAAACGACAGGACGTGTATGTATTCAAATCAAAATGGTGATAACAGACAGAAAAACATATTGGATGATTGTGACGATTCTTTATTTGAACTTGTGAGCAATACTTAGTATGATCTCTCCACGTAGTAAAGCAAATCCAGAAGATAGGTTTCAACCACACGCTTAGACCGATGAATTCCATAAATAGCCCATGCGTTTAGTGGTAACGATCGAGTGCTGTTTCTTCTTCAGAAGGTGATCTTATCGATGTTTCACATTTTATATGATCATTGCTATTTACCCGAAGGCGCCCTCTCTCGCCTGTTATAGGTACGGTTTCGTTCGCTAATTTATTTCCTTTTTACTTGATTTCATAAAACTTGGAATATGCATTTACCTAATTGTGCATCTCACTGCATAAGTAGTAGGCCAGTAACCTACACGCCATTGATGTGGGCTCGTTTTGTGCTTAATTATGTCTAAACTCGTTTTTCTATGTTTATCAGCATGTCTACCTGGTTCATATCTAAAGTAAATAGAAAATGTCGACTTGTGTTAGTCTGAATTCATTCTCATTCAAGTCGTGTCATCTCATATTCTTCTCCATAAATATATTCAATAATGTATTACATGAATGTCATAGCCGATGAATTTATAGAACATTTGAATTGAGAAAAACTTAAAAAGTAGGCCAGAAATAAGAGTTTGTGCACTATATAAGGTGCGTTTGATAACATTTTTGTCCCTGAAAATAATTTCTTTCAAGAAATAATTCTTTTCTATTTTTATTCTATGAAACAGTTTTTGAGTAAAATAACGTGTTTGATAATTGCGCAAAATTTCTACTCCCGGAATAGAAAATGAGTAGGAACACATTTAGTACAACTCAAAAGTTTTTTTATGATATAGAATTTGTTTCAATTTTTTAGCAATTTTTTTGAGATTTTTCTTTTTTTTTCTTTTTCTTTTCTCTTTTTTCTCTCTTCTTCTTCCTCCTCTAGCCAGCCTAGTGGCATTGAATTGTAGATGGTGAGCACGGTGGTGGCGACAGACAATGGTGGACAATAGCGGCAGAAGGAGAAGAAAAGAAAAAATGACTTATATCTAAAAATTATTCTCAAGAACAAAAGATTATTTTTTTCTACTTTTTTTTCTATTTCAAATTTATTCGCTAGCGAGTCTATTCTCTAGAATAGAAAAATTAATTGACATTATCAAAGGAATTTCTGTTCTTTTTTCTATTCTGGCTTTTTTCTATTCTGGAGAACAAAAGAACGGAAAAATCATAACTTTGCCATGCATGTGTTTACATGTTGCCAACCAAACCCGTAAGAACATCCCAGAAAAACTCAGTTCAGATGCTATATTGTTGCCAAACTGATAAACCCATGCTGCGGGAGTTGCTTTTTTTCTTTTAGCCTAGTTTCTGCATTGGTTTGGCTCATTTGATGTTAATTGTTAGCATAGGTTTTCATTTCCTTCTTAGGGTTAATTTGAATCTTTAGAATTTTAGGGGTATTGGGATTTTTGACAATTTTGTAAAAATGTACTCAAAGAGAGATTGAATTGAATCCGATAATGTCCATGTGTTTGCGCTTGCAAGCTTGTTGTACCGTTGAATTTGTGCTATAGCTTATATTACATCATCGTTCATGTTAAAGGTTTACGTCTCACGATCCTCACAAGACGACCGAATAATTTTGTTTATGTGAAATGCTAAACAACTAATGAAGCGACTATGTACAAAAGTAACTATGTAAAAGGCTGATTTAGTTGTGGATGGCGTGGTAAATAGAATCAATTAAAGTGTGGCAAAGGAAATTGCATGAAAATATACGTTTTCTTTTAGTGGAGTCTAATAGTAGTCCAGCAGTTATCCTTAAATGTGATTATATAGCTTAATCTAGTAGGATTAGTCTAGAAAATACTCACTCATTCAAGGGAATCCATGCTTTCGATTTTGTAGTGGAAAAAGGATCTTCCCAGTTGCATCGGAGCAACATAATCAGGGACTGAATAGGCATTAATGAAGTGGAAATGTATCCTTTTTTAGGGACCAATGGACAACTTTATTCGCATCTTTTAATCGGAAAAAAGTTGCCTCATTTGATGCAGACTTCCAACAATGGACAAAGGAGATGCCTGATTTAGAAAAGTTGCCAACCAAACGCTTTCGTATTTAAATTCTCCAGGCAAATGAAGTGACAGATTTCAGCGGAATCTTCCACGTAATATAATATCCATGTATAAAGCTTAAATGGTTTTTTCCCCTTTTTTGCCCCCTTCCACTTTTTTCATTTTGGCTTTTGCATTATATTTTAGGATAGTCTACACAATTCTTTGGCTTTGCATTAAGCATCTTGAAACTTTGGATTAACTAACCCTTTTCTTTGTCATTAATTTGTTGGGGAGAAAAATTAGATAACATCGTTGTGCAGAGACGGAGTCGATCACAATACAAATTAATGTAAAGAAAACATAATGATTTTAATTATCAACAACAATTTATACATAACATTTTTATAGGTGATGAAAATATATTTTATTCATTCATTTTTGTAAGCGATATAATATCATTTTTAGGAAAATATTTTTCAAATCTTGAATTTTTCATGAAACAAAAATAAGTCCATTTTTGCAAACAAAATATATTATCATTATTGACTTGCACGCAGCTCACTATGCTAACCATGTCACGGACTATCAATGAAGGGCAAGTATGAAGGTAGTTGAATTGCCACAAAAATTTATTGCAACACATATTATGATAGAAAGAATTTTTATTGTTATTTTATTTTTGAATTATGGCTGACTTAGATAAAAACAACATTATCTAATATGTATTTTTCATGTGCAACAATGCTATTCTCTACAAAACCTGCTTTCCAATTCCATACAGAATTAGAAACTGAGTGATCCTCACAAAATAAGCTACCAATCAGCTATAAATCACATGCATCAGTATAAAAAAAATGCATTTCCTATTAACTATCCCATAACCTATCACATCTTATCACTCCAAACACTAACCAGCTCTGATACCACTTCGGGCGAGGATGTCACGCCCCAAACCTCGAGCGCGTGCACATCTCTTGGTGGTTGATAAAATTGCAATGTTCCCAGGACACATCACCAACCCAATTATACACAAAGGCCAACTCTAAGGTCTATGTACAGAAGTCTAAATCAAAAAGGGCTACCAAGTTAACCCTATCTCGGACCCTATCTACTTGGGATCCAGGTCTATCACAACTCCGTCAAGGATATCAAGATCTAGAGGGTCAACTACCTCCTCCGCAGGCTCCTCACCCTTAGGCAACGGGTTCGCCGCAATATTAGCCAAAACATCGGCATCCACGATTGGGTCAAGTACCTCCCCACCCTCACCCTCAAGCGTGCACTTGAACCACGCCTTGAATCGATGGGGTACCCATTAAGGTAGGCCCTTATCGACCAAAATCATAGTCACGACAAGCTCATGGGTCCAGGGACTCCCGGGGACATAGAAGAAGGTACTCTACTCGTTATACCCTCATGGCTGCCTAAAACACATAGGTCTCACCTCCATCTACGGACCTGAAAAGATTAAACTCACGACGGGGTAAGACAATATCTCAGTGAATTAACGCCCTAAACCCCGATTAGAAAGGTCATACGCCTAAAGGCAGTTATATCACACATCACAGAAGACTCACCTCACCTCAACACCTCCCTGCACATCAAGACAGTTCATATAACAGATGCATATAGTAAATGCACTCATCGATTGGAACGTCTCACTTTCAAACCAATCAATCATAGGGGTTCCGATTATAAGGCCAAATCCTTATAACATGTCCCATTCCGTGCCATACAATTTTGTCCCATAATTAGGCGCGACTAAAACACCCATTCATGCGTTCCAATTGATTATGGCCCCACGGGCACGGCCTACACGACATTCGGCGGTCTTTCGGCATAACCAGACATCGTCTCACCCCATTGAGCACGACAACGTCTGCCTCTAGACAACAATCTTGAAGGAGCATCAGCCCAGCCTTTACTGCAACCGGCATATGTTGACAAGGGCATTCCATATAAGAGCATCGTCCACCCAACCTTCGTCGGTGACGAATTCTCATAGTGATCACACACACAACCAACCTTGGCCATGGACATCCGACACCCGGTATTTTCCAATTTAATACCAAAAATCCACAATTTTGAAATAATAAGTCAAAAATCACAATCATCACTCAATTACACAATCTAACAATCAATTGCACAAACCAACCACACCACGACAATCAGCACAAAATTCGACAATCGCTATCCCGGTATAATTTCCGGAAAATATTAAATAATTAAATAAATTACAAAATTAATTAAATAAATGAAAAATAATTACATAAATGCCTAATTAAGCCAAATACATTAATCTAACCACCTAATTGGACTTAAATAAATAATGCACTAAGCTAAATAAATCACACAATCTAATTAACCCTTAACTAAACTAATCTAACCACCTAATTAGCCTAATTAACTAAATAAACTACTAATTACATTAATCTAACCATCTAAACCAATCTTAGGCTAAGTTAATCCTCCACTAAGCATAATTAACCCCTTAAGCAAGGTTTAGCAAGTAAACTCACCAGATTAGCGAGCCGGTGAGTTAACGGCAATGGCGACACGGAGGCAAACAAGACTCAAGCCTAAAGTGATGCCAAGGGAGGTTTGGAAAGGGCCAGAAACGGGCCACGAAGTCTTAGCACCCAGTTGGAACTTCGGTTCTGCTTTGGGTTGAAGAAGCTGGTCGAGTGGCCCTGCTGGCACGGGAATGGCAAGGTGGGACCAAGCGGAGGCGACGGCGACTCGTGGACCAATGACGGCAGCTTGAACGGGCGAGGCGGCTTCCAAGTGGAGCTACGACGACGACCAGGGCTTCGGGACGACTGGCGCTAGTCATGGGCGCAGGGGAACGGCGCTGGACTGAAGTCACATGGCAAAGGTAGGCCGGTGCTCGGGTGGGCATGGGGTGGTCCGACAATTGACGACAAGGCTGGCTCGACTTTCTATGGTTTCTCTACTCTTTTTTCAACAACAATGGTGCACAAGGAAGCAAGGAGCAAGAAGAAGAGCTGCTGCAGCTAGTAGAGGGGACAAGGCCTTCAATGCTTTCTCAAAATATCCCAAAAACACTTGAGTTCATGCCTCAAAAGTCCATAGCCCTATCCTCTGCCAATTTCCCTTCACAAACCTTCCTAAGTAAGCCAAGATGGTGCTAAAATGTTGCAGCCCCCCATGGCTACGAATTTCAGCATTTCACCTTCAATTCCAATTCCTCTTCTATTGGCCTCAAATCAATGGTCAACTTGCCAAGGTAGGTGCCCACATCAAATTCCATAATTTTTCTTGTCAATTGATCCATCTTGAATGCCAAAGTTTCACACAAAAACGGCCCTCCGAATTTCCCAGTCCAAAATTGACTAACATTGAATTTTCGCTAAAAATTCGGACTCGCCAAAAATTCTTTAAATGATGAGTCAACCTTCCTAAAGTAAATCATGACATGACAGAACTTTCAATTTCTGAAATCAAGTTCAATTTCGTGGTTAATTTTAACCGAACGCGATTTTAGCGTGACCTAACTTACTTGATAGCTTTTAGGAATTTTTAGAACAATTAACCCGTGGTCGATTATTTTCGATTCACATTGTACATCTTCGACTCATTGGTGACCATCGGTTGTCGTGAAAATATCAAGATTTCAAATATGGGCACAGGGTATAAAAACGACAGAAAAATCGGTTTAGTGCCGTTCGACGTGAATTTTGCAATTAGGTGGATCACCCACACTTTAATTACATGCCTCTGTCGAATCGACCTATCTCTGATCTATAATCAATTTTGACAGTGCCGTATTGACCCTTAAAGATTAGCACGGTCGAACAGTCGATTTTGATCGAATTCTCAAGTCAGTCGCATTTATATTTCTTAATGGCTTCACCAGATAGATTAGTTATCTCATGAGTGATTAGCTCAGAGAAAAAGAATATAGGCGCGTCAATGAAAAGCCCATTTCATTTAGTCGAAAGTAGGGTTGAAAATCAAGATGTCACAACTATCATCTCTAGACTTACAACTTTTACACCTTCAGTTCTTGGAAAAGACCATTATAGACACTCATGGACATTTTGCCGCCAAAATATTAGCAAAATGCATGAACTTAGTATTTAGCAGATGTTACTCAAACTCTTCATGATAAGTTAAGTCAATCACAATACTTGGAAGACCTCATAGACAACAGAATGAATTTATATGTTTGTTGTACTACATTCAGATTTTTTTTCTCATTGCCTCTCAAGGCTGATATAATTGGTATAGCTGATCAGAAATCAATGGCTTTTCTACACCGAAATTAAAGGTCGCCAACTTAAAATGCACCAAGCAAATTATTTTGGATCAGGACCGCTTCCACAAAGTAAAGGTCTAAATTTACCAGACTCATCGAATTTGAGAGATTTCACAGATTCTTATACAATCGGATCTTTGTGTTGGTATCTCATGTCCAAAGAAAACTATTATCATGATTTTGCCCTTCTTTTCAGCTGGTCCCGGGGGTGCTAACACGTGGGAAAATGGGTCAACAATTCATAGATTCTCTAGGAAATTCTGTCTTGAATAGTCAAAAGGTCACCATCAAACTAGTCCACGACGACTCTATTATAGTGTAATTAATTTAACCGAAATTCCATGTGCACTAGAATCACAAATCAACAAAATCAAATTGTTTCTGTCTCCAATTTGAGGATTATAGAATGTTAGTGGCAAGCGGTCGGGAGGCTTCCGCCGATTGTGGAGCCAAACCACGCGATGTTCTTTAGTCAGATTCTATAGTATTGAAATGAAAGAAAAAATCTAATTTGCTTTATGAGAAACGGAGTTCCTTTTTTATTGGAGGGTCGGTAGGAACAAGAGAATACCAAATTGGAGGCTCATCATTTGGTCCATTTCACTAGTTTTATAGAACTAAACTAAACAACACTCTTGATTTTTGGGATAAAGGAGAGTGGTGGGGTTCTCTGGACATTTTGATGGTTGTGGTGCATTTGACTCTTGGTCTTTTCTTTTTCTTGGAGATTTGCTGTGTACACCTAGATTTTTGTGAAATGATTGTGGATGGTGCTTCCATGATACTATTATGGCAACTTTTTCTCATATTTTTAGGTTTTTTTCGGAAGAAAGTTGCTCTATTGAAAAGCAAGACTTAAATTTCTAAATTGCTTTTGATTATAGCATTTAACTTTAAGGCCATTTTGGTAAATGGAACGGAGGCCATGAGAGAATTGCAATTTTGTATCCATGCTTTTTCTCATACGTGGTGAGCATATATTATCAAATTTACCACAATTTTGTTAAAGCAACAGGGGTATATCAGTTTTGGATAAATGCATCATAGCCATATTGGTTTAGAAATTTTGTAACATAAAAATTAGTATAAGGTAAATATGGCATGAATGTCCTAGTATGAGACATACAATTTTTTTTCTCAAATTGTATCTATACCATTTTTTCTCACTTATACTTCTTTTTAGAGGCACATTTGACTCTAGTACCTTTTGAATTTTAAGATTTATTGAAGGAATATAAAAAAGAAAAATTCCCCTTTCCATTCCACTGCATTTTATTTTGCGAAACCAGTTGACTACTTCTATGAAGTTCCAAAATTGTCCTGCTTAATTATACATAACAAAATACAATTAAGAACCTGATTGACATAATTCAAAATAACTAATATAAATAATGTAATCGATGTTTTCTTGTTGAAAAAAGCAAAAATTTTGAAGTGATATCACTATTAGTGTTCGATTTGAGGGTACCTACCAATTCAATCTTAAGAAATTATAGTTTTTGTTAATGGAATTTCTTTAACCCATTTTACAACTTGAAAACCAATCACACGAGTGCGGAAGTTGGCCAGTTGGGGAACTTCATTTAATCGGACTCGCTGCTATTGCCATCATGACGTGACAAGCTAAATCGTATCTCTTATTGGTGTTGGATCAATTTGCATTAATGCTCTATTTATTTCACAAAAAATAGATCATCTGAAAAATACTTTTTCTAAAAAAATCACTTATATCATTTAAAATAATTAGTCAATAAAAAATATTTCAGTATCAACAATAATTTATATTTAAGCATTTTCGTAAATAACAAAAATATTTATCATTTATTCATTCTTGCAAACAATACAAGCAAGTATTTTTAGAAAAATATATTTCATATCTTTCACTTTTGATGATAAAAAAAAAAAACAAAAAAAAAAAATTTTTTTTGCTTTTTAATTTTTTGCTTTTGAAGAGGATTAAAGGTGTGTTTGGTTGGACTTTTTGGAAAAGTTTTTAGAAAAATTAAATTGTAATCTGAAAGTCTATTATGAAGTACCTTTGAGCAAAATAACATTTGGAGAGATTATACTTACAAAAGACTTTTTGTGATTTAAAAAGAAAAATTTGTCAAAAGAAAAATTAAAAAGTTGGTCGACGAGGGTAGTCGGTCACCGGCGGTCGAAATCTATCACCAACGGCCAATCTAAGAGGTTGCAAGACCTCAAGCAACCCTCGGAGACCACCGGTAAGGGCCACCTAGGGTCGGACAACCCCTGAAGAGGGCGCGACCAGGTGAGAGGAACCCAATTTTGAAGAGGATTAAAGGTGTGTTTGGTTGGAGGTTTTGGCAACCCAAAAAAAGTATTGCCGGCGAGGAAAAATGCAAAGGACTTTAAGTTAAAAATATTTTTCTAAAATGCAAAAGTGAATTAAAACAATCCATGTACACAAATCGGGCAACATGTATATAAGACAAGCAAACAAAAGCAATATATAATCATACATATATTACACATTCAAAATTGAGTCTTGGGCTACTTATCTTCATTACCACACATCGAGGATGAGGCCCTTCTTCTACAATTCTCCCTTAGGATCCACTTGAAGGATGAGGCCTTGGATGGGACCTAAAACGTCCCCATCAAAAATGAGGCACCAAGCCTCCTACACATGAAGACCCAAGGTGTCTACCCCTTCTTGGACCCATACAATGGTAATATACTTCTGGTAAGTGGCGTTCTCTTCTAAGTCTACTATATCCATCATAATAGTAACCACATAAATCAGAAGATTGGGATAGAAGGGCGGTAGTGTTGGTTCACCCATACCACACCTAAAATGGTGAAAATAACCAAGGTAAGTCAATGACTCAATAGGTAGAAATCCATAATTCTCCTATAGGATGACGTCTCGCCATTCAGCCTTGGATACAATATCATTACCCACTTGTCAATGGCAAATCAATCGCAGGGTTCGTGCCTTGCCTTGCTTATGCATATGAAGGGCTCTCAATTAGTTATGTGCTTTCAAATATCAAAGACAATGAGTTAGTGCATAAAAACAAGTCCTCTAAAGATCCATGCCTTACGATCATTCCAATCACTGAGAGGGATGCGTGCATCACATAAATCTCATTCAAGCACTAAGTGACCTGATGCAAACATATGCTCAAATTGATGCAAGGACTTAACAATGCATATCAAACAAACCCAGCTTTTGCAAGCCTCAATTCGGTATCGATGCAAGCATCAATTCCAGCATCACACATGCATCAGTTATGGACCACACGTGGACTTTCAGTTTATTTCAATCAGTTCAATTAGTCAAAATCCATCGACTCTTCCGGTATCAATCGGGCATCAGTGCCTCCCTTGGCAACCGGCATCGTCTCGATCTCATTATTAGGACGGCATCCAGGACGACCCCCAAGCATCGGCCTCACCTGGTTCAATTCCAACATCACACATGCATCAGTTATGGACCATACGTGGACTTTCAGTTTATTTCAATCAGTTCAATTAGTCAAAATCCATCGACTCTTCCGGTATCAATCAAGCATCAGTGCCTCCCTTAGCAACCGGCATCGTCCCGATCTCATTATCAGGACGGCATCTAGGGTGACCCCCAAGCATCAGCTTCACCTGGGCCAGCATCGTCCACGATCTCAATATCGAGATGGCATCTAGGGCTTTACCCCAGGCAACAACCCAGCATACCCCAACGTCAGCAGTAAAAGTCCATTGTGTATCCATACATTCAAACATCAATCAATCCATTTTTATCTTGAATTATTAGCAAAATGAAATGTCCAAAGGCATGCCATACAAAGTGAATCAATGACTTTTGTGCCCTATTACTAGACTCATGCCGGATGCAATTCGAGCTCTTGGTCTTGACTTGGAATCATTCGTCTTGGCTTCGGCATCTACCCGATGCTTGTCCCAAGTAACAACAAGCTTCAATGTTGTCCTAAGATCAAGTGTGGGCCATGCACCCCCCCTTAGCACACGTCCAATTTGCCTAGACCTTTCCTCACCGTCCAAGTGTGCTCAACACCCATGCGAGACCATGATTTACATGATACAAAGACAAGTAATTGAAAACATGCAACAAGCACAACATACAAGCAAGCGATGACATATTCCTATATCAATACGCATAGTACATCGCTCTATATAAGAGTTCAAATAGTCTACTTACTACTTTTTGGACCTAGTTTTAAGATGCTCCTTTGATGATCGGACAGCTCCTAAGGCGGCTTGGTGAGGAAGGCATGAAAGAGATGAGAGAAATGGAAAGGAAAAAAGAGAATGGCTAATCCTTAAAATGTGAGGATCCTATTTATAGGCCTCTTCCTCTTAGATTTTTATGTAAACTCATTTACGCCTAAATGATGAGTTGGCCTATCTATCTTCTCGAGTTGGCGCCTAGGTATTTTGGTGTTGGTTTGGGATTGGTCCACATATTTGCTAGCTCTCCAAGGCTCACTCTAGATTCATTATTGCCTATGGCGCCCAAGGGGACACATAAGTCTTTTGATGCATCGTGTCCTCTTCTAATTGGCTAGTTCTTGACTTGTTCACCAAGACTATAATTTAGGGCCATCATACCCTAAGATTTATTTAAGATTCTAGAGGACACCTAAGTAGGTGACTCATCCCTATCATTTATGAACTAAGATCCAAAATCATTAAATGAAACCTAGATATTTCTTTCCAACTACTTGGCATGCATGTTTTTTCCTTCCTCCTTGCAAATGACATGTGGCACATAATGGATAAGGATGGACTAGGTCAAAAAGCTATGGAAGATCCTAGAACCCCAATCACCTCTTGTTACTTGTCCAATGATTCATCCTCACATTAATTAATTCATGTCCAAAATTCATCCAAGGCATTTATAAGACTAACATAGGGTGTCGCCTAATTGGAGAAGTCATTCATATATGTACACGATCGATGGTTCTATAAGAACTGAGGTTCGTGCTAAAAATTCACTAACTTTTCCCAAATGAGTGCAACTAAATCGACAACTTTCTTAAACTTGTCCATGACCATTTTCAATTAAAATGTGTCCATTGAATGTCTTAAAATAAACCTCGTGGTTGGTCTTGATTATTTGCCCTAATCGGGTCTTGGTCAGGTGGACCGAGTCCATGGCCAAATATGCCATGTCTTGGTCTATCCAAGGTTTATGTCTTTGATTCCCATGATCGACCCTCATACCTTATTCTTATGGCCTGGAATCTAAGATGTTACAGCATGACCTCAAGCGGCCCTCCACGAAGGTCACGCGACAAATTTGAGTCGCTGCGACTATCACCAGGAGTCACCCAACCATTTGCCTTCGTCGGTGACTACCTACCCTTCATTGACAACCACTTGCAGCCATGCCAATCCTATTCAACGAAGAAGAAGATGATGAACAATAGTTCAACATGCCCAAAAGGCAAAAGCTCAAGGCACCCCCTTACCTGCCTTGAGCTTTCAGCCTGTGGAAGGATTGCATTTGGGAAATGGAGTTCAAAAAAAATTTACCAAACACAGTCTAAGTCACCTTTTGGTCACCTATGCTCTTGCAAAGTGTGCAATTGAAACTAATTTGGTTGTGGAAGTAAGTCTTTTAACTTAATTATTTATGCAATTGGATTCTTTGGTCAATTACCTTCGATAATTCCAAAATTCTGTTCATATGGCACCGTTGATATGGCAAAAAATTTCGCGACAAGAAAAGAAGCCAAAAGGAAAGTGGGGTGCAGGGGGGCGCCCTTCACCACCAGACAAGCGTCAGTGGGCCCCACCGTAAGCAAAAGTGAGGACGCCACCACTTGCATGTAAAAGGCGGTCCCGCCCCTCCCCGCCCTCTCTCATTCAAGTTAGAGTAATTGATTGAAAAAGAAAACGAAAGTTTGGAAACTCAATCTTACACTTAAGAACGGCCAAAAAGTTATTATAAAGGTTTAGAATAAGTTTGCTATGATTTACGAAATTATCTCAAATTCAATTGAGTCTTAAAATATCTAAAATCTTCAATTAAATTCTTTTGGTTTGATAAAAAAGTAAATCGAGGTCTTTCATTATCTCTATCGACTGAATTTTTATGGATTAATATTTACTTCAACCTTCGATGAGTCATACCTTTGTGTAGAAATTCAAGTCTACAACATTAGTCAAAATGTGTATTTTTCTCACTTGTCACTTCATTAGAAGCAAGAGAATTTCTATTGAGTGTGTCTTAAGTTTTTGCCAATGACTCAGGTGAGAATCGAAGCACAGATATGGATGCACATGAGTGGAGTTATGAAAGGCGTCGGTTTGGAGACACAGTCCCCAGGCTCGAAGGCCTGAGTTGTGTGGAGAATGCCCAGGCAAAGGGCCGGGCGCCCGAGTTCAGAACAATTTATAGCGAGTTACCAGGTTTGCTTCATTTACTATAGCAAATTTGCTGCTAGATTTGCCCTGATTAATTCGCCTGTATAAATGAGGAAAAAATGAAGGGGAAAAGAAACGATAGATAAGCCTAAATGACACCGTTGTTCTTGGTTCCTTAGCGACTGGCTAGAAGATGGATGGGACTAGCTCAAGCTTCGTGCAATCTACCAAAAAGCTCAGTTGGCTGACTACTCAAGCTAGCCTAAGCACTTGTCAAGTTCGAGAAGCTCAAATTTAATTGCAAGAAAGATGTAATTGTCAAAACGTATGCCCTTGGCAAATGCAATCAGATATTCCATGCTGGTTTGGAAGCTTTTTAAAATATATATATATTTATTGACCTCTCTCACCGGAGATCCGTTCTTTGCATGATAACATAAATTCTTAATGGACGGGGAAAAACGCCGAATCCGTCCACAGACAGAGAAAGAGAGAGAGAGAGATCAAACATATGGTCATAGTACCTAGGTCCACAGAGGATACATGATCTTGAAAAGCAAAAAGGTTGAAGAAGACACTCGATGGGTATCAGTACTTGGAGATTTGGTCAATTTCCAGCTGTCACATAAGCCGTTTGTCGGGTAATGGTAGTCGGTAGTGCAGTTATTTAGTCGACTATTGCACTAGCCGTTAGTGCCTTTCTACCGTTGCCTATATTTACTTTTATCAACGTAATCTACTGCTTTAATACATCAAGATGTAAAAGAAAAACTGCAAAATTCTTCAATAATTTAAGGACGTTCACAGAATACATATGTTGCTCAACCCTTTTCACACAATTCATTTTTATCACCAAGTTGATTTTAATGGCTAGTTAATTACTACTGATAGAACTACTTATATGTTTTCTGAAACAGTTTGTTTCGCAATATTTAATGTGCTACGTGCTCTTATCATTTGCATTTCATATACTTTTGTAACAGTTGAATCATTGGTCATACGCTTGTTTTGGCTGGTCGAAAGTACAGACAGTATTTGGCCAACTGTTTACAGCATATCTCTAGCATTGTCAATCTTGGCTAGATTTTCCATTCGGTGCCAATGCATCATTCTAAGATAGCTCAACTTTATTAAGAAGAATATGCGGATACATCAGAAAAGTTTCCTAGGAAACCAGACACTCAAATAGCCACAACATGCAAGCATGACTCGAATGGATGTCCTTCAGTTTACTAACCCACACAACTGGTGATCTTTTTATATAAGGAAATCCTATTTATCCTTTTAAAGAATGAGACTTTCTGCCCCTTTGGTACAATTTCAAGTATATTCTTTCCAAAAGGAGCTTTAGCTGCATCATCAATTGTCTTTGGCAATCATGAAAAGACATGCATGACGGTAGAAAAAGATGTCACATGCTTACAATTAACTAATCTAAATATGTACTCCTTTTTAAAGTGGATGTTAGGCGAGGAATTTTTCACTCTCTTGGTCTTTGTTTCCAGATCCCATTTTCAATTTGTTGTCTAGAATCGAAAACCAATGGAAAGTCTTAGAAGTGAAAGCTAAAAGTTAAAGGAGAGGCCATGCGAAAAGGGCAAGCAGCTAGTCCTAGGAATTAATTAAAAGTTGCCACCATCTCTTTAATATAGAAACTAACAATTGATACATTATTCTCATCCTTATTTGAGTATGACACGTAGGTCCGGTTGTATTAACAAATATAAACTTCTAATTATGTGCGTCCATCTTTGGCACAAAGACTTACTGGACACCCACTCATTAGTAAACTAAATAATTTGAAAACTCTAAACATCATAAGGTATGAGTTAGACACAACTATAGTTATTTATGATAATTAAAAGTTCTTCCTCTTAGGAAAAGAATGGTTAATACCACCAAAACCCTAAATTAGTACACTCATGTTACATTTATTTCAAATTAATTTTTATATCACAAAAAATCATAGATTGGTACTCTTGTACCACATTTGCCCTAAAGAAATCCTAGATTTACCACAATTTGGGGTGAATGCAGTGTGAGTATATTAATTTGGAGTAAATGTGGCATAAGTGTACCAATTTGAGATTTTTGACACAAAATTAGTTCAAGGTAAATGGACAAGAGTCTACAAATTTAGAAGTTTTTGTGACAAAAAAAGAACTAATTTGGGTTAGATGTGGCATAAATGTACCAATTTCAAGTTTTTTTGGAGTATTAGCCCTAGAATAAAGTATAGCATAAACATATGCTCCAAACTTTATGAAATTCTTTTAGAATCCACATGAATACAATTATCAATAAATTAGATTATTCGAAAGCTTTAAACCTTACAAGATCAAGATGGAGCATTCAACCTTATAAAAACTAAACTTTCTTAAAATAGATAATGCACTTCAGTCGAGATTTCAAATAAGGAAATTTTAATTCTTTCAATATAATAACACTTTTGTAACATGTGTAGCTAATATGTTGTAAACTAAAAATTTCTTACTTAGTATGCATAGTAAGTGCCCTTAAAACACTCTTTAGCATGATGTATATTCTATGAGGAAATTTACAAAATTTCTGGAATAGGAAAGAAATTGATTTCTCAATTTCTATTCCATTGACGAGTTTCTGAGCAAAAAAACACGTTTGATAACGATTCAAATTTATATTTCTGAAATAAAAATTCATTTGATAATAAATAAAATTTCTTTTTCTAGGAGCGGTAACAACCGGCATCCGGTGGCTGAAGTCCAACAATTGGCATTCGGCATCCGGTGACCGGCGGTGGGTGGCCAAAGTTCAAAGTCCAACGTCTGACGCCAGAGTCTAGTGATCGGTGCAAGCAGCCGAAGTCCGTAGCCCGACACCAGAGTCTGATGATCGGTAGCCGACGTCCAACATCCGGATGTCGACATTCAACATCCGACATGCGGAGTTTAGTGACTGAAGGCTAGCGGCGAGTGGTGAGCATCCGACATTTGATGGACGATCGATAGCGGACATCCAGTTGTTAGTGGTGAGCCTTTGGCATCCAACAATTGGCGATGAGCGGCCAATGACCAATGGACGTTCGACATCCGGCAACCAACGGTTGGCGATGAGCTGTCGAAGTTCGATGGCCAACAGCTAACGTCTAATGGCCGACGGCTAACATCTGGTGGCCGGCAGTCGACAGCTAGTGGTCAAGGCCGGTGGTGGACGGCCGACAACTGGCGACGGGCATCTGGTATCCCACAGGTGACAAGTGGGCGATGGGCAGTGACAATAGTAAATGATGAGGAAAATTTGGATTTCTTATTTCTATTCCAAAAATAGAAAAGCTAAAAATTTTAACTTCTGATTTCTATTCCAAATCAAACGGATTGCATTACCAAACAGATTTCTGTTCCAAACCTGTTCCGGAGAACAGAAAAACAGATAAATAGAGAAATAGAAATGTTATCACGCGTGCCTTAGACAATACACTAGCCATCTAGCAATAAGCAAAAGATGAGACTACATGCCATTTTGCATGTAGTTATATTGTTATTTGTTAGGCCTTCTAATGTTGGAAAATATTCTTAAGGCTGTGTTTGTTGGTCTTGATTTCTAATAAGAATATGATTGAATAGAACAGGATATAAAATCTAGCGATTTTGCAATATCATAAATATTATTTGGTAAATTGCAGTAAAAAAAGCCAAATAATTTCATATCATATCTTGTTTAGTATTTTGTATGAACAGTATATCAATAAAAACGAATCTGAAAATGCACAAATGGAGATGTTAAGAATATCTTATGGTTCACTGCTAAAGAAACCCCAAATGCATAAACAATGTGTAAATGAAGATAAACACCATTAATAATTTCATAATTATTGTACAATCCAAATCTTAAACTATAAAGGAGCTCATGCAGCATTTTAGAGCCATAGGTTCGACTTTGACAAGAAATGTAAACGATCAATCAACGAATGCTGAGTCTAGTAAGAACGAGAAAACATAATCATTCACCTTTACGATTTTGAGATATATCTTGAGCAAGAACCAAACATAAGTTAGGATAAATGTTATCATATCCTGAATTTTATCTGGTAATAGGTTCGACTTTGACAAGAAATGTAAACGATCAATCAACGAATGCTAAGTCTAGTAAGAAAGAGAAAACATAATCATTCACCTTTACGATTTTGAGATATATCTTGAGCAAGAACAAACATAAGTTAGGATAAATGTTATCATATCCTGAATTTTATCTTGACCAGCATATGTAGTCTACAGGATTTTGATGAACTAAACTTAATGCCATTATTTAATGCGTTCAATAAGTGTGTTGAGGATCATATCTAAAACATGTATATAATAAGTTCAGATTGTACAACCATTTGAGCAAACTTTAATGAAATTTGTAAATCTGCAAACGAAAAGGTCTTCAAGCAAAATCTTGTTTCTGGAAAACAGTCAAACTTAATGGTCGGGCGCTTTTTATATATAAATTCAAAGACCATTGGAGTTTCAAAATCAAAGACCTAACTCATAACAATAAAGTATGATATTCCAATATTATTTATGCGAAAAATCATGTACTAATTCGCTCAAGAAATTGGTGAGATGGTGTAATTAAAATCAGCCATCGAAAGAAAAATTGATTGGCTGGCTAGCTTGAGGGAAGATTATGTGTGTGTTTTTAAAGAATTTTGCCAAGATTATTTTATAGAGAATAAGATGACATAATGCCTACTTTACTTAAACGGAACGTTGGACTTGGGGATCTATTAATTGGAAAAAGCTTGACCAGAAGTCATTCAGTCAAAAAAGGCAACGTGGGAAGAAGAACACACCAAGTGCCAAAACTTGGCACAAGTGGACATATGAGTGCTAAAACATTCAAAAGTTACACTTATGTGTCATTTTTTTTAATGAACATTTAAGTGTCAACTCCAACAAAACTTGGCAAAAATTCAATGTGACTTTATTTTATTAATAAAACTATCTACGTGGCATACTAGAATGTCTACTCAACAATCTTTGTCTCAAAATGACGTCGTTTTATTTGATTTTTAGTATGAATATAAATTAAATTAAATTAAAAAGACTAAAAAAAAAAGGAAATTAGCGAGGGTCATGGAGGCCCTCGTTGATTTCCATTTTTTCAATTTATTCTTTTCAATTAATATTTATATTAAAAATCAAATTTGAACCAAAATGACATCATTTTAGACTTATATAACTACGTCAGCTAGGGGTGTGTATGGGTGGGCGGTTCCCGACCTAGAACCGAGAACCGCCCGCTAAGAATCGGTTTTGAAAAATTGGAACCGGGAACCGCCCACTAGTTGCATGGATCCACCAAGGAACTAGACTACCGGTCCAGTCCGGTTCCCAAGTGGATCCATAGAACCGGTCCAACCTCTGCACCTTCCCCTTTTCGCCCTCCTCACATCTACTTATTCTGGCTTCCTCAATCATGGTAGTTTTATTCTCCTCAAGTACTATCACTGTGGCGGCAGCAGTCATGACCCTCGTGCCACTTCCGTCTAGACCACCACCACCATCTTCGCCACCGCCTCTGCCATCTCTTGCTCCTCCCTTGAGACCGACAATGAGGAGGACAATAGGGATGATGTGCCATTCTTAGACCTAGAGTTCGCCCCTGTCCCCAAAAATGAGGACGATGGGGGGGGAGGCCGAGGAGGGGGAGGTAGAAACGGGATGAGCCCAACAACGAAGAGGATAATAGTGACAGTGAATGCGAAGATGGCTACGAGGATGGCGACAACATGGAGAGAGAGTTCAAGTTTGAGGTGGGGAAAAAGAATCAACTCACTATTTCGCTGAGTTCAGATTAGGACTCAAAGGGAGATAAGTAGATCCGGAGGTGAATTGAAGAGGAAGAGGGAGCTTAGGGAGATTTTGAACTAAGAGAGACAAGATGGAGTAGGAGAGTAATGAATTGAGACAAGATGGTGATTGGAGCCCTAAATTTTAGATTTACTAATTTCGAATTTTTTTAAATATTAAAAATTAATATATTGTTATAATATAACCAGTCCGGTCCGGGTGGGGCGGATCCGCCCATAGAATCGGGAACCGGACCGATACCCACCGATTCCCATAAATTGAAATGGGAACCGGACCAATTCCCTTAAGAACCACCGGTTCCAAGCGGTTCCGGTCCAGTTCCAGGTGGTCCAAGTGGGTCTTGGTTCTTTTGCACACCCCTAACGTCAACATCACGTGGATAAATTAGAAATGCCACATTATTTAAAATTATCACCAAAAAATGCCACGTCAGCTGTTTGACTGAAAATTTTCATCATTGGCACTTAAGTATTATTTTTTTCTCCGATTTTTGTACTTTAACGTACCTTTTGAAAGTTTTGGCACTTATGTGTCTAGCCATGCCGAATTTTGACATTTGGGGTGTTCTTCACTCCAACAACAAGAGAAATTGAGTATTCTTGAAATGTTTTTAAATCACTATCTTTTGTAAGCTTGTAATACCCATTTGAGTGTTGGTTCTAAGATTTTGCAAAAGTGACAAACTCAATTGCAAACACACAAGAAAAAGTTGTTGGACTTAAAGTGAAGGTCTTTGTATAGGTAAGAGATAAAGTGTGCAGGTGACTCTTCAAAAACATTTATTAGATATGCAGTTTATACTAGGGAGAAAACATGTTGTGCTATACGTACAAGGTGTGACAACGATATTGGAAGGTTCAATAGTTACTAAGCTATAGTGGGGTTGCTATAAAAGGAAATCAAATTTCATGTGGCAACAAGTTCTAGATTTTTAACAAAGTGGTGTCTGTACCCTTGACGTAACTACTGCAATCTAGCCAATTCGGGTGGTTAGAGCTAAAAGAGAGAAATGGGCACACCTAAGCTGAATCTCCATAAATATCATTTTTAATTTATCTTTGTCTGAACTCTTTTATTTTGATGTCTGTATTGCTGGTTCATTTTGTGCAAGGAAGTGATAATTTTATTGGGGTTGGTTATTTAAGATTAATTTGTATTTTCTTGAAAAATCGATTCACCCTTCTCTTGATTGCTTATTTGGACCTAACAGTTACGAGGCATTTTAAAAGCTCTTGTTAGGCATTATCATCTCTACAAAACAAAGCAAACTTAACGTTATTTTTAACTTCAAACTTTGGCCAAATATTCTAGTAATATCTATGAATGGTAAAGATATATAATGACCATATCTAGTTAAACAATGGAAAGAATGGTAATCTAAAATGACCCACGTAACAATAATATGATTGCATAAATCTCTCGTATATTTTTAAAATACTAAATTATATCCTACGATTACTCACTTAAATTCATTGCGTCCAGTAAGTCAAATTCTTCTTCCTTCTTTTTTCCTAAATTAATGATTTTATTTTGCTAGTCATAATTACAAGATTCGTATTTCCAAGATAGTAAAACCCAATAAAACGTATAGATTTTGTATGCTTAACGCGAAAAGTCCGTCTGCACACATTTCCCAATCGCATTTCCTTTGCTTAAGCAAGCACTTTAAGGAAATAGATCAACATTGTCCGAATGTTCATTTCACATTTACGCATCTATTGGTTCTGACAACACAGGGAATATTTTCTGTAAGAAGATGGATATGAGCAATTGTTAATACACATTAAGTTCGACAAAAATTTTCAGGCTGTTGGAATGATGTCCAACGGCGATTCGATTTTAATGGGACGGTGGTGCATGGATTAAACAAGGGGATCGACATCCATGTGCTTCTGCAACATAAGTTCATTCTCCTTAGCAGTAACCGACCTTCCCCAGACTAAGTCATCCACTTTTCCAGTTGAAATGTCCTTCAAGTGTGATTCACCTGTTGAAGTATTTTGTTTTTTTAATTAATGATTACAACAGCTAAAGAAATTACTTGTATTTAGAATAAAGTTAGGTTTACTAAGAATAGTCTCCTAAACTATATACTAATTTAATAAATTAATTAAAATTGAATATGACCCACCCATTTGCTTTTTGCTATTTTCACATCACTTGGTCTATTAATCTAATGAATGAATTTTTGTATGTCATGCATAATCCTTTATGTTATAAGTTTTGTTAATGTGTACTCCGGGCGCACACTTATTAAAAAGTCAAATTAAGTATATTTAACAGGCGTTTCGAAAATGCTCGCTAAGACAATCCTTATTTTAATGGCAATCAAACAGAAGAATCTCTTATGCCTTTGGCTGCTAAGCATGCACATCTAATCCAAATTTTAAAAGCTTAATTAGGAGAACCATCGAGATAATGAAGGGTCAAACGACAAAGTACAGGGACAGTTGGTATCTCACTTGAGTCTGTCCACCAAAGAAAATGCTATGAGCTTGCACCCGAGCCGTCAACATTTTATACTATTCCCCTCTAAGTGGAGAGTACAGAGAATCCCTGAAAGTTTGGTGCCTGTGGATTGTGGTGGGGGAGACCAGTTTTGCTCATCATGCGTTCATCTACAAGCTAAATCCCTTCATCTCCAGATATGTCCTACTTATTATAATAATTTAATAAGTAATTTAAAGCACAGGTCAAAACAATTGGCCACGCATATTATAAGCTAGTAGGGAAAACTGCACAATTAGTTCTAAACCATTGATGGAAAGTGCAATCAAGTCTTCTTTACAAAGTTTTATTAGGGTTGATATGACATGACAATCCTGTCATCACCGAACACCGAACGTTCTATATATTCAAAAGTGTCAAGTTCCATGATTTACCATTGAGGAATCTTCTCTAACTAAAGTTAGATACAGCATTTGATAGAAGGGCAAGTTGAGAGCAATGTGCAAGATCATTTCAATGTGTGCTTGAACCTGATGTATCTTTCTCACAACCTAAATCCATGGTAGAGTGGTACTTATAATTAGCTAATCCTTTTGTACTTACTACAGGAGCACCCAAAATTAAACCATGAAACGAGGTCAACCAAGAGCAGTCGTTGTCATATTACATGCCCTATTCAAAACTACGAAAGAATTTTCTTCTCCACTAGCGACGGTTCAAAGCAAGCAGTGGCCAGTTTTTGTTTGAGGAGATTTTGCAATCGTCAAAGTCGGCGCGAGAGCTTTTTCGCTCGGGTCTTCGTCAATGATATAAGTGGCAAAGTGTAAAAAGAACAACATTAACATAATCACGCACACAACAGAGACACAGAGAGAGCGACTGAGAGAGAGAGAGAGAGAGAGAGAGATCTTCTAAATTAGAAGAAATAAATATATTGCTCTTGCAATCACATGACATAACATTTACTAGTGCTGCACTTTAAGTGATCTTTTTGCAATAATCACCACCACGAGGAAGAAGAACCATAATGAAGTCTACATACATGGATTAGTACGTAATTGATCATAGGGTTAAGATTCTCAAAAAGTCGCTCTCTCTATCCTATAAATAGCCATGCAGAGTGCAAGTGCTTCCCATTCAGTTCCGTCTTACCTATTTCTTCTCATTGCTCACTTCAAAGTAGAAAATCAAACTTCCTTTTCCACACTTTCTCTGGCTATGGCTGATCTCCAAGTCATGTCGAAATTCGTGATCATTTTCACCTTCATCGCTTGCAGCGCAATCCTAATATCCGAGGGAAGGTTGATAAAATCAGCATGGGAGGACAACTCCGTGCAATGAATAACGACCAAATGCACAAACAAGCATCGCAATTTCTCACTCTAAGTCAGTCTCCTATGAACGATGATCATTCTCATGCGGGGAAGGAGACAGTTCCTTCGCCTACAGCACATGATCAGGCGGCCGATTTGGGCGAGTCAAACGCAGTGTACAAGGATGATTTCCGCCCCACAACCCCTGGGAGCAGCCCTGGAGTGGGTCATTCTTTCGTTGGCTCAAAGAAGGAAGGTGCTCAAGCAAAAGCTCCGAGTGGCAATGAGGAGAGGCTAACCATTACGGAGATACTAGGCGATTTCCGACCCACTGAACCTGGTCACAGCCCTGGTGTTGGCCATGTATTTGAAAGCAAGATTGATGAACCAAAAGCCTAGATACAACAAAATAAAAAGTTGGAGTATGTCGTGTGAGTCCTGTCAATTCTGGTTCAGTTAGGTCTCATGTCCCAAAATGTCATTCTTCAGTGCCCCTGGAAATGGTTCTAATTGGTGTGTATAGGATTATCTGTCAATTTAGTATTGAACTTTGTAATCATTTAGTGAAAAATAACGAGGTTTCTTTAGAAACCAAATGCTTATTATTATGAAAATGTGCATCAGTTATAATGTGCGTCCATGTGATATGAGATGAGTCTTCCATCGTACTACTTCTCAATCTTCCCCAATGTTATATATGATGTTTGTTAAAGTTCCACACCTTTACCTAACAACTTAAGTTTTTAGAATAGTTATTAATAGTCCCACCAAATTTTTACATGGTATCAAAGCCAGAAGTCCTAAATTCAAACCTTTTTAGGCCCTATTTGCTTCCTCAATTAAATTTTCACATATAGTACTAGTTAAAAGAACCAGAATAATTGTGAGGGGGAGTGTTGTCACATCCCGATCCTCAAGCGCGCACCCATCCCTCACTAGTTGATATAATAGCGACGTCCCAGGACGCATCACTGTCCCTTTCCTTTTAATACGCATGCGAAAGTGTATAAATAATCCCCAGACAATAAAACAATGAAATAGGAAAGTATGACTAATTTTTTTACAAAATACCTTTTTATAAACAGACCGGTCTATACACAAATGTTTACAAAAGGGATCGGCTCCCAACAAAAGAGAATTGTCCTACGACTAGCTAGCCGGACAAGATCGCCGATTCTTCGAGCTTCACCTTTTAAACTCCGGGGCTTCCGATCCTTCACCAACACCCTCTAAGGACCTGAAAATGGTTATACAATAACCAGTGAGACAATATCTCAGTGAGTTCTACCCCTTAAGACTTGATTAGGAAGCAAATACGCCTTAAAGGTTGCCTAAGCATAACCACGAGTTAGAGGACTTACCTTGGCCTCAGTTCCCCCCTACAATTCAACACAATTCATAATCTCATCGAGTTACATCAACCAATCCAATCATTTACTTAGATCGACTCATCAATCAATTGACCTAGTCGATTACATGTCAATCAAATCATTCCCTAGTCATTCTAGTTAATACTACCCATTCCCCAAGATAACATATTAAGTCACCGAGCCAACGTTCATTCTCCAAAATGACATATCAAGTCACCGAGCCAACGTTCATTCTCCAAAATGACATACCAAGTCATCGAGCTAATATAATATAACGTCTTTCTCCGAGATGACATACTTAGTCATCGAGCTAGCATAGTATAGTGTCTTTCTCTGAGATGACATACCGAGTCATCGAGCCGACATAGTATAATGTCTTTCTCTGAGATGACATACCGAGTCATCGAACCAACATTGTATACGTCTTTCTCCAAGATCACATACTAGGTCATTGAACCGATGTTCATTCTCCAACAATTTCTCACTTTCTATCATGCCCGATAAAATAGCCGTGTGTGAGTACACAGTTGGCCTTAGCCAAAATATAATAATTTCTTTCCATAAATCCCACCATTTCATATGGTCCACCAAAATATTTTTGACGTTGTAAACCGACGCTCGGTTATTTTCCAATTAATTATTAAAAATAAATAAATTTATGAATATATCCTAAAATCACAATTAAATTAATTCAACACAAATTAGAGCTCAAATAAATAAACGAACCACACCACAGCAATCAGCATAAAATTCTGGTCACTTGACTATCCTAGTTTAATTTTCGGAAAATAATTAATTAATTACAAAAATATTAAATAAATGCCAATAAATCAACTTAGGCCTGAAAAAGCCTAATTGAACACCGAAATGGACCTGGAAAATTTTTGAGTCACTCTAGACAAATACCAGAGCTTGTCTAGGCCCTAATTACTCTCTAAAAATTTCTCGAAAAATGAGTCGACGTTCCTAAAATGACTTGTGACATGACAGAACTTTCAATTTTTGAAATCAAGTTCAAATTCGCAGTTAATTTCAATTTGACGCGATTTTAGCGTGACCTAATCTACCGGGTAACTTTTAGAAATTTTTGGTGCAATTGACCCGTGGTCGATTTTCTTCGAGCCACACATACCTTTTCGACACATTGGTAGCTCTCAATTGTCATGAAAATCTTAAAGTTTCAAATATGGACATAGGGCGCCAAAACGACAGAAAAATCAATCTAGTGTCGATCGACGAGAATTTTCCAAATTAGCCACATATCTTAGTCGAACTGACATGTCTTTGATCTCTTATCAATTTTTAATTGTGCCGTAATGACATTTGCAGACTAGCACGGTCAAGCAGTCGATTCGTAGTCAAATTCTCAGGTCTATTACATTTAGAATCCCTTAATGATTTCACCTGATAGTCTAGTTATCTCACGAGTGATCAGCTCAAAGAATAACACTATAGTCGCATTGATAAAATGCCCAACTTATCCAATCGAAATCAGAACCTAAAAATCAAGATATCACAAGTGTTAAAATAACACACTTTCATCTAATAATTTAGATTTTTAGAATAGTTGGCAATTGTCTCATTAAATTTTGTGAAACCACTGCCAACTATTCTAAAAACTTAAGCTATTATATGAAGATGTAATTTAATACATAATTACTCTAATACTTCCCCTTACACGTAAGCTAGACTTTGGTCTAGCTGTCACGCCCCGATCCTCCAAGCGCATGCCTATCCCTCTATGGTCAATTAAGTAGCGACGTCCCAGGACACATGCTGACCATTTTCATTTTAATACACATGCGGAAGCAAATAAATAATCTCCAAACAACAACGAGATGGGATAGGAAAGTAGAGCCACAATTTTGAAAAACCAACCACACACTTATATATACATATCATGATCGGTCATATACAAACTAAGCCGATATATATATGTCAGGTCTACAAAACAAAAGGGGGGGCTTGCAAATAGCTACTAGTCTTCCTCCTGCTCCACATCCTCACTAACATTTGAGCCTATAGCTAAGCACACTAGACTTCCGAGATCTTCAAGATCTGAGTCTACAACGTCTACCACCGAGCTTCCAGAAGGATCTACTGTGCCTTTCCCAAAAGCAACCTCCAGCACATACAGAGGTATCTCAAATTCCAATATGGGACCCTCTCTCTGGCCATCCTAAGCCTGGCGGTACCATGATCTGTATTGGTAGAGTACCTTTTTGGGTAGGCCCATAACCCAAACCGCGGACCTCACCGGCTCATAGGTCTAGCCCCTAAGGCTCCCATGTAGTGGAATGTAAGACCTCTGTTCTGTGACCTTCTTCGGCTATCCAAAATGCTCAGGAGGAGCTACCATCTATGGGTCTGAAATATTATCCCACAACGAGGTGAGACAATATCTCAACAAGTTCAACCTCCTAAGCCCTAATCAGGAAGAAAATACATCCCAAATGATGCCTAACACAAACACGAGTCAGAGGACTTACCTTTGCCTCCACTCCTTCCTGCAAGTCAGTTTAATTCAAATACTCACAAATCATATCATCCAATTAAATTAGATCGAGCCATCGATCAATCGACTCAATCAATTCCATGTCATCATGACCACCTCTCGGTCAAACCACACAATACTATTTATAAGGTCCTATCAAACCAGGACAACTCACCTTAAGCTGAAGATAGATAGTATAGCTCACCTAAAGCTAATAAATTATTGCTCACTAGAAGCTGACCGCAAAGTATACTGCTAGCCCTAAGCTAACATATCGAAGCCCGTGAGCTAATATAGTATACTAATAACGCTCACCAGAAGCTGCTAACGTATACTACTCACCTAAAGCTGATATATCATGGCTCTCTGGCGGATATAGTATATCGGTATCCTGCTCACCCAAATCTGACATATCAGAGCCCATAAGTTGATATAGTATACCATCTTGACCATCTATCAAATTCATTATTTTTATCATATTCGATAAAAATTATCATGTGTGGGTACACAGTCGACCTTAGCTAAAAAAAAATATTTTTGCTCTTGAAAATCCCACTAATTTCAACAATCCACAAATTCATTTTTGGCGTTGTAAACCGACGCCTAGTAATTTTCTAATTAATTATTGAAATTATTAAATTTTGGGATAAATACTCATAATCACAAATCACACTCAATCAACACAAAATAATAGTCAATTAAATAAATAGATCACATCACTGCAAGTAGCATAAAATTCCGATCACCGGCTATTCCGGTCTAATTTTCGAAAAAAAATTAATTAATTAAATAATTACGAAAAGTAATTAATAAATGCCAATAATTTACACTTATGTCGAAAAGCCTAATTAAAAGCCGAGACAAGTCCAAAAAATTTCCGAACCACTCTAGATAAATACTAGAGCTTGTCTAGGCTCTAATTACATTACTCTAACTACCTAACATGCAATAACGGTTAATTAAATTACTAATCTATTCTAACTATCCACCTAATCCATACTTAATCTAAACTAATCAACCCTTAAACGTCATTAACTTACTAAGTAAAGATTAATGAGTTAAACTCACAAGTTAAGCGAACCGCTCAGATCAAAACGACGGGGACGCGGAGGGAGTTGAGAAACTCCAAAGCGGGACCGCCAAGCGAGGTCAGGAAAGCCACCAAAACGGACCAAATAGCAACTTGGGGACCCACTCGGTCTGGTTCTGTTCGGTGGTTGAAAGAGGAGGAAACAATGGCTGGTTCGGCGAGACAAGGACGGTGGAGCTGGTCGCTAGTCCAGGCGGGCTGTGGCGGTGCTTTGCGACGGCGAAGGCAGCCTAGACGGACTTCCGTGGAGCTCGACATGGCTAGAGGGACACTAGATGGGGCCGCATGACCGAAAGGGGCTGGACGATCGGGGTGGTGGCAATCCAGCGAGTGGCGAGTGGCGTCGACGGGGAAGGGGGCTAGTATGTCTGGTTTTCTGGGTTTGCTGGGGTTTCAAGCAAACTGGAATGGAGGGTGCTGGTCAACGCTAGAGGAGGGAGAAGAAGGAGGGGGACCGGCTAAGCTAGAGGGGGCCACCATGTCCCTTCCTCATCTCTTTGTTCCCCCAACTTGGTCCCACCAAGCTGTTGCCTTCCACAGCCAAATTTCCAGACTAAACACCCCTTTTAGAAGCGTTGAGTTGGTCCACAAGTTGGGTCCATGGGGGGCATACGAATTTGGCTTGAAATTGCTTCAATTCCCATTAAATTCCTCCTCGAATCAATTCATTTTGGCCCCTAAAAATTCCATTATCGAGTCAACGACCAAATTTGTAATTTTCCTCACCATCAGAACCTACTTGCATCCCAATTCTACGATAAAAAACAGTCATCTGCATTTTTTGGTCAAAAACGGGCCCTATCTCAACTTTTTCCGCCAAAAACACGATTTGTAGAAAAATCTTTGGAGACTAAGTTAACGTTCCTAAAATGACTTGTGACATGACAGAACTTTCAATTTCTAAAATCGGATTCAAATTCGCACTTAATTTCAATCTGGCGCGATTTTAGCGTGACCTAGGCTACCCGGTAGCTTTTAAAAAATTTTAGTGCAAATGACCCGTGGTTAATTTTCTTCGAGTCACAATAAACCTCTTTGACACATTGGCAACTCTTAGTGGTAGTGAAAATCTCGAGATTTTAAATACGGACACAAAGTACCAAAATGATAGAAAAATCAATCTAGTACTGATCGACGAGAATTTTTCAATTTGGTGGAATCACTTACATTTAACCACACATCTTAGTCGAACCGACCTATCTCTGATCTCTAATCAACTTTTAGCTGTGCCATAATGATCTCTACAGATGAGCATGGTCGAGTAATTGATTCATGGTCGAATTCCCAAGTCTATTGCGTTAAAATTTCTTAATGACTTCCCCAAATAGTCTAGTTATCTTAGGAGTAATCAGCTCTGAGAACAGTAGTATAGGCACGTCGATAAAAGGCCCGATCTATTAAATTAAAAACAGAATTGCAAATTTCAGGATGTCACATTAGCCTACAACGTGAAAATATATAATTAGACAACAAATAGGAGCCTAGAAAAATTTGAACTCAAAACCTGCTACTTTGATATCATGTAAGATTTGGTGGAACCACTACCAACTATTCTGAAAGCTTAAGCTGTTAGATTAAAACGTGATTTATTATTTGAATAATATAACACCCTCCCCTCACGCTTAGTCTAATTGGGAAGGCAAATTGGGCATGAAAAGATTCAAACTCATAACCTATAACTCTGATACCATATTAAATTTTGTGGAGCAACTATCTATTGTTCTAAAAGCTTAAATTATTAGATAAAAACGTAGTTTAATATTTAATTACTCTAACAATTCTTACAGCGTGGTCAGGAATACGAGGTTAGTAAGTTACTTTTGGCATCTTAAATGGGAATAGACGCATGAATGATGGGCAGAGATACAACACAAAATTTGGTAAACCTCGTCCAGAAAAACGACAGGACGTGAATGTATCCAAATCAGAATTGTGATAAAAGACTGAAAACAGATAGGATGATGGTGACAAGGCTTAATTTGAACTTGTGAGCAATGCTTTAACAATTAATTATAATCTCTCAACGTAGTAAAGCAAACCCAGAAGATAGGTTTCAACCTCAAACTTAGACCGATGAAATCCATAAATGGCCCATGTGTTATATTAAGTGGTGATGATCAAATGCTGTTTCTTCTTCAGACAGTGGTCTTATCGATGTTTCACATTTTATATGATCATCACTATTTACCCAAAGGCGCCACCTCTCGCCGGTTATAGGTATGATTTCGTTCACTAATTTATTTCCTTTTGAATTGATTTCATAAAGCTTGGAATATGCATTTACCTAATTGTGCATCTCACTGCACACGTAGTTGGCCAATAACTTACTCCCCATTGACGTGGACTCATTTTCGTGCCTAAATTATGTCTAACCTTGTTTTTTTTTTTATCAGTATGTCTACCATGTTCATATCTAAAATAAATACAAAATGTTGACTTGTGTTAGTCTGAAGTCAGTCTCATTCAAGTCGCGTCATCTCATATTCTTCTCCATAAATTTGTTCAATAATAAATTACGCAAACGTCGTGGCTGATGAATTTACAGAACATTTGAATTGCGCAGAACTTAAAAGGTAGGCCAGAAATAAGAGTTTGTGCACTATTTAGCAAATGACGCCCATAAGAACAATCCCTCATTAAAAAAAAAAAAAAAAAAAAAAAACTCAGTTCAGATGCTATATTGTTGCCAAACTGACAAACCCGTCCTGCGGGAGTTGTTTTTTTTTTTTTTTTCTTTTAGCCTAATTTCCGCATTGGTTTGGCTCATTTGATGTTAATTGTTAGCATTTAAGTCTTCATTTTCTTTTTAGGGTTAATTCTAATCTTTAGGGCTTTAGGGGTATTACAATCTTTGTTATTATTGTAAAGATTTACTCAAAGAGAGGTTGAATTGAATATAATAATGTGCATGTGTTTGCACTTGCAAGCTTATTGTTAGCCAACCATTGAATTTGTGCTATTGTTTTTATTGCATCATCGTTCATGTTAAAGGTTTGCGTCCCGCCATCCTCACAAGGTGGCCGAATAATTTTTTTCTATGGGATATGCTAAACGACTAATGAAGCAACTATGGTCAAAAGCAACTATGTAAAAGGCCGATCTGGATGTGGATGACATGGTGAATAGAATCAATTAAACTGCGGCAAAGGAAATAGCGTGAAAATCAATATGTTTTTTAGTGGAATCTACTATGAGTCTAGCAGATATCCTTAAATGTGATTGTATAGCTTTATCTAGTAGGATTAATCTGACAAATACTCACTCATTGAAGGGAATCCATGCTTTCGATTTTGCAGTGGGAAAACGATCTTCCCAGTTGCATCTGAGTAACGTTATCAGGAACTGAACAGGCATTAATGATGTCGGAAAGTTTCCTTTTTTAGGAGCAAATGGACGACTTTATTTGTACCTTTTACTGGAAAAAAGTTGCCACACTTTATGTAGACTTCCAACAATAGACAAAGGAGATGCGTGATTTAGAAAAGTTGCCAACCAAGGGTTTTCGTATTTAAATTCTTTAGGCAAAGGGAGCGACAGATTTCAGCAGAATCTTCCACGTAAGATGATATTCATGTATAAAGCTTAAGTGGTTTTTTTCCCCACTTTGCCCCCCTTTCGCTTTTTCATTTTGGTTTTTGCATTAAATTTTAGGATAGTTTACACAATTCTGTGGCTTTGCATTCAACATCTTTGAACTTTTAATTAACTAAGCTTTTTCTTTGCCATTAATTTGCTGGGGAGAAAAATTAGATAAGCCCGTCATGCACTAGTATAGCTTCGAGTTGATCGGAATACAAATTATATTAAAGGTAATGAAATTTATTTTCATTATCGATAACAATTTATATTTAATTATTTTTGTGAGTGATGAAAATATATTTTATTCATTCATTTTTGTAAGCAATACAAATAATAATCGTTAGGAAAATATTTTCCAAATATTGAGTTTTCCGTGAAACAAATGCAGCATATATCATTGCTGACTTGTACGCTGCTCATGATAGAAATATTTTTTATAGTTATCTTATATTTTAATTATGGCCGACTTATAAGAAACTGGCACTATCTAATGTGTATTTTTCATGTGCCAACAATGCTATCATCTCCAGGATTGCAACTTTTACGCCTTCGGTTCTTCTTGAAAAAGACCATGACAGACACCCATAACATTTTGCCACCGAAGTATTAGCAAAATGCATGAATTTAGTATTTAGCGGATGTTACTCAAAATCTTCATGATAAGTCAATCACAATGCTTGGAAGACCTCATATGCAACAGAATGAATTTATATGTTTCTTGTACTATAATCGGATTTTTTTTTCTCATTGACCTCTTAAGGTTGACATAATTTGTACAGCTAACTAGACATCATCGAAGTTGAAGGTCACGAACTTAAATCGCGCCAAGTAAATTATTCTGGATCAAGACCACCTACACAAAGTAAAAGTTTAGATTTAACTGGCTCATGGAATATTATACAATCGGGTCTTTGTGTTCGTATCTTGGGTCGGAAAGAAGAAAACAATCATCACGTTTTTGTCCTCCTTAGTTTCAGCTGGTCCCGGGGGTGCTACACGTGGGAAAATCAGCCAACAATTCATAGATTCTCTAGGAAATTTTGTATCGTGGTAACGAGTAAGACCTAAAACTGCTTCGTTTGAGGTCTTGTAAGGACCTTGGCATCTCTTAGACGTTGAACAACAAGAGGTATTCCCTTCCATTGGGGAAGAAAAAGATGCAAGGGGAATCGGGGGTGCAAGGCGTGTGGGCATCAGCACGTAAAATAAGGAAGGCATTCATGAAACTAGTCATCCTGTATATCAAATGGACAAGCTGCAATGACCCTCATAAGTATGAAAGCTCCCTTCTTTAGTGAGGTAACCTTCAACCAACACCGAAGATCCAAGGAAGCCCCTGGTTGAAACCATCAAACCAGTCCTTAACGAATCCATTATATTTTAATTAATCTTACTGAAATTCCACGCGCACTAGACCGACAAATCAGCAAAATCAAGTTGTCTTTGTCTCCAATTTGCGGATTATAGAATGTTTTTTTTTTTTTTTTTGGTCGAAACTACTGAAATATTATATAAGAGAAGATAGACATCCAGATGCTAAAGCATCAGCATACACTATATCTTGCAACATAAAAGGAGGGTCAAGGATCCATTGCGGACCGGGCCGTGGTTCTGTGTGCTTTTGCGGCCCAATCTGCGGCTGCATTCGCTTGTCTACGGCAGTGCTTGAGAGAGAGATTAGGGCACTGGGATAGCAGATCTTCGACTTCAGCGTAGAGGAGGCGTTCCATCCATGGCGGTTTCTTCTTCTCCGCAACCATCTCCACCAACTGTAGGCAGTCCGATTCCACTATTAGTCGATCCTGGTGACGCTCATGCTGGATCAGATGTTGAATCGAGAATTTCAGAGCATAAAGCTCCGCCTGGAAAGCCGATTGAGCTGAGAAGCTTCGGGTAAAAACATCGGTGAGAATTCCTTTGTAATTTCTGCAGATACAAGCCATTGAGCCTTGCATACCCTCTGATTGAAAAGCACCATCAATATTGCATTTTAAACTGCCTTTGTCAGGAGGTTTCCATCGTTGATCGGGGCTGAGGGACGAGAGTGGAAGGCTGTGAGGAGTTGGGTCGACAACCTTATCTATCCTGCTCTGTGCAAGGGCATCCTCCACTGCTCGGATGGGGTCTGGACTATGGTTTCTGAAGATGAAATTGTTGCGCTGACGCCAGATCTGCCACAACAAATTTGCGATTACCTCAAAGTCATGGGACTCCTTCGAATCAGTGGCTCTGGCTGCGACCCAAGCATCAAAACGCTGCACTGAAGTAGGTAAGATCTGAACCCTGATATGAGGATGAGTCCATATCTTGCTAGTCCACGTGCAAAAGAAGAATAGATGTTCGGCAGTCTCGGGCATTTTTTGAGAGCATAGGTTGCAGACAGGAGTGGGTGAGAGGTGTCTGTGAAAAAGGTTTGCTTTAGTAGCAAGGGCATTCTGACAGGCTAACCACATAAAAACTCGAATTTTAGGAGCGGTTTTCATATGCCATATTGTTCGCCATAACTTAATGGGGTTCTGATAAGAAGTTGAAGGCACATTGAGTTGGGTATTTAGGTGTGAAGACAAAAGATGGTAACTGCTTTTTACTGAATAAACACCAGAGGAGGTCGCAGTCCATATCAGTTGGTCAGTAAGAAGTAAAGGATTAATAGGAATTTTTAAAATCTCTTCACTGACCTGAGAGTCAAATAGATTGGATATAAGAGTTGAATTCCACGTGGACTGTGAGTTATCAATGAGATCAGCCACTAAAACCGGTTCGCCTTGAGCAACTGTACCTCCCAATGTACCCGTAGGTAGCCAATTGTCTTCTCTTATGTTAATTTGGAGCCATCCCCAACTAACCATCGAAGTCTAGGAAGAATGGCTTCTCCGCCTTTTAAAATACTCGCCAACCCCATGAAGTACGATTTCCGCTTGTGCACATTGAAATGATGAATTCCTGAAATATAATCCCTTGAACAACTGACTCCATAGAGCATTTGGTTGTTGATACATACGCCAAGCTTGCTTACCAAGCATTGCTTTGTTAAAACTGACAAGGTCTCTAAATCCCATTCCTCCGAGTCTTTGGAGAGTTTTAAAGAAGTCCAATTTCGCCAATGAATTCCTGTTTTGCCATTATTATTGCTCCACCAAAACTCTGATATCTTTTTTTCTATTAATCTGCATAAAGACAGGGGGAGCTTGAAGATCGACATTGCATACTGAGGTAATGCCTGTATAACAGATTTCAAAAGTATTTCCTTTCCACTCTTCGATAACAGTCGTTCCTTCCAGCCATCTAATTTGGCGTTTACTCTGGCCAAAATCCAGGAAAACATCTCCCGTTTCGATCGCCCCCAATCTGAAGGGATACCCAGGTACTTCCCATAACGATTCATCACAGGCATTCTGAATTCACTTGCTATATTATGTTGTAGAGATAACGGGCAGTTTTTGCTGAAATACAAACCAGACTTATTCCTATTTATAATTTGGCCCGTAGCTTGACAATATTGATTTAGGATATTGGCTAGGTTTTGGGCTTCAGAGATTGTTGCTTTTAGGAAGAAAACAGAGTCATCAGCGAAGAATAGATGGGATAAAGTGGGGCATGCTCTATTGAACTTAATTCCTTGTAACTGACCCATTTCCACAGCTTGAGTAATAAGAGTTGATAGCGCATTTGCGAGTAAAATAAAAATATATGGGGATAGGGGGTCACCTTGTCTAAGTCCTCGAGATGGTTGGAAAGAAGCAAGCTGTTCCCCATTGAACCTAACACTTAGGGAAGTCGTTGTGATGCAAGCCATTACCAACCGAACCCATCTGTCATTGAAACCCAGCTGCAGCATGTAGGCTTGGAGAAAATCCCATTCCACCCTATCATACGCTTTTTGCATATCTGTTTTTAAAAGAAGGTTGAACTTTTTCTTGCTCTTACTCACTTTAAACCGATGAAGCACTTCTTGAACCACCATTATGTTATCCTGTATCTGCCTGTCCTTAACAAATGCTGCTTGTTCTTTGGATATCAAATTAGGAAGCCAAGGTTTAAGTCTATTGGCCATAACTTTGGAAATGATTTTGTAAGCGAAATTACAAAGACTTATTGGTCTGTACTGATCAATGCTTTCTGGATGATGAACCTTAGGAACCAACACAAGTATCGTTCTGTTTAGAGAGCGAGGCATGATACCTGAAGTGAAGAAATCTCGAACTGTTTTAATGACATCTTCTTTGATAATTGCCCAGTGCTGCTGAAAGAAGAGGCCATTAAGACCATCGGGCCCTGGAGCCTTTGAAGCACCCAGCTGAAAAGTTGCCTGGTACACCTCATCTTCCGTTCTTGTTCTCAGCAAATGATCATTTATGTCGTTAGTTACCACTTTGCAGGGTATTGATTTAAAAGGGGCCAAAGTCGCGAGAGCCGACTGACTTATATAAATTAGAAAAGAAACCCAACGTTAGCTCCTTTAATTGTGCTGGTTCTCTTATCCAGTGCTGGAGATCATCTTTTAACAGACAGATTCTGTTTCTTTGTCTTCGTTGTACAAGATCGGCGTGGAAAAATTTGGAATTTTTATCCCCCACCTCGGCCAATTGATGCGAGAGCGCATAGCCCAACCTGTTCCTCTTCGCCGATTTGTTGAATTTCGTCTCGAATTGAATGGGCCAGCTCTTTATCATCACTCTGATAATATTTTCTGTTCATGATAGTCTGTAGCTGATGTTGTAAATGAGCTATACGAAGATGACCATTACTGAACTTTGATTTACTCCACCTTGCTAATTCATTAGAAACAGTCTGCAATTTTACCGCCAGAGAGGTTTTGTCTGCTCTGGACCTATTCCACGAATGTTGAATTATTTCTTTGCACTGTTGATCTTGGTTCCAGAAAGCTTCATAAGTAAAAGTCTTCTTTCGCTTGACAGGACTAGTAGATGTGGTAATCAAGAGAGGGCAGTGATCCGAACCTAAAGCAGGAAGGGCTAACACTTCTGCAGTAGGATACAACAATCGCCATTCCAAAGAGCAAAAGACTCGATCCAATCTCTCCTTTACCAGGTCAGCCCCTGTTCTGTTATTAGACCAGGTAAATTCACACCCTTTGCTTTCCAACTCTAGTAAAGAGCAAGCACTAATCACTGATCTAAATGATGATAGGCGAGAGTATATAGCTGGTCTCTTACCCACTTTTTCCCAGGGGTAGAGAATTTCATTAAAGTCCCCCACGCACACCCAAGGAAAGGTATGTACAGCACTGATCTCCCTGAGTCTATCCCAAAGCTCTTGTCTAGCCCTATAAGTAGAGGGAGCATGCAAACATGTGATATGCATAGACGTTGCTGCAGAAATATCATAACAAAGCAGATCAAAATAATTCTCCGCTGACTTCAAAATAGTTAAAGCATAAAGCTCAGTCCAAAAAATAGCTAGACCACCAGCCAGGCCCACTGGATCCCTGATCAAGGAGTGTGGAAAATGAAACCGATGCTGTAATCTACTTAAAACTGAAGCTACATTCTTAGTTTCCATTAAGAAAACTAGATCGGGCTTTTCTTTGGCCAAAACGGCCTTTAGGGCTTGAACTGTCAGTGGGTTGCCCAACCCCTGACAGTTCCAACAGAGGAGCTTCATTTGAGATGCAGTGGCTGTTTGGGGCCAGCCGCCAATGCCCACTGTGTTGTCTCATTTACAGCATAAACAGGGGTGTCCATAAGTTGAGTCTCATCCAGATCGATGAATAGCCAACTCTAGTATCATACGGAGAGTATCTCTTTTGTTTCTTGCCCGATCCCGTAGCATTATTCGTTTTCAGAATTGTTGGCTTTTTTTTTTTTTCTTGGGAATCTCCGGGAAGGAGTCTGAACACTCTTCAATTTTGCCATGGCAGGTACCAAGTCAGTAGTCCTTGGAGCGGGATTGACTATTTCCATCATAGAAGAGGGTCTTGAGGGGATGATGGGGGTCGTTGCTTGAGCTTCTGAATCTGACACAATTGGAGGCAGAGCTAGGATTGGCATTTGCATGGCAGGGGGAGTTTCAGGTACAGCTTCATCCATCTGCTTCTTATATTCCTGAGGATTATAGAACGTGTCCCAATACGGGCTATGTTGTCGAACCTCCGCACGTAACCAGTGGCCATAGGCGAGTTTCGATAAAGCATCGTGTTTGTCTTCCTCATAAGGATATTCTTTACAAGCTGTCGCATAGTGTCCTAGCTTCCCGCACGAATAGCAGAAATGTGAGAGTCGCTCATAGCGAAAATCTAACCATAATGTCTTTCCTTCAATACGAATGAGCTTCCCCGTCCTTAAAGATTCTTTCAAATCAAGTTGTATGCGGACCCTTCCAGAAGTATCTGGTTTAACTTCGATTACACGACCTACCTGCTTAACTGCCTTACGCAGAATGTGTTCTGTGTTCCACTCCAAAGGTAATCCCATTACATGCATCCAGAAGGCACAGTGAGAGAACTCATAGCAGTGTAATGGCGTATTTGGTCGCCATGGTTGGAAATGAAACAAATGTCCCGAGAACAGCCACGGACTCCCGCAAGTACTCTGTTTTTCAATTTCTAACCGAAACTTGACTATATACAGGCCACCGTCACAAAGGGATATATCAACCTGGTCTAAACGCCATGCTTTCTTCATCGCAATTTGTAAAGCAGGAAGATTAACAGCAGGATTGGTAAATATATTACCCACCAGGACAAGGCGACACTCTTTCAGCTTGTCTGAGGAAGGTAAATCATCCCAAACTTCCAATTCTTGTTCTGAGCATAGTCGTCCCAATCTTTGACACAGCGCCGCAATGCGCGAGGAGCTGTCTTGCTCTTCCGTTGCCATAAATCTTACAAGTACTTAAAACCCTGTGCAGACTGAAGACCCAGTTGTTGCATGTCCAGAATTGAAGACCGACCGCGCTATACTTGCAAGGTCAACTTAGAAGAACCCTGTGCAGAAGGAAAACCCAGGTGTTGCATGTCCAGAATTGAAGATCGACAGCGCTATACATGCAAATTCAACCTAAAAAAGATGATTGAGGGGACAGCGATGATTCAGTGAACACCACCAGAAGGAGAGGGGAAACTCGGGACAGGGAGAAAGAAGGCCTCGATGATTCAGTGGACTCAAAAAAACTTCACATGCAAGCCACGGCGAGGAGTAGGGAGGATTACTTAAAGGAACAGGAGGTATCGGCGGGAGATTGAGGGAGATTAGACGGAAGGAATGAAGCTAAAAGTGGATTGCAGATTGAGCACCCGAGGAGAGAAGAAATTACAGAGGAGGAAGAGCGCGAGCATATCGCGAGAGGAAACTCTAACATAAGCGAGAGAAAAGTTTGAGGAAAACTCGCATGTTGAGCGAGAGAAAACTCGCGGATTTTAGAATGTTAGTGGCAGGCTGTTGGGAGGCTTCCGCCGGTGTAGGAGCCAACTACGCGATGCTCTTTAGTCAAATTCTTTAGTACAGAAATGAAAAAGAAACTGCAAAATTTGCTTTATGGATTAATGGAGTTCCTTTTTTATTGGAGGGTCGGTAGGAACAAGAGAATACCAAATTGGAGGCTCGTCATTTGGTCCATTTCACTAGTTTTGAAGGACTAAACAAAACAACACCTTTGATTTTTGGGACAAGGAGGAGTGGTGGGGTTTTGCCTTGGACAGTTTGATGGTTGTAGTTCATTTGACCCTCGATCTTTTCTTTTTCTTGGAGATTTGCTGTACCTGCCTAGATTTAGCACAATGATTATGGCACTTTTACTCATGTTTTTGGATTTTTTTTTTTTTTTGTGAAAAAAGTTGCTCTATAGAAAACAAGAGTTTGATTTCTAAATTGATTTTGACTATAGCATTTAACTTTGAGGCCATTTTGGTACATGGAATAGAGGCCATAAAGAATTGTGATTTCAAACCCATCCTTTCCCTCATATTTGGTGAGCATACATTCTCAAATTTATCAAAATTTGAGGTAAAAGTAATATGGGTACATCAGTTTTGAGTAAATGTGACACGGATATACTAATTTAAACTTCTAAAGACACAAAAATCAGCATAGGGTAAATGTGGCATAAGTCCCACTACAAGACATCCAATTTTTTTCTCAAATTGTATCTTTACCCTTTTTTCTCATTTATACGTCTTCATAGAAGCATATTTGACTCTAATACCTTTTGAATTCATACATTTAATGTAGGAATATAATAATATATATTTTTCTTTCCATTTCACTCCTCCATTTTTATTTCTCGAAACCCAATTGACCTTTTTTATGGAGTTCCAAAATTGTCTTGATTAAGTATACGGAAAACAAAATACACTCAAAATCCAATTGACATAATACAAAAATAACTAATATAAATAATATAATCAATTTTTTAAAAGAAAAAACAAACATTTTGAAGTGATATGATTAGTAGGGTTCTATTTGAGGGTACCTACCAATTGAGTCTAAAAAATTATAGCTTTTATTAATGGAATTTCAAACCCTTTTTACAACTTGAAATCCAATTACACCCATGCAAAATTTGGGCAGCTACGAAACTTGATTTAAACGAACTTGCTGCCATATCGCCAACATGTTTTGCTAAAAATAGATTATTTGAAAAATATTTTTCTTAAAAATATTATTTGTATTGTTTGAAATAATTAATCAATAAAAAATATTCATTATTGACTACAATTTATATTTAAGTATCTTTGTAGATAATGAAAATCTTTTTCATTTGTTCATTCTCATAAGCAATACAAACGATTATTTTTAGAAAAATATTTTTTTAATTTTTCATTTTCTGCGAAATAAAGGCACTCTAAGTATCATGCCTTGTCATCTTTTACTTTTTAACAGATAGTTTGATAGAGTAATCCGACTTTGAAGAGGGATAAGTCCACTTTTGATCGCCTATGCCCTCGCAAAGTGTGTGATTGGAACTAACTTGTTTGTGCAAGTCAATCTTCTAACTTAATTAATTATGCAATTGGATGCTTTGGTCAACTGCTTCGATAATTCCAAAAATTCTGTTAATATGGAAAAAAATTTCACGACAAAAAAAAAAAACCAAAAAAAAAGCAAAAAGTGACGGCGCCACCACTTGCTCCAAAGAGCGACCTTCACCTTCTCTCACAAATTATGTAAGAGGCGGCCACGACCTCTCTCATTCAAGTTAGAGTAATTGTAAAATACAAAAAAATGTTAAAGAGTGATTGAATTGAAAATATGATATCCCAAAACTTGACCTATTTCAAAATATATGAAATTAAGGTAATGCACTGATAATGAATTTACTCTAAACTGATCACTCATGAGTTAATTAATTTATTGGGCAAAACCGTAAAAAATTTAAACATGAAATATCAGATAATTCAATCAAGGATCAACCGCTCGATTATAAGAATCGATAAGAGTCAATACTATGATATTACAAGTTAATTAGCGAACAGATATAAATCGATTTGATAGAAGTATGTAGTCGATTTGCGAGTAGTTCAGCATGATTACGATACTCATGTTGAACAACGATGAACCGATTATCTTTTGGCCTTGTACTAAGAGTACGTAAATGAACTTTCATGATTACATGACAACTTAGAGTCATCCACGATTTGAAGAGACACAAATGTTGATAAAAAATTATCAACCATGGGTCAATTGTGAGAAAATCCATAAAAGTCACCTAATAGTTTAAGTCATATTAAAGTAGTATTTGATCGATTTTAATCATGCAATTTAATTCGATTTTGGGAATCAAACTTTTGAGGATTTCAAAACTAACTTATTAGACGTTGTCTCATTTATCTATGAATTATCGGTAAGTCGAGAATTTTCAAAAAAGGAATAATCATACGAGAATTGAAAGCAGGCAGGACAAATTGGCCCAAACAAGGGCCATTAGGCCTCGCGCTCATGATGAATTCAGCCATGAGGGCCAAGTGGACCACCAAGCCCATTTCAAGCCCAATTCAAGCGAAATGTGCCAAATTTGGAAATTTTGGCCAAAAAGCTGTGAAATGACCAAAACACCCTTGCATTTGTGGACTAAATGACAAAAGAAATAAGTGAATGGAGGAGAGGGTTTTATGGGATTTTTATTAGATTTTATGATTGAATTTTGGGGAAAATATGTTATTTTTTTCTCTTCCACCCCCCTCACATCTTCCCTCCCTTAACCGACCCTTCCCATCTCTATTTGCTTTTATTTTCCTTCAACTTCATCATTTCCTCTTCATCTTCTTCCCTTTTGGTTACCCCATTACGCCCCTCACATCACCGCCCCTTTGACTACCGTCCACCACCTGTCTGTCAAGCCGCCATGCCACCGTTATTTCGCCGTTTCCATCATCGAACCACCGCCCAAGCCAAGCCCAAGCTTGGCCGAGGGTTTTGAGGAGCCACCGCTGCACGCCACCTTCACTGTTGCTCGTCTGCATCATTGCCGTTCCTCGCACTGCCGCTCACCATCCTTACCACTGTTATAAGCCACCACTAAACATCCCTCCCTCCTTAGCCAAGTCGTGGGTTTCAAGTGCGGAGCCACCGCCATTCGTATCTCCATTCAAGCCATGAGACCCGAGTTCTTGTTGCTGTCGTCGTGAGCTCGTCGCTGCCGGAAAACCGTGAGTTAATTCCTAATCCTTGATTGGGAAATTAATTGCATTTGAGGAGGATTAAATTATGGTTAATAGTAGTTAATGTTAGTTAGTTATGATTAAGGTTAATCAGAATTAGTCTTAATTAATGATGATTAATTTTATTAATCATGGTTAGGTTCATTAACTGTGATTAGGTTAAAGTAACCGTAGTTAGTTTAAAGTAACCGTAGTTAGTTTAATTAATTGTGGTTAGCTTAATTAATCGTAATTAGATTAATTAACGATTATTAGCTAAATTAATCATAGTTATAGTAATTAATGATAATTAGTCTTAATTAATCATGTTAGTGTAATTAATCCTTGTTGGCCTAATTAATTGCGCTTTTAGCACTAATTAATCACAATTAGTGTAACTTAATGACGAATTAGTCTTTAAGTAGATGGATATAATATTGCATAATTCTGATCGTCTAAGCATGTAATGCCTTAATGTTGATTGTCCGAATCATGAGTTTTAAACACTATTTTCAAAGAAGGTTTTATTGACAAAAAAATGAAAACCTTTGAGATGTTGTGTTTGGACGCCGTGTTTTATGTGCTAAATGGAGTAATGGAATTTTAAAATGAAAGCATTAAAAGTTTGGCCGATTGATTTTTAAGTACGTGACCGCGTGTGATTATTTTACTGAGATTTTAAATATAAAGATTTGCCAAAGTTTGTTGTTTGAGCACACACTCTTTTACATTGAGCTAATTGATGGCAAATAAAATTGGCTTAAGTGTTGACATGCTTGAGTAGTCATTTTATTGAACCCGTTAGCCAACAAGAGTTTGGAGGCAATACCTGATATTTATTGGATGCCTAGCGAGTTCCGAATGCCGAGTTGCGGTTGAGGTCAAACCGATACTCATTGTAGAATACTGTTTAGGTGGGATTCTAACGATACCATGCCCGATGGGACGGGATGATGCCAGGTTATATCGAAAGACTGCCGACTATTGTGTTAGTTGTAGCTCAAGGGGTCGTAGTAATTGAAACAAGTGTATTTGGCGATGCGCCTTGATATTGTGGATTATGTTCTTATTATTAATTGTACTTGTTGCATTAAGATTGGCATATGTGATGTACTAATATGCAGGGATGTGCCAAGGCGAGGTAAGTTTGTATATCATTGTGTGTTTAGGCTGCCTCCAAGATGAGTTCACATCATAGTCGAGGCTTAAACTGTTAACTCATCGAGATTTATCTCATCCTGTTGTTAATTATTTTTAGGCCGTAGTGATGAAGCAACGTAATTGTTTCAAGGTCCCAGTGTCTTTTGAGTGGGTGTGACCGAGTATGCCATTGAGGGGACCAAGACGACCATCGTGAATCACGCCACCACTTTCTAGGTTGAGGAGGGCCTATACTATCTAGTTCCCCACCGTTTCGTGGCTTGGTTCGTCAAGTTCGACAGGGATCTTCTCAGTCCTTTCCCAAGGATTGATGGCCTACCATAACAGACCAATGGCCATGTGGGAATCACCTTTTTGGATGGCCAACGTGTTAGAGGAATACGTTAACCCCGACCTTTCTAACCCTTTTTTGTCTGTTGGTCGTTTAGGAAGTGGTCTTCTGAGATAGACTTGTAGATTACTAACTTCCTAAGGTTAACCGTATATAAATAAAAGTTGTTACTTTTGGAAATTTTTCTAATGTATTTTTACTATCCATGTTATTTGTTGATTGACTGGGTGTTTACATTGAATAATTATGCTTACATTTAATTGAAAGATAATAAGGTTGGGTCGGCTATCACGCCCCGATTCTCAAGCGCGCGCACATCCCTTTACGGTCTATACAAATGCGACGTTCCCAAGAGCGTCGCCAACCCATTCATTTTTAAGCACATGTAGAAGCAAAACAATAAACCCCTAACAACAAACAACATCGGAAAGAAAAGCAGGGCAATATTTCACAAAAGCTAATCTAGTCAAAAGTCTACAAAAGATCGACTCTCAAAAGGAAGTTGTCCTACGACCTACTTGTCGAACACAAACACCAATCCTTCAGACTCCACCTCCACAGACTCGGGGCTTCAGTCCTCCACCTACTGACCTGAAAATTGAGCCCACGATGGGTGAGACAATATCTAAGCAAGTTCACCCCGTAAACCCCTATTAGGAAGGAAATACACCAAAGAGTGGCCTAGTCACACAACACAGAGAACTTACCTCGCCTCAGTTCCTTCCTACACGTCAGCACATTTCATATAACAATTGCATATAATTAATGCATACAACAATTGAGATGCCTCATTCAACTCAATAAACCATAAGGGTCCCGATTATAAAGCCAAACCGTTATGACACATCTCATACCATGTCACATAGTTTTATCTCATAATCAGGTGCATCTGATTCAAACAATCATGCATTCCAATTGTTAATTTCGCCCTTCTAGGGTACGGCCTACTTGAAGCTCAGCGGTCTACTGGCGTAACCAGGCATCATCTCTTCCTCATTGGGCACGACTACGTCTCTCAAAGATAGCTTTCTGGAAGGAGTATGGGTCCAGAATTTACTGCAACCCGAAACCCAATAAGTGGGTAACCCATAGAGGGTAACGTCCATTCGACTTAATTCGAGGACGGGTTCTCTTAACCAACACATGACCATTCAATCTTGGCCTAGGACACCTTGCATTGCACCCAAATGTCTCAATTAAAATAGTGATCCTGACCTATTTTCTTTGTATTAAAAACACTTGGAAAATTGTCGTGTGTAGGTACACGATCAATTCGAACCTTAAAAGTTATCTCTCTTTTTCAAACCCCACTATTTGATATAGTATTTAAAATCCATTTTCGGTGTCAAAACCCGACACCCGAGATTTTCTAAATAAATATCAAATTTTCACAATCATCACTCAATTTGCACAATCCAACAATCAATTGCATAATTTGAACACACCAATGAACTCAACACAAAATTCCGGTTACCGGTTATCTTGATCTAATTTCCGAAAAATGATCAATAATTAAATATATTTTGAAATTAAATAAATAATATATTATATTATATTAATTTAATTGAATAATATTTATAAATTTGAAATAATTAATTAAGGCATAATCAATATTACACTAATTTAATCACCTAATTAGCCTTATTTAATTATCCACTAAACTAATCACATCCCTTAATCTAATTAACAATTAACTACGCTAATCTAACCACCTAACCATATTTAGCTTAATCTAAACACCCCTTAAGCATAATTAACCTCCTAAGCGAGGTTTAATGAGTAAACTCACCGGTTTAGCGTTCCAGTGAGTCCATAGCGACGGCAACACTAAGGCGGGCGACAAATCTCCAAGCGGCAATACCAACCGAGGCCGGGAAGGGCTTGAAAACGGGCCACGAAGACTTCACAGCTTGTTGGTTTTCTGCTTCTATTCTTGGCTGAACTGCAGAGAGAGAACCAGCGGCTGAACGATGAGGAAGAGCTAATCAGAGCTCCAGCAAGCTGGTGGCTGGCAACCGGTGACACTGGGAAGTCAAGGGGGACTTGCTGGTGGTTGGTATGGGCTGAGGAATGGTCAAAATGGGAGGAAAAACGAAGAAAACACGAAACAGTTCACTCCAGGCAGACTCCAGGCGATCTGGCGACTAGTTCCTTCTGGCCGACAGACGGATCGACTAGCGACTCGTTCCGACGAACAGTGAGGTACTCCCATACATTTGGATGTGCTAAAGATGATGGCGGGTGGCACAAGAGATTATTAGCATGGGAATGCAACTTTTAACTCGAATCTTTAGGGAAAGGTCGACTGGAGAAGAAACTGAAAAAATGAGAAAATAGGGGGAAAAAAGGGTCTAGTGGCTTGGTGGGCGTGCAACCGACTAGGGGGAGGTTGTACTTGATTTTCTCTAAAATTTTTGAGCTCCCAACACTTCAACAATGGAGAAAGTGAAGCCAAATGAGGAAGAAGAAGGCTGCTGGTCAAGGAGGGGGCCACAAAATATCCTAGGCACTTGAGTTCTTGCCCCACCATGGATGGCTATCATCCTCAGCCAAATAGCAGCAGCCAAGCTTCCCTTAGAAGCTTCCCAAGTGGTCCAAAAGTCTTCTCGCCCATGGCATACAAATTTTGTGCATTTGTCCCTCAAATCCATTCAATTCCTCTTCATTTCCACTCAATTCCCCTTCAATTCAATCCAATTGAAGTCCAAACAAAACAGTCAAGGTGTCCACTCTTAATCCATGATTTTTCTTCATCAATTGAACCAACTTATATCCCAAAAATGCTATCAAAAGCGGGCTTGCGAATTTCCCAATCCAAAATAACCATACTTTGCTTTTCCACAGAAAATCTCGGTTTGTAAAAAAAAAATTTCAGAGGATGAGTCGACGTTTTTAAAATGAATTGTGACATTATAGAACTTTCAATTTTTGATATCGGGTTTAAATTTGTGGCTAATTTCAATCTAGCGCGATTTTAGCGCGTCCTAATCTACCGAATAACTTTCAAGAATTTTTAGTGCATTTAACCTGTGGTCGGTTATTTTCGAGCCACAATGTACATCTTCGACACATTCGTGACCATCGTTGTCGTGGAAATCTTGAAGTTTCAAATACAGACACATGGTACAGAAAAGATATAATAATCAGTCCAGTGTCGTTCAACGAGAATTTTGCAATCGGGTGAAATCACCTACACACTGATCACATCTCTCAATCGAATCAACATATCTCTGATCTCTGTTCAATTTTGACAATGTTGTATTGACATTTGTAGATTAGCACCATCGAGTAGTCGGTTTCTGGTCGAATTTTCAAGTCTATAGCGTTAAAATTCCTTAACGGCTTCACCTAATAGATTGGTTAACTCATGAGTGGCCAACTCAGAGAAAAATGCTATAAGCACGTCAATAAAAAGCCCGACTCATTCAATTGAAAACATAAGCAGAAAGTCAGGATGTCACATCAGCAACGTGTCCTAGAACGTTGCAATTTAATAGACCATTGAGGGATGTTCGTGCACTCAGGATTCGAAGCGTGACTACAAAAGGAAAGCAAAAGTTCGGAAACTCGATCTTATACTTGAGAAGGGCCAAAAAGTTAACCTAAAATATTCGGAGAAAATTGTCCAAAAAATCTTTAAACTATTGCACTTTTACTAATATAACCTTAAACTTTTCAAATTTGTCAATTCAGTCCTAAACATTTTCACTTTTTGCAAATTAAGTCCATCCGGCTAATTTTAGCCAGAATTACTGATTTAGATACCAGCCATCCTACATGGCATGGTTAGCGATGACATAAACAAAAAATTATTTTTTAATAATTTTTTTCTAATTTTTTAATTATTTTACGTTTTCATTTTTATTTTCTTTCTTTTTTTTCTACCATTTTCTTCCTCTAGTTAGCTGGCCGCAAGTGGCCAACTAGAGGCTACGACTAGTGAGGTTGTCGTTGTTAACATCTAGCAAGGGGCGACCTCACCTGAGGCTAGCAAAGCCACCCTTGCTTGAATCTGGTGAGGGACGACCTCGCTGGCCTTGGGCAAAGCTCGCCCTCACCAAATCAAGCGAGGGCAAGCCTTGCTCCAGGTTAGCAAGGTCACCCTTGCTGGCCTTGGGAATGGGCAACCCTTACCAGATTTGGTGAAGGGCTAGCGAGGTCGCCCCTCACTAGATCCTGGCGAGGGCAACCTCCCCTGAGGTCGACAATGCCAACTCTCGCCAGTTGCTGAAGGCTAGGCAATCAGCACTAACTATGCCACATCAGCAAATTTCAACTAAAATTGACCAAATGAACTCAATTGGCAAGAAGTAAAGGGTCTCGTATGGTAATATTCCTATTTCTCTATTTATTTGTTCTTTTATTCCTCGGAATAGAAAAAGAACATAAATCTATTTGATAACATTAGTTAATTTTTCTATTCCTCGGAATAGAAAAGTGGCCGAGGAATAGATCTGGAATAGAAATAAAAATAGAAAAAAGTTGCTTCTTATTTCTAGAAACAATTTCTAAAAATAAGTATTTTCGTTCTTTTCTTTTTTTTTCTTCTTTTCTTCTTCTTCCACTTCTAATCGGCCGGTGGAGACTAGCTACTCTTACCAAATTTGGTGAGGGCGAGCCTCACCTAAGGCCAGCGAGGTCACCCCTTACCAAATCCTAGCGAGGGCAACCTCCCTAGAGGTTGACAAGGCCAACCCTCGATAGTCAATGAAGGCTAGGCAATCGGCACTGACTGTGCCACATCAGTGAAATCCAACCAAAATCAACTGAATGGACTCAATTAGCAAGAAGTGAAGGGTCTGTATGGTAACAGACATGTTTCTCTATTCTTTTGTTCTTTTATTCTCCAAAATAGAAAAAGAACAAAAATCTATTTGATAATATCAGTTAATTTTTCTATTCCTTGGAATAGAAAAGTAGCCAAGGTATATATTTAAAATAGAAACAAAAAATAGAAAAAGTTGTTCTTTGTTTTCTGGAACAATATCTATAAATAAGTTGGTTACCAAAAAAAAAACAATTTCTAGAAATAAGTCTTTTTGTTCTGTTCTTTATTTCCTTTTCTTCTTCTTCCACTTCTAATCGGCCGGTGGAGACTCACTACCCACCGCCCGCCATCAATGGTCACCAATCGCGTTGCCACCGATCGCCACTGTTCCTGTCGCTACCGGCTAGGGGAGGGGGGGAAAGAAGAGAGGAAAAAGAGAAAATAAAACAAGAAAAAAATCTTCAAAACTTATAAAAAAATTAAAGAAATTTTACGGCATAAAAGATTTTGTAAGTCATATCAAATGCGTTCCTATTCTTTTTCTATTCTTGGAATATAATTTTTTTATAGTTATCAAATGTGTCGTTTTACTCAGAACTTGTTCCAAGAAAAAGAAAAAAAAATCTCTTAAAAGAAATTATTCCCCATAATAGAAATGTTACTAAATGCACCCAAAAGGTTTAGACAGAATTGGCAAAATTAAAAGATTTATGAATGAATTGACAAAAGTTCAATAGGTTTAGAATTTTTTGGATAATTTTCCCCGAAATATTGATGATGAAAGTTTAGAAAAATTTCTATGATTTATGAAATTATCTCTAATTTAATTGACTCTTAAAATCTCTAAAATAGTCAATTAATTCTTTTGGTTTAACTAAAAAGTACATCGACTCTTTCATTATCTCTATCAACTGGATTTTTATGGGACTAATTTTTACTTCAACCTTCAAAGAGTCATACCTTTGTGCAGAAATTCGGTTCTCCAACATATGTCAAATTGTATGCTTTTCTCACATTTCACTTCATTAAAAGCATTATCATTTCTATTGAGTGTGTCTCAAGTTTTAGCCAACGACTCAAGGGAGGATTCAAGCACAGAGATGGATGCTCCCTGGCACGAAGGCCCGAGCTGTGTGGAAAATGCCCGGGCAAAGGGCCGGGCACCCGAGTTCAGAACAATTTATAGCGAGTTCGGTGCTACATTTGCAAAAATTAAATTGCAAAGGACATCGTTGTTCTTGGTTCTTTAGTGACTAGGCTAAAAGATGCATGGACTAGGTCAAGCTTCGTGCAATCCACCAAAGAGCTCAGTTGGCTGACTAGTCAAGCTGGCCTAAGCACTTGACATGTTCGAGAAGCTCATATGTAATTGCAAGAAAGATGTAATTGTCAAAACGTATGCCCCTGGCAAATGCAGTCAGATAAATCCATTCGTTGCAACAAACATAAATCCTTAATGGAGGGGGAAAAGGGCCGAATCCGTCTATAGAGAGAGAGAGAGAGAGAGAGAGAGAGAGAGAGAGAGAGATCACATGTGGTCATAGTGCCAGGGTCCACAGAGGATACATGATCTTGGAAAGCAAAAAGGATGAAGAAGACACTCGATGGCTATCGATAGTTGGAGATTTGTTCAAATTCCGGCTGTCACATAAGCCGTTCGTTGGGTAACGGTTGTTGGTCGGGCAATTATTTAGTCGCCTATTGCGCTAGCCGTTAGTGCCCTTCTACTGTTTCCTATATTTACTTTTATCAAAAATATCAGTGGTTGGGTTACGTAATCAAGTGCTTTTATACATCAAGATTTAAAAGATATACCGCAAAATTCTTAAAAAATTTAAGGACTTTTACTAGAATGCATATGTTGCTCAACCTTTTTCACACGATTCATTTTTATCGCCAGGTTGATTTTGATGGCTAGTTGATTACTACTAATAGAACTAGTTAAATGTTTTTCAAAACAGTTTGTTTCATGTTGTTTATTATGCTATGCGCTCTTACATTCTTATACATGTACACCATTTACGTGCTTTTCTAATGGTCGAATCATTTGTCACGCACTTGTTTTGACGGGTCGAGACTACAAATAGTATTTGGCCAACGGTTTACAGCATATCTCTAGCATTGTCAATCTGGGCTAGATTTTCCATTCAGTGACAATATATCAATCTAAGATAGCTCGACTTCGTTAGGAAGAATATGCGGATCCATCGAAAAGGTTTCCTAGGAAACCAGACACTCAAATAGCCACAATATGCACGCATGACTCGAATGGGTCTCCTCTAGTTCACTAACCCAGACAACTGCTGATCTTTTTATATAAAGAAATCCTTTTAATCCTTTTGAAGAATAAGATTTTCTGCCCCTTGGTACAATTTTAAGCATATTATTTCCAAAGGAGCTTTGGCGGCTCCATCAACTGTCTTTGGCAACCATGAAAAGATATACATGAAAGTAGAAAAAGATGTCGCTTACAATTAACTAATCGTAATATAGACTTTTTCTTAAAGTGGATGTTGGGTGAGGAACTTTACGCTCCCTTGGCGGTTGTTAACAAATCCTATTTGCAATTTGTGTCTAGAATTGTTAATGGAAAAGTCTCAGAAGTGAAAGCTAAAAGCGGAAGGAGACAAGTTGCGACCATGTGAAAGAGACAAGTAGCTAGTCCTAGGAAAGAATTAAAAGTTGCGACCATCTCTCTAACAGAGAAACCAACGATTGATTCATCATTCTCATCCTTGTTTGAGTATGACACATAGTTAGAAATTGTATTAACGAATATAGACTTCTAATTAAGTGCGACCATCTTTTGCATATAGAGCTACTAAACGCCCACTTATTAATAAAGTAGATGATTTGAAAACTTTGAATCTCATAAGGTATGCGTTTGACACAACTAGAGCTATATATGATAATTAAAAGTTCTTCCTCTTAAAAACCTCAAATTATTATACTCGTGTGACATTTATCTCAAACTAATTTTTGTATCATAAAAAATCCTAAATTGATACTCTTGTACCACATTTACCCTAAAAAAAAAATCCCAGATTTATCACAATTTGAGATAAATGCAATGGGAGTATATCGGTTTGGAGTAAATGTGATGGGAATGTACTAATTTGAAATTTTTGACACAATATTAGTTCAAGGTAAATGGGCATGAGTCTACCAATTTGGGACTTTTGTGACAAAAATTAATTTGCGTTAAATGGGGCATAAATGTACCAATTTCAGGTTTTTTGAAGTATTATCCCTAGCATAAATTATGGCATCAACATATGATCCAAACTTTATATAATTCTTTTAGAATCAGCATGAACACAATTATTAATTAATTAGATTATTTGAAAGCTTTAAACCTCACAAGATCAAGATCGATCATTCAACCTAATTGAAACTAAACTTTCTTAAAAAGGATAATGCACTCTAGTTCAGTAGTCAAATGAGGCAATATTACTTCTTTCAATATAGTAACACTTTTGTAATATGCGTAACTGAAATGTTGTAAACTAAAACTTTCTACTGAGTATGCATAATAAATGCCCTCAAAACACTCTTTAGCGTGATATATATTCTATAAAAAAATTTAGACAATACACTAGCCATCTGGCAATAAGCAAAAGATGAGCCTACATGCCATTTTACATATAGTTATATAGTTATTTGTTAGGCCTGGTTAATGTTGGAAAATATTCTTAAAGCTGTGTTTAGTGGTCTGAATTTCTAATCAAAATAGAACAGAATATAATAAGATATGAAAATCAGAGATTTTTCCATATCATATCTATTGTTTAATGAATTATAGTAATAAAGCCAAATATTTTCATATTATATCTTGTTTAGTGTTTTGCATGAACAGTATATCAATAAAAATGAATACAAAAATGCACAAATGGAGTTGTTTAGAACACTTTATGTTTCACTACTAAGAACCTCAAATGCACAAAGGAAGATAACCACCATCAATAAATTCATTATTATTGTACAATGTAAATCTTAAACTGCAAAGGAGCTCATGTAGCATTTCAAAGCCATAGGTTCAACTTTGACAAGAAATGTCAATGAGCTATAGCAACATTGATGACGCAAATCAGTTAACAAATACCGAATCTAGTAAGAAAAAGAAAACACAATCATTCACCTTCGCAAATATGAGAAGTATCCTAAGCCAAAACCAAACACAGGTTAGGATTAATTTTATCTTATCCAGAATTTTAACTTAAGTAGCAAATGAAGCCTAAAGAATTTTGATGAACTAAACTTAATGCCAGTATTTAATGCCTTCATTAAGTGTGTTGAGGATCATATCTACATCATGTATATTCTAAGTTTTGATTATACAAACATTTGAACAAAGTCTCATGAAGTTCATAAATCTGCAAAAGGAAAGGTCTTAAAGCAAGGTCTTATTTCTAGAAAACAGTCAAACTTAATGGTCGAACACTTTTCATATATAAATTCAAATACCATTGGAGTTTCTAAATCAAAGACCCAACTCATAACATGTCACACCCCGATTCTCGAGCACGTGCCCATCCCTCGGTGGTCGATGGAAAATGCGACGTCCCAGGACGCATCGCCGACCCATTCATTTTATTGCACATGCGGAAGCGAATTAAAAACCCCTGACAGCAAACAACATGGGATAGAAAAGCAGGATAACAAATTCACAACCAAGCACGCTTTTATAAACAACTAGGTTTATATACAACACTAGCCTGTTTATCAAAAAGATCAGCCCTCAAAAAGGAAACTGTCCTACGGCCCACTAGTCGGACACGTTCACTGATCCTTCGAACTCCACAGGCTCCGGGGGCGCCAGGTCCTCCACAGCACCATCAAGAGGATCAGCTGCACCCTTGCTAAGAGTGGCGTCGACAACCATAGCGGGGATCTCAAAATTATGGAGGGGACCGACTCTGTAACCATTAAGTCCGTGGCGGAACCACACCCTGAATCAATGAGGTACCCTCTCAAGTAGGCCCTCATCAATCTAGATGATGGTCACAACCAACTCGTAGACCCAATGACTACCGAGAACAGGGACGTCTATACCCCGCTCAATAATAGCCCGCGGCTGTCCAAAACGTTCCGGAAGAACCGCCATCTAAAGACCAAAAAAGAGTGAGCCCACGATGGGGTGAGACAATGTCTCAGCAAGTTCACCCCCATAAACCTCGACTAGGAAAGAAATATGCCTAGAGGTAGTCTAATCACACATCACAGACGACTCACCTCACTTTAAATCCTTCCTGCACATCAGTACAATTCATATCACAGATGCATATAGCAGATGCACACATCAATTGAAATATCTCATTCAATCTCAAACAATCATAGGGGTTCTGATTATAGGGCCAAATCGTTATGACACGTCTCATACCGTGTCACACAATTTTATCCCATAATCCGGTGCGTCTATCTCAATCAATCACACGTTCCAATTTATTACGGCCCCTAGGGCACGGCCTACTCAACGTTTAGCAGTCTTCTAGCGTAGCTAGGCATCGTCTCACCCTATTAAGCATGGCAACATCCACCCAACGCACATCGGGCGACGGCATTCCCAAATGAGCTTCAGTCCGGCCTCTACCATGATCCGGCAACCCTTAATAAGGGCATCCCATATAGGGGTTACGTCTATCCGACGCACATCAGAGACGGGTTCACTTAATCATCACACGATCACTCAATTACGGCCAAGGACACCGTGCATTGCACTCAAATGTCTCGATTAAGATAATGTGTTTGGCCCATTTTCCCTGTATTAAAAACACTCGGTGAAAATAATCGTGTGTTGATACACGATCAAATCGAACCAGAAAAATTGATATTCTTCCTTGTAAAATCCCACTATTTGATATAATCTTTAAAATCATTTTCGGTGTCAAAACTCGACCCCGGGATTTTCTAATTAAATATCCAAACTTCACAATTTTGGAATAAATAACAAAAATTTCATTCACCACTCAATTTGTACAAATTAATACTCAATTGCATAAACTAAGTACACCACTGCAATTAGCACGAAATTCCAGTTACCGACTATCCTGATATAATTTCCGAAAAAATATTAAATAATTAAATAAATACCAAAAATAAAAGAATGCAAATTAAATCCAATAAATACTAACTTAGGCCGAAAATGTCAATCTAACCACTTAAACGGGCCTAAAAAATTTCCGAACCTATCTAGATAAATAGTACATCATATCTAGTCCTTAATTAATCTAATCTAAACACCTAACATGCCTAAATAAGCAATTAAATCACTAATCTAATCTAACTAACCACCTAATCCCTAATTAGCTTAAACTAATCACCTCTTAAATATCATTAACTCTCTAAGCAGAGTTTAGCAAGTAAACTCACTAGTTTAGCGATCCAATGAGTTCATAGTGACGGTGACGCGAAGGTGGGTGACAACCAAGCCTACGGCGACACCAACCAAGGTCCGAAAGAGACCTAAAATGGGCCCAATAGCTCACTACTAGGCTGAGAGTTTGGCTTCTGAGTTGGGCTGGAAAGGGCTAACCGGAGGCTTGGCTTGGCAAGAAACGGGCCAAGCAAGACTGCAACAACTCCTAGAACCTCAACAGAGGCGAACGGCAGCTGGAACAGCAAGCTCGACAACTGGACAGAGGGCTCGACGGTGGCCTGGGCTCGCAGGGGATGGCGAGACGACATAGGACAAGCAGAACGCAAGCGAGCTGGTGCGCGAGATGTAAGTGGGCTGGCACGTGGGGCTCGGGCGCTCACGAGCCTACGATTAGCAATGGCGGCGGAGCTCTGACTAGTCGACAAGCAGGGGAAACTGCTGGCTGGTTTTCTCTGTAATTTTTTAGCTCACAAAACACTTGACTATGGAGAAAGCAAGGCTGAAGAGGAAGAAGGAGTGCTCAGCTGAAGGGGGGACCCCAAATGGCCTCCAAGGCTTCAACATCTAACCAATTCACTCATTGCTTGCCCCCACCTTGCTCAGCCATCATCCTCAACCATTATCCACTCCAAAGCTTTCCCAACAAGCCATTGAAATGGCCCAAAAGGTTGCTCCCCCCTTGGCTACGAATTTGGACATTTCCCTTCTAATTTCACTTCAATCCTTCTCCAATTGAGCTCAAATTGGAGTCCACAAATCCAGCCAAAGTGCCATTGTCCATCTCATGATTTTTCCAAGTCAATTGAACCAACTTGACAGCCAAAAATGCAACCAAAAACGACCCTCTAATTTCCCGGTCCAAAATAGCCTTACTTTGATTTTTCGCTAAAAATTCAGGTTTGCAGAAAAATCTTCAGAAGATGAGTCGACGTTCCTAAAATGAATCGTAACATGATAGAACTTTCAATTAAAATCGAGTTTAAATTCGCGGTTAATTTCAACCGAACGCGATTTTAGCGTGACATAACCTACTAGGTAGCTTTTAGGAATTTTTAGTACAATTGACCCATGGTCGATTATATTTGAGCCACATCATGCATCTTCGACTCATTGGCGACTCTCGATTATTGTGAAAATCTCGATGTTTCAAATACGGGCATAAGGTACAGAAATGACAAAAAAAATCGGTCTAGTGCCGTTCGACGAGAATTTTTGCAATTAGGTGGAATCACCCACACACTAATCACATACATCTATCAAATCGACATATCTCTAGTCTCTAATTAATTTTTACGGTGCCATAATGACCCTTGTAGATTAACACGGTCAAACAGTCGATTTCTGATCGAATTCTCAAATCTATTGCGTTTAGATTCCTTAATAGCTTCACCTAGTAGACTAGTTATCTCATGAGTGATTAGCTCAGAGAAAAGAACTATAAGCGCGTCGATAAAAAGCCCAACTTATTCAATTGAAAATAAAACCAGAAAATCGGGCTATCACATAACATTTAAGTATGATATTCCAATATTATTTATGCGAAAAATCATGTACTAATTCACTCAAGATATTGATGAAATGGTGTGATTAAAATCTGCCTTCAATAGAAAATTTGATTGGCAGGCTAGCTTGAGGGAAGATTATGCACGTGTTTTTCAAGAATTTTGCCAAGATTTTTTTATAGAGAATAAGATGACATAATGCCTACTTGACTCAAATTTAACGTTCGAATTGGAGCTCTATGAATTGGAGAAAGCTTGACCAGAAGTCATTCAGTCGGAGAAGGCAACAACAAGAGAAATTGAGTATTCTTGAGATGTTTTTGAGTCAGTATCTTTTGTAAGTTTGCAATACCCATTTGAGTGTCGGCTCTAAGAGTCAGAAACAGTTACCAACTCATCTGTAAACAAAGAAATTCAAAAAGTTGTTGTATTTAAGTGAAGGCATTCATATAGATAAGAGATAAGTGTGCAATTGACTATTCAAAAACAATTATTAGATGTGCGGTTTATAGTTTGGGAAGAAGACATGCTGTGCTATATGGACAAGGTGTGAGAATGATATTGGAAGGTGATAGTTACTAGGCTATAGTGGGGTTGCTATAGAAGGAAACCCAGTTCCGTGTGGCAACAGGTTCTACATTTTTAACAAAGCGGTATTTGTGCTCTTGGCATAACTAGTGGTATCTAGCCGATTTGAACAGCTAGAGAGCTAAAAGAGAGAAGTGGGCACGCCTAAACCAAATCTTCAAAAATATCGTTTGCAGTTTATCTTTCTCTAAACTATTTTATTTGCGATGTCTGTATTGCTAGTTCATTTCATTGGGGTTAATTCTAAAAGATCGATCTGCATATTCTGTAATATTCAATTTACCATCCTCTTGATTGCTTATTTGGACATAACAGTTACTAGGCATCTTAGAGGCTCTCGTTAAGCAGTATCATCTCTATACAACAAAGCAAACTCAACATCATTTTCAACTTCAAACTTTGCCCAAATATTCTAGTAATATCTATGAGCGTTAAAGATGAATAATGACCATATCTAGTTAAATAAGGGAAATAATCTTAATATAAAATGGCCCACATAACAATGATATGATTGCATAAATCTCTCGTTTATTTTGAACATTTAAATTCAAGTAAGTCAAATTCTTCTTCTTTTTTCCTTAATTAGCGATTTCCTTTTGCGAGTCATGATTACAGGATTTAGTAAAACCGAATGAAATTAACGCAAAAAGTCCATCTGCACACGTTTCTCAATCCCATTCCCTTTACTTAAGCAAGCAAGAAAAGAAAACAGATCAAAATTGTCCTCATCAAGCGGTTCTGCCAACGCAGAGAATATTTACCTTTAAGATGATGGATATAATTGTTAACACATATTAAGTTCGACAAAATATTCAGATAGTTGGAATGATGTCCAACGGCGATTCGATTTTGGTGGCGGTGGTGCATGGATTAAACAAGGGGTTCGACATTCATGTTCTTCTGCAACATAAGTTCATTCACCTTAGCAGAAACCGATCTTCTCCAGACTAAATCATCTACTTCTCAAAGTTAAATGTCCTTCAAGTATGACTCACCCGTTGAAGCGTTAATTTTTATTATTATTATTAATGATTACAACTGCTAAAGAAATTACTTGTAATTAGAATAAAGTTGGGATTACAAAGAATGGTCTCCTAAACTGTATTCTAATTTAAAAATGAGTTAAATTTAATTTGATTCGCCCATTTACTTGAATGCTATTTTCACATCATTTTGTGTACTAATCTAATAAATGAATTTTTGAATGCCATGCATAATCCTTTATGTTATGAGTTTTGTTAATGTGTATTCTAGGGACACACTTATTAAGAAATCAAATTAAGTATCCTAAATCGGTGTTCCGAAAACCATCACTAAGACGATCCTTATTTTAATAGCAATCAAACAGAAGAATTTCTTATGCCTTGGGCGGCTAAGCATGCACATTCTAAATCACTTTTTAAAAGCTTAATCAGGAGAACCATCGAGACAATGAAGGGTCAAACGACAAAGTACAAAGACAGTTGGTATTTCACTTGAATCTGTCCACAAAAGAAAATGAAATGAGCTTGCACCCAAGCCGTCAACATTTTATACTATTCCCCTCTAAGTGGACAGTACAGAGAATCCCTAAACGTTTGGTGCCGGTGGATTGCGGTGGGGGAGCCCAGTTTTGCTCATCACGCTTTCATCTATTCGCTGAATCCCTTCATTTCCTGATATGTCCTACTTATCATAAGAAGGGTTTCTTTGACAAGTAATTCAAAGCACCGGTCTAAACAACTGGCCACGCATATAATAAGGTTATAGGGAAAACTACACAATAGGTTCTAAACTAACCTTAATCCTAAACTTTTAATCAAACCAATATAGTTCTAAACTGTTGATGAAATGTGCAATCAAGTACTTTTGGCTAAGTTTTGTCAGGGTTGATATGACGTGATAATCCCGTCATCGCCAGATGTCCTATACATTCAAAAGTGTCAAGCTCCATGATTTATCATTGAGGACTCTTCTCTTACTTAAGTTAGATATAGCATTCAATAGTAGGGCAAGTTAAGAGCAATGTGAAGATCATTTCGTCATGTGCTTGACCTGATGTATCTTTCTCACAACCTAATTCCATGGCAGAGCCGCACTTATTATTAGCTAATCCTTTGTGCTTACCACATAAAAACCCAAAATTAAACCATGAAACGAGGTCAACCAAGAGCAGTCGTTGTCATATCACATGCCCCATTCAATACTACAAAACAATTTTCTGCTCCACTATCGACTGTCCAAAGCAAGCAGGGGCCAGTTTTAGTTGGAGGAGTTTTACAATCGTCAAAGTCGGCGCGAGAGCTTTTTTTCGTTCGGGTCTTCGTCAATGATACAAGTGAGAAAGTGGAAAAGAACACCATTAACAAAAGCACGCACAAAGCACAGAGAGAGAGAGAGAGAGAGAGAGAGAGAGAGAGAGAGAGAGAGATCTTCTAAAATTAGAAGAAATAAATATATTGCTCTTGCAATGACATGACATAACATTTACTAGTGCTGCACTTTAAGTGATCTTTTTGCAATAATCACCACCACGAGGAAGAAGAACCACAATGAAGTCTACAAACATAGTTTAAAATACAGTGGGTTAAGATTCTCAAAAAGTCACTCTCTCCAGCCTATAAATAGCCATGCAGAGTTCAAGTGCTTCACATTCAGTTCCGTCCTACCTGTTTCTTCTCATTGCTCACTTCAAAGTAGAAAATCAAACTTCCTTTTCCACACTTCCCTGGCTATGGCTGGTCTCCGAATCATGTTGAAATTGGTGATCATTTTCACCTTCATCGGGTTCTGTGCCATCCTAACTTCTGAGGGAAGGTTGATAAAATCAACGTGGGAGGACGAACTCCACGCAATGAATAACGACCAAATGCACGAACAAGCATCGCAATTTCTGACTCCGAGTCAATCTCCTACGAATGATTATCATTTTGATGCAAGGAACGAGATAGTTCCTTCATCTACAACACGTGATCAGGCGGCCGATTTGGGTGAGTCAGATGCAGTGTCCAAGGATGATTTCCGCCCCACAACCCCTGGGAGCAGCCCTGGAGTGGGCCATTCTTTCGTTGGCTCAAAGAAGGGAGGTGCTGAAGCAAAAGCTCCGAGCAACAACGAGGAGAGGCTAACCATTACGGAGATACTAGGCGATTTCAGACCCACTGGACCGGGTCACAGCCCTGGTGTCGGCCATGTATTTGAAAGCTTGATTGATGAACCAAAAGCCTAGGTACAACAAAATAAAAAGTTGGAGTTGTGTCGTGTGAGTCCTGTCAATTCTGGTTTAGTTAGGTCTCATGTCCCAAAATGTCATTCTTCAGTGCCCCTGGAGATGATTCTAGTTGACGTGTATAGGATTGTCTGTCAATTCAGTATTGAACTATGTAATTATTTAGTGAAAAATTCCTAAAATATGCATCAGTTATAATATGCGTCCATGTTATATGAGATTCTAGTCTTTCGTTGTACTACTTTCTTCTCAAATCTTCCCCAATGTCATATGATGTTGTGGCCAGCAAAAGTGCAAGGTCAGTAAGTTGCTTTTGGTATCTTAAATGGGAAATAAACGCATGAATGATGGGCAGAGATGCAACACAAAATTCGGTAAACCTCGTCCAGAAAAATGACAGGACGTGAATGTATCCAAATCAAAACGATGATAACAGACAGAAAAACAGAGGATGATGGTGACAATGCTTTATTTGAACTTGTGACCAATGCTTTGACCATTTAGAATAATCTCTCCACGTGGTAAAGCAGGCCCAGAAGAACGTAGACCAATGAATTCCATAAAAGCCCATGTGTTATGTCAAGTGGTAGGGATCGAGTGCTGTTTCTTGTTTCTTCTTCAGAAAGTGGTCTCGCTTTTTCACATTTTATAGGTACGGTTTCTTTCGCTAATTTATTTTCTTTTAGTGTAATTTTATAAAGCTTGGAATGTGCATTTACCTAATTTTTCATCTCGCTGCATACGTAGTCGCTCGATAACTCACTTGCTATTGACGTGGGCTTGTTTTGTGCTTAAATTATGTCTAACCTTTTTTTATTATTATTCTTTTATCAGTATATCTACCTTATTCATATCTAAAAGAAATAGAAATATGTCGACTCGTGTTAATCTAAAGTTAGTCTCATTCAAGTCGTGTCATCTATTCTTCTCCATAGATCTGTTCCATAATGTATTATGCAAACGGCGTAGCTGATGAATTTACAAAACATTTGAATTGAGCAAAACTTAAAAGGTAGGCCAGAAATAAGAATTCGTGCACTATTTAGCAAGTGACGCCCATAAGAACGATCCAAAAAAACTCAGTTTGAATGCTATATTGTTGCAAAACTTATAAACCCACGCTGCGGGAGTTGTTTTCTTCTTTCGGCCTAGTTTCTGCATCGGTTTGGCTCATTTGATGTTAATTGCTAGTATTTAGGTTTTCATTTCCTTTTCAGGGTTATTTCGAATCTCTAGGGTTTAGAGGTATTACAATTTTTGATATTTTTGTAATAATTTACTCAAAGAAAGGTTGAATTGGATATGATGATGTGGATGTGTTCTCGCTTGCAAACTCATTGTTAGCCAACCGTTGGATTTGTGATCCCATCATTATTCATGTTAAAGATTTATGTCCCGCAATCCCCACATAACAACCGAATAATTTTGTTCTATGTGACAGTACTAAATGACTAATGAAGCAACTACATAAAAGCATGATTTAGTTGTAGATGGTGTGATAAACATAATCAATCAAAGTACAGTAAAGGAAATGGCATGAAAATCTATGTTTTTATAGTGGAATCTAATACAAGTCTAGCAGATATCCTAAAATGTGATTATATAGCTTAATCTAGTAAAATTACTACAAAACAATCGCTCATTAAAGGGAATCCATGCTTTCGATTTTGTAGTGGGAAAACGATCTTCCCAGATGCATCCGAGCAACAGTATGAGGGACTGAATGGGCATTAATGATGTCGAAAAGTTTAGGCTAAGACAACTTTATTTGTACCTTTTCCTCGGAAAAAATTCGGCACATTTGGCGTAGACCTCCCACAGAGGACAAAGGAGATGCGTGATTTAGAAAAATTGGCAACCAAGCGCTTTCGTATTCAAATTCTCCAGTCAAATGAAGTGACAGATTCGGCAGAATATTCCACTTAACATAATACACATGTACATAGCTTAAATGGGTTTTTCCCCCTTTTTTGCACCCTTCCACTTTTTCATTTTGTTTTTGGCATTGTATTTTAGGATAGTTTGCACAATTCTATGGCGTTGCATTGAACATCTTGGTACTTTGGATTAACTTAGTCATCTGAATTAAGGCTTTTCTTTACCATTAACTTGTTGGTGAGAAAATTTAGATATGCTCGTTGCGTAGAGATATAACTTAGGTAATCCAAACTAAATTAAAAAATTTATGCTTTCTAGTAATGTCCCTTGCGTATCCTTTTTTTTTCTTTACATGCGATTGGGGATCAATTAAAAGAATGAGTCACTATAATAACTTTTGAAAAATGTTCGATTGAGCCTATTTCTAGATTCGCAGTTCTTCCTTAACGAGGTAAAATAGGGGTGTACTCAAAATAGTAGCTAGTGTACCCCGTACTTAATTTTTATGACTTTTATCATACTTATATCCCTGAACTCAAATTAACACCGAAGCAAAGTTTTTTTTTCTCATCTATCGACCTAAATTAATTTAGATCACGAGTTGCTTGACTTGCCTAGTAACGCTCAAAAGATTTCTTCTTCCCATGAACATATGAAGAATAACAAAACATTCTCATTTTCTAAACTTTTTGGTCAAATAGAGCAACAAGTTCCATTTTGGGCCTTCTGGTTGGCTAAGAATTCAAAAGCACTAAAAGTGAACGGGCTGGGCCCAAAATAGTGCGACATTTACAAATTTAACTTCTTGTCTAGATGAATTGCCAATTTGGTATTAAAAATTTGGCAAAGGAATCCTCTATCCATCAATTATTAGGGTTTACGTTTCTTTCTTTAGTCAATCCCTTCGATAGTAAAATTCAAGACTATCAATTGTACTCAGAAGACATTTAAAAGTTACCCATTTTATGTTTTGTAAACAATCCTCTAATAACGTTCATCTCCAAAATGGAAGAGGATTAAAAAAACAAAAAACAAAACTCATGACAACATGAATCAGGAACATATCGACAGTTTTTTTTTTTTTTACTAGATAGTTTAATCAATGCATCTGAGTGGCCAATTATTTAGACCATGAAATATAATAATATACGCACCTCTTTCCATCCTTAGGAATAAAATACACAAATATCTCACTTAAGTGAGAATCTTGAATTGTTTTCTCACGGTGCCTGGCTTCCCAATAATTCATATTTGATTCTCTTTGGAGAATCTTATAAATCTATCAAGACATTACGAAAGTGTTATCTGTAGAGCATAACCTAACCGTCAAACATTTGGTACCGAATGGTCCCTAGCAATCAAAACCTTTGTCTTTTATCTCTAAAATGTTGAGAAATTTTAAGTGATTTATGTCGCGACAATAGATAATGCTGCCCTACTTATCTACGAAAATTGATTAAGTGAAAGTTAGGGCACCTGAAATCGCATTTAAAGCGGTTTGATAACCAAACCATTGTCCTCAATTAGCACTCATGGGGGACACCAACTAATTATTTTTGGTAAGTAGTCAGTAAACATATGATGAATGGACTCTCTTGTTAGAAAGCAAGAACAAGAATAGAGACCGTCCATGTGCTAACCCATGATGTTCCACTTCTATCATTCAACCATCGGGCGACATTAGACGACTGGTAATTGCTAATCCAAAAGGTAATTTTCTTAATGTTTCCAAGATCCAGAGAATCCTGAAGGAATCCTTCCAACTACATTCCAACTGGATTCCACTTTCTTTTATGTTTTCTTCGTGTGGTCGTGCGGGTGCTCCCCATATGAACTTACACCGACTACAGATGGGAAAATTTTGCATATTAAATAAGCACCACGTGAGTTACAAGATTTTAAGAAAATATATCATCTGATAATTGAATTTCAATACTAGTCCTTATAGATTTAAAGTCGACCTCAGATGACTTGAGTCAAGGACCCTGGAGCTTAGGCTCGAGACCTTCAAGGCCATGTTTTGGGTCCCCAGCAATGGGGGCTTGGTTCCCTAAGGACTTGCCCAAGTCCCAAAGCGCCCCGATCCCTCAAGGTTGGGCCTAAGAGCTTGTTTACCTATGTTCAAGTCCCCAACAGCTATACCCGTGTTTTTGGAGTTCGAGACACTAGTAACGGGGCCTAGGACCCATGACGTAGAACCCCGGTCCCAAGCAGCTAGCCCCCAATGCTTGGGCTCTAGTCTCCTTAGGTCAGGTCTAGGATCCTAATGCTTGAGCTCAAGTCCTCAATGCTCAAACATGGGATATGAACTTGTATTCGAGACTTTTCTCAAATGTATGTTTCATGATTTTCCTAGAAGATACGTTGGAGGATGACTTCCATTTTATTTACAAAGTATAGTCAAACATGCGAAAATTTCCTTGAAAAATAAATTCCTTGGAAAAGTAATCTCGTAATGTTCGTTATTCATGATATAAATAGATATTGAGTGTCATAATTTTTAACTTAATCAGGTAAATTGCTTCAACGACTTATTATCAACAAGAATCTCATGTGACATTGTTTTAACAACAAATGCACTTTATGCAGCTTTTGAAAAACATAATTAATTCGGCAAGGCAAAGTTCCGTAGAAATTATGCAAAACAACATCATCACTCAACCTTAAATGGTGACGCTTCCTTAGAATTGCAACCATATGTGGGGGCAAGATTTGGCTCAAATCACGTCATCTTGAATATAGTTTGAGTGCAAATTTCTTCAATAAGTCATATCGGATATAGTGTTCAACTAATGTTATATAGGATGTCCAGGCGAGCCAAATCCCCGATTTTAAAAGTTGCGACACCTAGATGATCATTTAAAAAGATTTGACATTAAAGTAAGCCGCACACATAAATTTAACACCAGTACCGTCAATTTGTCTCTATTAGCGATCTAAGCCCCCGCAATGAAATAGGCATCACATGTCATGAAAGGGGTTTAGAGGCATGTAGGGCTCGAGTGGACCAAGGAGTGGCCCATTGCCAGAACTACCGCAGTCAATTTTGCTTGAGCGCAACGTCTCATGGTCTACTTTTGCCATTGGTTTGTGCAAGTTGTCCTGGAATGACTCCCTAACAATTTCAAAGCGATCCTTTCGGAATTGCAACAACAAAGGAATTCAAAGTCGACTTTCCTAGAGACTCGTTTCTAAAAGGTATATACAGCATGACCAGCTCGAGTTTAACCCCGACTTGAGATAATTACAACACAGGTCCTAAAGCCCGCCATGAATATCTTGAGTTTAGAAGGCAATTAGCACTCAAAACATTTTTGGAGAAAGTTTTTTGGGAAAATGTAAAGAATTTTATATGAATAGATTTTTTCGAAATGCAAATAATGTTTGATAAAATTAATTTAAAAACATATTAGAAAACAACTTTCACTTAAATGCCATTTAGAATAAACTACACTTTACAGAGGGCTTTGTTAGCTTTTTATTTCTTTTCCTAATTCTCAAACCTTCCTAGGGGAACTCAATTCTTGACAAGTCAAATTGGCCGCTAGTGAGTCTCGCTTGAGGTTGTTGGAAGTTTGTTTCTAAAATAAACTAAGTGTATGTGCCCTTGTCCCATATAGGAAAAATGAGAGGAGGTGGGCTAGTTAATAAGTGTGGGACTTTTTGGCGTATCTAAAGAAAAGATTGAGTGTGGGCTAGACCCCACCATACTCGCGTGTGGGTGCGCGAATTTTGATACGATTATTAGGTGGACTTAATAATTTGCACGGCCGCGGTTTAATTAGCATTAACCATTTTATTTTTTTTATTAGTCCTTATGGTTATCTTATTAACTTTAATTAGTTCAAATGTTGTTTTTTGTTTATTGAGAATTTTTGGAAATTATGAAAATTCGAAAAAAAAATTATTTTGAATTTTTTATTTTTGTCTTTTCAATATAACCTCTGGAAATGATATTCATTCAGTTTGCAATCTTTCTTAAATGGTTGCATTTGTTCATTTTTCAACTTCTTCCGAAGACACCTTTATTCATTTGGGCAACTTCACTTTGCAATATTTCACAAAGAGTTGTCTATGTTCTTTAAGACCGATTTATATATATATATATATATATGTTAGTTTTTCAGAGCAACGAATCGAGATCATTTTTTTTAGTCTTTTTTCCAAACTACAGCCATCTTTTCAATCGTTTCCTAGAGAAACTCTAAAGAAATACTAAAATTGTTATCTATTATTCTTATTTTGAGACTTTGTTATATCATGAATAATATTTTATAGTGACCATTAGCAACTTTGTAGGTTAAATAAATCTCTAAAAAAATAATATCGCATCTCAAAGTCCAACTTGATTACTCTATTAATCCGAAACCATATTTTGCCAAATAGAAGTCACATGACCTCAAGCATTGCCTAAGTCTCGTGATATAGGCGACCTCAAGTGAGACTAGCCGGCATCAATCTGGCCTCATCAACACTTGGAAACCCTTGTTAGTAATGTCACAATAGATTATGACATTTCCTAAATTATCAAAGATCAGTGAGAGCAAAGCCTAAAAAAAACTTACATTTACATTCCGAAATACCCGAAGTTCAAAGCACCTCTGGAACTGCCTTAAGGTAAAGGCTTTGGAGGCCTTTGGAGATATAATTGCATCTCTCCAAAACACTACAAAAAATTTGCCAAATGCTACATGACTCACTTTTAGTTGTACCTTAGAATTAGGAAGGAAAGGGGTAGTCGTGAGGCGCGGGAATCTTACACGACCGCGTGCATACAGCGGAGCAGCTACTCGGAGCCAAAGAAAACGGCGATGATCGCGGCCGATTGTCACCGTACTCGACCGGGCGGTTCAACACGGGCGCTCGGTTCGTCTCTTCGTTTTCTCTGTGGTGACGTCGGAGAGATGCGGAAGACAATCGCACTGACAAGGTCGGTGTGTGTTCTGCAGCGTCCTGCTCGAGTTCAGCTTTTTTACTCTCCATGAATCTTTTAGGGCAGTGCGCCTTGCACTTTCGTTTGCACTTTTCGATGCTTGCGACTATTATTATTTTATTTTTTGGCGGGGGCATGCAGATCCTCAATTTTTTTTGGGCATGTCGAGTGTTTTCTAAGTGCACCGAAGGGTGATTATCGTCCGTGAAAATTTACCTTTGTTTAAAGTTAAAAGTCGCAAAGCTCACGGGCAAATGCAAACAGCCAAAATAAAAAGGCATGAGCCTCCTCCACTCGGGGATATAAAATATCTGTGAATTTATACTCTTGAGACGAAAATAACCTCACATTTCAAGCGACAAAAAAGAAGAAGCATGAACTCTTACTTGATGGATAATGATATCTTAGAACAACTGTCCCACTTTGACCATAATTGATTAGTTAATCCATTAATTTCGAAACAATGATTGGAAATCCTAATTTGCAAGTTTGAAATATTGATTGAACTTCACGTATTAGCTCGAAATCAATGATCGAGGTCCTCATTTGCAAACTCGATTTGAAGCAAAATCCTGGGCATTCAATTTACAAACTCAATTTGGAGATAAACTCATTTTCTCTATCTTTTGTCTGCATTATTTTATTTTATTTATTAAAAAAAAAAAAAACTCAGGCAATGATTTGGTGGAGCCGACGTGCCTATTGTACAAGTTACCTCCATTTCTAGAAAAGAGCAGTGGCGGATATTTTTAGCCCCTCAAGTAAAATCGTGCTTTCATTTTACCGTTTGACGGTTTGAGTGAGGTTGTATTCGTCTCGATGGTATAATTTCATGGATACCTTTGTCCCTTGAGCAAAAGATGCTCCTTTTGTCTTTATTATTTTATCTTTTGAAAAGTAGGGTTATTTTTGTCATAGGCATATAATTTATCACTTCTTTTTTCTTTTTTTTTTATTTGGTGCAAAGCACACACTCAAACTTTTCATATGATTGAATTTAATACTTATCATCATCGACTTACGCAACCATAAAAAAATAATGCCATTTCACAAATTCCCAATAAGACAAAAAGAAATTTATAAATTTTCTCGAAAAATATAATACCTGAAAGAAAATTTATTCAATAATAAAATGAGGTTCTTAATATTAATTTGAAATTTGACGAAGAAGAATAAGGAGAAAATAAAAATAATAAAAGCAATTCAAAAGAAAGGGACCGCACCAACCCCACAGAGAACATCGAATTTCGTACCTGCGCAAGGGACAAAAGGGTAATTCCGCATGACCTAATCTTGACTTTTAGAGAGACCGAGACCGAACGAACGGTGGCTTTTTCCCTAAAAAAAAAAAAAAAGGAAAACATAAAACTGGTGGCGTAAGGCCGGCCACCTGGTGACCCCCGGGGGGCCCACGCGCCGAAGATCGCGTGGCCCGCGGTGAACCGGAACGGACGGTCCGGATCGCAGGACAGGCGGAAGGGAATCCTGGAGACGGGGACGGAGCCGTCAGTTTTGAGATTCTGACGCCCCCTCTCGACTCGATAATTAAAAGCCGCCACTCGCGTAGATTCTCGGCGGTGATTACGTGGAATTGAACCTCCGGATCCACGCGCCCTCGTCTTCGCGCGGAACCCCCACGCGCTGATTTTTCGGAAATGATCTAATAATGATGTTCCCCTTTTTTGGCTGCCCTTTTTTATGTCTTCATTAATTAGAGGAAGAAAAGGTCGACACGTCAAAATATACTTTTGCGTGCTAATTACCGACTTCATAATTATTTTTATTCCTTCGAAATTTTAGAAATTATGAGATTTCGTACTTGGGGATTTTTTTCTAGATAAGTGAATAAAAAGTTGCGTTCAAATTTCAATAATTAGATTTGATACTGAATTCTAGATATTGCAAGAAGCAAGGAAACGTAAATGTGCAAGTAATTAATAATTAGTGTCTGACTGTCACTTAGTGATTTGATGCGTGATATATTTGTAGATATTTTAATTAAAATTTACTCTTTTTTTGTCAGTAATTAAATTTACTTGGATAGTCTATTTCTTGAGTAATTTTTTTTAGAAATAGAGATAGTATCAGTCTGAGATATGTACGGTGTTATTTGGCATCAAAACTCATTGAAGTGTCGCGATTTTTATTTTTAAAAAAAATGATTAGTGACTCTCTTGATCGACCTTGGTGGAAATTTTGATGGCATATTTTTATAAATTATGGAAAATGCATTTCGCTTTTGTGTTTCCAATGGCCCCTTAGTTCTCAGGTGTAATTTTGCTTTCCCCATCTAAGAGGGAATATTCCTAAAATTTTATATCTCATAATTCAAACAAAATAAGATGTATTAAAGTCCAATGGCATGTCTCTATAAAAAAAAAAAAAAAAAAAAAGATGTTCCGTCATCTCACTTTCATGCTCCCATCACATCCCCATTAACTCATTTTTCTAATTGTAAATTAAATAAGATTAAAAGTAAAATTGACCAAGATAAAAGGACAAAAAGGCGAGACAAGGAAGTTAACTACCTCTCGTGCACTTGGAAAATCACTTAATTGTCACTATAGTGCAACCAACCTCATCCCTGCACTCTACGTGAGAATTTTCTTTTATCTATTGAAATTTAAATAATAATTTGTTTTTGGTTACTGAAAGAGTAGCAAAATATTCAAGACCTTACTCCACTCTGAATAGGCCATCCCAGATGTCTTTCCCCCACAAGCCATTTACAGGCAAATGAAGGGAAAAAACACGGGATAACGGCCCCACTAGGCTCTCCGGCCACAGCACTTCTAGCGCTGGGATCCCATCTGGAGGGAGGTCACTGTCTTCTCCTAGCATACTAGGCTGATAAATCCCCAATGATAGGTTTGGGAGGAGTAGCAACTCCTCCCGGGTGGCCGGCCGCTGAAATTTAAATAATAATTTATTTTCGGTTACTGAAAGAGTAGCAAAATGTTCATCTAATGTTTTCTTTTCTTTAAGAAATGTTCAATAGTAGAAAAAATGTTGAGAATGTTTACTTTTTCAACAACATTTTATATGTAAATGTTTCTTAGGACAATAAAAATAATACAAATGATCATTTTTAGAAAAATATTTTCTAAATCATGCATTTTTCATAAAACAAACACTCTTTAAATGAAATCATTCGGAGAGACAATGACATATGCGTGCGTCCATGTGGGTTTGCTCTCCTATTTTGCTTGAGTCCAACAAAAAGGAAACAATAGCAAAGCTATAATATTCATTTCGTGACTTTTATTTTAGTACACGGCTTCGTATTTTCAAACTCCTAACTTTTGTAAAGTTTTAGAGCAACAAATCTACGGACAATCAATCTAATGTTGACACCTTACGATTGCTTTAGCACCAATTTTTTTTTTTAACCATATGTTTAGGCAGCTTTGGCGAGCTCTTATTATTAAAATAAGTCGGAGCTGCTTAAATGATCGCTTGTCAAAAGTCGTGAAACTTAAATCGCCGTTCAAGATGGTTTAAGACTAAAGTTAAGTATAGTTTTTACTTTTAGAAATTGTCCCGCAGGTGGGGCCACTTTCCCTAACATCATGTTTTGAAAGGTACGGCTGTTCGGTGGAAAACCCAGTCACGCTTCCAAAAGCAGTCGATTATTTTAGCCATCTATCTTTATTATTTTCCATAACCATTCGATGCGGCATGCTCGATATATTATGGGCTCCTAAATTTTGCGGACACATGGCCAAATTTCCTTCTTCTTTTTTTCCCTAATATATCATTTATTCTCGACGAATTAATTAGTTCAAAACTCCTGCATTTCGTCGAGATTCGCTGCTGACGGAGAAGAACAATTTAGACAAAATTTTCTGGTGTTGGACGGTGTCGGGACACATTGTCCTGTTTTTTCTCCACAGCGACAAAGGTACTAAGCAGCAATTGACAAAAGCCCATGGTGCTCGCTTTTCCAAAGTACCCTCGGCGCGGTCGGGTCGATGAGGACGAGGCTGCGTGGGGTCGACGCGACTCGAGCCCTCGAAGGACGTGCCGTGCAGGATGGAAAAAGAGGGAGAAATGATTCGATGAATGGGATACATGTACCGGAGGCGAACACGGGACCATCGGATCCGATAGGGCCCGCTCGGGCCGCAACCCGCCAAGGCCTGGCTCCCACCGTACCGGACCCCGGTTCCGGTGGTGGCAGGTTTTCGGAGAGATGTGGGGAGGGCCAGAACGGACCTTTCACGGGACTTAGATATCGCGCGTCGTGCGTCGTGCGTCTGGAACGACGATTCCATGCACCAATGACCAGATGCCCACAAGGGACTGTCCCCCTCACTAACGTCAAAATAAAATTTTGAAATATGATAGAACAGAAGGAAAAATTAAAAATTAAAAAAGAAAGAAAATTTGACATTTTTAAAGCAAAGATAGGCAAAAAAGCATAGGAGCACCAAAGTCTAAACCTCCTCCCAAAGTTCACCTTGGATGTTGTACTTGTGCATTTCCACTTTTGCCCCTCGACCATGCCCCCTTTGTAGTTTGCTAAGGTGTATTATTTTCCAAACGTTTGCCCGTGAAAGAGGCTTAATATACATGCCTACTTAAATCTCATGCGTGGGAAAAAAAAAAAAATAAAGAAAAGGGTGGGGAGACGAATTATCATGTTGATTGCCCTCCAAGTTGTACCATATTTACAAAGAGGCCCAAAGCTTTTGACGTGGACCTAAAGCTTGTCCATGACTCAAAAGACCTTGTGGAAAGACCTACTTTTGTGTCTCTTTATGGCATGTTATGTTTTCACTTCCAATGCACTAATTGCGTCAATCACAAGGATGGCGATATTTTGAATGATGAAATTTGCTTGTTCAACGGTTCAAATTTTGAAAAGTGTAAATGAGTGAAATTCGAAACGACTGATGACCGTCTTAATTATGAATTACTTATTTTTTTCTAACATGATAACATGTGCTTGCCATGCACGACGGATGTGATTGAAACTTGCCATGTGCATTTGAATGAGGAGATGAAGCCTCTTGCACCCATGCGGCAACATGCAATAGGGAATGCTTTAATGTATAGGCATTCAATTTGCCATACACATGATCGTCGCGCGACACGAAACTCCATATGCACGCAAGTAAATCGTAGAGATAAGACAAAAGCGGAGTTCATTTAAGATGACGCATCAATAAATGGTAAAAAAAAAATTTAATATTGACTTGATTTCGTAATTCATACAGATCCAATCGAATTACATAGATAAAAGTTTCGGATTCCGATATGAGATTCCGTATCGAGGAGATTCATATAAATTCCAAGAGCCAAAAAACATAGGAAGTGAAATCCATCCTTCCTAAAAAGATCATAAAAAAATCTCACAATCGCAATCACCCTAGAACCAAAACCCCACTCCTCGTTTTCCTCCTTGTGGCAGCCAAAGACAAAAAGCTAGAGGAAAACTTATGGACCTTGACGGGTCCCAATCTCGTGAATACCTACACCGCCGAGGGGCAAAAGCGGGACCTCATGCCCTTAGTTTTCAACGTTCCCCCGCCCCCCTCTCTCTCTTCCCCTGTCACTGTAGTCATAGTGTCTTTCTCTTTCTATCTCTCTCTCTCTCTCCGAGGCCATTCATCGAGGCTGTGTTTTTTGTTTGTTTATCAGGTGCTGCTTGCGTTCTAAGCATTTTTCCCTTCTTCTCTTCCTCCAGAAATTCTTGAAAGTCAGGCAGAGAGAGAGAGAGAAGATCGAAAAACCCTAGACGAGAACCCCCTGCCCCTCGCATGGTCTTCTTCCTCGCCCTCTGGCATGGAAGCTGCAGCCATACCCTTCGTCGGAGCCGCTCCGTGGCGTAGCCGCCCGATGCTCCGTCTCCGGTAAGAAGCTCCGGTCCTCGTCCCTCGCCGGCCACCCCTCCGACTCTCTCTCTCTCTCTCTCTCTCTCTCTCTCTCTGTGTCGAGCTCCGTCGTGTGACGATGATGAGAAGCCTCTGTTTTTCCTTCTTCTTTTCTTTTCTTTTTTTTGGCGAAGATAAGATGGGTTTTCGCTTGTGTGTATTTTTCATCCGTTCTTGAGTTTCTTGAAGCACGCTTGGTGTTTCTTTCTCGTTTTCTTGGGTTTCTCGGGGGGAAGACCGTTCTTGGTTCGGTCGATCTTTTTTTATAATCTGCTTATCCATTTCTGGGACGGGGGCCGGGATTGGCTGCAAGCCGATCGTTCCGTGAGTGCTGAGAGTTGAATGTCCGGCGTGCGCAAAAGTAGCTGATATCTGCTGGCCACCCGCTTTTTGTTTTGCAGGGGAATTTTTTTTTTCTCCTTTCTTTCTTTGACTTTCCTTGTCTTTCTCCTGCGTTTCTGTCGTTTATTAGGTAAGGTTAGTTAATAGGACGTGTCGTGCTTTAGATTTCGGAGTTTTATGTTGGGTTGATTGTCCGAGTGAAAAACTGGTCGTGACGCCGGCGAGCGTCATTTCCAATTTTTCCGGAAACGGGGTTTGATGAGCTGCTTAATCAGTGTTAGTACGTTCGTGCTTAGTGTTTTAATGATGGGTCCGGTCTCGAGCGGAGAAAAAAGTGAACTTTAGGCGAACAATTCATTTAATTCATCTTTTGGGAAGTACAAATTTTTGAAATTGCTTTCTGGAAGCGCAAAAAAAGGAGAACTTTCAGTGTTCTGTTTTGGGGTTGTCTGCTGGGTTTTCCTTAAAATGCAGGGTGATCCCATTTAATCAGCTTGTTTTATTTTTTTATTTTGTTTTTAATCTTCAATGGAATTAATATTGAAGAGACAGTTACTGTTTTAGAAATGAGAAGTTACTGTTTTAGAAATATGTGTGCTATCATAGAGCTTTGATCTGCTTTTAGGCAACATCAAATTCTTCAACGGCAACCACACTTGGTCTTTGGATCTTTCTTAAAAAACTGTTGATGTTCTTTTGTGGATTGTAGACTTCCTGACAACTTGGGCTTTTTAGTATCCCGTCCTCATTCTCACTTTCCTTTCTTTGTTTCGAATTTTCATGGTGCTTGTTCTTTTATTCGGTATAGTTTCTGATCCAATGCAATTTAATGCTGCTGTTATTAAAACTTATCTGTGATGTTGCTCTATCCAGGGGATCTTTTCACTTAACCAAGGCATCATTTGTCATTGGGTTTCTATCATGCATCTTCTTCTCCTTTGTTGCATGTGTACATTGCTTTGAGGTTGGGAGGCAAGAAGCTGTGGAAGAAAACAATGGATGCGGATCCTCTAATGGCAATTATGGTGCCGGCATTCGGAATATTGTTCTTGGTGGGGATGTTGATTCAGATTATACTCCAGACAATTCAAAAGCTCGCATGACTCTTGGCAATATCTGTAGCGAGTTTTTCTGCTTTCCCTCAACACTGCCTGGTTTTTTGTCTGAGAACTCCAACACCAAGGATACTACTTTGGAAGACTCTTTGATTAGGCCTGACAATCAATTATTCGTTGGAGTGGGACCGGGTGAATTTACTCAGTGGGCAAATAACTCCAGGTGGTCATCAGATTATGGTATATCTATATTATCAAATGGAAGGACCGTCTCTTGTTCTTTGAACTCTAGGAAGAATGTTAATGAATTCTCATATATTCAAACATCTGGTGCTAATCAACATGATATATCTTCTTGTAGAGCACCTCTCCTTAATCCAAAAAGTGTCAGTTTTAGTCAGGGCAAGAATTCTGAGATGGACAAGTCAGGTTCCTTTGACGGGTTTTTGTCACCCAACATAGAAATAAACCCTCCTATACTTGACTGGGGAGAAAAGTACTTGTATGGTCCTTCCATAGCCTTCTTAACAGTGTCAAACAACTGGAGTGACAGCATTTTACATGTCTACCAGCCATTCAGCACAGATGTGCAGTTCTTTTCTTGCAACTTTACTGAAGCAGTACTAGAACCTGGTGAAGTGGCTTCTCTCTGTTTTGTCTTCTTGCCTAGATGGCAGGGTTTGTCCTCAGCTCATTTGATCGTGCAAACAAATTTTGGAGGTTTTTTGGTGCAGGCCAGAGGCTTCGCAGTCAAGTCTCCCTATGGGATTCAGCCCATATTAGGTGTAGATGAATCTTCCACTGGAAGGTGGAGAAAGAACTTGTCGTTGTTCAATCCTTTCGATGAGAGCCTCTACGTGGAAGAAATAGCCCTATGGCTATCAGTTTCTCTGGGAGATAATTCCCTCCATATGGAAGCAACTTGTACACACGAAAATCCCTCAAGTTCTGATGGCCTGCAGAGTGTTAAAGATTGGTTTCTTGTGAAGAGTAGTCCTATTGATTTGCCAGTGATGGCAATGAGATCTCATAAAAGTTGGGAGTTGGTCCTCAGATTAGTGAGGACATTGTAGAGATAGATTTATCTTTTGGTTCTGTTGGTAAAGTTTTGGGTGCCTTTTGCATGCAATTAACAACATCTTCAAAAGATAGAGCTGACATTATGATGGTACCGATTGAAGCTGAGATAGATGATATGGCAGTAACTCATGATATAGCTGGTCTGCTTTCCGTCTCTCTTGAGAGCGTGACATCATCTGATGTTGCTGGAAGTTTTGTTAGCATATCTTTGAGGAATAGTGCTACACGTGTTATTACTGTTACTAAGATCAGTGAAATTGCAAATTCAAAGCTTTTTCAGATCAAGTACATGGACGGATTGGTACTCTTTCCTGACACCATTACCCAAGTTGCTTTACTTACTTGCAATCACGTTTCAGATGAAAGTCATTTTACTCATGAGACCCTTGATGCAGACAGAATATGTAAATTACTTATACAGACGAATGACTCTCAAAGTCAGATTGAAATTCTCTGCCAGGACATTCTACATGTCTGCTCAGGACGTGATTCCTTTTCTGGTTACAATCATCAGGTCGATAATGCCAATTTTGGAAATAAAAGGACATTATCATTGGAGCATTTGCGAGCAAATGCTGAGGTATGTAATTTCTGCACAAAGTTATTCATTCGCGAATTATGTGTTTGGTCTGTGTTTCCTAGCTATTGTACTACACTTCTTAGTTGTGCTATTTGCTTAGCTGGGTGCTCTTGATCTCTAGCATGTCTTGTCAACAATCAATGTGATTATTGCAAAAGGAGGCATTTTGAGAGTTTCTTCCTATGCTGTTATTGATTCCAGGGACATTATTCCGCGCTTCATGTAGTTTAGACTTCAAACATTTCCTTGGTTTTTTGAAGAAATTTGCTGGGAATTCCATTCTTGTCCTAATGCGAGGGATAATAATATATTTCATTCATGTTGGTATCTTAATAGGCTGTCTTTACCCAATAAATCTGTCAAAAAAATCATCAGAACATATTTTTGGAATGAGACTGTCTAGCAAGGCATTTTCCCTTCTTTTTTTTTTTTGTTTTTTTGTTTCTTTTTTTAGGGGGGGGGGGTTGTGTGTGTGAATTTAGTAGATTCTGTTTAATCTACGAGTGCTAGGCTGATGAGAGCCGAGGAGTCTAGTCTTTTAGAAGGTTTGCTAGCTAAAGGTTCATCCAATTTTTGAGCAATTTATCTTTTAAGTTTAAACTTCCTAAAACACTTCTCCACGGAGGATAAATGAACCTGTCCTGGAATCATATGCCTTAGACATATGGAGTGTTACTGATTTTCTGAACAAAATGTATTCAGTGATACAGAATACTCCTTCATCCTTAACTCAGGAGTTGTTTAGAATTAATGAACTGTTTGAAGGTTTGAATAGCATGCATCTTTTTGTAAAGCAGTAATCCCATGAACTATTGAATATCTAAAGTCATCTTTCGTGTTCCTACTATTTGGAAGCTTATGGGAAATCAGTTCTAGTGAAACGCATTGTTCTTTACAGTTTTCCATTGACTTCTACTTGTCCTCCACCTCACCATTGTCCCATTTCCACATCGGTGAAATGGGAGATATATTGCATGCTCTCAAATACAAAGCGGACCTGCTGTGTTATCTGACTCATGTTCTTAAAAAGTTTCTTGAGATCTCTCCTGTAAATGATTGTTGCTACTAATGATTTTTGTTGTTTAATGAACTTAGATGAACGGCTGAAATGCATGCAACTGTTTTCCTGCTTGTGTCCACCTTTATGTTCCTGATTTTTTACCTATTAACTGGTGATCTAATGGAACCAAAAATAAGGTCAAAACATGTCAAATCTTTTCGTTATAATTTTTTCTCCAGTTTCTCCACGCACAGGAATCGGATGGTAGTTACTGCTGCTCATCAGATATACCTGGATAAATTCTGTTTCGTGATTTAGTATTTTTGATAACCTAGGAGATCTACATTGTTTGTTGTTCCTGCTATTCATATTCTGATTTGATTGTTGCAGTTCATAAGCAAAAAAACGAAATGCAATTTTGTGCTCGTTCCTGTAAGTCAATCTCTGGGATAAGGGGTCCTTTAGGTCTCTTCTGCCAATTAGAACTTGTTTATGACTTTCTCCATGATAACTAATAGAATATACTTCCTCCCTAGTAATAATTTGTCACTGCTTTTTCTGCAAATGTAGCACATCATTGTTTTTTTCATAATTTCATATCAAATACTAAATTGTTGCATCTGATTTTTTTTTTTTTTTTTAAGGCACTGCAGACTGCAGATTTAGATGAGTTCGTGCTAGGAAACTGGAAATCTCAAGGTACCAATTGTGAGATGTCGGTGCTTGATAAGCATGAGGTTTTCTTCCACATCGTTCCCATTGGGACTCATCTCTCCAAGTGGATCACTGTGCATAATCCAAGTCAGCAACCAGTCATAATGCAACTGCTTTTGAACTCGGGAGAAATGATTGATGAGTGCAAGGACCCAATTCAACTTGGGCAGCCTATTTTGTCTGGCATCTTGGTTCATGGTGAATCTGTCAAACCACCGACCTATGGGTTTTCTGTAGCGGAGAGTGCTCTAACAGAAGCTTATGTTCATCCTCAAGGGCAGGCATCTTTGGGGCCTTTGATCTTTCACCCATCAGATCGTTGTGAGTGGAGGAGTTCAGTTCTGGTAAGGAACAACCTTTCTGGTGTGGAGTGGTTGTCTTTGAGGGGAATCGGGGGGTCGTATTCTCTTGTCCTGCTTGAAAATTCAGAGCCTGTTGAAAAATTGGAATTTGACCTTGACTTTTCTGATTCTTTGAACATTGTCAATCAAGAGAAGATGACATCCCAAATGCATGATTCCGTGCACTCATGTCATAAGCCTTTAATTAAGGTAATTTATGCCAAGAATACAGGAGATATGCCATTGGAGGTCAGGAGGATAAGGGTTTCTGGGACAGACTGTAAGTTGGATGGATTCACGGTTCACAATTGTACAAGTTTTTCTCTGAGACCTGGGGAAGCAAAGAAGCTTCTAATATCTTACAGAAGCAATTTTTTGGCTCCTGTGGAACATCGACATCTTGAATTGGATTTGGCAAGTGGAATTCTAATTATACCCATGAAAGCCAATATTCATTTGACCATGCTTGGTTCATGCAAGAAATCTCTGTTCTTGATTCGGGTGAAGAGAATATTTGCGGCGATCCTCCTTGCTGCTCTGTTTGTGTTGTTGGTATTATTTTGCTTCTTCCCCCAGATGACAGTCTCGCAGGACTGGCGATGTGGGAGAGGAAAGGATTCTATTATGACAACGCAGTGCAAAGGGAAATCCTCAAAAGTTCACTATAGTAGAAAAAGTAATAAACCTGTTGGGTCCACCAAGGTGGATCCTTTTCCTAACTTTCCAGTTGCAGATAAACCCTTACTACCGGAGTCCATGGCATATACTGATAATCTTCGTGGATGTGAAGAAGTACATGGGATTGGTGCGCCAGATACAAAATCAAATGCTCAGGATGTGGGAACACCGGTCATTCCTGCAGAAGCTCAGAAAGATAGGGAACGATCATGTTCGCCGTTAAGTTTGGTTGGTGCTGCTGAGAGCTGCAATGTGGTGGAGGAAGTATCGCAGCCTGGTAACCTCAGTGTCCGCATTGGAAAAGACAAAGGAAGAAGGCGGAGAAAGAGAAAGGGTGCTGGTGCAGGGTTTAGCACTCTACTTGAAGTTTCAAGTAGCCAAAGCGGAAATTCGACACCTTCATCTCCCTTATCTCCAGTCTCTTCTGTTCCTACACCCAGAAGAATGTGTCCTCTCTCTCCTGATCCGGATCCGGAACAATGTATTGAGACCAGAAATCCCCTTTCTCAGTGGCCAGACAGGGAGAGGCGTCAAGTTTCCAAACCTGATAAGAGCGCAAGCTGTTTGGAACCCGCAGTTTCAAAGAAAAAGAGTTCCGCTGTACTTCACGTGCAGCCCCCAGCACCAGCAAAAACTGCTAGTAAGCCCGTGCTATTGCCTTCTGCAACGTTCCCATGTGCTGGGAGACCCACCTCGAGTTTGCGTCCACACGCTCGAGCTCCCGGTTCTCATCTGTGCAGCCAAAAGATCATCAAGTCAGAGGAAAAGGCGGAATCTGAGAACAAGTTCACATATGACATCTGGGGGGATCATTTCTCCACTCTTCGTACGGCGGGTCGGTCGATGGATGACTTGGCCAAGATGTTCGGTACTGTAAATAGTGACTCTAACAGCTTCTTCGAACGGGGTCCGCAGACCCTGATGAACAAATACCAACCAGGATCTATAAGTTCTCAACAAGGTGGTTAGTGAAATAAATTATGTGTTTAATACGTCTCTCTTCCTTAGCTTAAAATCTGCTTTTGCATTGCATGGCTGAAAGAGAATAGGTAGATTCGACGGTTTGAGTTATCTCGGTGTGGCTAGTATTTTTTTTTTAATTTTTGGCGTTCTTTGGTTGGTTGATAGAGCTAGAAAGTCCAACTTATAGGTGGAAGAAATATAAATTCCTCAAAATATGCAATGTTGGAATATTTTAACACCCTTTTCACTTGGAATCCAAATTAGGAATAGGCACACTAAATTTGATGGATAAGGATCTGCATAGGCGCAATTAATTGGGTAGAAATTGACTTGATATTATGTTAGAATGTTTAATCCAAAAGCTTAAACTTATAAGTGGAGGGAGATCACTTGTTTACAGAAAGCATATAAATCCCATAGACCCGCTAGATAAATTCACTGAATATTGAAATGTATAACAATGCATAATTGCTCATAATTTTTAGAAATGCTGCTCATTTTCAAATTTTGAAGGAAAACTAAAAAGTAGGGGGAGAAAATACACTTTCAAACTGTAGGCAAACAAAAGAGGGTGGGAGGAGTCCAAGCTGGTGTTAAAAAAAAAAAAAAGAGGCATGAGCAGCATTGTGAAGTGTGTGGTCACAGAGTAATGTGCTACTCTTATCCGATGCCCGATGCTTTCATCCTTATTTATATAGGGAAAAGCCACAAATGAGATTGTGATACCATCATTATGATATCTAGGGGATAATCGGTAGATATGGCGCAATTATTACAATATCGGGTCATCTTTATGTAATCGGATTTCATATGGTGCTGTAATAATGTTGGCTGATTAGTTCGGTGATTTCCTTATTTGATTCATTCATTGTAATCTTCAGGTTAAAAGACCCCATTAAGGTAGCATGTCATGAAGTAACTACTTTAAAGTAGAGTAGTATAGTATGTGACTCGTGCAACACTTTCTTTATAATAGAACTTTCAATGTAGATCATCACGCAATTTGCTTTTGTTTGTTTTGATATGTTAAAAACTTTCGCCAATACCAACGTGACTGGCGGTGATGATGGTGGAGAGGTGACAATGCTTGCTTGACTAATACATTCAAAATACGGATTCTATTGTGAATTTGGGTTGGATTCAGGTCAGATCGGTTAAGGATCATTCAAATTGTACAGTTGAGTCAACATTCGTTAAGTGGGTCAATTTAGTCGAAATCCATGTTCCTGTCCTTCAACAAATTGGAAGACAAATGTAAGGCATTAAGCACTGGGGCAAGCATTGTTATTGTTCCTCAAATTAATCTTCCTCCGATAATTAGGAGATGAGGAGTAAATTTTTTACTGGGGAAGCTCATGTATGGACCTTGCTAAGTAGTGTCAAGTGTCATAATTTCACGCAACCTTCCTTTGCGAAGAAGCGACGCTATGGTCAAATGGATTCAATGAGCAAAGCCTACCCTATTTGGGCTTTGAAATGACAGGACTTAGGCAATTGAAAGAGTCATTGTATTGGCTGTTTCCTTTGTTTCATGGGTGAAATAGAAGAAATCGAGCACGTTGGAGGTAGAGGAAATTATCAATTGCTATTTGTTCTAAGCCTTTATCATCTGTTCAGTAGATGCGGGCATTCTCTAACAATTAAGCAAGTAAACTGCCTTGCAACCATTCTCGAATCCAATGAATAGATTTTCCAGCTAGGAAGGGCCATCTAATATGCACTCTCTTTGTATATCGATCGAGCAAGCCATGGCACGACATGACTTTGGTACTTTCTTGGGTCCACAATTCGCGGGGATGCAGCTTCAGGAAAGGAGTGAACGTGGCTTCGGGAAAGGAGTGAAGCCGAAAGGCATCTTATAAACCATAAACCTTCCCATTGCAGATACTTTACCGATACATTTGACACTTCATGCAACTGATTTGCTGGCTCTCCGTGCTAGGACCTAGATATTTCACTATTGTCTTCTTCTTTATCAATCGATGGTGGCGTCTGCCTTCTGCTCCTGTTGTACTCTGTGAAAACTAGGAACGGACTCCATCCGAAAACACTGAGAAAAACCGAGTGGACTAATAAGATTGTCAACCGATCCATCAATTGCAGGCCCGTGACGGCTAGTGCCAGTGAAGTCGAGTTGCTGACAGCCATCTCCATCTACGACCCGACAACGAAGGGCAACAGAACTAGGTCAATGGCGACTGGCTTATATATGTGATTGCCTGTCGGGGCGGGCTCCTACTTCTAGAGACGAAGAGCATTACTCGTCCACTCCCGGTGCACGAGTTTGAGGCATAATAACTATCGAATCAAGCGGTTTTCACATGATCAAACAATCGAGACCGGTTGGTGTCAGAGAATAGAAAGCTAGGGATTTGGGAATATTGTATATTGTTTTCTGAATCATTTAATGTGTAATTACAACCCTATTGATAGTACAAGAGATCTACATGTATAAGAAAAGAAAAAGAATGAATAATATCCCAAAAAGATTCCCACGAAGATTCTTGCTATCAAGATCAATTAAGATTAATTAGTATCGGCAACAATATCTTCAACACTCCCCCTCAAGCTTGGCGGTCTATACACATCAAGGACGCCTAGCTTGTTTAATTAGATACGAATGTTGCCTTTGACATAAAGTCTTGGTAAAAATATCCGCAGGTTGTTCTGTTGTTTTTATTCCTCTTATTTTGATCCTTCCACTTTGGATTTTGTCTTGAACGAAGTGATAGTCAACTTCTATGTGTTTCGTCCTTTCATGAAAAATTGGATTTATTGCAAGTTTTAAGTGCATCATCATTATCACAAAATAAGACAGCGAGTTCTTTTACCCATACACCAAGATCTTGAAGAAGGCCTCTTATCCAAACTATTTCACAGCTACTAGACAGTGGGTTCTTTTACCCATACACCAATATCTTGAAGAAGGCCTCTTATCCAAACTATTTCACAGCTAGTCTTTGTCAATGCTCGATATTCTGTCTCAACTGATGATAAAGAAACAATCGATTGTTTCTTCGTTTTCCAATAAAGTAAATAGTCTCTCAGCTTTATACAAAAACCTATAATAGATTTTCTACTTATGGGGCAAGTAGCTTAATAGGTATCACAATATGCTATCATCCGGGACACCTTTTAAGTATTTTATAACCTTTAATGTTGCATTCATGTAAAACTGTTTTGAGGCGTGCATACATTGGTTGAGAATTTGCACCACATAACAAATATTTGGTATGATCATGGTCAAATAGATAAGTTTTTCAACGAGTTTTTGGTAAGCACAAGGATCTTTAAGCAAGGGATTCGTGTTCATGGGTGACAATCCTTTGTCATTTCAGCTGTTGTTAACTTGATATTCTGCTCGATTGAAATAGCAGCCAGCTTAGATCTCGACAATCTTGCTTTTGATGTAATTTTTAAGACAAATTTGCGTTGGCTCAGATAGATGCCCTTATTTGACTATACAATTTCTATCCCAGGAAGTATTTGGGAGATCCCAAATCTTTAATATGAAATGTGGAATGTAGATATTTCTTAAAACTCTCAATGGTGGATGCATCATCTCCCATAATGAGTATATCATTAACATAAATAAGCAAGTAGATTGACGATGTACCTTGTCTCCATGTGAATAAAAGCATAGTCCTGCCAGGATTGTTGAAACTTTGCAGTCGCAAGTGCGTCAGTGAATTTGGCATATCATTACCGAGAAGCCTGTTTGAGTCCACATATGGATTTATGAAGATGACACATGCTATCCTCCCCCTTTCTACGAAATTTTGTTGGAAGATACATATAAATTTCTTCTTCAAGGTCGACATGAAGAAAAGTGTTATGGACATCCATTTGATGAAGGGGCCAATCACGAGCAACATCAATAGAAAGAAAAGATCGCACTGTGACTTCTTTTGCAATAGGAGAGAAAGTTTATGTGTAATCAAATCATTCCCTTTGTGTGAATCCCTTTGCTACTAATTTGGCTTTGTAACATTCAATGGATCTATCTGCTCTGTATTTGATTTTGTATACCCATTTGTAGCATATAGGTTTTTGATGGGGAGGTAACCGAACAATATCCCAAGTTTTATTTTCCATTAGAGCTCTTAATTCACTTCCATTGCTTGTTGCTAGCTTCCATTGCTTGTTGCTAGCGAGGATCTTTGGCAGCCTCAGCATAAGATGAGGGCTCCTATTGCCCAGGAATTCTACAGATGCAACACCTATGTTCGGATGAAAGATGAGCAAAACTAATATAGGAAGAGACAGGATATTGTGTACCGGTTTTGTCCATTGAGGAACAAATATAATCCGTTGTCCATGTCGGTGTCGAGTTGTGTGTCCCGAACACTAATGATTAACTGGTATAGTTGGAACATCATTATGTGAGCCAGTAGAAGGATTGTCTACTGAAATAGACCATCCCAAGCTTTCAAGATTCTCAGATAGTGTTGGTGATGGATGATTGGGTGCTTCATTATCCGTATCCAAAGCAACTCTTCCATTATCATCAGAGGATTCCATAGGCATTACTTGTGGAAAAATAATCATTGGTTCTTATGGAGAATAATCCTCGCTTAAAAAAGGACGATGAGATGTATTAGGATCGTCTTCTTGATGTGAGTATAACTTATCCTGGAAAGGGAAAATATCTTCATGAAAAATGACATCTCTATTGATGAAGAATCTTCCAGTAGATGGATCAAGAACCAAATAAACCTTTTGAAGGGTAGGATATTCCATAAAGACACACTTAAGAGCACGAAAACCTAATTTGTCCCAAGGACCCACGGTAGATACATAGCATAAGCACCCAAAAACATGGAGGTGTTGAATGTCTAGACGTTTCCCAAATAATAACTTGAAAGGAGTCATTCCATTGAGAACACGAGATGGCATCCAATTGATTAAGTTTGCTATTGTGATCACATAGTCTCCCCGAACATTTATGGTAGAAGCTTGATACTTAAGAGCCCGAGCAACTTCTAACAGATGACGGTGTTTTCTCTTTACAATCCATTTTGTTGAGGAGTGTATACATAAGAACTTTCATGAAGAATGCCATTGGAAAGGAATAATGAAGAGCATTCATGATTAAAAAATTCACCGGCATTATCAATACGAATCCGTTGTACAAATTTATTATACTGATTTTTAATCAAAATGAGGAAATTCTTGAGATGAGAAAGTGCTTGGGCCTAGGATTGCATGAGAAAAATCCAAGTTGTTCGAGTGTGATCATCTACAATGGTGAGAGAAAAAAATGAGATCCATCACAATGTGGAGTATAATATGGTCCCCAGATGTCTATGTGTAAAAGTGAGAATGCCCGATTGACATTCTAGACTATTTAGCTAATGGGCATACAAGACATTTGGGATGAGGAAAAGTGGCACTATGGCCTAGACACTGATGAGACAAAGAAACATTTTCATTATAACTAGCATTACATGAGATGCTCTTATTGAATGGAAAAGTCTTAGGAAAAGTAGTCAAAAAATAAAGTCTCTCGTAATTTCTCCCCAAGCCTATTAGTGTCCCAGTTGAAAGGGCCTAAAATAGATAGATGTCAGAATCAAAAAAGGCCCGGCAAGAATTTTCTTCACAAATTTTAGACATGGAAATGAGACCAAGGGTGTGTTTGTTTTGCGAAAAACAATTTCCGGGAAAACTTTTTCCTCATTTTCCAGCATTTGGTTCATTTAGGAAAATGAGTCAATGGAAAATATTTTCCTAATCAACGGAAAATGTTTTCCTTCTAAAGCTTAAATTCAGGAAAAGATTTCCTTTTGAAAGAATAGAAAACGTTTTTCAAAATGTTTTAAGGTCCTTGCTTAATGAAAAATTTATTATTAAAAATAATTTCTAATTAAAAATTAATTTTATTATTATTATTATATCTTTTCTTTTCTTTTTTTTTTTTTTTCTTGTTTTCTCTTTTATTTTTTTGCTTGTGAACACAAACCCTAACTCATCCTCCCTTTTACTCTCTCCTTCTCCTTCGCCCCCTCCCTTTCATCACTGCCGCCTCCTTCAACCCTAGCCCCTCCTGCACTCCCATTGGCTTCACTCACTCCTCTTCGTCGGCGTCTTCTACACTTTCAATCATTTTTCAAATGTAATCCAAACATCAGAAAATATTTCCAGTCATGTATCATCAAACAAAAGAAAACTAACCGTTTTCCTGGAAAATTGTCTCCGGAAAACATTTTAAAAAATGTTACGTTTTCCATGAAACAAACACACCCTAAACTAAAATTCAAGGAGTAGAGCATTCTTAAGTGTGATGGTAGGACTAAGCTCAACATCTGCGATTTTAGCAACTAGAGTATCACTGCCATTTGGAAGACAAACGGAGGTACGATATGAGGAGTTGTCAATTTTTGAAAAGAAATGCTCATCACAAATTATGTGGTCACTAGCACCTAAATCAATATGCTTTGTTTGAAATTGTGCTCATCAGACAATAAGAGATACCTGCTTAATTGGCCATCCTTTCCTGAATTCCCATCTAACCTAGAGCCATCATAATTTGTTGGAGCTAATCCTTGTAGATGGGCTGATTAACCTTAGCATTTGCTGCGATAAAAAGATCCCGCTCCTTTTTTTGCTGGTTTTCCATGCAATTTCCAACAATTTTCTTTAGTGTGTTAAGATTTTCTGGAATAATCACAAAATTTACCTTTTCCTTTGTTGGAATTAGCCTTGTTTAATGATGTGGCAGGATTCTAGTTGTTTGATCGTTTCCAAGTGTGTGCTGTCGTGGCATGATGTGGACCGTCAAATCAAGGTGGCAAGGACTAAGATGGGCCGTCCAATCTTACTAAAGAGCCTCCACCATCCGATCCAATGATCTGATCTCGGTTGTTCATTGGTCGCCTGTATCCGGAGCTGTCCGATTGAGAAAACAGATTGTGACCGTCCATTTGATAGGAATAAAATCCATCTTCTTCTTCAGTGCTGCTTGGGTTTCGCGTAGGTCCTCCATGGCCTGACCTCAAAGTCGGCAATTGCTACTCCATGAAGCCTTAGCCGCGAGAACAATGTGGTCACCCACCCTCACGTACTCGGACGACGCCAATTGCTGGGATTCCTCTTGAACCGCAAGCTGGTAGATGCGGCCGAGAGAGGGGACAGGATCCATGGCCAAGATCTAGCTCCGAAATGGTAGGTACGACTCATTTAGGATGAATAGAAACCTTGTAATCTTCTCCCATTCCTTTGTAGCTCGATATTGAGCCAAGGTAGCTTTGGGTCCCTCCAATTTCTCCTCTGCCATTTCAATTTGTTCCAGAGAGTGGACAATCGGTTGTAGACGGCTGAGATGGATAGGTTTCCTTGCTTGAGTTTCGATAGGGCTTGGGTTAATGAGAAAATCTTAACCTTATCGAGTTTCTGTATATTTCTCGTAGATTTTCCCAAAAAATATCCTGTCTTCAGTCAGCGGTGTTCCGGCAGCGACCTCCGGTGAAAGGCAGTTCCCTATCCAAGTTGGAACAAGCTAATTGCACTTTCACCATTGTCGCGCAAGTCGATCATCGGATGGGATCAGAACACTGCCGTCTAAAAAACCATCTTTATCTTTGGTTACAAGCGCTTGTCGGAGCTTGTGGGATCATTTAAAATAGTTTTCAAGTCCCGAAAGCTGTTGTGAGATGAGAAGAAGTTCAGGTTGGTCAGCGGCGGCCTTGTAGAGCGGGTCTCCACGTTCTGGCCGGCCGTCAGCAAGACCTCCAATCAGAAAAAGGCCGGGTCCGTAAGTTGGATAGGGATTTCCCCCTTGACCCGACTGACCCGCGCAGGGATTTTCCTCGCGACTCGACTGACCCGGAAAAGACCAACCCGGTCCATAGGACAAGTAGCGCCTGGCAACATTCGTTGGGTTTTCTTCCGGCCTACCATTCCTTCCGGGCTCCCTGGGATTTGGGTTCTGAACTGGCACATGTACCCACTGGACGTACGGGCCTGGAAAGAAATGCCCAGGATTAGGTTGAATGGGCCCCGAAGTGGGCTGCACAAGGCCCGATTGTTCTTCATTATCTGACGAATTCATTTGATGTCCTCCGCAGGGAGATTGTCTCTTTGTTGATTGTTGCGAGACTCCTCATCACCCTCGGACACACCAGAAGTTGAACTTTGGTTCTTCTTTGGCAAGATACCTCCCTATGGAAGAAGCAGGACGTCGATGTTGTCAGAGAATAGAAAGCTAGGGATTTGGAAAAAAATTGTATATTGCTTTCTGAATCATTTAATGTGTAATTACAACCCTATTTATAGTACAAGAGATCTACATGTATGAGGAAATAAAAAGAATGAATAATATCTCAAAAAGATTCCCGCGAAGATTCCTGCGATTGAGATCAATTAAGATCAATTAGCATTGGCAACAGTATCTTCAACAGTTGGACTTAGCGCACCGGTGTCTTGTAATAACAAGGCTAAATCCTTTCGAGTGTCAAACTTCCACCCAACTTATTTTTTCATGGCCATGGTTAAGCGCCCGCCACCCGCCACCCTTACTAGTGCTGGTTACGGCAAGTAAATTACACCAGGGAGTGCAATAGGGTTACTGCCACTCCATCCGGAGAAGTCCTAAGTGAGTATACGAGGGATCTCAACACCTGATGCTGGGATCGAAACAGCACCACCAGCACTCATGAATCAGCTGTCTGGTGTAGGAGGCACCATGAAATGAATTTAAGACCTTTTTATTTCCTCGTAAACTCATGTTATTCACACATAGTCGAAAACTCACCCACGTTACACCCCGTAACTTCAACATCAATGTGTATGCAAGACATGGGCCATTTTTCCGATGAGCAGTAGAGAATTTTTTTTGGCTAATTAATGTCCTGCATTCGTCCTGCCTCTGCAACAATTAGGTTGAATAAATACACAAGTACGTAGGTGCCCAATGCATGTGGGCTGAATTAAAGGCATACTTGCAACTGCAAGCCCTTTTCCTGCCGCTGGAGATCGAAATTAAACCTTATGTCTTGCCACGAATAAACAGATTGTCTTATATAACAGCGATCAATGGTGTTGACCTTCGACAATTATAGCTATCAACAACCCTTTTTTGCCACATCCATGAATGGTTTGCTCTGCATCAATGGTAGTTCGTATACATAACGAGGACGGATGGAGATAAAGATAAAACCTCAAGGCTTTCTCCACCACGGGAAAAAAGTAATGTGTTCTGGTAGATATACATAAGGAGCGAGGACTTCATTGAAAAGTTCATTAAAATGCATATTATATAAATAATATAATTAGTTGGTTATGTCGTGTTATGCAAGTTGTGTTACTGATGCATAATATATATTTTCTTTGGAGAAGGGGCTGATGTTGACAAGAGAGAGGAGAGTGTATATGAGTGTGTTTGGAACTACCAGGCAATCAATGGAGATAAACGGGTGATGTATGTGATTATGTAGAATTTGGGGACCATGTACTTGGTATCGTTCATAGTGATGGAGTTAGCTGGCAAAAGTCTCAAGTTGTCAAGGAGAAATGACTTTACCAACCTACAAACTTATGTGAATAATTTGTTAGTGTTATCTTTTCTCCCTACACATTCCATATCTATCATATAGATAGATCTGTTTTTTTGCAAGTGATACTTACCCATATTAACGATGATAGCTATGAGATTTATAGACAATAATGACAATCCACTATATTGGAAAAGAAATCAAGAAGGTGGTCTATTCTGTCTATTCACTTTCAACATCAATATTCTAGAATTGGGTCAGTTTTGTCTACAACATATATTGTCTTTCAACTCAATCCAATCTCTATCGTCATTAAAAAAACATAAATCCGATTGGTCCAACCACACTTAGAACCCATCCCGGTCCCCCCCCACCCCAATTCCAAAAAAACTACTGAATCGACACCAACACACAACAGTGTTAGCTGAGGAGTAATTGTGAGGTTATACATGTACAAATTGTATGCAAAACCGGTGCTATATTCCGTGGGACTACAGGCCCGCTCATGTTTTTGTTTCATCGAAGTGTTTATTTTGCTGGATGCACTTTGGGGACCTCTTTCAGGGAACTGGTCCAAATGGGTCGGGTCCACCGGATCAATACCAGCTCCAGCCAATTGAGATCGTGACCCGACCCTTTGGTGGTGGGTCCGGCCGGCCACCACGTCATCATGATCATCATGTCGCCACTCCAAAATATGAGAGCTACAACATGGACATAAGTACAACAAATACTGTAGCTGATCTGGTGCTGGAGGATAAGAGGGTTCTTGTCATTTTCATGCTGTGGTGCTTACGACTTTCTGCTTCAGTTTTTGTCGCGGTTGTGTTACTGACTTAATGTTGGCATCCGATTTCCCTAACCATAGATCACATGAGGTCAAAGTTAGGTTTACTGTGTAATTGAGACTGGAATGACTTATATTTTATGAAAACCAGTTTGAAAAGAGAGAACTGACTAAAATTATTAGGTTATTCAATTTTTACACAGGTAATTCAAGATATCTGTAATAACTTAAAGTTGATTGTTCTTTTTTATCTTTCTTTGATAGGTTAGGTCTAACCAAAGTTGAAATTTAGACAATAACAAATTGCTTGCTCGGACGGTTTCATCCTCGGGTTTCTCTATTATGAAAAGTGCACTAAACTCTTACGAAATTATAGCAAAATTATCAAAATCAAGAAGCAGAATGGAAAACTTTGAAAATTATGAAATATTTGAAACCCACTTTATAGCCTCCACCAAGCATAAATGCAGTATTCGGCATTGGTTCTACTTTCTTGACTTCCCTAATTAAGAACAATATTAATGACGAGAAATTAAACAAATCGAAGACACACACGCGCATTCCTATAGAGGTTAGAATCAACGTACTTAAGTGTTTTATTTGGCTCGCTCTCAAAATTATGGACCTATTTGCTTAGGTAATTATCTAGTACTCGAGGATGATAGATGTCAAATCTAGTGGGGTAGGGTTTTAGACGGTCGCTAAAAGAGTTTTGGACACTCAATTAAACTGCTTTGTTAGAATAACTTCTGTGACATTACTCAGAAACTAACGGATTTCGCAATTAAATATCAAATGCCAAAGGACGAAAATATCAGAATAAAACAATGAAAAGCAATAGATATTGAAGTGGTTTGATTCGGGTCAGTACTTAATCTACAAGGAGAGCTGGCCATGAAGAACCCACTCTTAATCAATACCTCATCCAAGATATCCAATTGAATTGATACGCTTTACCTTCTTCGTCAACTCAACCAGATTGGTTTCTTTCATCATTACGGCAACTTATCTTTACTGTCCAAAGTCTTGGCCAAACTTTGGTTTGATAATACACATGCATCTTATTACTCTATAACCCAAAATTGTTTCTTCTGTTAAAATTCTCAATTTCACCTTTGCTTCAAACATAATTGCAGCAATAGAATTTTCAAATATCGATTAGACAAGCAAAAGCCCCAAATTAGCTTGAGGACCCTTAGATGTGGTTCAATGCCAATAGTTGTAAGATAAGTGGAAAGTAATGAATCTTGCTATAAATTAATAAATGAAAGTAAATAAAATTTCTTGAGAAATCAACGAAAAACGATAAAAAGCACAGAAAATTTACGGGGTTTGATCCAAATGTGGGTACTTACTTCACGAGAGAACCAACCACACAAAATCCACTATTAGTCAGAATAATATAGCATTACAATACATTGCACAAATTGTTTATGTGTTTTCCTAAACCCCAATACACAAACCTCTTATGATCTTTATTATTCTTCGTTGATTTCTTTAAAAATTTTGTTCATGTACATTTGATTATTTAATTACAAGACTTGTTAGTTTTGGCGTTATTAAAAGAAGCTAAAATGAATGCTACAGGCGGCATAGGTGAGAGACCCGCATAGCTAACATGATGCTTGCTTCTTCGTGCAAAAGCAATAAATACAAATTGGGGGTGCTTCACCATTCTCAGCTAAGAGCATCGATGGATGTCCCCCATGCCTCTGCTGAGAGAAACTGCCGAGACTGAGAAGTCTCTCTTGGAAGCATCGAATGCTTGTCAACAACCGCCGGACACTCATCTCTCTCTCTCTCTCTCTCTCTCTCTCTCTCGCAAACCCGCACAATCGGGTCCAGTTCTGATGCCATCATAATGCTGGTCCTTCTGAAGAGGAGGAGACCCATGTTTCATTCTTGGATCATGGACCTGAGGATCAAAACTTAACAGTTTGTCAGCATCTATTTCTTGGTGTTACCCCCCCGTCCGTATGCGATGTGCTGCCCGGAGATGACCCGTCTTGTCTTCGCCCGTTAAATGCTTCCACTCTCCTCTTAGAGAGTCCCCGCACAGTGGATGAAAAAGAAGAGGAAATTCTTGGGGAAATTTGTTTGTCGACGAAGATGGATAAATTATAATAGATCAAGGAAATTTCAATACATGATAATGATCATTGTTCTTAAGGTAACATCCACTCCCACTATTGTTGCCGTTGAGTTTAGGACAAATATACTTCTAGGATATACACCAAAGTCACACATAAACGGGTTCAGTTACTCAACTTTTCTTTTGGAATTTAACTTAAATGTGTTATAAATGTGTGTACGAAAAAAGAAGAAGAGAGAATTCTGAAGAAAAGTATTTATGAATAGTTTTGATTATTATAAATATTATGTGAATTGATCTCTAATCATAGACAACCAATCAACACATCTTTTGAGAGTAGGTACTTTATCTCCAACCATCACTATTTTTCATGTCAATAATAACTTCTTTTTATAATTACCGATAACCTCTTTTTAGAATCAAGAGTCACTTTTTTTAATAACCAAGAGTCATCTTTTCTTTTGATCAAGAGTCATGTCTTCTTTTAATCAAGAGGCACATCTTTTATGATAACAAACCATTTCAATAGAAATTACATTCATGGTCTCAAACATAAATAGATTTCTGTAATTTGGTCTTGAGATTAAAAATCAAGACTCTAGTTCCTGAACTTTTACTTAAATTGTGGTTTGGGTTTGTTTAGAGATAAAATCGAACTCGGTCATGACATGGATACATATCTTTGTTTCAATCATGCAAAAGTTCATATTTCAATTCTTGCTCTTGACTAAAGCAAATATATAACAACGTATCTACGTGTATGGATAGTCCAAATTCGGCACACAAAAGACTTTCAAACTTTGGTTCTTGCGAGAGTCTTACTCCGAATTCAATCCAAGAGAGTACAGTCATACAACATAAAAGTGTAGGGACTAAAATCACAATTTTTTAATTATTTTTGGTTTCTCCATAAGCATTTGAGTTTCTGAGTGGTAACTTGGGCTAGCTAATTGTGTTTTGCCCTGGTAAAGTTTGTTTTTTGAAGAATTAAACTAATGCTCAAGCTACTAGAGTCAAATTGACGTATCTGTACAAAGACATTAATAGATAATATGGAAATTCTTTGGAGAAGTGACGACGAAACTTCTGTGAAATTTCAGATATTATGAAATATGGAAGGATGTTAGGGATTAATCTGTATCTAACCGGTGTCGCGGGCATAAGCTGGCTGTGCTCGATCTTCACTTATCCCTTACTGCGCACGAGCCGGATATCTAGCCTTCTTTTGCTAGGTATGCCGGCTATGGGCAGGAGATGCCGATCTTACATAGTGGTTATGGACGCCATAAAGCGCCCAAAAACGAACCGCTCGATGCCCAAAGCTCGACATGAAGTTCGTTCTCTAGTACCTTTCCACCATGATCAGCGTCCAACGACACACTTCGATTCAAGCCTGCTTTCCTTGATTTTGCAGACATGAATTAACATCCAAACCTTGAATTTCCGGTGGTTTGGTAGATGTCCGAGACCACATGAACCTGCGCTGGGTCCCTGCTATGAAGAAACTGACCTTTTGATGTGAATTGGGACCATCACACTTCTGCTTGAACCTACGGTAATCGACAACATCATATCTTGTATGGTTGTATGGTTGTATGGTTGTACCTATATTTCTTATCTTGGCATTCATAAAGCTAGATTAAACCCACATATTTTGTGGAAAGTAAATTATTTCTATAGTGGAAGTTAAACCTGGAAGTAGAATTCAAACGCTGTGACCTCTTGGGCCTGGCACTGATTATGAGGTGATTCTTTGCCTGGGTTTAAATTTCTTCTATAGTTTTATGTTATGGTTCATGATCGTGCCATTCTATCTTTGTGAACTGAGCTCTGTAGTGACAGGCTGACAGCCATCAGCAGTATGCACAAAAGGGAAGATGAGGCTCGGGACAAAAGTCTTCTATGGTGTTCTATTTAAATGAGAATCTTTCGAAAGTTGGATTTCTGTGCTTCACTGTTTTCTTCTTAATTCTGGCGGAAGTAAAACGACGCGACAGTGGGATAGGCATCTCACTCCCATCCCGTATCGAAGAAGACAACGGTGGCTTTTCTATATTTGATCATCTCCTGGAGAAATGGAAAACGCTCACACCAATATATGTCTTCATCTTCTGAGATATGTTGTAAACGTGGATCAATACTCCCCAAGGAATGCTAGTGGGAATTTCATAAAGTTATCAACATACGTAGAAAAGGTACAGTTCTGGAAAAATATAAAAAAAACATACTTGATTTTTCACCCCGGATACCAAAAACATGTCTCACTTTTAAGACGGCAACTTCGCTATCTCTACTTTAAAAGTACGACTTTGCCATCTTAGCCTTATTAAAATGACTGAAATACCATCTCTCGGGTAAAACACTCACAACATACCTTAGTCTTCCATCACCTGCACACCCAAACTCTCAACCCAAGTGACCCTCCAATCTGCAGAACGGAGAGAGGATTGGGAAGAACGACGAGCATAGGAAAGATTTTTGGGTCTGGTGGAGTTGCCACTGCGTACGGGGCGGTGGGGTGTGTGGCCTGAGACATTGGCGGCGGGCCTCTGGCGGCTGAGCAACGGGTTAGGGTTTGTGCTTTTTTGTTTGGAATCTGGATGCATGCGGATGAATGAGAAAATGGATAACGGCACTATTGGAATAAGAAATGGCAATCTTTTACAGAAATGCACAATTTTGGCGAATTGAGGTAACAAACTTGTAGATGTAAAAGTAGGAATATGTTTTGGGTATTGATGTGAAAAATCAGGCACATTTTTTTTTTGTAGTCTTCATAAATTATAATTTTAGGCATTTGTGTTTATGTAGTTAAATTTTAATATTTTCATGAAATCCCCACTGGCAATCCTTCGGAAGTATTGACAAAGAAGAAGTAAAGTAGTAGGAACAAGGTGGGGGATTTGAGTTGAGATAATCATTAGCACAAAGCATACTTCAATTAAGGGAGAGCAAATCTAACGTAAAAGGACCACATGTGAAGGGGTATTTTCGATTTGTTGAGATGCACGTGTGAGGGTATTAAGCAACGGTCAAATATAGGAAGATCAACGTTGTGCAAAACAGACCACCGCCCGCGGTGGCCGCGATGGTTAAGGCTTGGTACCCCATCCGCAGGGGGAAGGGTTCGAGACTCCACGTCCGCGTTGCTTCAATGCAAAACGCGCGATTTACCTGTGGCTGGGTTTGTGGTGGTAGCTCAGTTCACCCAGGGTTTACTCTCCGCCGAAAGCGGCGCACGGAGGTTCCCGGGTCACAAAAAAAAAAAAAAAAAAAAACATTGTGCAAAACAGTTTATCATAATTACCAATTATTCACTATCTTATATTTAGAGTAAAAAGTAGGTGCAATTAAATTTGTTACTGGGCTGAGATTTGAATTCTCTTTTGAATTTTTCCCAGATAAATGTATTGGCTTTCTGTTATGTGTCCCAACAAAATCCAGTATTTTGACAGTGTGCTTCTTTCAATAGGACAATCTCAAGAAGAAACATTACCTCCTAATTCAATAGAACCCCAATCCTAATTCTTTATGGGCTTTTGACAAATTTTTTTATTAAATTTAAAGGTATGATATTCTTGGATTGCCCCCAAAAAATATAATTCTCACAGCCTTATTTGATGAGCATTTGGCATGCTCTCCCCATCATCCGCACCTGATCAGAGGCACAGGCCACCGCAGCCTTCAGGATGTAAGCTCGAGGATCGTACTGTAAAAACAAAAGAAAAAGAGACACTAACGTAAACTGTTTCTACCTTGAAGATTACTCAAGACATTCATGATGATTGGATCGAACCATCGCAGAAACTGCAAAACCAAAAGTCATCAGGAGAGATGATCGCATCTACCAAAAGAAAACGTAGTGGAGGTCACGACAAGGGATGCGAGGCCTTTCTCTTTTTGCATGTGGCTCTGCTTTTGCCCTTTTTTAAGGATCGCATTGAGCTTCTGCTGCACCAATGTCAGTCCCCAACTTTGTTTGTCTGGACTCCCACTGATCGTGTAATCTTCAACGTCACGTGTACATCAAGCTGATGTTTCGAGGAATTACCACAAAATCCTATCGGATATGTTTATATTACTTTGGTAATCACTTCAATAAGTTCTCAAAACCAAACGCATTTGACCGGATGAAATCAACGATATCGAGTTAGGACATTGCGTGATGCGACTTGACTTGTGTATTATCTTTAACGCTTTATCACACAATATACTGACAGTAAAGTTAGACCCAAGAATCTATGGTGGATCAATGCCTCTTCATCTCTAGGACCACTAGAAAGAAACAACAGGAGGTTAAAGAAGAGGAAGGTCGGGACCATTTATTGTACACACAAATATCCATCCATTCCTTCCTGAGATTTGAGATGTTCTTCACTTTTTATCTTTTTTCGTTTGCACTGGACCTAGCTAACGCTTTCCATTCACTCTCAACTTCAATTAAAAATGGCCACAGGGCTCACAGAATATTTAGATCCAATGAGAGTCTCAGGTAAATCACATGCAAAATTCACTCAATGTGACGTTCAATGTGCACCAGTCGCGCTCGCGTCTAAACTATAATGTTCATGGTAGAATCTTCCCTCGTACGAAGGCTTAGCTAGAACGTAGACAGTGGTGTGCGACTACATAAGGAGACGGTACTTTGTATTAATGTTTCGTAAGTGATGATGTCGGGGAAATTATTGCGTAATTGCACGTCTAGGGTTTCTAAGGGTTATTTAGGGTCTCGAGATTCTCGAGTCACGTTAATTATGGTGGCTCTTTTGCTGTTTATGCAGGGCTAGATCCAATAAGGGCCCGGGTATGTGATCTGATCAAGTTCTTTTGGACTGTACCCACTTTAAGCATCTAACATGATATGCCAATCTAGCTGATTAATCACCCGTACTGAGAAATAAAGAGAATAAAAAGTAGAGAGAGAGAGAGAGAGAGAGAGAGAGAGAGAGTACAATGATGCCACAAGCATGAGGCGTGATCGGGTCTTCGTTAACATAAGTTTGATCTGATCCAACGTGACTAAAAAGATGAATGTTCACGGACAATCAATTAAGAGCAGAGCGTTTCTTTTTCTCTTTTTCTCTTTTCTCTTTTTCTCTTTTTTAGTGATGAAGGTTGTATAACTGCGACAGCTACTACAGTGATTATGCGCTCCCAGGGCCCAGATAATCGATTCCAAGGCTCAAATTATTTGTTTTCTGCTGGGTAATTTGATAGTTACGATCGAAGATTGAAGCAGTACCGCACGGAAGCTTTGGAGCGTGTGCGTACTTTTCCCCTTCACTTACTTTCTATGAATAAAAACTTTGGAGAAGTTGCTAACTATAAATTGGGGAAAACTACTAAAGCCACGTCTCGCTTTTCATTTAGTGCCGCATTCACACCTCAGTTTTCAAAATACTAATCTGCTATTTCTAAAGGTAAAGTTGTCCAAATATTCTTGAACTTATTGTGCGGTAGTCAATTTATTTCTAATATTTTCAATTATATTAATTTAATTATAAAATTTTTAACTAATTTTAGCAGCAAATTGCTAGGGTGGATGTTGTCCATTTACATGGCATGATTAACGGTGACGAGGATAATTATTTATTTTTTTAGTTTTTCTAAATTTTTTATATACTTTTTTTTTCTTTTTTTTTTCCCTTCTTCCTTCACTAGTTGTCAGGCCTTGGCCATTTTGTCGAACCTCACCTATTGCTGGTTGCCAACCATAATCGAGGCCTTGCGATTGGTTGAAGAAGAAACTAAAAAGAAAGAGAAGAAAAGAAAAACCAAAAATATTCAAAAATATTCAAAAAATTAAAAAATTATTCAGATCAACATCGATTGTATCATGTAGGATAACCAGCACTGACTAAACTATTATGTTAATAATTTCTAGCCAAAATTAGTTGGAAATATTAAATTAGTAAATTGTCAAAAAATTTAAGATTAAATTTGTATATCACCAAAATGTGCAAGACTAAATTGACACATTTGAAATGTTTAAGACTAAATTGATCTTAAAATTTTAAAATTAAATTAACTATTGTATAATATATTTAAGACTTTTTAGACAATTTTTTCAATTCTAAACAAGATCTAATTTAAAAAGACCAAATTATCCCTTCGCAAGACACCAAAATTTCCTACAAACCCTAGCCTTCATCACTCCCAGCTCACCGTCTCCCTTCCACCACACACCAGCCTGTTTGATACCATTATGGACCTCCGGCCACACCACGACCGTTGCCTTAATCAACTCTCCTCCCCGCCATCACCATTTCCTCTCTTCTTGATTCATTCACTGACCATGGGTGAGTGCTAGTGACCCTTGCTAGCCCCTACTGGGGGGCCTCAAATCCCTTGCCAATCATGGATAAGGATCAGCTGGCCCCGCTAGATTTGAAAAAAAAAAAAAAAAAGAACAAAAAAGCCCTGTCGGAGTCACTTTCCACTTTTTCCTATAGACCGCATGTCTATCTTTCATTTTCCCATGAAAAGCCCTAGCCCCATCACACCTTGGATGATTAATTGCGTGTGAGATAAACTGTAAGATGCAATCAAGTCGAGTGGGAACTGCGTTGGACATCGTTAATCTGTGTGTTTGGACATTGATGTAACCATTTATGGCTATATTATATTACTCGTTAGCTTTTAGAACGACAGGATTAAGGTTAGCTTTTTCATACTAAAAGAAGTGCATTATTTTCGTTCTGATGCATGTTGTGGTGGGGAGGGAGGGAGGGAGATGCTGTTCAAATCACGCATGATGCACGAGTTGCGACTCACGTGCTAGTAAAGTATGCCCGTAACTATGATTGAATCCATGCTCTTAAATTAATTCATTGTTCCTGGATCTTTAAGTTATGCATATCATATGATCTGATGCATCGGGAATGTCTAAAAAGTCTTCTTTTAAACCTTTCATTTTCATCGAAATGGAAAGTCTAATCTTTTTTTAAGACAACTCAGTAAGGCCCTTGTTTCCTAATTCTTTTTCATTGGGTTTTTTTATGGAAATAAAGGGCAACAACTTCTACTTGTGATAATTTTGGTGCAAAAACTTTCAAGTGTCACGTAAAAATGATCTTGTCTCACACATATATTACCTTTTTTTTTTTTCTAGAGTATGATTGTAATCTTTATTGCATTGCTTGATCTGTGACGAAATACTTTGTCAATTTCTTTTTTGAGTCAGTCACACTGATCGAATCACGTAAATCTTGTGTCCGATCTAATTATCTTATGTTCAATCTACTTCTTTTCACAATAGTAGCATTGTTGTGCAGCGAGGGCGGGGGCAACCATCGGCGAGCACCACTGGAGATACGGTCATGGCTAGTGATCCGGCGGGGGCGATGGCCGTGCAATGGAGAAAATTGTCGCAGATGGACCAAGGGTCAAAGTAGGAAAGGAGAAAGAGGGAAACTAAGGAAAAGAAAAAAAGAAGGAAAAGGGGGAAGTATATATAATCAAACTAAGCCATTTAGGGGTGAGCATGGTTCGGGTTAGGGTTTGGGTTGCGCTGTTCCACCCCTTAACCTTAGGACTAATTCACACAGTGTTGGTCCTCAATTTTTGGACCGAGAACTGACTCTATTGAGCTTGGGACTAAGGATTGGACCGACCCAGTGAATTCTATCCAGTTCCAAGGTTAACTCATGATCAATCGATAATTTTTTTATTTCATTTTTTATACTCCTTGAAAATGCGACTGAGAATCGGACTAACCAAATGGGTTCGGTCCAGTTCTAGGGTCAACCTAGGATCAATCGAAATTTTTTATTTCATTTTTTGTACTTCCTAAAAAGGTAACTGTGAATCGGATCAACTCAATGGATTTGTGACGAGCAAGGTCAACTAAGAGAGGCGAGCGGCGAGCGTCGAGCGGGGAGCAACACGCTAGGCAAACATCGAGTGGTGAGCGGCACGAGTGACCCAAAGCGAGCGAGGCGAGTGTCTAGTGTCGAGCAGAGAAGTTGTTTATTTCAATTTTGGCAAATTGAAGACTAAGATGACAAATAAGATAAAAGAAAACGAGAACTAGAAAAGAATGTCGTGAGAAGTTATTTATGCCATTTTGAATCTGTGAGGACTCTTCACAAAAAATATTTTTCTCATTTGTAAATTATGACTGTTAACGTTGTAAAAGACATTAAAAATCTAAATTATTAAGAACAATGTAAAATTACTTAAACTCCCCTAAAGAGCTATTTAATATTATTAACACATTTTATTTTAGGGTTTTCTCTATATAAAAAAATATAAAAATATATTAGATATAATTAATATATATAAAGTTAGGGTTGGTCTCAGTTGAACCGACTTTGAACTCCTAGGATTGAGGACCAACTTTCACAGTGCTAATCTAAGAATCCCAAGACCAAGGACCGACCTAGTCTCCCTGGGAACCGAACAATGACCGACAGGGTTAGGCTGGTCCAGGGTCAATCTAGGGTTGACCCTACACCGATGCTCACCCCTAAAGCCACCCATTTATCTCGTAACTGATGTGTTTGAATCTTAGATGGTAACTTTGCCTAACTTCAAGTGATCCTAATTATAAATAATCCTCATCCTACAAGATAGGCTCATAGTTGAACAAAAAAATTGTTAAAATGCATGTCTAAGGTGTTGTAGAGTACGTATTGAATAATTATAGTTACTATAATACATTAGCCTAAGCTCGCTCATGACTCATTAGAATCATTTTTAGAGGCCGTATCTAGTTGTCTCATGAAATTAAGTTAGAGAAATAACAAGAAAACATTGTAAAACAACGCGATATATATAAGATATCTTTACATAGAAAGGTAATCAAAATTTCATTTTTTTGGCATTATCATGCCATTTCGTCGACATACTTAAGGATTCTTAAAGCTAGCAGTCATTGAAAGGGTGTAATTTCATCCACTTAATTGGAATTTGTTCTAATTATACATTTTGAACTGGTAAATGCTTGGGTCCCTATCAAAGAGTTGCCGGGCAGGTCACGTATTGCAAACTGCGTATTGCGTACGCAGTCATATCGCAAATAAACAAATGACCGTAAACTCGATCGAGTAGGTTGAGGTTTCTGTCTCGTCTCGTGTACCCAAACCCTTCGGATGCAATTATTAGCTGTTCGGCTAACATTTCTTATTTTCCTACCAAGGCCTTTGTCGTTTAATAGATATTGATTTTTTATTACTCAATTTCAAGCATATCTATGATGATTTGATTAGCACAGTAGTTCATTCGACAAATGTCCCAAGTCTAGGTGCCTCAAATAACTTCTAAAGAGCATGATTTGGGTAATGAAAATCATCTTGTGAAAGGACAGCCCAAATAAACTCTTGTCGAACGATTTTTTTTTTCCCGCCGATTTAAATTTAAGCTATTTAATGACGAGTGTAGATAAGTGCATTAGGCCAATATATGCTCGTATCACCTTGGCAGGATTGGTCCATGTCAAAAGCTATCGGTTAAACAATGATCATAGACCTTTTCTTTTGTCCAAGTAACTTGTTAGTAATTTACCAATACCTTTTGTGAAATTACAAACTTTTTTGGTAGTTTGCAAATTACAATATCATGCTAAATTACCAATTCTTATTTGCACAAATTACTAGCATTGTGGATATACTAACTCCTATATGGAATTACCAACGTATATTAAAATAATTTACCAATTTTTTCTCGATCAAATTACGAAAGAATTTTGGATTTCCAACTTTCACTTGAGTTATTTATTGATATTTATCTGTTTTCTTTTAATTTACCATTTTTTTTTATTGAGCTACAAACTTTATTTGCGTTCGTTAGCAGCTCCGCGCTCGCAAATCACAACTCCTAGTCTGAGTCAAGGATGGCTACCAGGGAAATCTGTTGATAAACGATTTTCAAGGGCCAAACTGAAAATTTATTAAAAAATTTAAATTAATTTCATTGAATTTCTAAATGCATTTTATTGGAAAAATTACATCATGGGAGGGCCCACCCAAGCCTTGGATCTGTCCATGCTGATTAGGAAATAACTATTCCCACCTTTATTATTTGACTTTCTAGATTGATTAAGGGTCTGTTTGTTTGTATTTCTTTTTTTTTGTTTTTGAACACTTTTTCTGATTTTTTGTTCCTGGGAACAAAAAAGGAACAGAAACGCGTTTGGGCAAGCTCGGCCTTGCCCAGCTACGGCAAGGCTAGGCCTCGCCAGGGGCCGGCGAGCCTCGCCGTGAGGGCGAGGCCGCCGGCCAAAAGAAGAAAAAAAGAAAAAAGGAAAAAAAAGAAAAAGAAAAAAGAAAAATAGAATAAAAATATTAAAAAATAAAAGAAATAAAAAAATTATACAAATTTACCAAACGTGTTTTCGTTTATTTTTTATTCCCGGAACAAGTTTACCAAACACGTTTTTTCAAAAATTGTTCCCGGAATGTAAACACTTTTTCTATTTCTCGTTTCTTAGAACAATTTTTAAAAGAATCGCAAACAAATGCACCCTAAGTGACCGAACTCCGATGAAAAATCATAATTAATGGTCCGAGGCCATACATATTGATAAAACTTCTATTTATTTTCTAAATAGATAAATAGATTGAAAGTATGATAATTATAACTGCTCTAAAAGAAATGATGGTAAATAAATCATTTACCAATCTGAATTATACCAAAAAAAAAAAAATCTATAATCGTAACTAAATCTTGTATTTTTTTTTTTTTCTAGAGGGAAGATTGAAACAAATAGCTTTAAATTTATAAAATTAAAGGATGATTTTAGTTTACATATTGCATTTCTTAGCTCGTTGGAAACAAAACAATTTTTTTACGAATTGCCTTGAATAGAAATTGAGAATGAAGTATAGGAATATCTAAATACTCTATTCCCTTATTCCCTAATTTATAGGATCGTCTAGAAAGAAAATTTAAAAATGCAACCAAACAGAAAACTGACATAAATATTATGTATTGATTTTTTTTTTGTTCACGTCTTTAGACCAAATTCGATCTTCTTAGATTTCTCTAACTATTTCCTTACAAAGTTTTGTTATAGCTTCTATAATTGCCTTTGATTTAGGAGGACAGTCTAGGAAAAAAAATTAAAATTAAAAATCAAATTTTTATAAAAAGTTGTTCATGTCAAGATTAGTTATAATATGCAGTACTATCGGCATTCATGTTAGTGATTTCCTATTAAAATTGGTTGGATAGGTTCAATTGGAAAAATTTGAAAAGGTTTAGAGCTCAATTAGCACAATTGAAATGATTAGAACTAAACTGATTAAAGTGCAATAGATTTATGACTTTTTAGATAATTTTACCATTTTTATTTAATGATGACATTGAGCCAAAGCTCATTAAGGTACGTGGAACGTAGTTTGAGATGGCATTGTCCAGATTGCCATAATCATTATTATCATCCCAATACAAAATGAATGCTCTTTCTATCTTTCATTAATTAGCACGTTCGGCTTACTTACTTCAAAAGTCATTATAGAGTTGGCCCATTTTGACAGGGATTTTTTTTTTTTTTTTTATAAATATCCAACACTTGTTAAAAGACATTAATCATGCTTTGAAAATATCAACATTATATTTAAAAAAATAATAATCATTTTTTAAACAAAAAAATCCGTTCCTTTTCAATTTTCAAGAAAAGTCGATATTCATCATTACTTATTTCAATTTAATAACCTTAGTCTAGGGCCTTAGAGTATTTATGTAGCAAAGTAGGCATTCTTTTTTTGATATGCGCCCAAGTTAGGGACTCGCATTAAAAGCACGGCGTACCCTACATTTGTTTCTTGTAACCAGAAACGCCTCTGACAAAATTCGTCTTCCACTTTGGACTCCTAACTCAGAAAAATTCCCTTCCACTTCAATCATGCAGGGAGAAAGTAACTGCAGAAAATGACATCTCAATTAAAGAAATGCTTGCAACCCACATTAAATTAAGTTAGTAGTCAATTTTAACACATCCTGGCAGGAGCGAAACCAAACAACTGGATCTCAATTGAATACTAGCTCATCTTTCCCATTAGAATAGGCATATTAGACCCCATATTCTATAGGGGGCTAGACAAGGTCGCTTTCTTGGTCTTTGGAGTAGGGCATGCTAGATTTAGGAGTTCGATAGCACCGTGACTGATATGGGTTTCGTAGACATGACCCTGCCGGGCGGGAGAACAAGTTGGACGTGAGAAGACGAGGTGGGGTGTCGGGATCTGGACAAGGTCGGACGAGAAGCGATTCAGGCGAGTGGGGTTAACAAGTGAATGGTTTGAAAATCGACGAAAATTTTTGCTGTGAAAGTATACTTAGAAAGTGAGTTAGGATACGACGGACACAAGGCATATAATATTGAGGAAGTAGTCACCGTTGTCAGTTGTATTTTAATTGGACTCTCTTTCACTCAGCAAGGATGGATTTGGCCTTACTACACCTGCCCCTTTATTTATACATCTTGCAAATTCTTTTCTTTTCTTTCTTTTTTTTTGATTTTTTGAAGCTACACCATTTTTTTTTTTTTTTGAAATTTAAATGAGAAGGTGAAGTGCAAAGAGAGAAAGAACTTTGGGAAAGTGATGATATAAAAGGAAGGGCTCACGTTTCTTCATGATGAGGGAGCGCATGTTGTCCCCCTCCCTCCCTCCTCCTCTCTCTCTCTCTCTCTCTCTCCCACACACACTCACGCAGAGCCAGATCTTAAAGTGAGCCACAGACCAGACAATTGCCATTGCCAGATCACTCGCACTCTCTCTCTCTCTCTCTCTCTCTACAAGGACATGGTGGAGATGATGAGGTGAAGCTGAAGAAGCTTTCATGGTGGAGCTGAAGAGGAAGAGTATGTGATTCAGTGTTCTTGGCTTCTCTCTCTTTCTCTCTCTCTCTCTCTCTCTGTCGATTGTCATCTTCTTTTCTCGTTTAGCTAAATTCTATGGTCTACGCTCTCGAATTTTGTAACATTACTGAGATGATGATATGTTACAGTAGACCAGCGGTACTTTCTCTTTCTTTAAGTTTAAATTGCAGTAGAAAGGTTAATATTATAATAAGCTCTGTTCTTGGTTTTTGCCGCTGTCGTTGCCCATCTGTTACGCTTTTCTTGGTCGACCCTCTCTCTCTCCCTCTCTCTCTCTCTCTCTCACCTCCTTAAACCTCGAAACCTCGTCGTTTTCTCCACCTGTAGTTTCTTCATCTCCCACTCTGTCTCTGTGGGGTGCTTGTTGTTTAGCGTTTCACTGAGGCCGAGGAATACAGTACGCAGAAGCAGCAGAGCAGGCGCACTTCTGCTCTCTCTCTCTCTCTCTCTCTCTCTAGACTAGAGTCTCTCCGATGCTCACCGCTTTCAATTTTCCCGCTCTGCAAAAGGGTCTGTGAAATGAATTGCTAAACATTGCATCGAACCTCTCTCTCTCTCTCTCTCTCTCTCTCTCTCTCTGCGTGCAAAGTTTCTGAAGGAGTCGGTTGGTTTCAGCTTTATCTGCGCCATCTTTGTAAATACTGCCATCTTCTGCCTATATTTTTATGAACAATTCATTATTATATCCTCGTTTTAGTTAGAGGGACTGCTATTGAAGTGCTTGCAATGTTTGTTTCTTTTCCCCCAGGATAGTGAAGAGAAGATGAACTCCAGAGCTCGAACTGCCCTTCAAACCACGAAATCTTCTCCAAATCCAGATAAGGTAGTTCTTTTCTTTCTACCCCTTCACCTCATCTGCCCAACATTAACAATTTAACATCACAGCTTATTGTTGTAAATCAGACTCCTTCATGTCAATTTCTTCCCAGTGGGTAATACAAGATTGTGATTGAGATAGAATGACTCAACGTCGTGTTCAAGTTTAAGTCACTATCTCTGTTCCCACAATAATTGATGTTCTCGGTTCTTTCTTTTCTTTTCTTTGCTGCTTTTGCTTTTTCCCATTTTTCCCCTGTTTTGTCAATGTCCGAGTGTCCTTTAGATATCATTTGGATGCGTCATCATATAATTCTGGACCGTAAAGGCTGTCGCTTTTGATAGGAATCTGAACTGGGTTCTTTCACTATTCTCAAGAAAAGAATATAGCTTCTCTTCTCTATGTTCTTTTTGCTTCATTTTGAACTCACGTAAATAGTTTGGGGTCTTGATCTTTTGGTTTTGTTTTCATTATGCCAAAGAACGAAAGAATGCAGACACGAGGAAGCAGAGTGACGGGTGCTGAGAAGCCCGTGACCAATAGGCGACGCTTAAACAGAGAGAAGAAATTGGCATTGCTTCAAGATGTACAGAAACCATCAATTCTTGAACATTTCCGTCTTTTTTAGTGGGCAATTTTGAGCTTGTAACTCCTGGTAGTTTCAATAGCTTCAAACTAAATTTGCTGTTGGGAATTTGCAGGTTGATAAGCTGAAGAAGAAGCTCAGACATGAAGAGAATGTTCACAGAGCATTAGAGAGGCCTTCAACAGGCCTCTTGGAGCTCTTCCTCGTCTCCCTCCTTATCTCCCTCCTCATGTTAGTATATTCATCATTCCTTTCCTTTGGTTCTCTCTCTCTCTCTCTCTCTCTCTCTCTCTCTCTTCCCTTTTTTTGTTTGTTTTATATGTTGCAAGAGATGAAAATACCCAGATGAACTTGATCTCAGTATAATTTGTTCAAATTTTATGTATGAACCGTTTGTGTTTGTGTTGATACCGATAATTGCGCAAATTGGGTCACTGATAAAGCATGTGTTTTCTTTCCTAGACATTGGAACTTCTTGCTGAAGTAGCTGTTTTGGAAGAGGAGATTGTTCGGTTAGAAGAGCAGGTGGTGAATTTCAGACAGGGTCTATACCAAGAAGCTGTTTACATATCGTCCAAGAGGAATGCTGAGGTTTCGAGTGATGTCTCTGATGAAGTGCCTGCAAGAAGGGCTAAACACGAGCGGTCGAAGTCGATGTCACAGAGCGACTTCAGTTCTCTAGCATCTGCTCCTGGGCATCAACCGGCGCTCGCCAGGAGCGCATCTAGTAGAAAGCTCCTGTTTTCCGAATCTTCACAAGATCGGACGGGAATAGTTCTAGCAGGGTGATGAATGGGAAACCAGCGCAGAAAAAGTTCAGCTCTCCGCCGATTTTGGAAGATGTGCGAGGAAAGGAGAATTGCTTGCACGTGAATTCTTCGAAGGACAAAGCGTCGCTTGACAAGAAGACTTCGAAGAATTCCACACCCATCAAGAAAAGTCCAATTAAGCAGGAACAGGCAGAGAAGATGCTTGAATCTTCAAAACCGCAGGTATGATTTATTAGTTTTTCTTTTTTCAGGCTCATTCTAGAACTTAGCCATACTAATTATGGGTTTTAATCCTGCAGCTAGAGAGCAGATTTGGAGACCAGGAAAAAGCACAGCAAAATTCACTGAGCTCTTCGCAAGATGGAGCAGCCCAAGTGGATGAATCGCCAAACAAAATATCAGAGGACATTGTTAGGTGCTTGTCTAGCATCTTTGTAAGGATGAGCACATCTAAAGCAAAAGCTTTTGGATCGTTGAATTCGCCATCTCAATTGACAAACTTTGATGGGAGAAATGGAGAATCGGCCTATCCTTATGAAATATGTCCAGAATTCGGGAAGAGGGATGTTGGTCCTTACAGACATCTCTACATGGTGGATGCTTATTCAGTTGATGTCAATCGGAAAACGAATGCTCTGTTCCTGATCCAAAGGCTGAAGTAAGTTCTTCCTCTCCATGGTTCTCACTTGACATGCAGCCATGTCGTTGACCTGACTGTCGATTAATTGATTTCAGGTTTCTTCTTGGGAAGCTTGCCTGCGTTAAGTTAGATGGGCTCACTCATCAGCAGAAGTTGGCATTCTGGATAAACACTTACAATTCTTGTATGATGAATGTGAGTCTTTCCTTTGTGTGGTGTTCCAAAGTCGATACACTTGCTTGATTTCATGAAGCGATCTTGAGTACTTTGCACGAAAGCATGTTAATATGATCAATTGTGCAGGCATTTTTAGAGCATGGAATACCAGATACTCCTGAAGCAGTGGTTGCATTGATGCAACAGGTAACATTCGTAATCTGTATTACATTGCGATGCACTAATACTTGGTTCTACAACAAACATGTTTTGGCTGATTATATATTCTCTACTGTCTTAGAAGTCGCTGTGTATGTAACACAACCTGTGTGCATGTCCAGGATCCGTTGATTATTGAGTTTAGCTTATTGGACTAAATTAGCAACTGTTTGTTCTGTGTCTGCTTCAGGCGACGATCAATGTTGGGGGTCACTTGATGAATGCAATTACCATTGAGCATTTTATCTTGAGGCTACCTTACCACTTAAAATTCGTAAGTCTAAACATAAACCTTTTCTAAGATTGTCTTGAGAGGTTTGTTTGTGAATCTGTAAAATTCCTTGAATCTTGACTAGGATTATCCGTTTATTTAGACATGTCCAAAAGCTTCGAAGAATGAGGATGTGAAAGCGCGCCGCACATTCGGGTTGGAGTGGTCTGAGCCGCTGGTTACATTCGCTCTCTCCTGTGGAAGCTGGTCATCTCCTGCAGTAAGTTCAATTGTATTATCAACAGATCTCTCTCGTTTTGCATGTCAAATCAATTTGGTTCGAGTTTTGTTGGGTTTAGTTTCAATCCTCAGTATCAGTTAGAACTAGAGACAAAATGAATGTCGGGTACTCCTTGTGAATTAGGTGCGTGTCTATACGGCGTGTCACGTCGAGGACGAACTGGAAGCAGCAAAGAGGGACTATCTCCAAGCATCGGTGGGCATATCGAGAACCAACAAGCTGGTCATCCCGAAGCTTTTGGACTGGTATCTGCTCGACTTCGCGAAGGACATGGAGTCGCTGCTGGACTGGGTGTGCCTGCAGCTGCCGGACGAGCTCCGCAGAGACGCCGTCCAGTGCCTCGAGAAGAAGGGGGAGCCGCTCTCGCAGCTGGTGCAAGTGACGCCGTACGACTTCAGTTTCAGGCTGCTGTTGCAGCAGTGAGAATGGGTTTGACGTTCTCTTTTCTTTGGTTGATTGATTTATTATTTCAAGTCCTGCAACTCATACATGTCCATCCTCTCTTCTCCCTATACATATTTCGCCTTCGGTTATATTGCGGGGTGGGTTTTAGTCAGAATAAGATGCACTGTACCTCCGACGGAATGAAGATAGAAACATGGCTTGGAGGCTGCTTGTAAGAAAGCTCGTCGTGCATTGTCAACTTCTCATGTTTCTCTCTCCCACTAAATGGATTGATAATTTGTTATGTCGTCTCGGACCTGGATTTTGAAAGAAGCACTGAAACTCGAAATGTTCCACAAAAACTTGTTCTGCAGCAACTTTGCGCGTTTGGTAACATTTTTAGTATTTTAAGGCGTTTAATAACTATATAAATTTTCTATTCTCAAAACGAAAAACGTTTAGTATGATCTCAAATATTTTTGTGACTTAAAATTTCTTTTAATTTATTAATAATTTTATTGCATTTTTTTTTTCTTATCCTTCCTCTAACCGCTAGATGACCTCGGGGCAACCTCACCAACCATCGGCAATGTCTCTCCAAACCTCGCCTTGGCTTGACAAGGCTCGGCCTTGTGGTGATTGAGCGAGGTCGAGCCTTGCCATGGCCGGGCGAGGCTTGGCCTCGCCAAATATGGGCTAGGCCGAGCCTTGCCTGACCATGGCGAACCTCAGGGGTCTTGGCTAGTGGTCGGCGAGCTTGGGGCAACCTCGTCGGGGGCCGATGAGACTCCGACGAGATAGGCCATTGTCGAGGGTCGGCGATCAGCTGGGGGGAAGAAGAAAGAAAGAGAAAAGAAAGAAAATGGGAAAAAATTTATTTCTTGAGTTGTTTTGAGAATAAAAATAATTTTGTTTTTATTTTTTATTTCTCTTTCAAATATATTCTCGGGAAAAAAAAATTAACAAACACATCTTTGTTCTATTTTTGTTCTGGAGAACAAAAGAACAAAACCAAGTGTTCCCTAAAGTGTTATCAAACAGCATCAACTTGGAACTTGAAATTCAAGGGCTCTGGGCTCCACCTTCTCTCCCCGAATCCCAGCTTCTTTTGTCCATTGGAAAGATGAAGCTCGCTTCTCCATCACCCCATTTCCCAGAAGCAATTGACAGGAACTTTTGCTCTCATCAGCGTCGTCATCCTCTACAAAAGCTTCCTTCTTCCGCCATCATTAACTTCTCACGGTTCCAAATTTGATTTTTTTTTTCTTTCCTTGGGAGCTTTCTCACGGTTCACTACCGCCGCTGCCGCCTCCTCACTCCAGCAGCTGCACTGTGCACGACGGCGATCGACCACCAGCCTCGACCACTGGACATGAGCACTTCCAGCCAAGCCTCCACCTCTCCACCAACTCCGTTAGCTCCCGCCCGCGTCTCACGACGACCCAATAAATGTCCTGAGGTGATACAGATCTCGCCCAGGATGAGCGGCCTCAGATGACGCGGCATTAGGGCCGTGAGACCTCATATGACGCGACAATGAGGCCGCGTGAGCCCGGCAAGTTGCCGCCACCGGCCGGTGTCCCTCGAGCTCCTCCGCTGGCGTCCTGATTAGGTGAACGTATGTTTGTTCTCCTCAACCGCTGTCCTGGTGCAGATCTCAGTTAAGCCTCGTGTGACCTTAGGTGAGTCCTAGGACCTCAAGTGATATGACACTGAGACCGCGCAATGCCAATCAAAGCTCGGTTAAGCCGTTATCTTGTGAGATCTGTGCTCGGCCGGTCAAATCTGTCATGCATTAGGGAATGTGATCTATAGTGGGAGTGAAGGTAAAAATAGAATTTAAATAGTTCAGTCAAGGCAAAGTTCAAAGAGAAAAAATTATTAAGTGTATGAAGTGGGATTCTAAAAATGCCGAAAGTCATTGCCTATTTTGGGAATTGTATTATGCTAAAGGGCCAAGGGCCTTTGGCAATATGTTATTCTAATCATAGCATTCCGCTCAGTTTTTAGTTCAATTAATTAGTTAAGATTTTGATGTCACTTATAAGGATGGTTCCATTAATTAGTAGCCGGTTTCTGATTTCAGGATAAGAACCGATCGCCCTTGCTTAGAGGGATTTTATAGTTAAGAATGTGAATTTTTCCCATCACATAAGGCCGGTGAGCTTTCTCAAAAGTTCGGCATCCTTGAGCCGAAAATTTAAGAGCGGGCCTGACAAGTGAACTGGTCTAAGATCGGCTCGGTTGAAGCAACTTGCTTCTTGAGCCCAATTCAGGATCTTATTGTTTATCGGCCCTTCTACTAGTGGGTTATATCCCTAGCTCATAATCTATAATTCTTTTTCGATTGTCCTGTTTGTAACCAAAGAAAATAAGTGCTAATACAGACTTTGCACAACGTGGGAAAGTTTCTTGATTCTCTTGATAATTTCGATGTACACATAAAGCAAATGTGGCGCCACATTAGCAAAGACCCTTCGGAGTAGATAATAGAAAAACTAAAAAGAGGAAGGACAAAAAAGGACGGGGAGGGGGTGCGGTAGTTCTGTAGTTGTTGCCAACCTCACCGGCCCTCTAACTGGAGTCATATGACCCTTCCCCAACCATAATGATTGTCTTGTGAACACAATGCAAATAGACCTAATTATGAACCTGATTAGGGATAAGTATGATTCTAAGGTAGAACTTGGAATCGAAGAACCGAACTGGTGGGAACCTCTCTAATTCTTGGTTTCAAGATATGTAGAGTAAGTTCCAGATTCTAAATATTGAAAAACATATTTTAACGGGTAAGGTTCAAAGTTCTGTCTAGTTTCAAGTTCTAGGTAGACAGAACTTTGAACCTGGAACTTTCATGCAATTCTTTGATCTGTGATGTCCAATAATGAGTGTTTAATCTAGAACTACTAATCTAAACTCTCATTTCATGTCTAAGACTTTTTTTTTGGTTAATATTTCATATTTTTTGTGTATATAAATACAAGTTGTGGTTAGTGAAATATAGCAACAAATGGTGGTTATTAAATGTAATGATTCACCATAATTGTTCAATTAATAAAATAAATGGAACCTAGGACCTCATAACTAATGATGGGATATGTTTCAAGTTTAAGGTATGCATAATAGGTTTCAAGTTCAACAAAATGAGGAACATATTCCAATGGGTAAGATTCAGGTTCCAAGTAGAATTTATACAGAATTTGGAACCGTTTACCCCTAGACCTAATAGCCTGTGGGTTTGCCCTAACCCAATTTGAGCCACACGAGCCTTGAGACTATTTGGGCGAGCTTGAGTAAGGGTATTTAATGAGGAGACTCGGTCTAGCCTAGTTGGACCTAAGCCAAGCCCCACTCAACTCGAAAATTTATATGTAGAGTGAATGACTTAATGCTGTTTTTTGTACTACAATCACTTGTCAATATAAGTTGAATATTCATAAACAACTTTTTAAACTAGGACAAAGGCCAATGTCATGATCCATCATCCATGCTTGTGTCCCTGGCGGTGCCATATATTGCATAGTTTTGTTTTCAATTGTCGACTCCTTTCTTTTTTCTTTTTTATAAAACCGGGGTGGGGTCGTTAAAGCTCAATTTCGCGAGTCTCTTCCTTTTGAGCTGTATTTCTAGTCCTCCACAACCTCTTTTGAATGTTCTTTGTTATGAAGCTCATCTGGGTTGGTCTCTTCATCTATATAAAAGGAGAAGAATTTTCTGACCCAAAGAAAACAAGTCGTCGACTCCTTTCATTTTCATAGATTCTAGAGTTGTGGTCCTTTGAGAAAAAAATAAAAAAGGTTATAATGAGAATCTCAATTTCTATCGTGGCCTTAAAGTGATTCTAAGAAATATGGGTCCTCCAATTCATTGATGACGGAAGATTACGTGGGGTCCTGATAAAATCTTCCTGCCCCCCCAAAATTTAATTTTTCATCTAATAACTACGTCAAATTTAGTGACCCACGTGATAAATTTGCCGCTGAAAAAATTGCCTGACTTATGTAGGATAGGGACGAATCATGATAACTTCATCGATCCACTTCAACATTTCCGACAAAGAAGTACCGCTACAAAATGAGAGAAAGTGTCCAATTAATTTTAAACATTTTGTACGGATATCAATTCAGTTAAAACTTTCCCATATTATTAATTTAATTTTAAACATTTGTGCAAAATTCTAATGTAATCATTAAGGTTAATTTTCGCTAAAAATAGCTAACGTAAGAATGTGCTACATAGAACGATCGGTGATAATTTATCACCACGTCATAATTTTTGACTAAAATTGATTGGAATGATTATATTGGAATTTTATGAAAATGTTTAGAATTGAATTAGCAAAATTGAAAAGTTTATGATTGAATTGATATCTTTACTATATGATTAGGACTAATTGGGTGATTTTCCCTTACAAAAAGGGCAGCACTTGTAAGCATATTAAAATATAAATATTTTGATTTTTAAAGCTTTAATTAAACATGATACGACTAAAGCATTGCAAAATTTGCTTTAGTTGTTTAACAAGTGTTAATGAGATACTCATATATAAGATACTTGCAACATATACAAGAAGGCCACCATTTTTCGTGTGCAAGCAATGATACGCCAAAAACAAAAGGCTTAAATTATATATATATATATATATAAAAAGGAAATAAAAAAGAAAAGAATGTTGATGCATGTTAATGAGGCTTAATGGAAGAAACTTATAAGAAGTATACAAAGGGGTTAAATTCGTTCAAAGCTTCAAAACATAATGTTGACAATTAAATTTTTCGCTTTCAAATGTCTCTTTTCGCATGTCCTAGAAACTATGATCCAAGTCATTCATATGGTTGGAAGTTGGCTGAGCTCCTGGATCCCTCAATTAATATCGAAAATGGACCTTTCCCACCGTCAATCCTTTCCCGAATCCTGATTGAGCTAGCCAATGATTGATGGATGGAGATGTGGCCCAGCTAAGATCCATTTTAGAAACTAGGAGTGATTGGTTTCAAGGTGTACAGGTTTTAGATTCGGAACCTGTTATCGACTATGTTAGAACTGGTTATTAATTTTTGGAACTTTGAATTTGCCATTTTTGCCTTTGAATTGATTCTGGAGCCAACTCTTTTTTCCAATTTGGCTCCAAGTTCTATTGAGAACCCATTTTCCCCTTTTTCTGGTTTCATTATATAAAAATAATATGAGTAATGAAACGATTCAAAGTAAAAGGCGAACAGCAGAAATCCCTACCTCCCAAAAGTAACAATTCATAAGATGAACACATAGTCACGTACGTTATAAATACTAAAAAGTTCAAACATGTAATATAAAACATAAATTATAAAACTCCATACCTCATTCATCTATATAAATATTGCTCAAAACAAACAACATAGTTAAATTTGCAACAAATTTATATAAATCCTCAACCTAGAGGTCAAAAATAGAAAAACTAGAGTTTTTACCTTTTTCTTTTTAGCTTTATGAAACCGCTCCAAAACTGGTTTTGTCAATTTGGTTTCGTTCCTCGATGGGTCTTCAATTAGAATCAGGAACTAAACTACTTCCCACCAGTTCCAAAAATTTGGAATCGGAAAATGGGTCCTGTTTTCAAGATGGAACGATCTGATCCCCGCGTAGAACCGATCTGGTTGCCGATCTTTATTAGAAACCATACTAGAAGGAACGGCCTTGAGTTTGGAATTGAATCAAAGGGGGAAAAGCAACATTTTGGCAAGTAGATACGCTCCGATTTAATGAGCTTGTGGAGAGAGGGAGGACCAGTCCCAAGATTGAACCCGTTGAATGAAACCCGATCCAGTTTGAAGTGTGGGAAGCAAGGTCGGCATCGTGCGAACGGAAGTTGCATCCTCAAGGAGAAGTCTCACTAGGACTTTAAGTTTATTGATATGTTCAGATCAGACCGACGCAAGCTGTGAAATTATGGATTACGGAAATCCAAGTTGTCTTCTGGTTTTGGGCCTTGGTGTGCCAAGACTGTGCAGAAGAATTCTTCACTTTGCACCCAACTTGGAGAGACCTTTTTCATGAGATCAAAACTATGCCGCACAACTGTATCTTCCAAAGTTTCATGAAGTTTGTGTTCAAGTCGGGAAATTCTTGTGCCCAGAATTTCTGTTATTATTATTTTCTTTTTTGTGAGATTAAGAAATTATTTTGAGGGGAAATGTGTAAAAAGAATGACCAAAAAGCACTAAACATAATTGTGCACATGTCAATTCAGCATACGAGCCACATACCATTAGAAACTAGACCCAAAATCGTTAGTTTAATTGTTAAACTCTACGAGTTATCCGCTGCTAGTGCTTGCCGTCCGCCAAATTTAATCACATCTGATGTCGTTTCCATAGACTATTTCTTTCAACCGACACCCTTTTTCAATCTAGGAGTTGAGAGGAAATTCATTCTCACGAGAAAAGATACCAGTGATGTATAACCAAGCCTCCCAAACCTTCTAACTTGGGCTGGCGGAAGTGAGGGGATCTCCTAACTGGTCTAGAATAGGTCAATGATGATTCCGGACTGTCATTAAGCAAAGGACGAGAAATCAAGTTGAAATCATTGGGGTTTCTTGAAGTTCGTACAATAAGCAAGCATGACAGAGGGTTAATTGCCTGCACCAAACAATCCGTTAAATAGTACTAACTTTTCACTTTAACTGAAATCCAATTAACCTTGACCAAAATTGCTATCAGGCAAGCTCCGTTAAAGACACCATTTGATATGGGGGAAAGAATTACCATCACCCAGTCAACAGCAAGGGTTTGGAGACCATTAGCTTGAGAGAGAGAGAAAATGTTCCATTTGAAATTTGAAACCTACCTACTAGAACAAGTTCCTTATTTTTGGGAACATGAAATTTACTTTGCATACTTTGGAACCTAAAACTCATATATTGTCATAAGTTCTCAATTCCACCTTTGATAATTATCATTTCCTGCTACAATTCATTAACCATAATTTATATTTAAATACAAAAAAAAAATGAAATATTAACAAAATAAAAGTCTCACTCATATGATGGAAGCTTATATTAATGATTCCAAATTATACATTTATCATTGGATGGATCACGCGAAGACATAGACCAACAAAAACACAAAAACTTATTTCAGGTTCCAAGTTTCAAGTTCCACCTACTTAGAATTTTGAATTACTTATCAAAACAAGTTTCCCAATTTTTTCAACCCGAGCCTACCCTACATACCTTATAATTTAGAACCATATAGGTTCCCACTTGTTCAGTTTCAAGCTTTATCTTGTAATCATGCTCACCTTTATGAGAGAATGAATTTAGCCCATGTAGATCAAGTCATACTAGTTGGGAAATATTTCTTGATTGATCACTCTGTTGAGCAAATTAGGAGGAAGAAGAACGATATGATTTAGGAACTTGGAATCACAGTTAAAACGAAGGGCAAATCATTTTATTCCTTCTCTATATATGTCTAGCTCAACAAGAGGGTAAATAGATGTTGGTCAAGGGAAGTTTAGGTCCCCTCCACACCTAATACAGCCCCAAAAGCAACGATCGGGTATCAAAGGAGGATCCCATGTTAGCCGTGCTTCAATCATTGACACGCACGGACGAAATAAATGGACTTGAATTTGCATGTGGAAATTGCACCAGCGAAAGCGAGAGGGATACGAGTCCTTAACGCCAATTGCATCAGTCCTACACGGTGCACGTTACGCATATCGCCCTCCAACTCACCCACCGCCGACATAAATTCGAGCAAACAGCGTCGCCCTCGCCAAGTTCGGTCATGATGACAAGGAGTATTTCAGCGTTTACTCCAGTCAATTGCAGGTCTGCCGAAATCCCTCATAATTAAAGAGGAGGGGTCCCTGCCATTCTTATTAGGGTTTTGAACATTGTGTCGAAAGGGCATGGAAAAAAACCCATTTGACTCATCCTCAGCTAGGAATGTAAGTAGCTTTTGTCCAACTGTCAATGCAGATGCAGAAACAGTTTGTATGTTGGGGCTAATGCAGATTCCAAGGAGACAGTGAAGGCCACCGAGAAGATAAGAACTATAGCAAGATGATGTTAGCTTTATAATGCTGTCTCAGATTTCAAGGATCGAAAAGTGAGGAACCAAAATTGAACACCGAGAGGACATGTGAGCTCATTAATGGCCACAGCCGAACTCCAGCTGCATCCCATCCAAGATGCAGCCAAGGCGGGGCCAAGGCAAGTTGAATTGAGAGGGAGCTCATTAAAAGTTCTTCTTGTCTCCATCCCTCTTTCTCAATCTCTCGAGGCTTCCTTTCCCTATATGCTCACAGACTGACATTTCCCAAGGAGAGAGAATGTATTTTGTGGTTCTTTTGGGAATTTTATGATAATGACTGTACGCAAAACGTTTCATCCTTTATCCCCTGCGTTCTTTCTCAAATTCTATGGGCGAGATGGCATGTGTCAATTGCCTTTTTTCTTCCTTTTCTTTTTCGTTTTTAGATAATTATGCGACTTTATTTAGGATTCTCTTCTCTGTGATCGGTAGACGTCCATCAATTTGAAAACTTCTAGTTTCTAGTTCAATTTCCATGCAAAATCGCAAACATCAGTCCTCTTGATTATAAGAATTAGAATTGTAGTCCTTTTTAACTGCGTAACTTCAAGGAACGCGAAAGCTTTGAGCACAGGAAGCACCTTTCGGTTTAAGATAAGTATAAATTCAGTAGTTGAATCGGCTGTGCATCACGGTCGAGTTTAGCGACATGTGATGATTCACTGTTGTGGTGGAACGGAGACTTGCCGATTCTTCCCCCATGTCCTTTTCAGGGGTCAATGACCCCGCCGAGATGCAAACCGATCCCATAAATGAGAGAATCCACGGCTACTGCAATTAGAACTTGGGCCATCCCTGACGCAAGTAATGTACAAGCTTAAAAAGGAGAGAGATGCGACAGGACTCGCTTTTGGTCCCCCAAGCTTTCATGATTGAATCTTTTCGGGGGGAGGGAGGAGGGCCATTTTTTAGCCTCTCTCCTATTCCTCTCCCCTTGCTGCATGACTCAAACGGGCGTGAGCCAAGCTGGAGTCCTTATCTTGCCGCGTTCTTTACCTGAGCAGAGGAGTCCTACTTCCCAACTAGGTGGCTGCATCTGTTTAGAGTCTGCGTTTGTTCTTTCGAGTGCGGTGTAGCTTTTCTCTTCTTCTCGCGTCTTTCCTTTTGGCTTCCTAGCCAAATCCAAGAAAGTTTATATCATGCATTCGTCTAGTCAAATAGATGGAAGCGACATTTACTTACCTTGATATAAGGGACGTGTTCTCCTACATTTTTAATTCCAAGAACTTTTTCCAAACTAATCAGGTAACTAGGATATAACATTGAATATCATCTATATTTATATTTACATAAATTTATATGTGGGTGACATACACAGTTTGTAACGCACTAATTCAAGACATGATTCGAGAAAACAATGGATGGATGAAGGATCCGAGAGGATACTTCTTTTATGGCTTCAACGTACTCGAGATTCATGAACATTTGATCAGTTTTAAAATAGGACAGTTCTGGTCAGATCTTACCAGTTGGAGAATGAGTTGGAGAAGTGAGGCAAGAAGACAGGGGTGGTGGGCAGTGAGTGGGGCTCTACTGTAGGGTTCTGTGTATAATTGATGATGACAATGATTGGGGACGCAGAGAGCGCAAATTCTGAGGTGAAGGTGGTGGTGGTGGTGAGGGAGGATACGTACGATGCAAGTGGCAAAAGCGAAAGGTATGACATGAAAGGTCTTGGTCCTCGTATATCTAGGAGAAAGAGTATCGTAACTTTTTCTTTGAGCTCTGTTAACATAATAATTTTTTAAATACTATAAAAATAATAATTTATTATGAAATATAAATTTTTTTAAAAAAATAATTGGAGAGTTATACCATAAATATAATTTATTATGACATAACTTTTAATTAATCACTTAAATTTCATTATTAAAAAAAAACCTAAATATCATAAATATGACCAATCAATGATCAATTGAAGAGTTATACATAACTCATTTGAGGGCCGCATAAAAGTTATGCCACTTAATTAATCAAAAAAATAGTTATACATCCTAAGTGAGCGTCGCATAAATATTATGATACTTATGTTGTTAGTTCTCCCAATAAGTGAGTTTTTCAGAAAGGCAATGTCGCCTCAATTAGAAAACAAATAAAAAGATGCGTAGATTGAAAAAAGAGAGTAAAAACAATGCTTTTTTATTGCTCTTCTTCCCTTCTTTAATAATTGTCTTCGCAATATCCACCTTCTAGTGCTGTCTTCTTAGCTGCAAGGGGTCCATGGAGAGGTTCTTAATATATATATATATATATATATATATATTTGGTCCAAGGCGGATTTTAAAGATATATAAAACTGCACCATTTATTCTTTTTAATAAATACGTCCACTTGGTTACAATGTACGTGTCGTAAAAATAAAAAAGCAAAATCACATTTTGCATCTTTATAGCACTTACTGCATAACGTCATAATGTAAAAATTAAAAGTAGCAAAAATTGTCGCATATTTGTGTTTGCTAACGAGAAAACTTGGTAAATAAAGAACATAGAAATCATGTAAAGATTGAATATATTCAGAAATAAGGAGAGTAAGAAAGTGAAAAGAGAGAGAAAAAGCACAGGACGTGAATTTGATTTAGTTTTCTTGCTCTTAAAATTTTTAGAATTTTAATTGATATTCTAATATCCTCAGTGATTTTTATTTATTTTTAGAGTGTCAAGTATTTTGACCGAAGAATTTTGACCCAAGGGGACAGATAGAGGCATCGAGAGACAGAATATTGTCTAGGGGCAGATAGAGCTATCACGAGACAGAATATTGTCTAGATAGAATTGAATCTACAGTCATATTCATATTCATATTCAACCCCATATAACTTATTGACAATAAACTGTTGTTTCTTATTGATTTTGTTCACAAAATAATCCATCGAAGAACGACTCTGTAACATTGAAAATTAAAATAAAATCAAAACTGTAATTACTAAAGAATTCTTAAAAAAAATAATAAAAGAAATGGAAAATATATACTTAATTTAGCCCATGTGAATTTAATGCGAATCACTCGATTTATGTAATCTATATTCAATTTATACTATACGCTACCTCCACCTACTGTATACATCCCTATTTTTAAAGAAAAATTGCATAGGTCGTCGGATCATTGATTCAAAAGATTGGACAATTATAATTTTCAATCAAATGTTGAATAAGGCAGTTTTTTTTTTGGGGGTTGAAATACATAAGACAGTTTATGTGTACATTCTCTTTACGCTAATGAGACCGTGTTCTTTATTTTGTGTAATAATTCCTCCGGAGGAATTGATTAAAATAAATGTTAAAAAATATTAAATTTTCCTATAAAAATCTTGAGATTCTAAATTTCAATTTAATAATACCTTAATAATTCAATTTGTTCCCTTAACCAATCCAAATCTCATTTTCTTTTTGTTAGGCTAACCATTTTTGCACACGTACAAGGCGTGCCTTTTTTGTTGCTAGTAAAAAAGAAAGAGAAAAGGAAGAGCTGAAAGAAGAAAAGAAAGGAGTTGGGGGAATCTAAGCAAAGCAATGCAAAGACATAAAGGGGAGACTCGCAAGGCAAGAATGTCTAAGCAAGAGGAGGCAGCGATTTAGACATCGACGACGCAGATTCGTCCGTCAATCCTCAATAAAGTTTCTTCGCTCACTCACACAAGTCTTCTTCTTCTTTAATTTGATATAGCAGGCTCGATGAAGGATATTTGAAGGAAGAAAAAGCACAATTGAAATCCTTTAAAAGTAATATGCTCACTTTACTTTATATAACAATATCGACAAATCCAAAACCACTTTCAATTTCAAAATTGTGTTTACAAAATTCCAACATTGTCACAAGTGGCTGATAGTGAAAACAAAATATTACACACTATACAAAATTTATTTTTTTTAAGAACAAACAAAAATGATCTTGTTTTTTTAATAAAACTCTTAATACTCTAAAGTTCAATTAAAAACTATGGTAATAATTTAAATGTGTTTCCTAAAGTAATCCAAATTCCAAATCACACACCTTTACTTTTTTTGTTACATTTTAATCATTTTTGCACACAACCATTTTTGCAAAATGCCTCTCTAGTCTCCATAAGGAGGCAGCGACTACAATATCAAAAATGCAAAAGATTCATCCCTCAATCCTTGTTATATTTTCTTTACTCACTCACCCAAGTCTTCTTCTTTTAGTTTGATCAAATAGAGCTCGAGGACGGATATTTGGGGGAAGTAAAAACGAGTGAGATCACATAAAAGTACTACTCTCAAGAGGAGAGGATCCTTGTGTTATGGCATTGACATTAGAATGGCTTTTAAGGTCTTGTCGATTAGGTGAATCACCCGGGCCTACTTTGCAGTCTTTGTGGTCTAGACTATTTACTGAATCAGATGGATCCGATGGGAGGCTGGATTTTCTACAAGTGGCGTAAAGAAAGTCTGACCATCTATCAAAGGACGAAAAAAAAAAAAAGAAGAAAGAATGGTTAATGTAGAAAACAATATTTTTGAAGGACAGATGGGACGATTGCGTAACCAATAAAACTCTCGAAGATACTAAATTCCAATTCAATACTATCGTAATAATTAAAAATTTGTTTCCAAAACTGATCCTAATACCAAATTACACTCTTTCTTCTTTTTAGTAGATTTTAATTATTTTTCCACACATATAAGGTGTGCCATTTTTGCTAGTAAAGAAGAAAAAGAAAATGGAAGAGTTGATAACAAATAAAAGGAGCTGAGGGAAGCAAAGCAAAGACATAAATGAAAGACTAGCAAGGGGAGGATGCCTTTTCAAGAGTAGGCGGTGACTGAGTCGTCAACGACGTAGATTCATTATTCAATCCTCATTAAGTTTCTCTTCACTCACTCCCATAAGTTATTTTCTTTTTCCTTTTCAATTTGTTCAAATAAAGCTTGAATAATCATATTTTGAGGAAGAAAAAAACAGATTGAGATTGCGATATTCCCTCTTTGCTTTATAATCTTATACCCAAAACAACTTTCGACTTCTAGGCGTGGAAATTTCATTAATGTCCATATGTGATTAAAATAAATGGTAAAAGCAAAAGAAAAAAAAAAGGGGGTACAAAGTAGTAATTTTTAAGGACCAACAAAATGATCGCATTTTCCAATAAAAACCCTCAATTTTTTTTTTAAAAAAAAAAAATTAGTTATATATAGTGTTAATATCATGACAAACTCAAAACTAGTAAACTTGCAATAAATTTACTTAAAACTAAATTTTTATATTTGTGATAAATTTACCCTCAATTAATTTATGTTAAATTAGATTAATATTATGAAAAATCATAAACTAATGAACGAAAGGTAAAAATTTAAATTGGTACAATCATCAATTGTCATATGTCATCCAATTAATAATTTGATGATAAATTTTAATGAAAACTAATGGAGATATATGTTATAGGTATACCAATTTATAATTTTTAATAATCAAAAAATGAGTTTTGAGTAAATTTATTGCATGTGTACCAGTTTAGGGTTCTTTCATGGTATTAATCTTTAAATATAATCCAAATTATTTTAAGGTAAAATCCCAAATAAGGACCCAAATTGCTTTTCTTTTATCAAAAAATGATTTAAAGTGAAGTCTGTTTCAAATAAGGATGCAAAATTGTCATTTAGTCTTAAAGAAGGACCTCACTTGTCGGCCGGTGAACAGATGCATTTTTTATTCATATTCTGGTAGCTTGATCAGAGGTATTTTTGTCCATTTCTTTTAAAAAAAAATTGATTGTCTTGTTTTTTTGGGGGGTCAATGGTTGCACTATTCATCATCTTCTTCATCCTCCTTTCGTCTTCTTCTCAAGACCATCAAACTTGGGAAGGGTCGGCAAGCGCCGGTTGTTGGTGAGGGTTGGCGAGGTCTGGATGCCCATCGTCGCAGTGAGCGAGGGTTGGACGCCCATCGCCGGCAGTGAGCGAGGGCTTGTAGGCCGACCCTCGCTAGATCTGGCGAGGGTGGCCTTGGTGGTGGCCGGCAAGGGCCGTCGACCCCTCGGCCGCGGGCAAGGGCTTGTAGGCCCTCGTTGGCCCTTATTAGTGGCCTGTTCATCTAATCGCAAGCGGAGGCAGGGAAGGTCGCCCCTTGTAGGGATTCTATTGTCACTGGACTATGAGTAGCTAAGCTAGATCAATATCGTCTTCGTCAAGCGTCGTCGAGAGGAAGGAATTATAGCTAACATACGCCAAAACTTTGAGTCGCGTTCTTCCGTGGACGTTCTTTTAACATCCTCGGAATTAGGCTAACGAAGGAGAGATGAAATTTTTCGAGAGAAATGTGAGGGCATACAAAAATTAGATTTTAATCAAGAGAGAGAAAACGGATTGAGGATGAGCATGGCATCGGGGAGGGCACCGAGCATGGGGAGGAGGAGGCCGCCGATGATGCCGAGCCCCAAGATCTCTAGCAGCAGCTTGCTGCCATTTGGACAAACTTGATGGGCGAGCCCTCGCCTAGGGCTAGTGAGGTTGGCAACCTCGCTGATGGCTGCGAGAGGCGACCTCTCCCACCTCCGCCCGCGATTAGATGAATCGGCCACTAACAAGGGCCAACGAGGGCCTACAAGCCCTTGCCTGTACCTAGCGAGGGCTCGACGGCCGCTGCCGAGGCCACCCTCGCCAAATCTGGCGAGGGTTGGCCTGCAAGCCCTTGCCTGCGATCAACGAGAGCTTGGCGGCCCTTGCCCACTGCTGATGATGGGTGTCCAGCCTTGAGGGCTAGCGCTCGATGGCGCTTCCCAAGTTCAATGGTCTTGAGGAGAATACGAACAGGGGACGAAGAAGATGATGAACAGTGCAACCATCGACCCAAAATAAAAAAGAACAAGACAACCAAATTTTTTTAAAAAAAAAAATGGACAAAAATACCCCTAATCAAGCCACCTTAGGAATATGAATCGAAATGCATCTATTCACCGACCGGCGAGGGAGGTCTTTTGTTTAGACTAAATGAACATTGTGGGTCCTTATTTGAGACAGAGTTCACTCCAGGTCATATTTTGAGAAAAGAAATGCACTATAGGTTTTTACTTGAGATTTTTTTATTATTTTAATTGATTCCCTAATCTAATTTGAATTCGAAGTGACACTACTTTTCTTTTTGTTAGATTTTTAATTTTTATTTTCTTTTGCGCACGTATAAGTGGGCCTCTTTTCGGCTAAGTAAAAAATCAGACAGACAAGGCAAGAGTCGGAAAAAAAGGGGGAGAGTTGGGGGAACCGAAGCGAAAGCAAAAGACATAAGAGGAGGGGGAGAGTCCTAGCCTAGGCGAGAATGCCTCTCGAAGAGGAGGCAGCGATCCAGACACCGACGACCCGGATTGACCCCTCGATCCTCGCTAAATCCTCTTCGTTCGCTCGCTCGCACGGATCTCCTCTTCCTCCTCCTTCATCCTCTCCTTCTTCAGTTCGATCGAGTGAGTTCGAGGGAGGATCGATTTGGGTTCTCTTGATTCTTGATTCTTTGACCTGGGTCGTCGCTCTCTCTGCAACTCGACTTCGAGGAGGAGGAGGAGGAGGAGGGTGGAAGGATGCGAAGCATGGCCAGCTCCGCCGCCTCCAAGGGCATCGTCGCCATTGTCGGCGTCGGCCCTAAGCTCGGCCGATCCGTCGCCCGCAAGTTCGCCCACGAGGGCCACACCGTCGCCATCCTCGCCCGCGACCTCGGTCTGTCTGTGTGTCTGTCTGTCTCTCTCTCTCTCAATCACACGAAATCTAGGCCAATCTCTGCGTAATCTCCAAATCTTGACAAAACCCTTTTACAATTCCCCAAGAATCTGTCCTTTCTTTCTTCTGAGGGGAAAACGAGGGTCAGTCGCAGTAGGAAGTCATAATTTCATCTTTTACCGGTTTTTTTTCCTTCAAATAAAACTGCTTGCAAAACACCTTGTAGCTTTCGATGGATGATGAAGAAGCGCCGACTGGATTTTATGTAGTTATATTGGCGATTGCGCAGGACGGTTGTCTAGGTTCGCCGACGAGATAGCGAGGGAGGAGAAGGCGCAGGTGTTCGCCATAAGGATAGACTGCTCGGACACGAAGAGCATCCGGGAGGCGTTCGAGGGCGTGCTGTCCCTCGGCTTCGTCGAGATCCTGGTGTACAACGCGTACCAGCCCGTGCCGTGGCTCCCCACCGCCTTTGCCGACCTCCGCCTCGACGCCTTCGAGAAGTCCCTCGCCGTCTCCGCCGTCGGTGCCTTCCACTGCGCTCAACAGGTAACAGTCTCCACGCTCGCCCTCCCGCGTCCGAGTCTGACCTTAATCTTTCGTGATCCACGAGATGGTTTTTGAAACTCCATATGAATTTCCGCGTCTTCATCCAAGGAGGCCGGTCATTGCAAAAGAATTCTTCATCTACATCTCTCTCTCTCTCTCTCCCCCTTCTTATTCTGAACCTTTTTTTCTGCATTATCCTGAGGAATTCAGCTGTTTAGCTAAGAGGGCGTCGGTGTTTTTGACTGACGAACAGGTTCTGCCCGGGATGGTGGAGCGAGGCAGAGGGACGATCCTCTTCACCGGCTGCTCAGCCTCTCTCAACGGCATTGCAGGCTTCTCTGAATTATGTAACTTTCTATCAAAACCATCTCAGTTTCTTCTTTCCTTTCTATTTCAAATTTGCACATGATAATCAACGAACGTCCGTTAGAACTTAAGAAGAGGTGGAGTCGATTGATACGAGGGAGTCCGTGAAATTCGCAGGCTGCGGGAAGTTCGCATTGAGGGCGCTGTCGCAGTGCTTGGCTAGAGAGTTCCAGCCGCTTGGAGTGCACGTCGCTCATGTCATCCTCGACGGCGTCGTCGGTCCACCGAGGTTCCTTCTCTTCTCTCTTTATCCACCTTGTTCCTCTCTCTTTTTTGCTTTTCACTCTTTATCTATTAATCTAGAACGATATGAAAAACATAGCTTCGTAATTTACGAACTTCTGAACAAAACCCGTTGTTCAAAAGATCGAATTATCCCTCCTTGCAAACTTGTTTAAGGTATTGCTTAGGGTTTGGGTGATTTATTTTTGGTTGATTTTTAGTTTTTTTTTTTTTTTTTTGGGTGAGCGTGAGAATTTATGATTTGGGTTAGGCATTTTTAGAAAAAGGAGTTTTTTTTTTTAAGTAAGAATATATTAATAATTGTTACGAAAGTGTAAAGCGCATTTGCTAAAATTATCCAACCCCCCCCCCCTTTTTTTTTTGTTGAGAAATATCCAGCCCCCTTTTTGGGTAGCAGCATTTTGGCTTTTTAAAAGGGATGTTTTAGACCTTCTTTGGAGTATCTTGGCAAGTGCCTCCAAAAAAGGTTCGAAGCATCTCCAAGAAATTGAACTTCCTAGGATATTTGGCAAGTGCCCGGAAAAAGCTGAAAGCATCTGGTCTAAATATGTAACAAGACCAATCCAATAGTTAAAAGTTTCAGCCTCAAATAAATTTTTTTTTTTTTTTAAAAAGTCCAATGCAAATCCATATATATTATCCTTAGTGAATCATGATAGCGTAATATTAAAGGAATGAAATTCCAAATTTGTATGTAAGTTAAAATTCTTAAATTCACAATTCTCAAAGGGGCAATATGGTAATTCAAATGTAAATAAATTTCTAGCATTCAAAAAAATCATAATTTCCTAATTTCCTGCATCTTTAAAACACTCTCCATATTCCAATTTGAATAACCCACATCTTGTTTTGGCAAGCTAAACCCTTATCACTTTCCAGTTAACAAAAGAACATAGACAAAAAAAACTTCAAAATATTTAATTTTATATAATACATTTATGTGTTATTTATCTTCACTCACGTAATTTTGAAATTGAAGTTCCTAGAACTGCAATATGAGAATAATGCTTGAGCTTTCATGAATATCAATCTCCGTAACTAAATATTCATTGCCAACACAACGATTAAACTTAATAACACTTGAGTTTTTGACAATTCTAGTGTGACCGCCGTGTTAAACTTGGCCTTCATTTTGTTTAATTGCTTTTGGAAAATCTCGAAATTTAATAAGACTATAAAATGCAGAAAAATAAGTTTTTTTTTTTTTTTTTTTTTTTTTGGGGTCGGCAGAAAAAAAAAAAGTTGTACAATTTGTTTCTCGGCACTTTTGTAATTTTCCTGAAGTGACCCTCTTTTGTCCCGTTTCAAGGTGGGTGATATAAGCAAGCGTGGCCTTATTAGCGCCTTTTATGAAACGGCGGGTGGGGCCCACCGGGTTTTGTCGCTTTCTGTCCCGTCATTAATAAGCTAGTGGATGAAGTGAAGATGACGTAATATTTGGCAAAAATATCTTCGAAGAGATTTTCCTTTTGAATTTGTACTTTTTGTTTTTCTTTTAAATATTGAGAAGAAGAACCGTATAAAAACTAAGAGTTTACAATCAAGCACATCCGATCCTAAATTTGTGAAATCCAATTATTAAATTCGAATTATTTATCAAGTTAATTCTTAAATATGTTGAGGTTTATGGATGAATCAACGGCATCTTTAAAAGAGAAGCATATAAGAAATTTTACGACAATGTAAGAATCATTTTAGAATAATTACACAATAATATACTCACTTAACCAACATACGAGTTAACGAAATCATCAAAATCAAATTCTTTAGAAAGCCAAAACACACATTGGCTAAGTTCACTAATGATTTTTTCTTTTTCTTTTTCTAATGAGTGTGTGAATAGAATGGTATTTTTTAGTAGAAAATAAGTTCTAATAAAAGCGCAAAGATGCTTGAGCCAGTGATAAGAGAGTCACCCATCTTCCATGAGGTTCAATTTCATGTCATGAGCGAATGGCTGGTTGTGCTTTACCTAGCTACGTCATATGTCCTAATTGATAGTATCTTGGCAAGACTTTAGTGACTGAGTTGCTTAGTCTCAATCATGACTTAACCCAAACGTTTCTCAGCAAATTTAGGATTAATCATTAACGCAGGACCCCGCTTCTCGTCCTTTAATTAATACGAAGAAAATTCTCATTAATTGAACATGTTTGCCGTCACCAACATGGAAACAACGAGAAGACAGTTGTGATTGATGAATATGATGGTGATGATGATGATAAGCAGCAATGAATGGTGAAATTGCAGGGGACCATCGACGGCACATAGACCGTTGGTTGGGGAACAACCACAGCAAAGCTTCAGCGCAGGAGGAGATCACGGGTCCGGGTCCACGTCCACATCCACGTCCGCGACCGCGCCCGCGGCCGCGCCCGGGTCAATCTCCACGGTGATGGACCCCGATGCGGTGGCTCAGACCTACTGGCACTTGCACGTTCAGGACCGAGCCGCCTGGACCCAGGAGATCGACCTTCGCCCCGCCAATCTCCGATCCTTCTAGTAGTCCCTACTCACAAAAGGAAATTTACCCTGTCAATTCCGTGGTCCGAAGAGGAGAAGAACGAGTTCGTTTGTCATTAAATTATGAGATCACACAAAGGGAAGAGGTCGAAGAATTTTTTACAAAGAAAAAATGGGCCTCCATAGTCTCCTACTTGACTCTCTTTGGATCGAGTTGATTTGTAGATAAACGTCAGATAAGTGAGCTCCATTTGTGACCTTGCTTTGATTGCTTTCGTAAGTCGGAATGTAAGATAACTTTCGTGGCAATGAGTGGAATTTCATTTATGAAAAGTTTCTCCTTCGGATCACATGCGATCGCGAAAGTAGCTAGTAGCGTGAGCATATATTGATGAAAGAGATATAATGAAAGAGTAAACCTATTAAAATAGGTCATAGACCCATTTCTTCACCCTTATATAAAAAGGCTAGATTGTTATATGAATTAATTATATTCCGTAAATGAGTCATAATTGGATTTAAACATAATATCAGTATCAAATGGACCATAAATGTGTTCAAAACTCACTTGAACCTATCTCATCTCTACAATCTCTCTTCATTCTTTCTCGCCATCACTTGAGCTCACACTCACTAAATCCAAACTCTCATCTTAGTTTGAGTATGAGTATAATATTGGTCAATTGGGTTTTGTGTGAGTTAGATTTGGCATAAATCATTAAAATTGCACCGCATGAAAATGGGTCAAAATGAGTGATATTGGTCCATTTAGATAGGACTATTTTCAATCCGACTTAAATTCGATCCAATCCACCCGTTTGATTAGTCTAGTGAAGATATAGTGAACTAGTGTATAAGTCGAGGTCAGCACCTCTTTGAGGTCGCTATGAGTCTAACGAAGATATAGTGAACTGATGTGTAAGTTGAGGAAACACATTTTTGAGGTCACCATGAATCTAGCGAAGATACATCAAACTAGTTTGTAAGTCAAGGTCAGCACCTCATTTTCCATGGTTTTAGCCCGCGCATGCTCAAGTTTGGCTGTCGTGGCGGGGCCAAAGCGCACAGAATTGGTACATACGCAATTCGTATTCAAAGCGTCACGTACGTTCGCAGCCCTTTTTGCGGCAACATATTGTACGAGTGATTGGGGAATCCGAACGCGGGGGGGAACGAAAGGTCGCTCTCTCCTGGTCCACGAGAGAACGTGAGTTGGGAAGCAAGATGGGAAACAATGTTGCATGGACATCAAGGGGACTTCGTGTCCGAATTTAGAACATATATACCTCCTTTTGTCCTTTGACAAGGAACTCTCCCCCATTGGAAAAAAGCACACAACCCGAAAGAAAATGATTAGAAATTGCATTTCACTTTATATGCAAAGTGGGTCTTCCTATTGGGGAGGCTCATCGCCCACTTGCCCCCTTCCCATTCGGCATTTACATCGCACGGTGTGGGTCTAGGTATTTCAATCTCCCGTGATTTTTAAAGTTGTTTGGACAGCCACAATCTTTATTTTTAGCTGTGGGGAATCATCTGATTATGAATAAAACTTTTTCGCAAGTGATATTTATCCACCTCTGATTTGAGAGTCCTGATCGCCCACTATCTTAGTGACCATCAATTCTATCTTAACTATTTGTGAAAATTGCTTTTTGACCGATGGCGTGTGTTATAATTGCTTGATAGAGTCACTGTCATGTGAGGCCGCATGACTCGTTTGTGCCGACAGTTCCAAGGGGAGAAGAGTCTTTATATATGATCCTTCAAATTCTAGAACATGAAATGGAGTGGAAAATTTGGAGTTAAGAAGAAACAGAGATGAAAATTTTAGAGTATGTGTACTTCAAAATCTCTTACCCTACTATCATAAAGCTTTTCTCTCTTTTTTTGGCGTTTTCTTGCATAAAATTAAAGAAGGGAACAAAAAATAACACCATGTGAATCTTATGTGGTACAATTAATATTGATATGGAAAATTTTTAATTCTTTTTGAAAATTTTCTGAATATATTTCTTTTTTTTTCCTTATCATTTTGTCCTCTTTTTAAAAAATATTTTCTTATTCCCCTTTGTTGATCCACAACCTCAATGATTGCTAATGGAGGTCACCGATTATAAGGCAAGGATCATGACACCCTTGCCTAGCCCAAATTTGACAAGGGCCTTGACACCCTCGCAGACCACAAAGAGGAATCGTGGCCCCTTGCCTATGTGGACGACGTTTAGTGGCCATCGCCAAGGCCACGGACCAATAGAGGGACATAAGAGAAAAGGAAAACAGGAAAAAAAAAAAAAAAAAAAGGACGGGGGAAAGGAAAAAAATAAGAAAAATGATAAAAACTGTCAATCTTGGCAATTTCTGATCAAAATTGATTAAGACGACTACATTAGCAAACTGTTAAAAAAAATGTAGGACTAAATTGAATAAACTAAAAAGTTCAAGACCAAATTGGCCACAGTAAAACATATATAGAACTTTTTTGACAATTATCCTTGTAATAACATATTAACTAGCAGCAAAGAGACAAGAATTCGCACGGGATTTTTTCCATTTGTGTAATAGCGTATTTTATAGATGTAGATATAGATAAACACATTCTATGGTCGGACATGCTTAATATCTCCAACGTTCCCTCAATATCATCTGGTCATCTCTCGCTCCATTTGCGGGTGCCATACTTGTTCCTTCCCTGGCCAATTGAGTTGATCCAATTCAGTGTGAATAGCAGCATCAAGGGAGAAGAAACTAAATGAGGAAATATGGACTAAGGATGGACTTCTTCAACCTCGTCCTGAATTGCGGTGTGAGAGAGGAAGAAGAGCAAACGCTCGAATAGAATGTAATCCATCTCATCTTTTAATGTTTTCATGTTGAAATTGACCGTTCGTTCCTTTCGGCCTTTTCTCTCAAAGGTAGGTTCGATCCTTTGCAATGTCAAGTTAAGAAAGATTTTGGGAAATTTCTTATTATTAGTGAAAAGGGTGCGAATGGGTAATCAGCATCACTGATCTCATAAGCATCACCATAAGAGTTCTATACTCACGACAAAATGTTCGTTTTGAGTCCTCTTGTCCTAGCTAGTAGGAGTAGAGTCGGGGTTATCTTATGTCATGACATAGCTGAACTTGCACTATAAAGGGATTAATGTTTCTTAAAGCCGTGGAGCAGCTGGAGGTTTCAAATCTATGATTAGTGGAATTTGTTGTTTGTATGATTTTATGTTAATGACTTTTGGGGAAAAATAAAAAAGGCTTTTACTTTTATTGTGGACGCTGCAAATTTGAAAGCTACTCTCAAAATTGTCATGTATCGGTTAGACACATCCGATCGTTGTCTACAACTAGACAAAACCTTCCCTTTGCAGAGGAAAGGGATCTTTCAAGCAATAATGCCCATGTTCTTATCACAATGCATTTGACACGAAAACAAATTAGCATAACAAAAATATGAATTTTCTTTTCATAAACGATGGCTTGGATCTAAATACCATTGACTATGACAGGACCCCCTCTTTGCTGTTCAAAATGTTGCCTTAAATGCCAAAACGGCCCTTCAAAGTTTGTTGATTCCTTGGCCAAATATCATTCTATATACTTGCACTAAACCCTCCTTTTTATGCCTAAAGTAACATGGTCTACTATGACATGTTTCAAATCAATTATACATACGCATAACACCTAAGTAAGAGCTTAAAGTCATTTGGACAAGACTCACACTATTTCACAATCCATTAAATAATTATGACGCTCCCTAACTTATTGAGATAATGAAAATAACCTTAAAATCATTATTTAATCCAAATCCCAAATAGAAGTGGTAAAAGTTGCTATTTATTACATATGCAAGAGCCACACATTGTCGTGAAAACATAGAATCGACTGAATAGAAAGTTTTATGTTTGAGTCGATGAATAAATTTTATCAGAATGGGAAGTTTCATTATTTTAGTAGGTCTTATCTTTTGAGTGGTTTCCTAGTTTGAATAGGTTTCTTATATTATATTCCACTCTTATAAGAAGCACCTTCTTTGTGAAGAGTATGCAAGGGGAATTTGTGCTCGTGAATTACATTCCAGGTGCTGGGAGGTATGAAAATCTTGTGTTAAAATTTGGTGTAATATCTTTGTGAACAATAGTGGGTTATTTGATGTAACTGGAGCTTAGGAAACACTAAGAGTGTTCGACTAACTCGATTGTGATTAAAATTTTCATTATGTTGCTTGATTTATAGTGGAGTCCTATTTCGCTCTTTCCATAAACATACGTTATACTGACTGAATCACGTAAATTTGGTATCGAATTTATTTTCTTGCTCTGTCATTTTAGGGAGAAGAACAATGCACATGCCATAACTTTTTTATGGCGCTCACTTGAATGATGTATTAGAGCAAAATTGATCATTTGATTGCCATTTTCAACCAATTATCTTACGTGATTTTTTTTAAAATTTATATTTTTGTTATTGTTATTGCTTTCCTTTTTTTTTTTTTTTTTTTTTTTTTTTCCATTCGCCATGAAAGCCTAGGTGAGGCTACAAAGGCCCTCACCAAATCTAGGTGAGGTAGCCTCACCCGTGGCCACCCAATTTGGCAAGGGCCTTCACGGCCAAGGGCAAGGCAGCCCTTGCCTGGTGTGGCCACTATGAAGGCCCTTGCCAGATCTGGGTGGCCGCAAGCAAGGCCGCCTCAATAAATTTACTTCCCATAGAAATTGAAATTTTTGGGTGGTTGAAATTGGTTCCATCCAAACTTGTTGAACGTGTGCTCCGTTATTCAATGCCCCCAAAGCGGCTGTTGAATGAAAAGTTAAAAACCAAAGATCTCAAGCCGTGTAAAGATTACCTTTGAGAGAGATGCAGTGACGACAAAGTTATTTCTACGATAGGATAGGAGCCAGCCACTAAATCACATCTCTGTGTTTTCACGAAAAGATTTAATGATATGAGATAATGCAAAAATCCGCAATGAAGAGATGACGGACTCGTTGGTCATCATTGTAATAACCTTCCATTGAAGAAGAGGATTAAATGCTCAATGAGTAAGATTATTCACGGCTTGAATGCATTTTCATTGGATGTATATCTCTCCTCTTTCTACTTGTCCCAATTTGTTCATTTTAAGTACGATTGTTTGAGTCAATGTAACTACAAAGCCACTGGATGAAGTGAAATAATAATAAATGAAAAACATTTTTATTATTAATGAAATAATAATTTATATTTAAACATTTTTGTGATCAATCAAAATATTTTCCGTTCATTTATTTTTATAAGTGACACAAGCGATTATTTTTGAGCTAGTATTTTCCAAACCAATCGTTTTCTCGAAACAAACGCATTCTTCATTAATCTTACTATGAGGTTCCAATGAGGGCTATGTTGAACCATTTAAATTTCCACGTGTATCTGCAATTATTTGAGGGATGGAATTAGTGTGAACTTTTGACAAACACACGATTTTGAACATTCATAAATTTACTTCACCTAAAAATTAAATTTTTTAGGTGTATGAAATTCTTCCCTTCAAAACTCAAAGTGCTCTTTATTCTACACCTTCAAAGTGGGGTTGAATAAAAACCGACACTCTTGAGGCGTGCAAAGACAATCTTTGAGAGGGATGGAGTCAAGACAAAAGTCACCAATTCACATCTTTTATGTTTTCATGAAAAAGATTTAATAAGATGAGATAACGTCAAAACCTACAACGAAGAGGCGATGAACTTGTTGCTATCATCGCAACTTTGCATAGAAGAGTAGGGAAAGAAAACGCTCAATGGTGGACGCTCCAAGCGAAAGTTTCCCATATTATAAAAAGCCCTTTACCAAAACTTTCCTACATTGTCCTGGACAAAAGAAAGATTTACGAACTTGTGCGTGTTTGTTTATTAATGTCCCACATCGGCTGCGACATCCCGCTCTGTCTATTATAAGTATGAAAAGTTTGAGGTAAACAGCCAACAGGTCACTGGACGAAGTGAATGGGCCGTAGCCCAACCTCTGTTGGGCCGCGCTCAGGAAAGTCCCCGGGCCACGTGCTGCAGAGATGCGGTCTCGGGAACGAGATGGGCTTTAAGCGGTTGGAGCCCCCATCGCCACCGTGCGATGAGGCTGAGACGCGTGCGGAGCCTCCGTGGGGCTCTCCCGAAGCTGAATTGGCCGATACTCACAGTTATTCACTTGGCCCATTGGGCTAACAGAACGGGGCTTACGGTCCAGTGGCTTCTCTTTTTTAATTGCCTAAACGTGTAGGTTAAGAAAATTATTATTGAGTTCTCATTTTTTATATATATATTTTTATTTACAAGCACATAGTAATTTGTAGATAACCATGGGTTTGTTGAATTTGAATATCCATATCGTCAATGGGAAATTAACAATTTTTTTTTTTTTTGTCAACGAGGCAAACCACCACAGTGCATGTTCTAATCATGGGCTATGAGTGTCTATACCTCCACCCACTAAAATAATTAATAATTGTTCTTATAATTAAAACAAAGAAGAACGGACTTTACAAAAATGAAAAAAAGTATACTTAATTTTGCCTTTTGAGTTGAGAACGTAGTTTTGACTAATAATAGTTTGAGTAAATGCAATACACGAATTTGTTTAGAATTACCAACAAAAATGAAATTACAGCAAGAAGAGAAGTATGAACTTCAATATGCCCACTAAAGGAAAACGTCAGCATGCGAATGGATGGAACAAAAGATAAAAAATAATAATAGTAATAATCACTATTTAGTGGAACAAGATAGTTAGGGCAACGTATAAACATAGCAGACAATTAATAAAATCAAATAGTTTGGAGAAAAACAAAAGTGCAACTATAAAGAGCAAAAAATTTCGAGAAAATAGAGAGTAAGTTCAATTGAATTAAGTCCACAAAGTAGATGAAAAGCAAAAATAAAATGGCACAAACATGACTATGATGTTAAAAAAAACTTTAAAAAGCAAGAAAAATGGTAACTTGACCATCGATTTTCGAATACGTGTCTTGAATGGACGTGATTGATGGACGGACCCTTGCATCGGGGTTGGGTGAGCCCTAGCTTGGGCCTAATCAGGCTTGGCCGAGTACAACCTTATAACATAGGCTCGTGCTCGGGCCTGCCCAATGGTGCCTTTAGTCCTGAGCAGCATGGGTTGAGCCAAGAGGGGCCCACGGGCCACCGGTCCAAGTCCGGGTCTAGTATGGACCCAAACTTTGGATAGTAATTGGCATTATGTAGGGAGGTTGACTCATCAACTTAGGAGATCCAAACTTCAATCAATACATTCCCTTCTCTTGTCAAATATTCACATGAGAATATACCCACATTGACAAAACCAACATCAGAGAGAGAAATGTCACGGTCTCAAGGTTTTTGTGACCAAAGGTCTATGCTTGATAGAAGAAGACCGTCCAATGTCGCTTCTGAAACATTCTTAAGGAGGGTAAGATGGTAATTATGTCAAATTCTAGAGCATTCTTGCTTTAAATGTCAATAGTTGGTGGATGAGGAGATGTGATCTCGTCTTTTAAATCCAAAGTCAATCATCGGTTGTAATAAGGGGACTACTTGGATAAAAGGAAGCTCTCGCCCTCATTTGTAATCATTAAGATATTTCAATAATACAAAGCAGTATCTTCTAGAACTCCTCCCTAAAACTTTCTCTATCTACAATTTAAGTGAGCGAGTGAGAAATTGATTCTTGAGAAAAGCTTAACTTTGATGCTCCACTGATCTAAGAAAGCCTAAGTTGCCACACGGTCTCGATCCTAAACGATCGTAAACCTATACGGCTCTCTCTATGGACATATGTCATATTGATTGAATCATGCAAATTTGGTATTGGATTTATTTTCTTATTCTGTCTATTTTATTGTCCAATCATTGCTCTTTTTTTTTTAAGCCACTAAGCGTAACAACACTTCCCTAAGTTATTGAGATGAAAATAACCCCAAGAGAATTAATTAATCGAAATCACAAATGGAATGGGTAAAATCCAGTATTTATTAGAGGTGCAAAAATCTCATATTGTCATGAAAACACAATATTAACGGTACTAATCATAATAATCATATTTTATTCGAGCACGTGTAATTTTCCATTTGTTTTTATGTAGATTTAATTTCCTTTTTTCTACCTATTAATGTGGTCAAGCTGACTTTGATAAAAGATTTTTGTGATGGGTTTGAATCTTGATGATAATCTTTGTTTATTAATATATTCTCAATATAAATTATAATTAGAAAGAGTTCAAATTTTAACCAAAGAATTTCCCTGAGAAAAACTTGAACTAAATGATTGAATACTACAATGAGTTATTCCATATCGGACTTAAGAGAAACATCATAATTAAATTAAATGTACTTTATCAATGGCAATATTCATTTTAATTAGAATCTTGATAATCAAAATTATTAAAATGCTTGAATGTCATATGATTCTCCTAAAAAAAACAACGGACATGTAAACTTCTCTAATTAAGCATTGAAGAAGAAGAAACAACAATTTAGAAAAGACTAATAAAAATCATTATATCAAAGCTGTAGTTTTCCCTCATTCTTTTGATCATAGATGAGGGCTATTTTGGACCATTAAAAATTTCAAAGTGTATCTAAAAGTCAAAGGACATTGGCTGAGCTTTCAACAAAAACATGATTTCGAACATCAATAAATTTACTTCTCGTAGAAATTGAAATTTTTAGATGGATGAAATTGGTTCCATCCAAACTTGTCAAACGTGTGCTCTATTATTCAATGCCCCAAAGCAGGTGTGTGAAATTCTTCCCTTCAAAACTCCAAGTGCTCTTTATTCAACACTTTCAAAGTGGGGTTGAATAAAAACCGACACGCTTGAGGTGTGCAAAGACAATCTTTGAGAGGGATGTAGTCAAGACAACGTTAGTTTTATAATGAGACAAAAGTTACGATTCACATCTTTTGCGTTTTCATGAAAAGGATTTAATAATATGAGATAACGTCAAAACCTGCAACCAAGAGGCAATGAACTTGTTGCTATCATTGCGCCTTTGCATGGAAGAATAGGATAAAGACACTCGCGCTCAATGGTGGACACTCCGAGCAAAAGTTTCCCATATATAAAAAGCCCTTTACTAAAACTTTCCCACATTGTCTTGGACAAAGAAAGATTCATGAACTTGAGCGCGTTTTGATTATTCTGTCCCACATCGGCTGTGATGTCCGACTTTCTCTAGTTTAAGTATGAAAAGTTCGAAACAAAGCGTTATATAGCCAGTGGATGGAGGGAGTGGGGCCGTATCCCAATCTTTATTTGGGCTGGGCTCAGGAAAGTCCCCGGGCCACGTGCTGCAGATGCAGTCTTAGAAACGAGATGGGCTTCGAGGGTTTGGAGCTCCCATCGCCGCCGCGCGATGAGGCTGAGACGCGTGTGGAGCCTCCGTGGGGCTCTCCCGAACCTGAATTGGCCGGTGCTCACAGTTATTCACTTGGCCCATTGTTCTAACAGAACGGGGCTTAAGCTCCACTGGCTTCTCTTTTTCAATGCTTAAACGAGGAAAATTAAGATAATTATCATTGGGTTCTTATTTTTATATATTTTTTAATGCACAAACACTAGTAACTTTTGAGTAGATGCAATCCGCGAATTTTTTTTAGAATTATCAACAAACAAGAAATTACGGCAAGGAGAGAAGTATGAACTTCAATATGTCAACTAAAAGAAAACGTCAGCGTGTGAATGAATGAAACAGAAAATGTAAAAGGAAGAATCACCAGTTTAGTGAAAAGATATAGTTAGGGCAACATACAGACATAGTAGAGAATTAATGAAATCAAATAGATTGGAGAAAAAAAAAGTGCAACTATGAAGAGAAAAAAATTTCAAGATAAAAAGAAAGTAAGTTTAATGGAGTTACATCGACAAAGTAAATTAAAATGAAAAAAAAAAAGAGGCACGAACATGGTTGAAAATTTAAAGAAGCAAGAGAAAGGTAACTCGACCATTGAGTTTCGAATACTTGTCTTGAGTAGAGTTGATCGATGGATAATCGACCCTTCCATCGAGGTTGGGTGAGCTTCAGCTCGAACCCAATCAGGCTTTGGCCTAGTACGGCCTTGTAATGTAGGCCTGTGCACGAGGCCTACCCAATGGTGCCTTCGGTCCTAGATGGCACAAGTCTAGCCTAGAGGGGCCCACAAGCCACCGGCCGAGATCAAATCTAGTCCCGGCGTTGAAGGTTGGATATTAGTTGGCAATGGCAAAAAGGTTTGATGTTTGGTTCAACATTCCCTAATGAGTTTTAGCCTTTAAAACTCTTTGGGGAATCTTTGAACTGCTTGTTTTGCAACCATTATGAAATAGTTTTTAAATGAAAGTTAGCATTGGGAAGGTGAAAGCTCAAAACTAGTGACTAGCTTTGAGCTTTCAGTATTTGACCAAATGTTGAAACTTATTTTTTTTTCTTAAAACTATCATCACTTATTCTTCAAATTTATAATTTTGCCCTTGTTATTATTTTTTTAAATGCCAAAATAATGCTAAAAAAAATAAATACTAAAAAAAAATAAAATATATATTAAAAAAAATTTATTATTTTTTTTTCTTATTGTCAAAAAAACTATCATCACAATTTTTATTCTTCAAATTTCTAATTTTTTCCCTTGTTATTATTTTTTTAAATGCCAAAATAATGCTAAAAAAAATTAAAAAATTAAAAATATATAAATACTCAAAAAAAATAAATATATAAAAAAAATTTATTTATATATTTGATTTTTTTAGCATTATTGTCAAAATTTATATTTAAAAATTTGTATAATTTTTTTTTTCAATTTTAAACAAATGAAATTTTAAAAAAAACTAGTATTAATCATGCAAATGACTTTTCAAATGTGTTTTCTATCAAACGGCATTTTCTCAAAATTGCTTTTCAAAGCATAATTTACTAAACGGCATTTGTATTTGTCTAAAGTCTTTTAGGCTAAATTATTTTGCATTTTCCTAATGAGTTTTTAAAATGCTGAACTAAACGCACTAAACTTGTCAACTCAAGATATCCAAACTTTTACCAATATTCACATGAGAATCTCCCAACATTGACAAAACCCAACGTCATCTTACCACCACCTAATCACAAGAGATCATCCCTTTTAAGAGTGAGCAAGATGGACCAATCGAACTAGAATTGCTTGGAATTAGCTAGTTTGGTCCGATTCCCTATTTGTAAAAGCAGCTTGGACTGATCTCTTTTTTTTTTTTTTTAAATGTTTCACGTGCACTTCTTTTTCTCTTTTGGTCTTTTCCTTACCCTCACGACCGGTTCTATTGGACCACCCAAAAAGAAGGACCCGACCGATTCGGTCCGGTCCCCGGTTCCGGAGGTCGATCCCTAATCCCTCCCATCTTACAAAGACACAAGCAAAGAGTCAAAGACCGAGGATCAAACCAGAACGGATCGTCCCACTGCCATCCCCGCTTTTTGTCCTTCGGACGCTTCGATGCGGATTCCCACCAGCGATGTTTCCCTCGGTTTTCACGGGCAGCTTGCAGAGCCAACGCATGGGACAGTCCCGCTTCCCTGTGCGCCCGGATAGAACAAGGCACGCAGCTTTCGAAGCCGACTGCCATTTTCTTGATCGACTTTTATACTCGAGATCGATTGCAACTCATGCCCGCCGCGACAAAAATGGTGGAACAATCATGCCGGCAAACCATGAAACTGGAAAAAAAAATAATAAGAACCCTTCATTAGCAAGGACAGATATAGCATGCAACCTCGATTTTCTCAGCCCAGCACGGTGGCAGGATTCCAGGATGGAGTCGTCCGACGAGGAGAGACCGGGGAGTACTTGGATGGAGCAAGAAACGCGGGAGCGAGGGATTTGCTGAGGGCCAAGATCGCCGAGCTCGCCAGAACGAAGGACGAGATCAAGAAAGCCAGAGACGGAGCGATGCAGTCGTGGCTAGACTCTCGCCCTCTTCTCGACGAGCTCGAGAAGCTGCAGGCCACGGTCGAGGGCGCCCGGAGCAGGGCCTCCGTGTCGAGCGTCCTCGCCTCGGAGCTGCAGTCCCAGCTCGAGTCCACAGGGGCCTCCATCCAGGCCAAGAAGAGGGATGAGCTCGAGGGGACGAAGGCGGTCAACGAACTCACTTTGGAATTAGATCGGACGCGCCGGGGGACGGACGCGCTCAAGCAGGAGATTGACGAGGGGCGGCGGGTGAGGCAGAAGCTCAAGCAGGTCCTGCGAGTCAAGCGGCAGAAGCTCCGAGCTCTCCAGCTCGGGATGCGGGCGGTGAGGGTGGAGGCGGAAGGCGCCAGAGAGTCGGAGGCAGAGGCAGCCCGGCTCGTGAGTTGTGCCGAACGAGAGAGCAGCCTCGTGACGTTGAGCGGGGAGGAGTACTGGGAACTGGTGCGGCGGGCCGAGGAGGAGGAGTCACTAGCGGAGTGGCGGGTCGCGGCGTCGATGGAGCAGAAGCAGGCGGCAGAGGGGAGCAGGAACCTGGCTCTGGCGAGGCTGAGGGACGCGAGAGGAGGGAACGGGTTGAGCAGGAGAGTGAAAGAGGAGGAGAAAATTGAGGAAGAAGGAGATTCGAGAGATGGGGTTGAAGGGAAAGTGAGGGCGAGAGAGAGTGTCTTTCCTAAAGCTCGAGCGAGAGCAATGGCGGAGGAGGCCGATCATGGAGGAGGAGGAGGAAGAGGACGGCAGTCGGGACGGACGGGAAGCGATGGCAAGAGAAAGGCGGCGAGGAGGAAGAAGAAGGAGAAGAAGCGGTCGTCGATTTTTCATAAAATAAGAAAGTTTCTTGCGAAAAGTATCGCGAAAATCTTCGGCTGATTTTGGACCGAAAGTAATAAATGCATTTGCCCTTTGTAAATCAATGCGGACATCGTCTGTTTTGTGGTTTATGTTTGGCTTTCGCTGGCTGATTTCTCGATGCTACAGTTGTTTTTTTGACTGCTGGTCATCGGGTGAATGTTGTCCGTCTCGCTCTGGCTCATAATAGCTAAGCTGCGATCTTTCCCGCTGCCTCGTGCTGCCGGTAATTTGGCCGTGATTCACATTACAATGCTAGTGATGGATCAATACACTTCAAGATGTTGGCGCTGCAGTGTCGGTCGCGCTTGCGTTGTAGCACTTTTGGCTAGCAGTTCTAAGTCAGATGCGGTCCTCAGGTCAAGCCAGTTCATTAGGACTAGTGTGTTTTCCATTAGAGGTGATCAGGGTTATTGGAGTTGAAGATCTTGCAGGCTAGTCTGAATCCAAACTACTCGCCGGCCATGGTTCAGGTAGTGCTCGCTTTGAACTGGTATAAAATTAGTTCGTAATGCCCTGAAACAAGCAGCAAATCTCCCTCTCAGTTTAATGCTGGTTGTCGGAACTGCTCCCGGAGGAGATCTTTTGCCTTTTGAAGGAAGCAAGTAGTTCGAATCATTGCAGCAATCTTATTTAGTGATACGATACCGCTTCTTCCCAGTTCAATTCCTTGTACATATCTATATGGTCCTTTCTGGGTTCACAAGGACTGGAGGTTGGCCGAAAATTATTAGCAGTGCAAATGTTAATGCCTTTCTTAGTTTTGTGTGCGAATGAAATTTGGTCTTCCTTGAAGATTGGAGTTTTCAGGAATGCCTTCGTATGAATCTGATGCCGACAGTTCAAGTTGTCGGCTCGGTCAGTCTGTAAACTATTTATTGGACAAAGAGAATGATGGATCGCAGTCGACGTCTATGAGATTTTCCTTTCCATTTTTAACATCGAAGTAGTCTCGTACATCCGAGATTATTTAGTCGGATTGCATAAAGTTGCTCGTCGTGCCACTGATTACGCCACACTAATTGCACAATACAGTTGATTAATCTACAGAAACTGTAGTTTCACACTTGCGAATAACTTCGACCTACCTTCAGCTAGTTCTTGTCCTTGCATGCTTAAGGCTTCTAGTTCACCGCCCTACAGTTCTTCCTAATCTGACCATTCTGTCCGGTGAGCACGCCGATATTGGCCATTTTTACCATCGACGCTCCGAAATCCCTCCAAAACAGAAAGGGGTACTTGCTATAGTACATGACCGCCGCGGCAGTTCTGTTGTCGCCCATGAGGGCTTGGTCCGACTGGAGCAACCCGGAGTTGTTGATGAGGTTCTTGAAGTAATAGTTGTCGAATTTATCGGATGTTGTGTCTAAAGCAGCCAACTTGGTGTCAGAGTCGTCCTGGTTGGGGCACGTCACTTGTAGATTTTGCAGAAACGATGTGTCTAGTGCTGGGTCAGGCTTGCCGGAGCCGCCGAAGTTGAAGAGCCTCGTCTTGAACGTGAAGCATTGAGCAAAGCCTATTGTATGCGCACCTGCGCATCCCGAAATAAAGAGCGCAAATTGGTCTTATCATCTTACCTAGATAAATAATATTAGTTGGTAGTTGTAGAGATAGATATGAACCTGAAAGCACTACCACATCCTTCATGTCAAGGCCCTTAGAGGTGAACTTGGCAGTGATGTTTTCCAGGGGCTCCAAGGGTGAAGGTAGCTGCTCGTTGGCGGCGCTATCGCTCGAACTTAAACCGTCTCGGCGCCCCAAGGGCACTGCATAAAATTGCCCTCCTGTCTAAAAGATATAAAAGAAAAAAGAAAGTGCAAATGCACGTTCGTTTAGTGACAGAGAGTCAGAATGAGCTGGTCGAAAGGCGAAGCTAGCTGTTCTCATGAAGAGCGGATACACAACAGCAGAGTTGATTACCAAATAAACAGCTTCTCTTGCGGCTAGAGTGAGAATATCAGCACAAGAAACCATGGCCGGGCATGCTTTTTCCACATTCGCCTTGATGGCATCAATGACCTCGAAACCTCTCGCTGAATTCCGATTGGCAAATGCATTCTTCTCTCCCTTTATTGTGCTTGTATCATCTAGCAGGACCGAGCCCTCACATCCCTGACCATGCAAAAAAGAAAAGATGTTTACAGGAGAGTTTGCAATTTGGTTCATCAGTAACGGTATAGCTTAAAGCATTTTTTAATCTTTCAGCACGCTCAATCGAGGCTTCCAAAAATGTAGCTGTCTAAATCTTATGATGTTTGTCACACACAAACCAATTTAAACTTTAGTCCAAGTTACCAAAAAAAAGAAAGTTTCAGATGTGCCAATTGACACCACCCAGGGGAAGCAATCGAAGAGTTTCAATTACATTGACAAGACAATCGTGGAAATGTAGGCGCAAGATAGACGCAGCCATCCTGGTCTCGTTCGCCATAGCCGACCAAACGCCGTACCGGACAAGTTTCGTCAGATTGGGACAAGAGTCGTCATAGAACTTATAATCGAGCTGAGAGGAAACGAAAAGGCTGCAGAACAGGATGCAGAAACATGGAAACCATGAAAATTTAGAGCTGTACTTCATATCTTCGCAACAAACAACCACAGCTATTTTGTTACTGGTTTGTGTGACAAGTGGTAGAGACCTCGGATCAGCACAAGCAATTTATACAAGAAGAGCTAACACAGATCAGTAGGAACTGAGTGTCAAATTGGGAGCTAACCACATCAGCGAGTGGAAGGGCCATTATTAGACGTCACGTTTGTCTGAGTTCGGTGCAATTCCACAATTCTGGTTAATGGGGAGAGAGAGGGAGAGAGAGAGAGAGAGGCATAGGAAAGTGGCAAATGATGCATTTTTCCAAGAAAGAACAGTGATTAGTCCATAAAGTGCACCTCACTCTCAAAGTTGAAAATAATCTCCCATATGAAGAAAAAAAGATCAGCTCTATAAAGAGACGTACCCATTTTCATCAGTCAGTAACTAGGTGCATGTATATTATAGCGACAAATAGCTATTAAAAATTGCCAAAAGTCTTGAATGATTATCTGCAGTGTCTTAGTGGAATGATTCACTATGCACCAGCAGTAAAGCTCCAGCAGCCATGCAAGTAATGGTGGTCTGAAAGTCAAGTATCATACGGTAGCAAAAGCGAATTGTTGTGCTCTGCAAGGGCAGATTAGGGGTCCAAGCGGCGACATCAATCTCTGATATGTCAATTTTTTTCCTAAAGCCAACAAAAGAGTAGGTGTTTGGCATCAATCTGGCCAGCATTTGAATAAGGCCTCTGAAGGCCAAATTTAGATTGACCTCTCTTCAAAATGCAGAATTACTTGATAGAGATGATGATAGGAACAAAGAAGAATCAAGAATCCTTTTTACTCATCTACATGAGTAGAAAATGACTAAGTCTGCAAATCTTCCAGCTGGAATAAAGTTTCTTTGATTGGGTCATGAAAAATCCCTAGTTGTTTTATAGATTTTTCAACAGATGATCTCAGAAAATGCCTTATTCTGAGTCCAATTTTGACATGTTATTGGACCCTGCACAATGTTGTTCCATGAGTTTTTGTCTAGAATTTGGGGGCAGCTTCAACATTGTTCTATGGATCTCAATTATTTCAAGCACACGATTTTTGCCCTGCATGAAGACTGATGTTCATGTGCAGAAGCGGTTAAAAAGGCAAGGCTTATAATCAGAATCATCATTGTCATTCATAACCTGCCATGGTAAAATGGAGCAAAAAACAGCATATCTCTTTTGTCTGTGGAGAGAAAGGAAACTGAAGGACGAGGACGTCTAACTTCCCTAGATAAGAATCGGACTTATTGCAGCTCCATTGTCCAGTAGTTCATAATATACCAGTGTCTAGAACACAAATGGAATCACTCAATTGAGTGCATTTTGACAGAGAACGAATGGATCAGATGAGGTTTACCTTATTTCTAGAAGCCACTCAGTCGTGTCCTAGAGCCATCAATAGGATCTTAAAGCCATGCTGGCTCAATGTGGGCCCCGGTTGTGCGACAAACATTGGAAAGCCGAGAAAAGTTGCAACAAGCTCTCTAGATGGTCAAATCCACTCGAGAACTGTCAACTTCAATGATGTTAGGACATCAAACTAGCACAAGACTTGAGATGAGTGCAAAAGGTCACATTGAATGACACAGAATTAGCACTGAGAACTTTTGATGCTGGTAAGGTGCGCGCGCGAAGGTATGTGTGCTCTCACCAACTCAACTTGATTTTTGCTGGTGCATTATTCTCACTGATCAACTTAATCATCGAATGACCAATATTGAATTGGATCTTCGACAGCACTCAGTTTGTGCTTTGCAGATCAAATCCAAATCCTCCAACACAAATGCAAAACCTTGACAAAATTACCTGCTGTCAATTGCAATGGGGACTAAACTGCTGAGACCATTTTAATTGCATAAAAAGATCTTTAAAAGTTCTTTTGTGCTATGTGGACTGGTTTCTCTAGTTTCATATGCATTTTCCTTTATAACTTTTCTTTTCCTCTTCTTATGGTAATCACCTAAGATGTTTAGTATTCTCGAACAACTCGAATTTCTTTTCTTGCAGTAGATGAATCCTTGTGCCAAGCGCCGATTCTGATCCTTGCATAGTTCCATTAGAAGGTTGGGCAGGCGGTATATTTCAGTAACCTCTTTATTATGGCAGATACATGATTTTGCCATTGAAAGGACACTGGACTCCGAGCAAAAGAAAGAGCCAGAGTCAGAGGCCCCTTATAGGGCTGCGAGACCGATATGCAAGTCTTAGATTCAACTCTAATAGGCTTCAGCGCTTTTATTTCTTCGAACTTTATCAATGACATTTAACCTAACTCGCTAACTCGCAGATAACACTGGTAGGTAACTTTAGGTCTTTTAAGGAGACTGAACTATATTGACGCTGCCACGAAATCAGATGTCATCTTTGCACTCTGCCCGTCATCTAGCTTGGCCTATAAATATCAAATTTCTCAAGTAGCCCTGTTCAAGAAGCAATTGCAAGCTCTGATACCATTTGGTACGAGTCATGCGACATTAGAGTTACCACTAACTGCCTACCGGTAAGGTAACAGAGCTAGAAGATCTCATCAATGAACTCAAAGCTTCCTTAGTGTGCATCATTCTAATCTTCTCTCTGTCGTTACAATTTTATCAGATGTCTATCACCAGACAATCAACTCAAACGTTTCTCCTAGAAGCAGTACGGGATAGAGAGAGAAAAAAGGGCTCGAAGCACAGGTGATGCAGAGCACAGGAAATTGTAATCCGGACTCACAGATTATCGGACCTTAACCTTTAGTATTGACTTTTATTCTCATGTTAATATGAAAGCCATCCTGGACTAGAGCCATCTCAAACACGAGATCACAGAACAGAGATTTTCTTGCATCAGATAACAAGCCAGGAAAAAAATTTAATCTCTAACTGAAATCCAGTGCTGCACAAACATCACAGAACAGTTCAGAGAGAGGGAACCCAATAACTAGCAACACATTTCTCTCTCAGCGAGTTCTACAATTCTTTTGCTAATTTAGAGAAACCGTAGATCAGAACGAATGGTAAGTCTTCCATATCAGTCGCCTCGAGCCCGCTAGCAAAGGTTGCAGAAGATGTAATCGAGGCAGCTGTCCGAACAGTCAAAGCAGCAGGAGCAACTGCATCCCAAGATCAACCAAACCGCAACGTTTCGAAAATTTGAGAGACAGAAAGGGACCCAACTTTTCTAGAATAAGAACTCCACAAGACCCGAAAGGAAAAAAAAAAGAAAGAAAATTCATAGTTACCACTCGTTGATGGCTTTGTCCTGTCCGTCCTCTGTCACTGAGTAATTCTTGCTAATGTTCTGGGTCGGAGGTGGCTCCATCTCTCTCTCTCTTTCTCTGTGGATGCTGTTGAGGTATGACGCTTCTTCTTCTGCTTCTTCAACGAGGAATTTGATGGACAGGGATGGGGAAATCTGGAGATGATGGTGGGGGGATATTATGTTTCACGTGATTGCACTAGCGAAGAAAATAATCGATATTCCTTTCTTTTTCTTTTTTTTCAATTACTTAATATATTTCTAAAGGTTGAAAGGCAATATACTTTCCGCGACCTTGTGTTGACCCAAACCATGATTGAAAAATGTCAAATAAAGAAAAGATAAAGGAGTTATTCCATCGAAATTGCCAGCATGCAAAAGTGGAATGAATGACCGGGGAAGTGCTGGACTTGTGAAGGTTTCATTTTATTGTATGTTTTCGTGTTTCATCTGACACCGGACTTATGGAGGTGAGAGGCTCGATGGGGTGTTTTTTTATTATCTTTTTCTTCGGTCCATTCATGTCGATTATAATATTCAAATGAAAGTGCATGATGTGGACATTGCAATACCAATCCACTCATAAAGTAGACACACACACACACACACACACGTTATCGTCCCTCTAAACTTTTTAACATGTTTGTTTTTATTCGCATTTATATTTTTATTGAAAAAAATTTGCAAGAACCATTTCCAAATTGTATTTTCTCTTATCAAGTACCTCCTCACATTTCAAAACGTATGATTATCATTGTCGCTCTTTACATTCAATTTCGAGTTGTATCTCTCACCCACATAAAAGTTTATTAAATTGTCGATTTCTTTCTCAAATTACCCCATTCAAGAAAAACTCCATGCCCACCGATCTCTCCTAGGATAGACCTAACGTCAGTCTCCCTCTCTCCTGTGTGCTCCATTGCCAAACCTCCGGAAGATTGACCAAGTTAATTACAATAAAAATTTGAAGCATCCATTATTATCATGCAAATACCAAGAAAAAAGCTCTTTAAATTATTATTCTATGGAGTATTATCTTTGCCTTGAACACATGGAATACTTAGCAAGTACATCTGATTACTTCTTGCTCAGAAGATCTTCACGCAAGTTAATAATTGGGGATAAGTACAGAAGAAAGCAGTTATGAAGGAAAAATAGAAATATAATGGGTATGGAAGAAGCACCAAGAGTTTAAAAAAAAAAAGAAGAAAAGTTCTTTGTTAGAGGGCCAAGAGTAAATTTGTCGTTTAATAAATTCAAAACCAAACAAAAGAAAAGAAAAAATAATAATAATAATAATGATAATAATAATAAATAATAATAATAATAATAATAATAATAATAATAATAATAATAAATCAAGAGGTGAGCCCCACAACTAACCTAGTCTTGGTTGTGCGGGCAGAATTACAATCGAAATTTTTTATAGTTCTAAAAACATTTTCAAGTGAAACCCAGGGATGTTGTCGTCAATCAGCGTGATAAGGAGTGTCTGTAGCATAAAAAGTTGTAAAAAGCTTGAGGCTCTTCTTCTTTCTTATGTTGATATAACTAGTTATGAGAAGAACTTAACCGTAAACAACTACAAGTCATCTACGACCAAACCTCTGTAGTAATCCTTAAAATATTTAACATATTGTTATCCACGTAACTTCATTGCTTAAGCTGAAACTTAGTCAACATGCAAATACATATTGTCACGGTACGCGTCATCGTCATATAAGAAGTAAATTAATCACTAGTTCACATATTCTTGGAAGAAAATACATGCAAAATTCAAATCTCACATCTATCTCCTCAAGAAATTTGTCTACCATCTTAATATGGTATTTTTCATAGTGAGTGCCAACTCAGCTTTTGCCCTTCCCCAAAATTGGAAGTGGAATCTCTTGGTCATCAGATTGACATTAGATGGTCGGCTATATTTTAGACTAGCGTGACCAGGTACGAGGAATCTTAGTATTATTCCTCATTAGTGTGGACAGATTGACAAAGTCGGTACTTACCAATTAGGACCTGTTTTAGTGGAATTGGGCTGGAGGTGACTAATCATTCCTTTTCTTCCCTGACATACATCGATAACATTTATCAGATTGAATATTTATATAGGTGAACCACCGACCTTAGGTGTAAAAGGAAACAATTATAAAAGAAAACAAACTTTTAAATTTTTTTAAAGGGATCATATGTTTTGAAGATTTGATGCTTTATAAGGGAACGAATGGGGATTTTTGTGGACGAGGAGATTTGAATCGACCGCCGGTAAGCGACATATTAAGGATATTTTCCATTTAACTTAAGGAGTTATTCAAGTTATTGCGTGTTTGTCTTTTTCACTTAAGGATGCGTTTGTTTGTGTTTTATTAAAAAATGTTTAGGGAATAGAAATAAAAAAAAAAAAATTATTTCTATTTCAAGGACAATTTTTGACTAAAAAACACATTTGGTAAACTTGTTTGGGAATAAAAAAGAACCAAAACATGTTTAGTAAATTTGTGTTTTTTTTTTGTTTCTTTTAATTTTTAATATTTTATTTTATTTTTCCTTTTTTTCTTTCTTTTTATTTTTTTTTTTTTTCTTTTTTTTCTTGTTTTGGCCGCCGAGGCTCGCCGCCCTAGGCGAGGCTAAGCTCGTCCGGCCATCGGCCGCTCGGCGGTGGCCCTAAGCAACTCCGAGCCTCGCGGTGGCTAGGCGAGCTCGGCCCACCGGGGCTGGTGACGCCAAGGCCCTCCGGCGATTGGCCAACCAAAAAAAAGAAAAAAGAAGAAAAAAAGAGAGAAAAAATATGAGATAGAAAATTTGTTCTTAAAAATTGTTTGAAACAATAAACAATTTTTTTTTTTTTTGTTTCTTATTTTTGTTTCAAATGTGTTCCCTAGAACAAAAAATAGATTTGAAAAAAATACAAACAAACGCGTTTATATTCTTTTTTTGTTAGAAACAAAAAAAAGGGAATTTTTGTTCATAAACAGAAAAAAAGAAATACAAACAAATAGGGCCTAAGTCTTATGTCCAAATCACCAATGCGCATTCTCTTGGGCTTTTTCACCTAAGACCATGGGCTTGTATGCCTTGGTAATTAACCAGCCGTTGTGGGACTGATGGATATCGTATATAGTGAGGATCTAATCGGGCGCTCAATTAATATCGGGCATTCCACTTTTAGCAAAAGAAAGATATTTTACAAGCTAGAGAATTGCGAGTTTGTTCTTCGCGTTATGGCATTTGATTATGACTTACACTTATAACAAGTAAGACTCAAATGAGGCATTCTAGCGACAATTTAGGTTGAAAGCCTCTAGATAATCTTTTATATTGAAAATTCCTGTCGCCATAGCTAATCAACGGCGATGAAAATTTGTCTTCGTCCTAGAAATCTTATGTCAATTGATTTAGAAAAAGGAAAAATAAAAATTTGTTATCCACAAAATTACTGCAAATCTCAATTATGGTTACTTACATTTCTAATTTTTCACTCTCTTTCTTCTTTATCCATTCAAAACTTAATGTTAAACATTTTTTTGTAAATTATAATTTATTGCCTATCATTTCGAGTCATTAATTATATATACTCATGTTGTATACTAATGAATAATTCTGATTTAACAAAATCAGGACTACGAATGATGACTTGAACTATTTGGAGTACTTGGAATATGAAATTCGAAGTCGCATCTGTTACCTCGATTCAACTTCTTCCCTATTTCGGCTTGCCAAGATTCCTCTTCGTGGCAGATTGGATCGGGCCGAAAAGTTTCGTGGGCCAACAGGATGAGGCCCATAAATATTTATGAACCGTTGGCTAGATTGGAAGCATTTTGTTTGGGCTGCTGGGTCAAATGTCTTAGGATTAGTCGGATAAGTAAAGACTTTTATTCAGTATACTAAGGGCGCATTTGGCAACCAGCCAACAGTGAAAATTTATATTTTTTTGTTCCCGAGAATAGATTTGGAACATAAATTTGTTTGATAAATTTTTTGTTTCCGAGAACAAATTTCTATTTTTTTATTCTTGGAAGTAGATTTGGAACATAATCGAGGAGTAGAAAAAAAGTTGATTTTTTGTTTCTGAGAACAATTCTAGAATCAAGCCAACCTATTTTTCTCTTTTCTCTTCTTTCTGATTGTTCTTCTTCCCTCTCTCTTCTTCTTCAACTACAGCCGCCACCGTCGCCGGTCACTAGCAACCGGTTGGCAAGGTTTGGCGAGCTAGCTAGAGGCTCACCAAGCCAAGGCGAGGTTCGGCAAGGCCTGGCAAGCCTTGCCGGTGGCCAGGCAGGCCTCCCTCGGTCATTGACGAGCCTCACCCAGCCGCCAGTGGGGATCAACCTCGTCAGGCCACCATGAGGTTGGCGTCATTGGGCCAAGGCGAGGCCGACCTTGCAGTAGCCTAGCGAGGTCAAGCCTCACCGGTAGTTGGGTGAGCTCAGCCTCGCTAGATTTGGGCGAGGTCGCTCGCCCAGCCAAGGCACAGCCGAGCCTCGCCCAGCTGTCGGTGAGGCTTGGCTGGTGAGGCACAGCCTCGCCAAGGGCTAGTGACGCTCCGGTGAGATCGCCGGCCCTCGTTTGGCCGGTTGCTGGTCATCCCAAGGTCGGCGACCAGTAGACCTTGAAGAAGAAGAGAAAGAAAAGAAAAAAATGAAAAGAAGAAAAAAGTAATAAAATTACTTAAAAAATGATTTGGATTATAAATTTTCATAATAGAACCAAACGCAATTCTATTCCGAGAATAAAAATTTTGGATAATTACCAAACGGCTTAAAATGCTTAAAAATTGTTCTTGGGAACAAAATCAAAAAGAATAATTTCTAATAAGAAATTGTTCCCGAAAACATAATGGTTACCAAACGTACCATAATAGTGTAAAAAAAAATAGTTACACGAGCAGGGTTTGGGTGCTAACATGTTTAATTTTTTTTAATTTTAGTATATGTAGTTATTCTATTAATAGATGAAAGTTTCTACTCCGTGATTAATTGTGTAAAAACTCTTTTATACTAACCATGTATCTCACATAATATTTTGTTAACAAAAGCTATAGGGAAGTGGACGAGATCCCTTTCTATTCTTCTTTTAACACCTTATTTCATTTCTTACCATGATGCCATGTTTAGTTGGAGAGTAATGGTGATCTAAATTCTCCTCCTCCTCAACGCGGATGACACATTACCATAATTAGGAATTGGGGCAGTTTTTACACCAACTTGATAGGCATCCTAAGTCAGATTTGAGTTGTCAGATCTCACAAGGCCCACGTAAGACCCAACATTTTCAATGTCCATTTTGTCATTCTATCAGGGCATTGAAAAAATATTCTCTCCAATGTCAAGCCCTGTGGTCAATTGTTCCTCTCTATCGCCTATGTAGCTTCCTCTCTACCGCCTTTGTAGCTTTCTCTACCTCCGGTGTAGAAATGGTTGCTCCTCTACTATTAACCTCGAAATCTCCCCATACTAACATGTTTAATCCTCCCTAGCAACCTCTTCCACCCATCTAGCGCTTCTGTTCTTCACCTTTCTTATCTTTCATCCCGGATTGAAGAAAACCCACAAAACCCTAATACCTAAATCAACATTCCACCCGTTTGGCGTTTCCCATCTCCACCATACCTGTCTTTCATTTTAGATTGAAGAATACCCACAAAACCCTAATACCCAAATCGACTTTCCACCCATCTGGCATTTCCTTTTACTCATTCTAATTTTTCAAGTCTCTATCACTTTTCTTCCATCACAAATCCCACCCTTTGACCACCTCATTTGGTGCTTCAATCTAACAACCCGATAACATTGTAAGAGCTCCCTTCAAGCTACCTATTGCTACGCCAAAGAGTGTGTGTTCTCCAGGGCTCAGCATTGCAAATCCTCCTCATTAGGGTAATCTTCTTACTATAATTTTCTCGGACAATAGTTGTGGATTGTTATTCTCTTTATTGTCCTGTACAAGAGAAATCGAAATGGATCATGAGCATGATGAAGAAAGAAGAATGGCAGCACTATGCAAAAGTCTTGACAATTTGTGGTCCGAAGATGATATTGTTGATGTGCGAGATGGTATTTCTAAAGAAAAACTAAATGAATGCAAGCTGACTTTGTTTGGGAAGCTATACTCTAAGCCAAATGTGAATTTTCAAGCTTTCCTTAATACTATGTAGAGAGCTTGGAAGACTGAAATGTGGAATGCACCTTATTAGAGCTAGGGTTTTTCTCGTTTTCCTTTGCCTCGAAGCTGATAAATAGAGGGTTCTAAACTTAGGGCCGTGGTCATTTTCCAGCAATCTTTTAGTTTTGTAGCAATGTCTTCCAGATATTCCTAAATTATGCTATGAGTTTACCCATTGTGTTTTTTGGGTACACCTTTATGGTCTCTTATTTGGTTGAGTTACTCACGAAGTTGTAAAGGATGTGGCATCGAAAATTGGAGAAGTCATGGAGATGAAATTAGAAGCCAAAGGAAATAGCAATTACAAGGTAGGCAAAGCAAGAGTCAACCTGAACCTAATTGCCCCTTTAAAGACCGAAGTCATTATTAACTTGGGTAGAAAAATGGTTTGGGTAGAATTTAAATACAAAAGACTCCCGCACTATTGTTACTCTTGTGGAAGAATCGAACCTCCATTGAATCTGAATAGGTCCGTGTGGTTTTGCCACATGAGATTCTCCAAGTTCTCAGTGAGGTTGTCATTCTGAATTTGCTGAATAATCTCCTGGGGATATTTCTAGCTTTGCAAATCTTTGATCTTCTCAATCTTGTATTTCACTCCATAATTGAGCATATGAAAAACAGGCCTCTTGATGTACATGTTGATTTCGGCTGGTGCTTTTGGTCTTGATAAGAAGTCAGCAAGCACATTCTTCTTTCCAAGAATATGTTTGGTTTCAAAGGAGTATTTTGAGAACCATTCAGCCCATCGAAGTAGTTGGGAATTCGGAATCTGCTTTTGTTTAAACTTGGTCATCTGAGGGAAAGATGCAATGTCTAATTCTACCAGGAAGTGATGGCCGATGAGATGAAACTTAAATTTTTTGATTCCATTCTTTATTGCTAAGATTTCTTTGAAAGTGGAATTGTAATGCATTTCAGCTAGAGAAAACTTTCCACTTTTATGAGCACAAAGGTGTCTCTTACCATTAATTTCTTCGAACAAGATGGCTACCTAGTATTCATCACTGGCGTCAGTTTGAAGAATTCTTTTTATTGTTAATGGTATTTGCAATGATGGGAGATCCTGCATAATCTCCTTAAGCTCATCAACTGCTTTAGTCTGGGTTTTTCCCCAAAGTGGGGGATTCTTCTTTAGCATGGATTGCAAAGGAATCATGAGCTTTGCAATGTTTGGGACAAAATCCCTGAGATAATTAATTATCCCAAGAAATTGCTAAACTTATTTTGTATTGAAGTTATCTTCAAAAAACTTCAATAATTCTTGAGCAATATGTGGTCCTGGGTAGTACGTACCTTTGTTGAGGTGCATACCAAGAAATTCAATCTCTGTTTGAACAATATTCATTTTCCTTTGAAAAAGCATAATGCCATGCTTTTTGACGATTTCTGCGAATTGCTCAAGGAGTTGGCAGTGTGACTGTTCGTCAGGACTGTAGAGCAGAATGTCGTCAATGTATACGGCTGCACTTGATAAGATTGGTTGGAAAATACAACACATGGCTTTTTGGAAAAGGAATGGTGCTACCTTTAAGCCAAAAGGAAGTACTTTCCACTGGAAGTGCTGGTTTGTGATACAGAATCCTGTCTTGGATCTCTCTTCAGGATGGATGCCCAATTGCCAAAATCCGGCTTTGAGGTCAAATTTGGAATAGATATGGGCCTTGGTTAGACCAGCAAAGAGAGAGTCTCTGGATGGTAAAGGGAATTTATCATCTTGGAGAAAAAGGTTGAGAGGTTGATAGTTGATTACCAATCTCATTTTTCCCCTGTTTTGCTCAGAACGCTTATTGACGTAAAAGGCTTCGCAGGCCCATTGAGAATCGAAGATTTCAATAAGGCCTTGTTGCAATAATTCTGAACATTCCCTTTGAGCTAAAGCCAAATGTTCTGGCTTCATTCCCATGTGACTCGCCTTAGTTGGATTTATATCTTCATTCTTCTTGAAGGGAAGACGAACAAAGAACTCTGGATTTTCCCATAAATGATGGGAACATTTTTGAGTGAATTATGAATAGGATTTCGAACAAGATTCTAACAACTTTTGCATGATTGGATCTAATAGACTCATTTGAATGGAAAAGAGTCTCTGAATATTGACGAACTTAGAGAATTGGTTTTTATATCTAAGACATTTTCCAGGAATGATACGGAGTTGAGAGATTTGAGTCGTGATATCCCACCCAATTATCAGGTCTTTATTGGGGAGGCTTGATCCAAAGATTTTTGTGGTTATAAAACACTGCGAGAAGAACTGGACTGTTACGGGAGTGGTTCTGACATTTGTGGAGAAAGTATCTCCTGAGGCAGAATTGAAATATCGGATGTAAGGAGTCCAGAATTCTTCAGGAAGAACTTTGGTGTCCAATATTAAACAACTTGCTCCTGTGTCAATGAGGGCGATAACAGTGATGGCTTTGGGAAACTTTGAAGTGAGGATTTTTATAGGGAAATGGGGATAGTGAGTTTGACTTGAAAATATGTCAAAGTTAGGTTCTAGGGATGAGGATGATATATGAAAAATATCTTCAGACTCTGAGTCTGACTCAGTCTCACTGTAAGTTTGGTAAAAGGGAATGACACAAAAAGTTTGTTCATATGATTCTTCATCAGTAGAGAATAATGATTTAATATCATCATTTTCAAGAGAAATACCTGTTTCATTCTCAATGTAATGAATTAGACGATCCTGACATTTTCTTGCTTGAGGACAATTTTTGGCAAAATGTCATTTCTGGTTGCAGATGTAGCAACGGTTTGATTTCTTGTGGCCTATGTGATCCTTCCTTTTGCATAGGTATCGCCATTTCTTCTTTTTCCGGAAATGCTTGGAACCATGTTTGGATTTGTTTATCCAAAACTTCTTGTAAAGTTTCTTTTTCCGAGAGAACTTACCACAAGTACCATCACAGTCTTGCTTGGAGCATTTGATTTTTAACTTCTGGCGAGAACAAGCTGATTCAAGACATTTGTCATCTGTGATGTATGTACGGACCATCTGGCGTTTTAAGCATAATTCTTCTAGGCATAGATGGACTTCTTGCTGTATTTCTCCCAAGGGAATATCTTGTACTCTTCTTTATTTTCCAAATAAGGATTTTCAACCATTTGGGATAGTTCCTTAGGGATGGAAGTAAGGAAAACATGCTTTAGATTTGGATCTGCGCCAATTTGTTAAAAAAGCTGAAGCATCACTCGATAATGCTTATCAAGATGCTTCTTCTGGAGGAAGCAACATTTTCTTTCGAAAAATTATCTTCTTTTCATCTCTATGAGATCAGTGGGTTTTCCCACAAAGACATGATATAAGAGAGTGATGGCATGGCCAAAATTTGGTGACATCAGGAAATGAATTTGGTCCTGTTCAGAAATTGATTGCCACCAAAGTTTGAGGCTGCCCGTGAACCTTGTAACAAAGTTGTAAAGGACATCATTCATATCATGGTTGGTAATGGACTGAGTATTCAACCAAGTATGAAAGTCTTCAAGTCTTTCTGGCCATTTATGATAAGGAATATCATCGATGGTGAAGAACTGTTTTGATGCTATGGACACATGCTGAGCAGAATTGTTTGTTTGAACATTTTCTGGCTCAGAATAGTTTGATTCCATTTCATCATCAGGAGGATCAACCATGAATATTGATGAAGTTACTGGTGCAATAGGGAGAGAATCAACTGTAGGAATGGAGAAAGATGAAGAAGAGGGAAGTGATACTGAATCTTCAGTCTCAGGAGTAGTGTGCTCAACTGGGAACATGATATGCTTTTCTAGAATGACAGGATCAGGTTGTTGAGTAGCAGGTTCAAGTTCCCGAGTACCCAAATCCTTTAGAAAGGATTCTAATGGGTTGGATAACATCATTTGTTATGATCTTTCTCTTATAACAATTGAACTTGATTCTGTAGGCGGCATTTTTTCTTTTCCTTTGTCCTTCTGCCAGGCCTTGAGGCGATTTCGTATTTCTGCCATGTTTGGTTCTCTTCTGTAGGGATCTTCTAGAATAGTGGCAAAAATAGATGTTTGTGGCGGTGGAGGTAAATACCCGGTTCTAACAGAAGGTGCCAATGGATCAAAAGGTCTAAACCTTCCATCTTCAAGAAGTTGGATTTGCCTCTTGAGTTTTTATATTTCTGGCTTTGGCCTTTCAAGATAATGATACCCAAGATGCTATCCGATTCCAAGGCGTGAAGCCTTTTCCTCGGAACTCGAGAGTATCTTTTGGTGCTTTCATCATACCTTCGGAGATCTTGTTGCACATTTTCAATCTTGGAATCAATTGCTTTAAAGGCATTGTTTTGTGCCAACAGAGTCTCTGATTGCCAATTTAGAATAGCTTCAATAGCAGGAGTTTTTCTCTGTCTCCCGTGTTCATCCACATCAGTGGGGGTTGGAATCTTAGGAACATGGCGGATCTAGCATGTGGATCAATAAATTCTTCTGAAGCCAAAAACCAGAGTTTAGAACTTTCTCTAGTAAGAGGGGAAAAGTTAGTTTCCTGGAACATGGCGATAGAAGAAGTGGGTGGTGCTTCTACTAGAGTTTCGAGTGGGTAAGAATGTTTCTTAGCCCATTTGAGGATTGGCTTATAAAACGGAGAAAGAGCTTGTTTTTTTTAGGAGGAGATGGTGGGGGTGATTTTGGTGGATCTGGAAAGACTTGGGATATAGTACTGTACTCTGGTGGTGGAGGTGATGCATAGGAAACCATGAACTGGTATTTATCACACTCACCAAGAGTATCAACGGATGGATCTCCGTTTAAGTACCTTTGGTACACCTTATCCTTTGGCCTTTTCCTTCGAGGTGGAGATTTTGCAAAATGATCTACTTCATCAAGAGATTTTGTACAATAGGAATATTGACAAAAAGGATCCCAAAAATAATAACCATAGTTGTCTTTGTAGTAATGGACAGGATGTCCATCACCGTTAAAGTGTCTAACAAGCTTTTTTGGATCTGGCTCGGAAATTGATTGAAGAACACATGGTTCAATCATGAAGAGGGTCTAGAAGATAGAGGGCTTTCTTCCTTTTCCTTGCCAAATTTGATGGAAACAGTTCCATCTTTTTTTCGTACGAACTCTGAGTCCATAGACTAAAAAGGCTTGTTATGCTGGTGTAGCTTTTCGTAGTTGGTGATCCAGGTCTCTGGACGGAGCTTGGCCAACGTATCCTTTGGGATCTGTCTGGGAACATGGATACATGATGCCTGGTCATTCTGCATGGAGATAAATAAAGCATCTTCATTACCATTATTGAAGTTGAGACCAAGAGCATGGTTCTGCACTTGATAAACTATCTGGTAATGTAGAGTTGCAGCTATAGAGTCAGTAGTTTGAGGAGCTCCAATGAGCTGGACTTGGACTTTCAGAAAGGAGAGTAAGCGGGGTCCGAAAGAGTGATGTTGAAGTTTGGATACAAAGTCACAAAGATTGTTCAAAGTAGTTTGGACAGTACCGATACAAGCATGCTAGTATTATAAAAACCTGGTATCCAACAATGCTATTCTTGCCACAACTGGCAAACCTTTACGACCATGAAAGGTAAGAGCAAGACGAACAGCTCCATAATGGACATAAGTGTATCCCTGTTGAGCCCATTGTTTGGGAAACTCTGGAGGAATTTGAAGAGTAACAAAGTACTCCTTTTCAGTGGCAGGAATGGGATGTTGGTCGAATTTGGAGGACTAGATGTACTCTTTTACTTGCTTTGGGGTTTGGTGAATAAGTTGGCGGATGGAGCGGATAGGTGAAAATGATGAGTTGGGTTTGGCAAAAGTCGAGTAAGGGTTCATGAGAGGAAGTTGAGTTTCAGAAATCTTGGTTTCATCACTGAGAGAAACTTCATAAAGATAATCTATCTTAGAAGCATTGGAAACACGAAATTCTGGGGGAGTTGAAGATGAAGGAGAAGGAACAAGGGAAACGGGTGCTTCAAGAATTTCTGGTTCTGTAGACATGATGTAAGGAGATCTTCTCAGCACTGGATTCACCTACCAAGCGCATGGAATGGATAATATTACAAACGAAACCATGGCTCTGATACCATGGATGAACCTCGTTGAATGGCACTAGACTAATTTTTCTATAGAGATACCATATAAAGATTCAGGCCTTGAGGAAAATCTATCTGAAAAGTTTGGGCAATGGTTGAGAGCGAAGGTAAAGGAACTAAGTCCATATGGGAAAATCTTCTATGGCAAACAAGATTTCATTGATGAGGAAGAGGATATGGTGATAGAGACCCCTTCATCCCCCAAACCTAAGGTGTCTAAGAAAACAATCTTGTCTATTTGTGAGAAGCAGCCTGAGGAGAGTGTAGCACAACCGACGGATACTCATTCTTCCTCATATTTAGCCTTAATAGTTATTGAAGATAAAGGAAAATAGAAGAGGGGTAGTAGCTGCTTGGATGATGAATCTTTATTAGTGTGCTATAAAGAACAGTTGAAGGAAACAGAAGTTAACATGCTGGAAAATTTAAAGGCTGCTAAGGGAATTACAAGGACTAAATCTAGAAGTACTAAGCTTTCCCCAACTAAGAAAGAGAAAAGATTCTGCCCTTATGGAGCTCAATCCTCAAAAATCCCGATTTTAAACAACTTATAGCTTGTTGAGACTCCCATTGAGGTAGAGAAGAAGTCAAATCAATAGGCTTTGGTGGCTAGCCCTAATAAGACATCGGGTTATCCATGAAATTTCTAAGTTGGAATTGTCAAGGGTTCGACACACCCTTGACAATTCAAGCACTAAGAGATTTAGTGACTCAGGAAAAGTCCAGTATAGTGTTTTTAATGGAAACAAAAAATCAAGAGTAAATGGTGCAACGAGTTAGAAGGCGACTCAAATTTCAGAATTGTTTTTTGGTGAATCTAGAGGGTTTAGCGGGAGGATTGGCCACTTTCTGGGATGACCATGTAAATTTAACAATTGAGAAATATTCGGGGACTTATATAAAATGTCCATTGTCAATTATTAGAACTAAGACAACTTATGAGAATCACCTTTCTGTATGCCCCCAACAAATTCAAAGAGAGTATTATTATGGGAGTCGATCCATAAAGACAGCATTACAAATTAGCTTCCCTGGCTATGTCTAGGCGATTTTAATGAAGTATTATACCATTGGGAGAAAGAGGGAAGAAGGATGGCTGAGCATTACCGAATGACAACATTTAGGAATTTTATGCATGCCTATTCTTTAATGAATTTGAAAGTAAGGGTTATGCATTTACCCAGACAAATAATAGAGAAGGGGATGCCTTTGTTAAGGAAAAGCTAGATAGAGCAGTTTGTACAATGGAGTGGAGATTAGTATATTCTAATACAAAATGCCTAGTCTTAGCAGCTCTTGACTTAGATCATAGCCCACTTATTTTGTCACTTTTCCCAAGGATTGATCACAAAAGAAGAATGTTCAGATATGAAGCTTTCTAGGCGGAGGATGAGGAATGCGTACAAATAGTGAAGAAAGCTTGGGCTTCAACAAATTATGAAAGGATTAATATTGTAGATAAGTTGAATAATAATGACCTAAAATTTGGCTGAATGGAGTAAAAACAGATTTTCTAATGCACACAAGAGACTTCATGGTTAAGGAATGAGCTCCAAGTGCTGATGAATAATCCTAGGGGGTCAATTGATCATGTGAAAGTCCAAAGGATAAACCAAGAAATTGAGAGTCTATGGCGGCAAGAGGAGTTATATTGGGGGATGAGATCAAGAATTAGCTGGCTTAAATGGGGGGGGGATAGAAACACTAAATTTTTTCATGCTACTACTATCTAAAGAAGAATCCGGAATAGAATCACCATGTTGAAAAATTCAGAAGGGCAATGGATGAGAGACGAGAAGGTTATCAATGAAATAATAGGGGAGTATTTTAACGATCTGTATAAATCGGAGGGGAATAGAAATTTTCAGCCATTATTAGATTAGCTTCCATGTTTGGTTGATGCAGATATGAATCAACAAATGATACAACCTATTACAATGGATGAAATCATAGCTGCAGTATATCAATTAAGAGCTTTCAAAGTTCCCGAGCCTGACGGGTTAAATGGTATATTCTTCCAACATCATTAGAAGGACTTAAATCAAGAGATTTTCAAGGAGGTGCAGCAATTTTTTGATATGGGATACTTAAACCTTGAGCTTAACAAAACATCAATAACCCTCATTCCAAAAACCTAAAATCCAGATAAGCTAGAATTATTCTACCCTATAAGCCTATGCAATTTTATCTACAAGATCATCTCCAAGATGTTGACGAATAGGTTGAACCCTTTACTCCCCAACCTAATTGCAGCAGAACAAAGTGCTTTTGTAGGAGGATGCTAAATTCAAGACAATATCTTGATAGTATAGGAGGTTTTACATAGACTAAGAACACGAGAGAGGAAAAAAAAATGTTCCAAGTGATTTTAAAGTTAGATATGCAAAAGGCCTATGACCGAATAAAATGGAAATTTTTCCAAGGGTGCCTAATTAAGATGGGTTTTTGTGGAAGGTGGGTGAACTGAGTAATGCAATGTGTTTCTATGGTATCTTTCAGCATTAAACTTAATGGGGAGCCTATGCCTTTTTTCAAACCCACTCGAGGAATTTGTCAAGGTGACTCGTTGTCTCCCTATATTTTCATTCTAGTGGCCAACTTACTCTCTTTCTTAATAAAGCAAGCAATTTCAGCAGGTACTATTCAAGGAATCAAATTGAGTCATAACTACCCTACTTTGTCGCATCTTCTATTTGCGGATGACTATTTTTTTCCTAGACGAAACTATAATGGAATGTCAGAATCTAGCGACTATTCTACATCACTACCGCTTTGATTTTGGTCAAGCTATTAACCTAAACAAATCCGAGATATATTTTAGTAAAGGCTGCCTAAAAAGTTTGAAGAGGAATATAGCTTCTGAGTTATGAGTTCCGGTAATTGACAAAACAGGTAAATATCTAGGCATTCCATCAGATTGGGGGGATCGAAGAAAGAGATGTTCGCTTGGATCCTTGCTAGAGTAAATATGAAATTGGAGAGCTGGAAAGAAAACTTATTGTCCAAAGCTGGGAATGAAATATTGATAAAGGCTGTGGTGTAGGCACTTCCTCAATACGCCATGTCCATATTTAAAATTATACTTTCAATTTGTAAAGCTATCGAGAGGAAAATTGCCAATTTTTAGTGGAGAACTAGTAACAAAACAACTAGTTTACACTGGAAAAAATGGGACAGTTTAAAGCTTAGAAAGGATGAAGGAGGCCTTGGCTTCAAAGATTTAGGGGCATTCAATAAAGCTATGTTGGGGAAAGAAGCATGGTGATTAGCTTAGCAACCAGAAACGTTTTGGGGTCAAGTTATGAAGGGATTATATTTCCCACAAGGGGATTTTTGGAATGCTGGAAGAGGGTACCGTTCTTCATGGGGTTGACAAAGTCTCATAGGGATATTCTATCTCCTAGAATCATGTGGGCGGTTGGTAATGGAAAGAGAATCTCCATTAGAAATGACAAATGGCTAAAGAAAGGTCTGCTTGGTGGTCCGGCAACAAGGAATGAGCCACTCAAAGTGGCTAATTTGATGGACATTGAGGAAGGAAAATGGAATGAACCCTTGATTAATACTCTGTTTGATGAACAAATGGTAACGAAAATCTTTACCATTCCTATAGGTTTATTGACTATAGAGGATAAATTAGTTTGGGCTGACAACAAATCAGGGAAATACACGGTTAAAAGTGGATATTTTAGCAATAGGAGCCTTACAACTAGCACTCTCACTACAAAAGCATCATCTTCCTATTAGGCAATCAGCTTTGTGGAAATACATTTGGAAAGCATGAACAACGCCCAAAGTTAAAATCTTCCTATGGAATGCCCGTTATAACGCCCTACCTACCTTGGAGAACCTATATAGAAGGAAGATCATACCTACACCTGTATGCCCATTATGCAAATAAGAACCCGAGACAGTTGAACATACCCCGCTACCTTGTCCTTGGACATCACAACTGTGGCGCCAGCATTCCTTGCAAATTTGTATCAAAAGAATGGGTCTTACTCAATTTGATGAGTGGTTAACTAAATTAAGGGAGGATCCACGAACCTCGCCTCAGTTTGACCTCATTGCGATGACCCTATGGTGTGTATGGAAGGATTGAAACAATGCAATCTTCAAGAAAATGCCCCTAAATTCGCAGCAAACTTTAGACAGAGCAATAGCCCATAATGACAGCTTTCAAACTCGGAATGGCAACAAAACCAGAGGAGGCAAAATAGCATATCATACTCACAAGTGGCAAAAACCGAAATTTGGTGTCTTGAAGCTTAATGTCGATGCCTCTTTCGTTGCTAACGCTAATGATCCATCCCAAGCCGAGAACAGTATAGAGGAGGTTTTCGAGCGGTTGTTCCTTCGTTCAAGATTCCGAAATTCCACCACGAACCGAGACAAACAGAGATGCGAACAGAGGAGGAGCCGAGACCATTATAGAGGCAAACGACGGAGGATCTCCAGTGGATATCTCCTTTGTTCAAGCCTCTGATGTTTCAACCTGAGTAAAGACGAATAGAGGGCCGAATAGAGGGGAACCCACGACGATGAGCAAGGTAAACATAGGAGGATCTCCAGCGGAGGTCTCGTTCATTCAAGCTTTTGCAGATCTACTCCGAACCGAGACATTCACAGAAGCGAACAGAGGAGAATCTCGATTGGATGCCTCACTTGATAGAGATTTTGAAGACCGACTCCGAGATGAGACGAACAGAGGACGGTCTCGAGTGGCTATGGCCTACGTTGTCCGAGATGCGTCCGGAAGGCTACTCGATGGGTTCTCCAAAACAATTGAAGCGAGCTCACCAAAACAAAGAGAAGCTGTTGCGTTGGTTGAAACCCTAATTTTCCTCCTCCCTAGATCTATCAAGAACTTGCAACTTGAATATGACTGTAGTGTACTTGTCCATTGTGTTAACTCCTCTAATATGCTAAACTGGGAAGTACAATCCCTCGTGGACCGGGCCGAGGAGCTAAAGAGCAAATTTTCGGGCCTCACCATAGCCCATTGCTGCCGGGATTCAAATATGATCGCGGATTGGTTAGCCAAATCCCAAAGGCTAAACAATTTACCTAGGAATTAGGTCGCCCACCCCCCTCCCCCTCTACTCTCTTTGATATGTTATGTTCTTATGCTCTTGATGTATTTTTACCATCTTTCGTTAAGTAATGAACATCACTCGTATTTTCGACCAAAAAAAATGTCAAGCCTCGTGCTTCACCATAACATTGAGTCTGACTATTTGAGGGAGTCTGTTGTGTGGGATCATGATTTGTTAGAATGTTTGTGATCCTGTGTGACATTATCTTGTTATCACACAAGATCAACAAGATCTTAATAACTATCTCGAATGTGATCAAAAACTCTTGATTGAGATTCATTGAGAAAGTGCTTTATCCATTATTATATTCAGCGATGGTGACACATAAAAAACGTTGACTAATCCTATGCGAGAGTTTTTGAGAATTATATTAGTAACTAACTAGTTACACCACGTCGGTGATGTAATCAGTACACTAATTACTAGCTCTATCATGCACACGCTTAGTTCAAAGAATAAGAAGTGGAGGAACCCTATTTTCACCCACACGTATTTTCTTACGTTATTAGACGACAAAAGTGCGCATTGAACTCGAGCAGCCTAGCTTGCAATAATAGACAATATCGTCGCCAAACATTTGACCAACAGAAACGCGAAAAAGACTGTTGCCAACGGAGCAAAGAAGCGGGGTTTGTACGAAACTGCAGCTGAACTGTAATTGGACCATGTAGTCATGTAACTTTTATATCCGGAAATACGTATTTTAAAACTGCAACATATTAAAACTGAATGAAATAGCTTTCTAAAAGCTTTAGTAAGCTATTATGGTTGCGAAGATGCTGCAGTTGTGGAGTGTTTGTCAAATCTTAGTAGATCATCTCTATTCACAACTGAAATTGTTACAGGGAAAGTTACCGTATAGTCTTTGAGAACAAAATGGACGAAGTTGTTAGTCCCGTCACTAAAAGAATCTAGAACTACGTGAGGAGATATTATTCCTTGTTCGTACGATTTTATTGATTTAAGGTAATTCTGGATTATATTTATAAAAGAATGATTTGAGTGATGTAATTGGCCTAAGTTATTGTAAGTTAATAGCGTACAGACGTGGTTGGTGCATACTCCTTAGAGATTGAATATACTCAAATCTTGTTTATTTCATGAAAAATGAATAATTTGAAAATTAATTTTCTAAAAAAATTACTTGTATCATTTAAAATAATTATTAATAAAATATATTTTTATTATTAATAATTATTTATATTTAAATATTTTAGTGGACAATGAAAAAATTTCATTAGTTTATTTTTGTAAGCAATACAAGCAATCATTTTGAGGAAAATATTTTTCAAGCCATTAATTTTTCAATAAATAAACGAAGCCATTGAGGAAAAAAGATGTTGAGTTTTAGATCATTGAGTGCACCAAATAAAAATTATATATATTAAATTAGGAATTTTGCATGTAATAGTTTGTGAATGAATGCCTTTGAAGGTTTAGATTTTAGAGCGTTAATTAACACATTTTACAGAAAAAAAAAGTTAATCAATTGTAATTTGGGTATTTTTCCTGTTTAGCTAGTTAACCGGTGCTCTAAGAATATTTATTAAAATATCTATGTATTGAACAAGCATCCTATTAGGTATATATCTCATGGTCCAGCCCTCTAGGTTTCTCCTCTCATTATCCAAAAAAAAAATAGATTACACACACGGCCCCATTCATATGTTCAAGCGACATCTAAACTGGAGGGCAGTTTATGTACTGGAGAATAAATAAATAAAAAGTACAGCTCTTGTCCCCAAATTTCCTTTAAAGATGTTAGCACCATCAATCGCGCGTGGACCATGTGCCTTGGAATTCCCAAATTTGAGGGTTTATATTATACTATGACCATAGTAGAACGTGAAATAATTAGATAACATATACGGTCAACTAATAGAGCAAATTATTGTGCTATAACCTTCTCGAAAGCGATGGCTGACAAGTCGGAAGAAAGCAACTCGTGCACACCTTTAACTCGCACATTACCAAGAAAGGATAATATATCTAGTAAGAGAAACAACACGGCAAGTTTCTTGTAACACTTATTTAAGCACCGTAATTCTTTTTTTTTTTTTTTTTTTTTTACAATCATTTGAGTGCAAAAATTTTGCAAATCATTCACTTGAGTACAATTGACAACTTCTCTTATAAAAAAATCCGACATAATCAATGTGAATCACTGGAAAAATCTAATCAATAAATGACTGCGGAAATCACGTGATTAGCTTATCTGTGATCAAAGAATATCTAAGTATTTTCTTTTTTAATAAATTGAGATCTAGTCAATGTCCATCTTAATTAAAATCCAACACGTGTGATATGAAAATGAAAGCTTCTTAACTTACCTAATGAACTAAAAGCTTTTCAAATCGACAGCGATCCCTTTCTGTCCGTTTGTGCTCAATTTCTATAGATAGCTGCTCACGCTACTCTTGTTAGCAAGTCAACAGCCAGTAACTGTTTATTTTTTGGCATTATATGCCCCGTGAATTTTTTTTTTTTTTTTTTTTTTGCCCTCTTCTAAAAATGACATGCCTAACATGTAGTGACTATATTTGATGATTCGACACGTTATGCCTCATCAACTCCTAATTTCTGGTCAACAAGATCCAAATGTTTGGGTTGACCTTGTTGTGCCTTGTGAAAGTGAAAGTTTCTTAACTTAGGCGATGCGTTTCACACCATCATTAGTCTTGCTTGACAAGTCCAATTCGTAATCAATGACGCTTTTCATTTCGTTGCTTTACTCGTTTTGTTTGCTTATTTTTTAAATCTATTCTTGAGTTTATATGTTAGTTACTGCTTTCATTCCCTCCGTTTATGTCTATTTCTTTATTGTCTTGGCTTCTCATGATAGAGCAACTTGTCCCCCGAGAGTGCGTGAGAGGTTGACCAGACGATCAAAGGGGAATTTGCCAACTGGCAATTGAGGAAAATGCCATGAATATACATAGTGGATTTGAGCTTGATGAATGGTTTAGGGAAGTCTATAGTGAGAGATAAAAAAAAAAAAAATTGCACAAAAAAATTTAATTATGCAACTAGGGATAAGTGGCGCACGTAATAATGATATCGGTCAACATGATGCCCAATAGTGAGGTTAGGTGGTAGGTAAATTAGAGATCTTTCAAATTTATTATCCTCAATTAGATGGTGTTAAGTTGGGATCCTTGCCAATAATCCGGGGTTAACTCTGCATAGGTCGTGCATGCGATGCATAAAGTGTACGTGCATCAAGTCTTTAGGCACAAACCCCTACTAGTAAGTTCGAAAGCATGGTGATGAATAGTAATATATTTGTCATGTATGAACATCAAACATAATTTCTCGATGGAATTATGCATCCATATACACTCAGACATGAGACAAGCTGAAGAAAAGTTGGATTTACATTATTATTCTAAAGTTAAAGAGGAAATAAATCCTTTTTCTTAGGTTTATTTTTGGTCAACTTGCTTTCATTTTCATAGAAAAATCACGGAAGGTTCGATGAGCATTCAGTAGTTTTACCACCAAGAACACTCCATGTTGGCAAAACGAACCTGTTGTTATCCTCACCTCATAGCAAAACTGCCCTCAACAAATGGAAATAGTCAAAAGAAAAACCCATGTGGAAAGTAAAGGGATAAGGAGAAATCACCCATTCTATCAAATCTATCAGAATAGGTCAACGCACCATAGTCACTCTCTACGCGCTCAACCCGCACTTTCCTGGGGATTTTCATTTTCCATTTGTTTCTCCAGATTATTTGTACGTAATATTCCTTTTGTGTGAGTTTTAAGGTATCATAATTCGTTATCTACTTATTAGAACATTAGAAAGTATTTATGCGACTGGCTAATTTTCAAGCACCTACACAATAGCTATGAGCCGGGTAAAATAGGTTAGTCCACGTGTGCGGATACTATGGCTCACATTTTTCATGTGAATAAAGATGATTGATTCATGCGACATGTAAAGAGCTGATAAACAATGCATCTTCAATTCTCCAACATTGCTTGCCATAGTTTGTTGATATGAACAGTATCGTAAATAGCATTTTTGTTATTAACGTCATAATAAGCAAGTAGTATATGTAAATTGTAAAGTGAATAAGTCATGATTAGTAAATATATCATTTTTTGGAAAAGAAGACATTATTTGAAATAAGCAATTTCCTTTTAAGCTATCTGAAAACAAAAGCAACTCATTGCGTTGTAAAAGTCAGGTAAATCAGAACAAAATTTCACAAATTTTCATTGTCTTCGTTGAAAATAATGTTAATTGAAAATTCACTTATAAGCATTATGATTACTTCAGTTGATGTTCATAAATAATGTCTTGAGAATTTAAAAGTCTACATGGGATGTAATATATGTGTGTATACACACATTTAATAGTGATACTCACGGAAAAAGAATTCTCTAGGTTATTCGCGCACACATGTGAAAAAATGAGAAAAAAATAAAAGTAAAACGTTGAGTTTGGATTTAGTAATTAGGAAGGAAAAGATGGATTTAAATAATTATGAGAGGAAAGAAAAAGGGATTTGAATGGATTGAATTATAATATTGTTTTGGATGCTAACGAGGGAAAAAGAGAAATAAAAATTCTTTAATGCAAATAAGGGTAGAAATAAATTTGTTTACGAATCCGCAAATCCCTTCAAATTCTACATATAACTGACATGACCAATCCCCGCTCCTAATCATATCTCTCCATCTCTAAATACGATTGTGTTTTCAGAAGCCTCTCCCTTCCCTCCTAGTCCAACCTAACAAATATAGTGCAAAGAATTTTTTTTTTTTTTTTTTTTTGGGTTGCTACTATTTATGGAAAGGAATTCAAATTATTGTAAGATTATAAATATCTATCTTTTTATTTTTTTTAAAGACTCGAGAAATATCATGAGATTTATGTACACTTTTTAAATTAGTATTTTATAAGTCGTGTACCATATTGTTAATCTTAGGGTCCATTTATTTAGCGGAATATAAATGATTTAGAAATCATTTTCAGAAAAATAATTGCTTATATCGTTGGAAATATTTAGTCAATTAAAATGGTTTGCATTATTGACAATAATTGATGTCTATACATTTTCGTAAATGATAAATATATTTTTTTGGTTCATTTATTTTTATAAGTAATATGAACGATGATATTTGGAAAAATATTTTTCAAATTATTCATTTTTCGGGGAAAAAAATGCACCCTTACAATGGATGTTGGCTTTGGTTAGAGCTTTTATATGAAAATTTAAGGTAGGAAGATGTTTTGAGTTCGCTTTATGCTATAGGCAAGATATTATCAACATTTATATATTGAAAAATAATAGATTAGATTGCATTTCCTTTCGAAAAAACTAAAAGCACGCGTGACAATTCCTCTCAACACCCACATCTCTCTGTTGAATCAGAATTGTCTCTATCCGCTGCACTCTCTTCAGAGAGATAGAGAGAGAGAGGGAGAGAGGGAGATCGCTCAGGCTGGAGGAGACCGTCGACCTGGTACGTCATCCATCGATGCTGAACTTAATATCTTTCTCTGATTCGTTCGTTCGTTCCTCGAAATGTTTTTGCTATTCTGGGTTTTTCTTTTGGGGAGGAGAATCGAAGGATCTGTTTTCTGAATAGAGTGCGAAAGTGATAAAATAGGTGAGAGAGGTTGCTTGCGATGAAATGATCTTTACAGAGAGAATTCCAGATTCAGATTTGAGCTCGCCCTTGAGAGACGAAATCGATGTGATGTGTTTTGAGATCAACATCCTGGAAAAGGAAAAAAGTGTTAAGATACATGTATATGAATCGAAAATCTGTGGCTTAGGCTGTAGCCTATTGAGTTTGGATCATTTCAAAATTAAAGTACAATTTTTTTTAATCAATTTTTCATTGTCAATTGAAACTTGAACTATAGGTGAATTGAATTGATTATGTTAATGTATGATTTCACCCTTAAATGTCTCTCCTTCTCTTTGATCTTGCAGCTGCTGATATTCATTCTCTTTGACGGGGTTTCCTCGCATTGAGGGTGGACAAATGTTATGTCGTCGCTGAGCTCCCCGTGTGCTGCGTGCAAGTGCCAACGCCGGAAATGTACCCCTGAGTGCGTGTTCGCCCCCTACTTCCCCGCGGACCAGCCCCAGAAGTTTGCCTATGTCCATGAGGTCTTCGGCGCGAGCAACGTGGCCAAGCTCTTGAACGAGCTCCATGTGTCGCAGCGGGAAGACGCAGCAAACTCCCTCACCTACGAGGCCGAGGTCCGCCTCCGTGATCCCATCTATGGGTGCGTTGGGCTCATCTCCATCCTCCAGCACAAGCTCAACTTGCTGCAGAAGGAGCTCAGCAATGCCAAGAAAGAGCTCGCTGCCTACATGGGACCCCACTCAATGATGCCAGCCACAGTGCAACCTCCTGGGGCGATGTTTCCGGCCGGTAATCCCTTGTCGTCCATGATGGCATTGCACAACACGGTGCCGGTCATCACGACTAGGGGCAAGGGCGACGCACTATGGCATGGTGGAGGGTCGACGTTGGTAGACCAACAACTGTTGCTTGAAGAACATCAACTGGCGGCTATTGCAGCGGCGAGGGAGCAACAAGACATGGGTAGGGTTTGTGAGCAGCAGCAAATTAGGAGGCATCATGATCAACAGCAACTGCAAAGTCAACATGAAACTAAGTATCGCACAAATGGTTCTGACTGTGTTGGGGAATTTGTTTCTGCAATACAGTACCACACCGCAAATAATGCAATTCCTCCAGGCCCGGCTTCGCCATCACTAGCATTGGGTAGTTTCATGAACCCATACCACGAGCAAGCTCATCGTCTCTCGTTGAAGTCGGAACAAGCATGCATCGAAAAACATCAAGAGCAACGATCCGGTGGCATGGAGGGCCAGAATGATGATGTCGGCCTTTCCTGGTGAATGTTTTTACTTCATTTCCGCTAAATCTTATCTTAGATGCTCAGATTTTTCGGGGGCGATTTTCACATATTAGGTATGTGCCCTCTCTTTCTTTCATTCAGAAAGTGAATGAATTCACTATTTCAGAATCATAAAATTATGTTTTTTTTAAATAAAGTTTAGCTGATGCGATGTAACTCATTTTGATATTGTACATACATCATATACCCGTTGGATGAAAAGTAAAAATCACAACCGTCTATACCTAGAGATCTGTTGAATGATTGGGATCTATATCATTTAAATCCAATGATAAAAAAAAATTATAAAGTTGCAGTGCCTCTTAGGACCATAGAATCAAAGATTTCCTAATATTCATATCATGTATTTAAAGGAGTCAAGCCAATCAAACTCAAAGCCATGCACATGATAGGTACTCTTAAACTGAAAAAGTACAGAGCATGGAGAGGAGAGGAGAGGAAAAAGGGAGCTGAAACAGGACACTGAAAAGTGGTTACAAATCTGGAGGAAGAGTCAAAATGGTTGACATGCAATGGCATTGGTAGGTTTCTGTCAAAAAAAATACGAAGTCCTTTTCGACTTTGTGCTCCGGTGGTCCCTGTACCGGACCAGAAAATCCTATTCACGTGCCAATCTCAATTATTCATAGGTAGATCTAATATCTTATATTTATACTTTGGGCTCTAGAGCATGATCTCAATTGTTCTTTATGTCAATTTCACCCCCCATAAAAATTTGGAAAGTGAGTCGATCTATCCCGATTCGTTATTCTATCCATTGTGTATTTGGAGAAAAAAATTGAACTATTCAAATTTTCATAACATTCAGAGCTTGGACGCTTTCAATATTTTCGCCATTTGATAATGTCGCTCTAAGTCACAGCCTAAATAGAAAGGCGCATGCTCTTTAGAAGGTCTAAATATTCATATTTCGAATTCCCATAACGTTCGAAGTGTCAATTGAATTTGTTGGAAAGCATTTCTGAATCCCACATTGGCATTTTGGTATCCTGCCGACCATTGTTGAGTTTCCGTTCCAAGAATTGTGTAAGATTAGGTCAAGGCAATGATTTACAGAACTTAAAGACTTTCTTTTCTTGTTCTTGAACAACGGAATAATGACAACATAAATTTCTAAACTTTTACTTGATTTGTAATTGAGTACCAAATATCTTTTTTGTAAATGTTCATTCAAGCATGAGAACTTTCAAAAAAAGATTCAATGTTAAGCTGCCATTAGATCATGTGTCATATCATGTGTTTTTCGCTGATGTCTTGCTGACTGAGCAAAATTGTGCAATGACGTGCTGATTAGTATTGCCAACTGAAAGCAAATTGAATCGAACATATTGTTTGTAACTTTTTATTTAACCCTTTTGTCTTTCCTTTTCTTCCTGTTCTTCTTATTCTTCTTCAAACTTGTCCCAATAGCTAGTGATATCGCCATTGCAGCTGAGCTTAATGCATCGTCGTTGCCTCCGATCCCACACTTGGTTTCGTCTCACCTGGTCAGAGCACCTATCTTGCAATTCTCTTTCTCTGGCCTTTCACAGAGGTCTGGCGACCTCGGATCAGTGGTGCACAACCTCTAATCTGAGAGGTGCGACCTCAGATTTGAGTAAGAGACCCCACACGAAGATGGAGGTTGTTGGGTCGTCGATTGTGGTCGGTGGGTGTGGAGTTTTTGGTTGATGGTCAGGGCTGTGGTTCATGGTGGTCGCCTGAGCACACGACTAATCTACATGGGTGTACTTCTGGGGGCAAAGAGATTGCGCAATTGTAGTAATTTTAATCCGGGCTTTGAGCCAGGGGAAACATGCTCACCGCTTGAGAAACCACTTAGAGTTGAGGTCTCTTGCTTCGCCAAAACATAAAGGCTCTGTTGAAGTGACTTTATGGAATGTTAAGCAATCAATAATACCAAGTGTTTGCAAAATGTATGATAGACTCTTTGTCATTGAATAGGGTCATGGGAAAACCTGGAAAAAAACCATCAAGTTTTCATCCCATGGATCCTAAGCTTTGTATCCTTATTTTGGTAACTATATATCATCTCACCATAAACAGCTTTGTGAGTTTATCTATCATATCATCAAAGTTTTGCTGCTCGTTGCCCGTCTGCTATCGCCAATCTACACACTGCAGCCCCCCTTCTCTCTGAGAGTTCGGCCCCGGCCCTCTCTCTCTCTCTCTCTCTCTCCTGCATAAGGTGACAGCACCTAGAAAGGGGACGGAAATTAGAGGCAGATGGGAACGTGTGATGATGGATGGCGGAAGATTAGGGTTTCCAAGTGATTGGGGGCTTGGCTTTGTGGAGAATTTGAGGGATTGGGATCTTTCGAAGGATGACAATTATCTAAGGATGCGAAGATGTATATCTAAAAGCAGTGTGGTAAATGCAAAGATTGCAGAAGCTTTTTTACATGTATTTCCTTATGGTTTTCTACGGTCCAATGACTGTTATTTCATCCTTCTTATCCTGAAAATGAATGGAAGTAGTATTATGTTACTATAGATACAGAGTAAATTACAATAATATCAAGAAAATTATGATTACATCATACTAATGATCACAATTGGATTATAGATGAACCTTGATTGACATACCCGCAATTGGACTATAGACAAATCCCTTGAACGTGATCCTTCCATTTACATATTGGTTAGTGCTTGTAACGTCAATTATGGTTACGCCATACTAATTACCACAATTGGATTATAGACGAACCCCTTTCATAATATACTAGTTATCACAATTGGACTATAGATGAACCCCTTGAATGTGATACTTTTATTTACAAACTAGTTATTGCTTGTATAGTTAGTCACAACTGCGACATACTAATTATCACAATTGAATTATAGACAAAACATTGAATTGCATACTAATTACCACAATTGGACTATACTTGAATGTGATCATCTTATTTAAATATCAATTGTTGCTTGTTACGCCCGTTGGTACTTGTAATATTGTTTGGAAAATATACCAATACTTTTATAGAGAAAGTACGTTGGTATGTGATTTTCTATAAATATCTCATCTCATGCACGTTTGCTCAACTTGTGGATGGATTCTTCTTCTTTTGGAAAAAAAAAAAAAAACCGAATTATGGACATATAATATACACGTTGTCTATACATAGGTAACTAAAGATACTTCAACTCTGAACTTATTTCATGTCGTTTCATTAGTTAGTTGATGATGTTAATAGGTCAAGAATCATTTGTATATCCACAACACGATCATTTTGATCTCACATATGTTGTTTTTTTTTGGGTAGATAGCATGAATTAGCAACAAAATTCAGCCGTTCGATACATCGTTACTACAAAATCTTCTAATTTAAGATATTCCTATCGTAATTGGTAAACTCTTCTTATTTGAACCAACGTAAGATCATGAAGATATCCTTATAATTGTCACACCGAATTTTCTAGCAATTTTTTTAGAATGAACTTTATATATATACATATTGATCCGTATCTCCACTGCATAATTTTCATCCCTTATATTACTAATCACGCTTGTACTATTATTAGTTTTAGTCACTAAGATAATGAGTTGATTTCTTGAAAGAATTTCCGAAGGCCACCAGGATAACACCATTAGGTATAAATCACATCGATGTGTAGTGTAGGGTATTTGCTCAACAAGGATGATTGAATGATGGGATTATTTTTTTTTAACAATACAAAAAATTTAAAAATAAAATAAAATTGCCACAGACACGGACACAGGCACACTCGCACGCATGTGTTGGTCAAAAAAAAAAGAAAAGGACTCCTTGGAGATCAGCAGCAGCAGGTTTTTTTTTTTTTTTTTTTTTTTTGGGGGTATTTTGTTTTTAACCCTGGGGCGCCCCCAAGAACTTGTCAAACCTAGGCGAAACCAACTTTCGTTGTTATCCCAAGTAACCAAAACGAACCGAGGAGGGGGAACAAAAAAGGAAAAAGTCAAAAACCCAGCGTGAATACTTTAAATACATGCTCGCATACATGGAAGGAAAATGAAAAGGAAGCCACAAATTCCATGGGAGCATCGGATTTGGTCAATGAGAGGGGGAGAGCTCCTGTCACTAATCCCCCTCCCTCCCCCTATTTCCATACTTTAAAATAAGGCCAAATCCCTTCGCTTCACACCCACGTCTCTCTCTCTCTCTCTCTCTATATCTATCGCTCTCGAGTTTCAGCGCCTCTCTTTGAATCGGCTTTTTGTCTCCATCCGCTGCACTCTCTTTTCACAGAGAGCGGGGGGAGAGAGAGAGAGAGAGGGGGAGGGAGGGGGGAGATTCATCGCTCAGGTTGGAGACCGTGGACCAGGTACGTCATACATACCGATGATGATTAAAACTTTGAGTTTTCCTTGCGGTTCTTTTCTCTCTCCCTCTCCCTCCCCCTCTCTCTCTCTTTCTCTCTCTCTCTCTCTTCTTTGTTCTTTTTCTTCTTGGCCTTTCTCCCTTCTTCGTTCCAAATGCTTCGTCTTTCCGAGAGAATATTTTCTGGGTTTTGTTCGGGGTGGGGGTTGGAATGGAATGGACGAACGGCGGGGAGGATCGGAGGGAAAATCTCGTTCCTGGGCTGTTGATGCAGGAGGAGGGAGGAGTATGATACGACGTTGAAGAGAGAGAGGGGGAGAGAGAGAGAGAGAGAGAGAGAGAGAGAGAGAGAAAGAGAATTTCAGATTCAGATTTGGAGTCGCGCGCTAGGGGCGAAAGCAAGAGGTAATTTATGAGGGTTAAGATTTATGACCAAACCGTCGATTCCCGTCCTCTCCTTGTCCCTAGATGGGGAGGAGAAGAGAACCTTTTTGAAGCGCTTAGGGTTAGGTTGCACTTCTGAAACCCCCCGCCGGACCCACCGGATCACACGGCTGCACTGACAGCCTTTCTCCGTTCCTAGATTGCGGTGATGGCGATGATTTGGTAGAAAAGATCTGACAAAGTTTCAATCGGCCTTCTTCTTTTTTTTATATAAGATTTCTCTCGGGTTGAGTGTATCATTTGCGTTCGCATCTGCATCTGGTTCCCTTCTCTTCCTACAAACCCGCTAACCCTCCACCTAACGACTTGAATTTCCTTTGTCTTGGTTTTGTTTTTCCGCCGGAATTTTTCCGTACATGGACTGTCGATGAACTCGATTGGAGTATTTCGCTGAATTTCGCTTTTTCGAGTGCTCGATTTGATTCGTACTCCTATGATCTTGCAGCGTCGCTCTTGATAGATCTTGGGTCTCTTCTCTTTGATGAGGTTCTCTCCCGACGAGAGATTGGGCAAATGACATGTCGTCGTCGAACTCTCCTTGCGCCGCGTGCAAGTGCCTCCGCAGGAAGTGCACCCAGGAGTGCGTCTTCGCCCCCTACTTCCCCGCCGACCAGCCGCAGAAGTTCGCCTACGTACACAAGGTGTTCGGCGCGAGCAACGTGACTAAGCTCCTCAACGAGCTGAACGTCTCGCAGCGCGAGGACGCCGTCAACTCCCTCGCCTATGAGGCTGAGACCCGCCTGCGGGACCCGGTCTACGGCTGCGTCGGCCTCATCTCTATCCTCCAGCACAAGCTCGACCTGCTCCAGAAGGAGCTCGCCTCTGCCAAGAAGGAGCTCGCCACCTACGTGGGGCCCCACGCGATGATACCCACCATGATGCAACCCTCTGGAGCTCCGCCGTACATGGGAAATCCTTCGATGTCAGCGGTGGTGCCTTACAACATGATGCCGATGATGGGAATCCCGACTGCTGCCGCTGCTGGCGGGCCACCGCTAGTCATCAGGGACCACCAGAGCCAGCAGCAGCAGCAGCAGCAGCAGCAGCAGCAGGCGTTTGATGCGCAGCAACTCGCAGCCGCCGTGGCAGCGAGGGAGCGGCAAGAGATGATTAGGGCTTATGAGCAGCAGCAAATTAGACAGCAGCAACAGCAACAACTTGAAATCAAGTTCGACGCAAGCGGCTTTGACGGTGTCGGGAACTCGGTGTCTCCGTCCAGGTACAACAACCCCACAAGCAATGTAATCTCTCCACCGCCGGCTTCCCCGTCCCTGGCTTTGGGGAGTTTCGACAATCCGTACCAGATTCAGGCGCACCAGCTCTCGCTGCAGCCACAACAGGGACAAGCACAAGATCAGCAAGAGCATGCTCAAGAGCAGAGGTCTGGGAGCGAGGAGCGAACCAACAACAACAACGGTGGTCCTTCCTGTTGATGAACAATTTCCTTTTTTTGGCTAAGTTCTTGTTTCTTCCCATGCCGAGTTTCTTGAGGCGGTTTTTACGGTTCTAGGTACGTGTATCTATCTCTCTCTCTCTTTCTCTCTCTCTGTGCCTTGGTTGTACCAAAGGAATTCTCTATTACGTGAGCGATTCTTTTTGTCGTCTTCTGCATTTATGGGGTGTTGGTGCTTGAAGTGTGGAATCTGGTATTCTCTTTCATAAATTGACGAAGGTGGCCTTGGTAGGCAAAGGAAAGGTTGAGTTTCATGGTGGTTTTTGGGGGGGTTCGGTAGCCATAGATCGCAGCATAATGGACAAGGTTTTGCACGTGAAGAGATCTTTTGGAATTACGACAAAATGCACATGATTTCGATCCTCATAATAGGGAGACTAGTACTCAAGAGACCCATAGAGCACAAGTTCTTGTCTATATTTGATGATTGAATCAGCAAAGATAGGTTTCGGGGGAAGATTTCTTTTATTCTTTGCACACACAGAGAAATGTTCAATCCTCGGTAGCAGCTCTACGTCAAACTGTGGCATTTGATTGTTCAAGTTAATGCTTGCCCTCCATTTCACCACATCCTACGGCATATAGAATGACATAGAAAATGCTTATTTGGGTTAACTTATGTGGGGAATATAGTTGATCCAGTGTCTTTGGAATCGCCATTATATGAAATCTGACTTGAGATATCATCTAATGGCGACAAGGAAGAAAGTATTGTGATATATGTGATGAGAGGACTTAGCATTTCCTGAACTGCTTAGTTGGTTACTATAAGATCCTCTGCATATGCATATTAGCAAAAGGAGATCTTATGCATTGACTTTGGTGCTGTGATGCTTCCTGTTTTCCAAGAACGGACAACTCAAGCCGCATCACGATGGGAACCTTTTTATTTCAATAATCATCTATGGAAATTGATGTTTCTGTTGCTTTTGAGTTGAGCAATTAGTATAATAGCTATTGTTCCTAGTCCAATGCCTGAGATTTAGGCTCGTAATTTCTATGAGTTAGTGAAGCAACAATTTCACACAGTACAAAATCTGACTTTGGTGCGTTTTTTAGTCAAGACCTAAAGATGAGTAGAGTGAGATATCTAGGGTTTTGATCGAACCGAAATTATTGACTCCGATGGTTATTGCTTAAAATCATGTTATCCACGTAAGAAGCGCTACATTTTTATTGATTTTGTGAAAAATCAAACTAGGGTTTTATGTCAAGAGTTCTGCCGATAAACCCTCTCTCTTTTTTTGTAATTCTACTTCTTGTGCAGATCATACATGAGGAGAAACAAGCGGGGGACATTCAAAAAATGCAGAGAATGTTGTTCATTGTGCGCCAATGGATATATCCAGGCTCTGAAGCCTTTTTTCTTCCTGGGAGATACACAAAAAGTCGCTAGCGATACAGAACAATTTCTAGGAGCAAATAATTTTTTGGAGTACAATTTCATCCTTAGTGTAATGATGCTCATGCTTATGTCTTACATTGAAAAAAAAAATATTTGTAAATTTGTATCCAGGAAAATGCTAGTCCTTTCTCTCTTCTTCCTTTTTTTTTTTTTTCTTTTTTCGGCTATCGATTCTAAATCCATCGTCTTTGACCTAAATGTGTTGATTAATGGAACCTTTTTTTCTCGTTGATACCGTCTAAATGGTACTTAATTTTTCGTACTCTTAGGGACTTATTATATGTTGTCCGCCAATATAATAAGTTAAATGGGTGTCAATCTAACGGACTGGGAGTATAGTATAACATATTATCTCAAGGTATTTCTTTACTCAGTTCTTGTATTTATGGTCAATTAATGGCAAGGGTCAGCTTAAGCGTATCGATTTGTCAACTCAACTGTATTATCTTTTCTCAAGAATCCCATCATGAGGCCGTTCTAATTATCACTTTGAATGTTACAAATCAAAATTTGAGGCAATGCTATGAAATGTTCGGTCCTGATGAGGTTCTTGAAATGGAATGGAAGCAATGTAGGAACAAAAGAGAGAATCTGACATTGATCGAGATATGATCTTAAAACTTTTGGGATATAGCAATGCAATCTTTCCATTAATTTTTTTTAGATACATGGTTTTATAATGCCAAGCAGGAAATTAGGGGGAATGATCAAAAGGATTACATGGCAACTTTTCAAAAATAAAAATTTGATTAGGGATATATTTTGTAAATTGACATGTTATGATTCGATTGCATTTATGTGGGAAAGGCCTAAGGTTTAACTTTTCTTCAAATTGGAAAAAAAAATTCCTTATAGATGTAACTCACAATCACTTCACAAGCAACTTGCCTTTTTTTATTGCAATTGATTTAACACATAAGTATTAGAATTAAATAAAATAATTTCTTCTCGACTTGAGTGGCTTGATGGCTCCAGAAAAAGTATCTGCACCGCGGAAAGTCACACCCTGAGTAATCAATATTTTATTTTTGCCCCTTATCTGGGGCATTATTTAAATTTTATTTAGTTATTTTTTGTTTATGTTTATCTTTCAGTTAGTTGACCAGGATTTAATACTCTAGGAGCCCATATTGACCGGCGGATCTAAACATTCAGTTCAATCTAATCTATCACCGCACCGTCGTATTTATCACTAAGTATAAAACTTTAGATATTTTTTCGAGTTGTCCATAGTCCAATCTTTTCGGTTCATAGAATTCAGTGAAACGACTTGATGAGCATGTGCGATCCATTAATTTATAATATGTGCACTAATGTGTATTAAAAGAATAAAATTTAAGTTGATTTATGATCTCCATGTCATATAGTACACATCTAGTTCAATGCTCATATAGCTTTTTATTTTATTTTATTTTATTTTATATCGTTCATTTTATTTATTTGTTTATTTGTTTATGATGCTCGTTTAGCTTTAACTACCGCTAGCATGTGCAATCGCGAAGTAACGTAGTGCTCATCTATAGAGAAAGATTGAAGAGAGTTGTTACCGTAATCGGGCAACAGTGATATTTCAAGTAGATATTAGCAGCATATAATATATAATTTTTACATACAAGATTAGATTTTTTGGTGAGCAATAAATTTTAAAGCAGCATAATACGTATGCATTTAATAAACATGTAAATACACGGTAGGTATATGAACAGGACTGCACGTTCACATAGATTAATTATTTTCTAAATAAAATCGATATAATTGCAGAATAATGATGCCAATTGAAATTAGGATCTCATGCACAAAGCAGCCGTAAACACAAGCAAAGTTGCAAGAGACATTTATAAATTCTCTCAAAATTTAAAATATAATTTTTTGCACCCATTTTATAAAACCAATAAATAAATCCTTATTTTCGTTAGACCTTAGAGATCATGTTTGACCTATTCTGATGTGTGCGGGGTACCTTGCACTAAAGTACAGATACCATGTAGAATGACATTTAAATAAATAATTATATGCATGTAATAGATAGTGTTAATAGTTAAGAATTTGATATGATGTATAAATTTACGCAACTATGCGATGATCGAGACAAACTTAATTTCATTTTGGGTTAATACCTTGAAAAACCCCAAACTGGTACACTTGTGACAAATTTACCCAAAATTATTTTTTTGACCATCAAAAACCCCAAACTAGTATACTTTTGACAAATTTACCCTAAACTGGTACACTTGTGACAAATTTACCCTCTGTTAGTTTTCGTTAAATTTTATTATCAAATTATTAAGTTAAATGACACGTGACAATTGACGAGTATACCAATTTAGGATTTTACGCTCCGTTTGTCACCCTTTACAATTTTTGTGATTTTTTTGTGGTATTAATCCAATTTAGCATAGGGTATATTTGTCACAAATTTACCATTTTGGGGTTTTTTTGTAGTCAAATAAATTAGTTTGGGGTAAATTTGTCATAAATGTACAAGTTTAGGGTTTTTTATAGTCAGTCGGGGTAAATTTGTCATAGGTATACCAATTTGGGGTTTTTCATGGTCAAAAAAATAGTTTTGGGTAAATTTGTCACAAGTGTACCAGTTTGGGATTTTTCAGGGTATTAACCCTTTCCTTTTAATGCGATACTTGGTCCTAAATTTTGCTCGTTTTTCTTTTTAATGTCAATCTCTTATTTATTTTTTTGGTGAAGGAATGTCAATCTCTTATTTGTTGGCACGCTCCCTACAAAGTACAAACCGCTATTTTTGCAAAGAATTTAGGTGTCATAAATTGATTTGCAAACGATAGTTTCTCCATATATAATTGGGCTCCCAATATTCTTGTTCTAGCCCAAAAGCTGTCATGGTTTGATTTGTACGCTACCTTGTAGACTACATTTTCTCCATATATGTTTGGACCACCAATCTAGTTATTGGTCAAGGAATGAAATAGAAGGCCCAAAATTAGGGTATAATTTATGTCATTTGTCTCACTTTTTGCTTTTCAAAATTATCAATTGTAATTTTCATTTATCGAGTAAAACACCCATTTACCATTTTGTCTAACAATCTCACTTCATGCAAGTATGCTAAATAAGGTTTTAACCTGTTTGTTTTATATACGACGATTCTCCTTCTATTTTTAGGATGATATCACTAAATAAATTCAACAGATATTGTTAATGATATTTTCTCGAGGGTAATTCTGCACGCAAGAAGCACATGCGGGACACTAGCCTTTCTATATAGGAACCAATCAAATTGGCCACTTCACAAAATCTAAGATCATCTTCCAATTATTAGTTGGCCAGCAAAAAGGTGTTTCTCTAGCACCTCAAAAAAAAGAAAAGTTTTTATGCTATTTTCTGATTTTATTAGTAACTATACGTTTCGCCAAAAATGTGATGAAAAATCTTTGGAGAATATTAATGAATCGATAAAGGTTGCAAAGGGTCTTTCATTGATTTTGGACGATAAAATAAATAATGAGAAACTTAAATGTATGGAGATTAGAATCGTGTCAAACCATATATATTGCAAGAAAGTAAAGATAATAAATAAATTTGCGAGAACATGACCTCATGGATTGATCGGTGGGATTTACAAAGAATGCACTTGGGGTATATATAACACTCTATAAACAGTTACATATGGCAAGAAGATACAAACATTCTATAGACATAACTATCTAGCAATTATGTTCTTGTGTCAATTCAAATATTATTGCCTTCGAATTCCAACACTTAGTAAAATTGGCCATAGTTGTGATGACCTTGTCGTCGGGTGACGACTCGATGATGTCTAATATCAATGACTTCGCTAGTGGGTTGACGATTCTTAAAGGCCGTCGACTATTTTGACCAAACTATCGTTATCAACTCAATTTGACACTTGTCAATAATAACCAAAAGTTGATCATTATTTTTGTGTCAAAATATAATATGTTAAAACTTATTAATTAGTTGGATTGGATCATTTAGTGCAGAAATAACATAGGAAAATTCAATATGTGAGGCTCTTTGAGACTTTAAAGGACAATTGTCAATTATTATAAAAAGTTAAGTTATTGATGAAAAGTTTGGTTTAGATTTTGAATAGTGTAACACTTCCATTCGGGTGTAGGTAGTGATGAAGTCAAAAAAAAAAAAAAAAAAAAAAAATACATGGAACTTTTGACTAAAGTTCACACTATTAAAATTCTATTTATTTTACGAAAAATGTGATAGGGAAATATTTTTCAAAAAATAATCACTTGTGACACTTAAAATAATCAGTCAATGAACAATATTTCATTATCAATAATAATTTATGCCTATATTTTTTCATGAATAATGATTCTTTTTTGTTCATTCATTTTTATAAATAATACAAGCAATTATTTTTAGGAAATTGTTTTCCGAATCATTCATTTATTGTGAAACAAATGCACCCTAAGTGCACATTAGTGATTAAAGAGGTTAAAAAGAAATACAAAGTTCAATTGATATTTCCTAAACGTTGTTCTTGAACTTTTTAAATGAAAGTAAATAAGTATTTTGATTATAGTTGTATTAAAATAATAAAGTTATTTTATTGCAAGAAACGTAAGATATTCAATTAATCTTGGCGTCATCCATATTTATAAGGGATAAGTGCAATAGAAGTCTTAAAACTTGTCACGAAAATGCAATTGAATCCTAAAACTTGCAAAATGTGCAATCAAGTCCTACAACTTGCAAAACGTGCAATCAAGTCCTAAAACTTGTCAAATTGTTGCAATCAAGTCCTAAAATTAACACTGTCAAACTTCCTAATGGAAAATGCTAACATGGTGCTGACGTGGCTTTTTTAGTCATTTCTCTCTCCTACATGGAAAATAGTTAAAAAAAAATTCCATGCATGCAAAACGGCATCACGTCCTCCTTTCTTCTTCACCATCATGTTCCCCTTCCCCCCTCCCTTTCTTTCCTTCCGCTATTCCCAAAGTGTCCCCTTCCCAGGCGTCTCTTTTCCTTCTTCATTGTTCAAATCACATGTCTTCTTCTTCTTCTTCCCAAATTCATCGAAACTCAAAGCCCAAACTCGTGTCATCGTCTCGTTCTCTTTGAATGAAATTGATGCTCGATCTCCCTTCGAACCCTAAGCCCCGAATCAAATTTGACGATCTACAGTTCTCTTGCGATTTGGGTCCCCTCCAAAGTTAAAGTTCGACACCCATCATTATTTGGAGTTCATAGAGCTCGTTGTGAGTTCATGTTCTCTTCTTTAACGATTGTGAGTTCGTGCGAAGACCTATCTTGCGGGAGTCTCAGCGTCTCAGTGGCGAAGCAAGCAGCATCAAGGACGACAACAGGAACGGGGATTGCGATGGCGACTCCTCCTCACGCAGGTCTCGCTTTCTGCATTATAGTATTTGGGTATCTCATGGTAATGCTACAATTTCTTTTGCTTTGCAAATGCGCTTTAATCTTTGCATTATAGAATTTAGGTCTCGCTCACTGGGAACATGAGAGATAAATAAGCAAAGGCACTTTTGATTCTTTCCAAGTTAATTTCTATGTCATCATTAAGCATTTCATGCATCTCTTGTCGTGGTTGTTTTCCGTTCTCCAATACTAGTGACAAATTAGAACATGATGCAGTATAAAGTAAGTCATGGTTGTTTGTTCATCCAATGCATATGAAAAGAGAGATGTTTTTAGAGATTGAAAACATCTCCTAAATCTCTCAAGTAAACACATTGCATTATGCAGAAGTTACTACTTGGGAGATCCATGAGATGTTTTTCATTGCGTTATGCAAAAGAAGCACACACCTTAGCAAAGAATAAGTAATAACAATTGGTGCGTAAAGCTTCAGTATCTTGCCTTTCCACAAGAATGAAAAGGCGATATAAATTTACCATTTAAAGTCTTCTTTTTCCTAAGCATTCATGAAGTTCGTTTCTTTATGGTCTATCACAAGCACCTGTATAAGATCCCTTTCTTTATGGTCCTTTCTTGCTTTCTTCTTTTGAGGGGCCAATGAGAAAGGGATGGCTCCATAAATATGAACTATTACATTGACCCCTAGCTCATATAAGAGTCTCAAATCAGATTATGATTCTACTCATAGTAAAATTAGTACTCTTTATCCATCATGATTTGAGTACTAGTGGGAACTTGATAAGTTTCTATTTCATTCTATATAGGACATTGTTTCTGGTATAGATAGAATATATGTGTACATCTAGTGCCCATATATGTATCTATTTTCTATTTATATTTATTGCTTCACTTGAGAATATGTTTCACCTAACAATCTACTTAAAGAGATTGGTAATATACTTATATCAAGATGTTATGAAGGAATCATAATACATATAATAAACTCCTATTAGGTTCCTATAATACGAAGCCTAGAAGAATGAGGGTGCTAACATTTGAATCAAGTGGCGTGACTCCTAATGAGGTCAACTTGGAGCCAACATGTTGTGGTCTTCAATTGCCAATTCTTACAGCAAAGACAGGGAAAAACGCAAGAAGAAGGTTCCATAGATATGCTAAGTTTGATAGTCCAAGTTGCTGCTATTTCTTCATGTGGGTTGATCCAAATATACCAGATCATGTGAGGGACATAATAGTTGACCTCCTTGAAAGAAATCAAGCATTGTGTGAATCAAGCCAATCGAGGAGTGACAAAGTCAATGTGAGCTCATTGCTAACTGAAATGAAGACTCAAAAGGCGAAAAATAGACATTTAAAGGAGGAGCTCGCACGAGTAAAGAAACAAAAGATGTTATATCAATCGGCATTCATTCTATGCATGTGTTATATTGCTATATTGGTTATATGTAATGTGAAAGTTGGTGGGAATTTTCTAAGTCTTCCATAGTACCTTGTTTTTAAGTTTGTAAGTTTGAACACTAGTTGTGGATAATTGAGATGGGAATGAAATCTAATGTGAGTTTGTAGTTTGCAAGACCGGTTGCTTGCCATGCGAGAAATTAGTTTTGCATTGAAAAATGTTGCTTGATTTGTGTGCTTGTTAATAGCACTATATGAGCTATTGCCACTAGAACAAATTTGTAACCTCGAAAAAAGGTGACAACTTTCTTATTATGCGATCGAGATTGTTAATTGGTGATTTCTTTATGATTTTAATAACGAGCTTGCCTCAAACATTTACAAATTGAATGTGTCAAAAACAAAGTGCATCCTTATTTCAATAGCTTCCCTCATACAGCAATCCAATAGTACACAACGAAAACACCCAATTCAAGTCATCGACCAACACATGATTCCACATCTTCGCCATGAGCGCCCACTCCTAATAGAGTCGATTTGACCACCGAGCACATAACAGAATTCTTCCTCGCCCTTTGTGCTGGCAAGCGAAATCAAAGCAGTCGACTACAATACCTAAGTTACCTAATCAAATCTTCCATGAATCATCCAACACAAATCACAAAGACCACGCAAAGCAAAACCCCATCATCTATAATGAAATATTAGCAATAAGAGGTGGTGGTATCAGTTACCTTAATGCCTCCAAGGGACTCAAGAAAAAGGTATGGGAAAGAAGAAGACAAAAGTATTGGAAGAATGAAAATTCTTCATGGCCAATTTCAGTAATCATCTATTAACAATCCTGAAGAGCAACCACTTTCGTGCATTATCCAAACCAAAACCAAGCATCCCACATAACTCACTGAAACACAATTCATTGACAAAGCAACATGATTACATTTTCAATGCACAAAAGGTTCTTTTCAACAAAATATGCATTTTCAGTGTATAGAAGGTTCTATGCACAAAAGCTACATATGTATCATACAGAAAACCAGCTAATAATTGATATAAATTCACCTAACAACACCAATTTCAGGAAACATATCAATCCAATACAATGGTCTTCGGTGGTCCAGTAGGTTCAGCCTTCACTTTATTCATAATTCTTGTGTTTTTCCTTATATATAGTCTCACAGCAATAGGCTTTGGAGGAGTTGTTGTAGCCTAAGATGATTGAGGTTAGGAACTGGCCTTAGGTTGCAATAGTGGTTTCGACTTCACTGCAATGTGTTTTCAAGGAGTTGTTGCTGCATAATATGACTGAGGTTGGGAACTAGCCTCAAATTATGATAGTGGCTTTGGATTCACCGCAACATGCTTTTAAGGAGCTAATGTTGCATGAGATGATTCAGGTTGGGAACTTGCCTAGGGTTGTGATGGTGCCTTTCGCTTTATACCAACATGCTTCTGAGCTATTGTAGCATGAGATGATTGAGCCTGGGAATTAGCCTTAGGTTGCGATAGTGCATTTGGCTTCATTGCAACGTGCTTTCAATGAGCTATTATTGCATGAGATGACTGAGGTTGGGAACTGGCCTTGGGTTGCAATAGTGGCTTCGGCTTCACCGCAATGTGTTTTCGAGGAGCTGCTGATGCATGATATGATTGAGATTAGAAACTTGATTAGGGTTGTGATGGTGCCTTTCGTATTACAGCAACATGCTTTTGAGGACAAGTTCTTAATTATTCAAGTTGTGCACTGACTTAGGAATGCACCTTTGCTGTTGACGTAGCTCTTGAAACTACCCATTTGCCTGATAGGTTAAAGATTCTTGCACTGTTTATATTAGGCTACATAAGAATGAGCATGTTTTTAGCTTAAGGAGACAAGTAATTGCTATTAGAAATTTTAAAAGTATTACTCACCTTGAGAATATGAAGGTTTGTCATAGGATTTACATCAACACCCATCCTCTTAGCATGTGATTCTCTTTGTATCATGTCATTTTTAATGACAGGTCTTTTAAACTGAAATAATAAAAAATTCATTCAACATGAGAATGTAGTCACAATACATGTATGCTTGGGGATTTAGGTATTACTTATCGGAATTTTCTCAGGTATATCCTTAGCCATTACATTGGCTAATGCACAATAAATGCCTTCCCTTTGATCAAAACGAATTCCACAAAAAGCATTGGCCTCACCACTACATCCTCTTACATTGGTAATAGACGTGCATCATATATGGACTGTTGCGGTGGTACTACATCCTCTTATATTTGCACTAGTACTACACCTTCTTACATCTGCACTAACCTGAGTAGAAGCATTAACATGCCCACTATTGTCTCGTATTGAGTTGGCCTTTGCGGGAGCATTGTCATGGCTTTCGAATCCTCCTTCAGTTACGCTTATCGTTACTTTAGCTTTACCCTGAATATATATATTCATAATTACTAAATTGGAACCTTGACATATAAAACTTATAATAATGGTTAGATGACAACTTACTTGTCTTTTTCCGAGCCTTGGTCCAGCGGAATTAACTTGAGATTGAGCATAAGTTTCAGTTGTACTTACATTAGCATGAGCATTTGATGTACATACAATGGCCAGAGCATTGGATGTACATATATTGGCCCGAGCATTGGCCTAAGAAGCACATATTAAGCATCGATTGACAACATTTTAAAGTAACATGCCCTGCATTAAGATGATCAGTTAGTTGAGAAAATAACTTTTTTTAAATGACATCCTTTGCAATTATGTCCAACCACATTACAAATAGAACAAGTCATTTGCTTAGCCTCTTTAGTCATTTTATCACCTCTTACAAGCTCAATCAGTTGCTTTCTTCTACTCCTTTTTAGCCCACTAGGCACGTTCTTCGTTGTTGGGGGTTAATGAGCTTCTTTATTGGTTTTCTTCCAAAATTTTTGTCATCTCACTATACGCATCATGAATTGATAAGCACTTAAATACTTTGCATTGTTGAAGTACTCAACTAGATAGTCACTTGGGTCATTTCTCTTATGATGTATCGCACAAATGGCATGACAACATAGAATTCCACTAAGTTTCCAAGCTCTATAAGAACAAGTCTTTAAATTCAAGTCAACAACATATTTGTCATCACCTTCCGTAATCTCATATCCTTCATCTCCATTCTATATCCAATGGCAATACCTATTAGCAGTTGTATTCTCATGTAACTTATGCATAATCCTTGGACCATAATTTATAGTCAACCTAGCAAATCTATCCCTCTGAGTATGCATTATATTCATAACCATAATTCTAATATCCTCTAACATACTCACAATGGCATTGCACCTAGCTTCCACGCACCTCCCATTGAAGGCTTCATTGAGATTATTATCAACGACATCACATTTAATGTTGGTGTCAAAGAAGGCTTTGTACCAATGTTTGGCTTAATATGGAATAAATCATCATGACCTTACTAAGTCATTTCCTTCAACCTCTATCTATGCATCTTGAAATATGACATATTATTACTCTTGACACATTTTCAAAATTGTCTCATCAAAAGTTTTCTTTTGTATTTTTTACTCCAGTTGGAAAATATGTGCCTTGAACACATCTTATGTTCTACATATGGCAAAAGTTTAACTACAGAAGGGACAAGACCCTAACAAATATCATATATATATATATATATATATATATATATATATATATATATATATATATATATATGAAAACAGAAACAAAAGCAAAACATTAATACTAATAAGTACTATAATGTCATAAATGTCATAATCAATTTACAAATGAGTCATAAAGAAGCATTGCATACCTTTTGTAGGTCACTTATCAAAGCCCATCGATCACCATTACACATATTGAGGTCTAACTTCAACAATTTGATAAGCCAAGTCCATTTGTCCTTATTCTCGATTCTTACCACTACTCATGCCATTGGATACATTTAATTGTTAGCATCCCTTCCTACGGCACATAACAACTAGCCCTTGATTAAACCCCTCAAAGAACATCAATCAAATCCAATGATCTTCCTACATCCAACCAAAAAACCTTTCTTGCAAGCATCAAAGCAAATGTAAGCCCTATCAAATAATGGTAGAAAATTTGACAATAGCTTTCAACCTTCAATTTAAAATTGCTTGAAGGGCTTGCGGTGTAAAGCTCTCCTAAGTAGTCACAAATCTATGCATATTCCTTCTTGTAATTGCCTTATAGTTCCTTTAATACTTTTAGCTTTATTCTCCTACACTGACTCAAAGTGACATTTACTCTTAGCTATTCTCTTACTAATTTCTTTAGTTCAGGTGCTTTGATTTTAGGCATTGCAGAAATGAGAATCATGAAGTACTTAGCTAAATAAATACTAGACACTCTCTTATTCTCGAAAGTGATACTGCATATATACTAATTTATATACCTTTTCAAATGAAATAATCCAGTTTTGCTATCAAGAGCACCATAGATCATCCAATTACAATTTTTTTGGGCACATCTAACTCTTACAAAGCTTTTTGTGTTTTTAGTGTATTTGATTGCTTTTTGCTCAGCCATAAGATACTTCAAAATTGCATTTTTGAACTCAATTACATCTCAAATGTCATGCCAACAATAAATATTGTGTTTGTACCACTTTGCTTATATGATGAGAGCCTACTTCTCCTCCTTGAAAAAACATCAACATCTTCGTCACCCTCATCATTTAAACTTGATTGAATACTATCATCCTCATTTGAATCATGGTACTTTGTTTCGTACTTAGAATCATTTAACGATTAAGCCTCATCCACAATCAATGGTTAGAAAGTATCAGTTGCCTCACTATAAGCACCAATTTTGAGCTTATGTCTTGCTGAAAATTTCTTTAATTTTCTCCTTGCATTAACTAGTTTAAAATCATCATCGTCACTTGATTGTTCCACATCCACCAAATAATGTGCATCATCATCCTCTTCCTCATCTAGATCCCTATTGGCAACTTCAACTCGATTCCTATCATCATCAATATTCCCAATCACAATTTCAAATATATTACTAGCCACATTATCAACTTTTTCCACATTCACATTATACATACCTCCATTTTCCGTCTCAACTCCTGTCTCTTCATCGTCAACATGCTCAACATATAGCTCAATATTTTCAGAATGCAGATAATGATAAAACAAATCTATCACATCAGAGTTATCCCATAAATATCTAAGAGTTATTCCGTCTACAAGAGTCGTACTTCCAGGAACTCTGTAAAAGAGTTTCTCTATTTTACACACACTCAAAGCCTCAATAGCTTCAATTATACTAGACAGTGAACTCTTACTTAAACTTATTTCAGCAACATCAGCCCTTCCACCTATGTATTCCAACGATGGGCCAACTTGAAATTTACCTCTATAGCAAATAGTGACATAAACTTTGTTATCGGCCATTAGACCTACAAGGGAACAGAAACAAAGAGCAAAGCACTTTCAATCATCAAATTATTGAAGTAATGTTCAAGTTCTAAATTGAAGATATTTTTATAAAAGACTAACAATCAATACAGAAACAGCAAATTAGCACAATGCACTTTACAACCACAATACAACTACATGATAAATAGTGAGAGTAAGGGACCTATTGCCGCCTTTCGGTAGCCATATTCTAATTTTCAGCAATGTTCTAATTTATTGCAATAATTGGAAAATGCAAAACAACCATAATGTAGAGAGTAAAACGCTACTATAATGCAGAGAGTAAAATGCCTTTGCAAAAAAAAAAATTGTAATATTACCATGACATCTCCAAATGCTATAATGTAATGAGCGATACATGCGTGAGGAGTCGTCATCGTCATTGCTATTCCCATCGCCGTCCCTGATGCTGCTCGCTCCACCATTGAGACGTCGAGATGCCCACAAGATAGGTCTTTGCATGAACTCGCAATCGTCAAAGAAGAGAACACAAAGTTGATGGGTGTCAAACTCGAGTTCTCTGAACTCCAAATAATGAAGAAATGAGGACGCCAACCGATGTCGTTTTGCATAATGCAAAGATTAAAGCACCTTTGCAAAACAAAAGAAATTGTAGCATTACCATGAGATACCCAAATGCTATAATGCAAAGAGCAATACCTGCATGAGGAGGAGTCACCATCGCCATTGCTAACCCCGTCATCGTCCCCAACACCACTCGTTTCGCTGCTGAGATGTCGAGACTCCCACAAGAGAGATCTTCACACAAACTTGCAATCGTCAAAGAAAAGAACACAAACTCACGACGAGCGTCAAACTTGAGCTCTATGAACTCCAAATAATGCTAGGCGTCAAACTCTAACTTGGGAGGGGACCCAAATCGCAAGAGGACTCCAGATCGTGAAATTTGATTTGAGGCTTAGGGTTCAAAGGGAGACCGAGCGTCAATTTTGTTCGAAGGGAACGAGACGATGACACAAGTTTGGGCTTTGAGTTTAGACGAATTTGGGAAGAAGAAGAAGACATGTGATTTGAACAATGAAGAAGGAAAACAGATGCTTGGGAAGGGGACACTCGGGAATAGCACAAGGAAAGAGACGGGGGGGGGAGGACACAATGGTGAAGAAGAAAGGAGGACGCAACGTCATTTTGCATGCGTGGAATTTATTTATTTTTTTAACTATTCACCACGTAGGAGAGAGAAATGACTAAAAAAAGTCACCTCCACATCAGCATTTTCCGTTAGGAAGTTTGACAGTGTTAATTTTAAAACTCGATTGAAACAATTTGACAAGTTTTAAGACTTGATTGCACATTTTTGCAAGTTTTAGAACTCAATTATATTTTCGTAACAAGTTTTATCCCTATTTAGAATGTAAGGTAGAATACAAGAGAATATAATGTTAAATGGATACTTTCTCATACACAAGACTCATGCAATTTGAATTCATTATCTGGTTTTCATCTTTCAAACAAACTAAAAGGTATTATGTGGTAACTTTTAAATCAATTCTATGTACATTTGATATAGACAATAATTGTTCTAGATTTTACTATTTTAATCCATTGGAAACTAGAAAAAAAGTACACACTAAAAAGGGCTCATACTATTCCCATCCCTTTATTGGTTCTTGATACCTCATTTTACATTGAATTAACTACGCTAACCCCTACGGGCTCCACTCTAGCTTGAAGATTATTTCTTACCTTTTCTTTTTTAATTTGCTTCAATTTTTATATAGACAAAATACCAATGCCCCTCTCAAATAATATTTATTAATATTAAACATGAAGCCCACTCTTGATTTACAACCAATGCTTGCCTTTATTTCTTTCTTTTTTTTTCATTTTCTTTCTCAATTTGTTACAAAATTGGTGCCCCTAATTATTTGATTTTTCTAACCAAAAAAATAATTATTTTGTCATGTTTTTATATTTCTTTGTTTGTATTAAGAAACAATTATTCAAAAAGTAATTTAAGCACATGAAGAGGATAATCTTTGAGTAAATTGTGTATAATACATACACCAGCCATAATATTCAATTTTTGAGTCGATTTGTACCAAAATTTGAAGTCAAAAATTCACGATCATGAGGATAATTTACGAAAATAAAGTAAACAATTTGTAGATAATATTGACATTTCTTTACTCCAATATATGATTAACGCCTGCTCAGGTTATAATAGTGGAGAATAAGTTTTGAAGAAGCAAAACGTGAAGGAAGCCTTGAAATGTAACGGGCATGGATGAATTGGCTAGGGTGAAAAGAAAAGTTGTTTGAAAGTGATGCTAGTAAGTTTTTCTTTCAATAAAATTGAAGATAGAAGAAGAAATAAAGGTAAGACATAATATTAAATTAAGGGCGGGAATCATAAAGGATAATGTAGTTAATTTGATATGATAGAGAGTGTCAATAGCCAATATTAAGGGGTGAAAATGGCAAGAAATAATCTTAAATCAAAAGTGGAACCCAAGAGAGTTAATGTAGTCAATTCAATGTAATAGAGGGTGTCGGGAGCCACTAAGGGTGAAAATAGGATGAGCCTAAGAAGATAGACAAATTATTTGCATCTATGTAGATGAAGAAAATTAAAAAAAAATTTGCTTTTTAACTTTTATAGATGAGAAGACATCTCTTAGATTTGAGAGATTTTATTCTAATATAATGGATTTACATCTTTGCATATTGCATACAAATTATAATGTAAATTTTTGTTAAAAATATAGAGTTTGAGATTCGAAACTAAATATGAATTACTTCCTATATAGTATAGACTAATATATTTACTTTACTAGGGGAGGGGAACCTACCCTTATAATCGATTTTCCCTATACATCTGTCTAGTACCAATAAAAAAATTTGGCTATAGACCAAAGTGTAGTGGAGGACTCGGCCTAAATTTAAAGTGAGGAAATTGACGATAATGAAGGCCAGCGATTTAAAAGTCAGGACTTCCTAATCCTATATAATATTAAAGTTGACGCGATAATTGTCAATTATTTTAAAAACTTAAAATATTACATTATGTGTCTATTACACGTTACTAAAGGATCCACAATAATTGACTGTTGAAGCGAGTGCATTCAAATATTATTCCTAAAGTTGCTGTCTACATTGATGCAGAAATTGGGTGATTTTAAGCCTTTCTCAGACCAAAAGCACCACCAATGTGTGAAACATTCAATTCGTAGCCATTTCATGTGACTGTTAGGTCCAAATTTGTTGACAAGTCGGGCTTTAATATCGATGATGGGTAATTTTGAGCATTTCTCATCCCAAAAGTTAGCTCAAATGACGAAATTTTTTTCTCGCATTTCTAAATCAATATCAGCTCCTTTCACAGCAAGCTTGATAAAAGATGTATAAGAAGCGGGAACGAGATTGATCAGCAGGACGCTGGAGACGGCATGAAGATAAGAAAGACAAGTAGGTGTCGTATTATTGAAATGGAGCGAAGCGATCCTGAGTCGTGCGCAATATTCTCGTGGGGTCACCATATCTTGATCTCTTGTCTGATCTTGAAAATGACTGTTTTGTCTATATCGGCTGGTGCGTAGTGTTTATACCTGAAAACTGGTTAGCTAAGCCGATAAAGTGGACTTATCGTTTTCCCAGATACTGAGCAGGACTTGGGAGGAAAAGTTGCCCTCATCACAGCCTAAGATAATAGAAATATCTAGCCAAAAATGAAGAAGTAGACATAAAGATCTAAGAAAGTGTAGAATCAAGGAGCAAAATGGGTGTAACCAGGAACAAAGGAAATCAAAGATTGGTCTATTTGTCATGCATTGGTGAGCCGCCAATATGATATACATCGAGTTTCTTACATAAAATGCTTTTTCACTCGATTTCAATTTAAGTTTTGAATTTCCTCACTTTTTCATTAACTTGTTTCTCCATGTATTATTGCTATATGACATGTTGCATATGACTACCATTTTTCTCTTCAAAAGGAGTTGAAAGTTAATTTATCTGTGAAACATACGCTTACCAAGGAAAGTCTCGTTTTATTACTATTTTATTAGAAATCCAAGAGAAATGCACAACTGGCCTTTGGGATCGGTCATTCACTTATGAATCAATCAAAAAGCTCACTCCAACTTCACATTGGACTTGAGCTTTTTTTCATGTGAATCGTATCAAATGAATATGAAAAGGGAAATTAATAAGTTGGAAAATCAATGAACATATTAAATTGAAAGTATCGCAGAAAGTACATATACAGAATTATTGACAAGATGGCTCCTTCCTGCAAGATGGCAAGATTATCTAGAAACTAATCCACTGAATTGATTGAGAAGGTTAGTTGGTAGACCTAATTGGCACATAATTTATGATTGACAATTCTTCAATCCTCATATGCATCCACATTAAAGGAACGATTTTTCACATCAACCAACCTAAATTATTCACCCCTAGTTTTTTGCATTTATATCTCTACTCAAAATGTAAACCATGGTTTCTATCATGGTATGATATCTCATTGACCTATCGAGTTTCACCCAACCCGACAAGACTTAAAACCCTATACATGAGCAGTCCAGGCAAGTAATTTCCTTTTTCAAGGTTGGCCTACCTACATTGCTTATTTTATTAACAAAATTGATTTTTTTTCCCTTTTAAATCATTTCGAGATTAAGCAAGCACTTTTAGCCGATGAGCCTAGCCTAAGTCACCTATTGATCAAAGGCTCTTCACATGCTGAAAAAGGTTCCTTTTTCAGCGTGGACATTGTACCATAGGGACAGCATTTCCATCGGTGCCAAGTGCATTGGATTACGAATCTGTTCGGGTAAAGTTGGTGTCTTTTAAGACAGGATCACTTATGGTCTTGCGTTGCTTTCTTTTTTCTACTTTTTTCTGAGTTTCACCACTCCTGTCTGAATTCCCCCCGTGCAGATCCGACAGCAGAACATTGTACAGAAGCCAGCACTGATGCTATTACATCTGATGAACATGCAGAAGATAGTGACTCAATTGGTGGCGGCAATCTCGTTCATAACTTCTTGGGAGTATTGGACAACCTCACATTCGATAAAAAGTCAGTAGTGTTACATAACCTCATGAATCCATCAAGGGCTCCAGGAAAAACCTCTTCATCCAGGGATGATATGGAGCCCAAGCTATAATACAAACAGAGAACAAGTTCGTAAAACACGGAGAAGAGGAATCAAATCCAAGGCTTCTCTACTCTCTCTCGACTAAAACCGCCGAAATTTCTCCCCTCCGAAAATGCCTTAGTTAAAAAAGAAAGAAAATGATCGTTAGTTTCTCTCATCACCTGAGTTTTATTTTAACGTTCTAAGATCCCGTGTGCGGTTTTGGTCGCTGAGTTTAATGGGCTGTGATTTTCTCTCCGAGCACAGTAATCCAACTGTGGCCTTCAGAGTTCTCTTCTTCATCTGTCATCTCCGCGCTTCCCCCTCCAGCACTAGAAGCTGCTCGAGCAGATGCACAGGCAAGGAGAGGGCCTTGGGGAGAATCAGACTCTGAGGTCCTCAGCTCTGAGTGGTCCACGCCACTTCGTTCTTGCACTAAAGATAAGCCATTTTCCACGGCGGCAGATGGTGATGGGATTCTCCTGACATGAAGTCTATATTTCTGCAAGAATTAGGAAACAGCGATGTGATCAGGATTAGCACAAAAGATTAGCAAATGATGAGGTAATTGGAGAAGACAACTTTCTTATGGATGACGGATAATTCACCTGTAAATGGCTTTTAACTTCGTCATTAGTGAGGCCTTCCACTTGCATGAGTTCTCTGATTTGTTTTGGAGTAGCCACTGCAATTTGGTAAAAAGAGAGACATCAGATTTCTTCTACTATCGATCAGAAACTGCAGGCGACTTTTCATCATTTTCTATGCAAACATTAACCAACTCAGACAGCATAATTAGAGCAAGTGACTTCACTTATCATCATGAACTCACTTAAAACATGGGGAATCATGGATTACAGGGGAACAGAGAGCGATAGGCATTTCCACTTTTTTTCATCACTCCAATTCTTTAGGTAGAACAAGGGAACAACTAAATATTCTTAAGGGCTTTTTGCAAATGCTCATGTTGTTCACACCAGATTGGTCCGGGCTATCAATTGAAAAGAATCAAACTACAACTTCAGACAAGCTTCCTCAATCAGAAGACAGAATAAGTACTCAACAAGTACGAAAAAATTCCAGTTCAAGTGAAAACTCTGTCATATCAACAGAAAGCGATTATGGAGTCCACTCACAAAAAAATATTGTTTTAGATCAGTAGTCACAATTCACCGTTGTCCAAGAGTAATAATCCAAGAAAAACACAACTCAGGTTCTAGTAACTGACCCTGCGCTCCACCGAGCTGCTCCAACGCCTCCACAAACCGGCGGTGGAGCTCAGGTGACCAGCACCGCCTTTGCTTCCTAAGTTGATGCTGCTGCAGCCGGTGCTGCTGCGCCTGCTGTGGGCTTTTCTGCAATTTCTCATGGTCCGTCGAGAAGGGCGCCTCAAAACTGAGCTTCTTGATATTATCATTATCAGGAGAGGCCAACATAGAGCCCGGAGTCGAAAGGGTAAGTCTAGAAATCGGTGAAGAATCCTTGCCCTCCTTCGGAGGAGCTCTATGGAGGCCAAATGGCAAGAACGCCCCCCCTTTCTTCTTGTAGCTACACGGCTCAATTGGGTTCTTCTCGGCTGCGTACTGATCCTAAAATTTCACACAGGATGGATTCATTTCTTGCAACCAAAAAGGTAAAAAAAAAATCGGAAGACTTTAACACGAACTAGTGATGACAAGTCTTATTACCAGATTCTGATCAGGAGAGCTCATCCACTTCCTCTGATCACAAGAATCCTTGTTTTCCACTTCTGCCCTCTTATCTTTATCAGAATTCCTGTTCGGTCGAATAAATTCCATTTCCTTGCACTGCAATCGCTCCTCCTTCAACCTTTCCATAGCTATTAGAGATTAACAAAAAACAAATAACTAATTCAGAAACCCATTTCTTTAAGCAGAAAAATCTCAGCTCTTTTCAGAAATCAGCCGCGTCAAGAAGAGATAAAACGCCATGCCTCTTTTTCATCTCCACGCGACAAAATATTGAAGAGAGAAAGCTTCAAGAAAGAAAAAAAAAAGAAAGGGTTTCGCCGAATTCAGCCAATCGTCTCGATCGTTCGGCTCCTGCCCAGACCAGAGAGAACCCACTGAAGAGAGAGAGAGAGACTCACCGTCGTTCAAGACCAGCATGCAAAGAGGGAGCTCGCGCTTAAAAGGGTCTATCTTCCCATCTCCTCCTCCAATCTCGCCACATAGTCATCGAGTTTCGACAATCTTTCGTCGCGATCTGGGATCCCGGACACCTCCCTGAAGAATTCGGACACCGGCCGAGGCTCCCGAGCCAAGCTCAAATCCAAGCTCAGTTCCATCTCTCTCCCCCAAGATTTCCTTCCCTTCCCTTCCCTTCCCTTCCCTTCCCTTTCGTCTTCTTCTTCCTCTTCTTCTCGATGGGGACTTTCGATTTCCTGCGACGATTCTCTCTCTACATTTGCCTACGCCGCAAAAACTGAGGTGCAAGCAGCTCCTCCTTATAAAGAATGTCTTTAGATTCAGGACGGGGAGATTCGTTCTCTCTCTCTCTCGCCCCCTCTCTCGGGTCGTCGCGTATTTTTACGAAGGCAGGACGAAACTCGGGCGACTCAGTGCCCCGACTCGGGCGAGTTCCCCCGGGTCGGATGGGCGAGAATCTCTGAGATTCCGGAACTCTCTCACGCGGCGAAAATGAAAAGACAGCCCGCATTGGTTGACCTACGTGTCCTTATCTCTGGTGGGATTAGGTTCAGGGTGTTTTGGTCATTTCGCGCTCCCGGGGAGAGCTATCGAATTGGCACCGTCGATTTATGCTCTTCATTTAAAATATGGTCAGGAATTGTACGGTGTTGCTTTGGTTCCTAACATTATTAATTAATATGCCAAGAAAAAAAATGATTGGATTTACTTTGTCATTAAATTATCTTCATGTATTCTCAAATCTTACCTAAATGGACAAGACAACATATTATTTTACCAACAAATATTTAAATTTTTCTTTTTATATATTTCTTACACTTTTTATGATTTTCGTGACAAAAATGCTTTACTCAATCATAAGCAACTCAAGCTAGAGGAAATTTATCCAATAGTCATTCCTAACTACTTTTAATTGCAAATATTTGGTTTTGCCTTTTCAACTCATAAGATAATGGATTGTCACACTCATGGTTACTATGAGTGAAAATGGATGTAATTATAATATCGAGTTTCCCATGTCCAAATAAAGCAATTAACCATTCAATCAAGTCATCGAAGGGTTTCACTCTTGGAGTTTGGCAAGGACTACTTCCCTTAACGTGCCAATTGGCAAGACCAACTTTCCTTCAACGTGCCAATCCGTGCCCATTCATATCAAATATTACCTCAATCATATCAAAATACTACTGAATCATCGTGCTATCAAGCTCAAGCGGGTGCCACCTAATCAAAAGGCGACAGTGTGTCTACTCAGCTCAAGGTCAATAAAATCGAGCAAAGTATCACGAATTGATCAATTTAGTGTTTCTTAAACTGTGCAGCCTTAGGAATTTTTTCCCAAGTGAATCTTACTCACTCGTATTGAAGGAAAGAGAAACTCTCGTGAGAATCCTTGGAATGTATTTCACTTGTGAATGGATACAATGAGATCTATATATATACAAATACAATACTAATCATGACCGTAAATCTTATCTTTATCGAAGAATGGAGAATATATTTTTTTATCTATCCAATTACTTGCATTTAGTACATAGATGTATGATTACCGTATTGCCCACCTAAAGTATTCTAAAATACTCAAAGAACCTCGTTCACGAATCACAGCCCTTCACACATAAACCCTCCGGCTCGTGTCGTCTTCTTGGACCATGATAAAAGCATAAACTTCGTACGCAGCATGACGATCACACGACACGCGCGAACCCCAAAAAAATGAAAAAAAAAAAGATTCCATGATTGGTGAACAAGGGTAAAATGGAAGAATGTACTATTGAAACAATAAAAAAAAAATTCGGTGCGCTAGTGCGCTATAGAGAGAGAGAGAGAGAGGGACAAAGATGAGTTGGTCAACAATGGAAGGGGGTGGGGAACGATCCTCACGTGGGAGATTCCCTTGGAGCACCGCAAACTTTCCCCATCCGATCGTCCTCGTCCGTCCCGTAGGACCGAGCAGCCCCCACCACCGCTCATCGAGCACCCCTCGATCGAGAATCTCACGCCGAAACCCGCCCAAGAATTCCCAGCCCCACCCGCCAACCTCACGCCGCCACGTGCCCGACGGACCGCGGTCAGATTCCCCTCCTCGGCGATGCGGATCGCGCCCCTGTTCAAGGCTGCTCCTTCCTTCCCCTCGAGGGAATAATAATAGTGAAAAAAAAAAAAAAAAAAGGGATCGGCCCGTTCCCTCCCTCGTCCCGAATCTCTTTTCTTCGGGCAGCCGATTCCGGACACGTGTCGAGAGCCTCCGGTTTCGTCGCGCATGTTTTCCGTGGAAAAGGAAGAAGTTCCTTTGTCTTTTTTTTTGGCGAGTCTCGTGGCGCTGTTGGGGATAAGGATTCGCGCTGGCTTTGGCATTGTCTTTTCTCCTCCTCGATTGATGATGATGATTTTACGTCCCGTTTCGTATCGGTCTTTTGGGGTTCTCCAGGACGACAGCAGATGAAAAAGAAAGGAAGATGCTGTTCCTCGGAAATGGACAGCCCGCCCCTCCGTCGCCATTCGTTCGATTAACGTTCGCACGAGTTTTGGCATTTCTTGCGGCTTAGGGAGGCCCGTGATATCTTAAGGTTCGATGATGGTTCGATTCTAGATTTTTTCTTCTTTTCTTTTCTCTTTTTTGGGTTTTATCCGTATCTCGCGGCTTGCTTGCCATGTGTCGAATGATGTAGCGGAGGTCTAGGTTCGTGAGAACAAGACAGGAGCACTGTACATCGTGTCGTGCTGTTTTCCAATTTCTAGCAAGGAAACTCAGCATCAAAAGCGAGGATGCACGTCTGTGCGTACATCTTTCAAAGCTAATTTTAACCCGTGAATTGTTTTTGGTTTGGAAGATAGAAATCCTTGGTCTGAAATTAACGATCAGGAAGGTCTAAAATCTTGGATTGTTTGGGATCAATCTAGATTGCCGCTCGTCCGTATTCTTAGATTTGACATTCCAGATTTTTCAGAGTAATTGAAAATGGCTATTCCGATATTTATTTCACAACTATAGCATGGCCATTGAATTTCCCACGGCCACTGTCCATAGGATTACTACTGCCTTTATTTATGAAGGTGTTCAGGAATATTCTCTGAGGTGCTTTTTTGCAGAGGCTCTCCGATGGTTTCGCCCGTCAGCTTTATTGGTAGAACTACTCAAACCTTGTAGTCCAAGCAACTATTTTTTTCAGTAGAGAATAAAAAAATTTACACTTCAATGCCAGCTGTCCTATTCCTATTGCTAAATCATGCGTATCTCATTTTGGATGCAGTTTCAAAAAATTCACGGAGAATATCGATAATTTCAAAGGAATCTATATGAACGATCAAGCTATTCCAAAGTTCTTATGACCCATTACTTATCAAAGGACATGCCATGGGATTATTCCCATGGGTATCACGCCACCAAAGATGCCATCCACCAAGCATTAGATGAGTACAAATGAAATTAGCCAAAATCGATGGATTTTTTTCCCTAGACCTATGGTGTTTTGAAGAATCATATCCTGAAGACACATGGTAACCATAATTTAACTCTAATGGAGATTCGAATTTCAATTCAGATCATGAACCCATCAATAAGTGAGAGAATTTATGAATGATCAACATGACCACTTCAATAAATTGTATACCATAAGGTTTGTTGTACTATTGAGTTTGTATCGACTCTTTTCACATTTTGTCGATCCGAGAACATTATCCTATTTATTTTTGTCCATTCCATGACATGCTTTGTTTGCCACACCGACCTTTGAAAATGTCACTGTTACCCTTAACCTCAGCTATAAAAGGGGAAGTGATGTCTGAATAAAAAGCAAGGTTGGGAAAAGAAAAGATTTCCCAAAATTTTACTACATCCTCTCAAATGTTTATTCCAAACCATTCTCCTCTAGGCCCCATAATATTTTAAGGATGAAATTACAATTATAAAATGAGATTAACAGTAGTCGGAGACTAATAAACAGTTTCATTTAATGCCCAAGAAGTAGCTCGTGCGGGTTGGAAAAGGATACCACCATTCGAAGGAACAATCCAAGACCCCAGCCAGCACGACTGCATTTTAAAGGAATGGGCCCATGAAATTTTGGATTGATGGGCATAGGTCATTTTCAAAAAAGTGCTAATTCAAATCATTTTATTTCATGTTAATAATTGCTCTTTAAATAGGACTTGTGATTCCGTGAATAATAAATGAGATCGCATGGATTCAAAACTGTGCATCATCATTATGGATTAAACTAAAATATAAATGGTTACTTATATTGTATGTAACAACCTATAAATCAACACCAATTAAAATTTAGTCCATTATATATAGTTTTGGCCATTTCTATTTTCCTAATCTACTTTGATCACGTATGGTTACTAAAATACCACAAAAAATTTCAATTGGTATAATCTTACCATATATACTTCCAAATTATTTTTTATGACATAAAAATTCTCAAATTGGTAATCCGTGCCGCACTTATCCTTCTAGCCACCACTCCTGTTTCTCTCCCTTTTGATTCTGCACGGGAAATATGCCAAATAATTGGCCTCATCTTTCTTTTTGTTTTTCTATTTTGTGGGAAGTCACTTTGGTGGCTTTTGACCATTGGAAGGTAGCGTTTACTTGCACGAAAGGCTCCCTACACGACAAATAATATCAAATATATTCTTGATTTCATTTGACAACGTATAATTACTAAAATAATTATAATGTCATGAGAAATATAAACGAGTTAATATCATGAAAAACTTCAAATCGATATATCTATAATAGATGTACTTAAAATTAATTTTTTTATCATTAAAAATCTCACATTTATATACTTATAATAAATTTGTTCCAAACTAATTTTCTAACCAAAACACCCCAAATTAGTATATTTATAATAAATTTACTCTTCATTAGTTTTTGTTAAATTGAATTAATATTAGAAAAAAATCATAAATTAATAAAATGACAAATGTCGCATGCAATCTAACCGAAAGATTTAAATGTAAAATTTAACAAAAATTAAGGGAGGATAAACTTCTCACAAATGTACTAGTCTGAGACTTTTTATTGTATTAGCCCAACATAAAATTAGATAATATTCTCCAATTTCATGAAATTGATTTTTTCCTCCTATCGAACAGCGCAAAAAATGGACATTCCAGCAAAATCAAAGAGAGAGAGAGAGAGCGCGTTGCCTTCGCGGTTTCCTTCTTCGCGAGCTTTTCACAAATGGCGGCCAGCGATGCTCTCGTCTCGCCATGACACGAACGATTTCGAGCGCCGCGTTCGTAATGCTGAAGTTGGGATCTCGCTCTCGCTCCAGCATGAGCTTCTTCGATCCCAAGCCCTGCCGTTCCCCGAGAATGCTGTACCTCGGCGAAAGACTCTTCTCTCGCTCTCGTTCCTCCCAAGCCCAGCAGCAGCAGCAGCAGCACGAGCCCAGCAGCCTCCGGAAGGCGTTCTTCAAGTCGGACGCCAGGAGGGACGGGATCGTGCGTCGCCTGTGCGAGGAGAAGAAGTTCAAGGAAGCCATAGACGTCATGTGCGACCAGAAGCGCCTGAGGGAAGCCGTCCAGTTGCTGGGTCGGATCGAGCGCCCCTCTGCTCTGGTGTACTCGACCCTCCTGCAGGCTTGCCTCAGGCAGCGAGACGTCGGAGCGGGCAAGATGGTCCATGCCCACATGGGTAGAGCCGGGTTCTCGCCCGGGGTCGTCATTTCCAACCGGCTCATCGACATGTACACGAAATGCGATAGCCTGGTCGACGCCCGGAAGACGTTCGATGAAATGCCTCACAGGGACTTGTGCTCTTGGAATACTATGATATCCGGGTACGCGAGGGCTGGTCGACTTTCGGACGCGAGGAGATTATTCGATGAAATGCCGGAGAGAGACAATTTTTCGTGGACCGCGATGATGTCTGGTTATGTTCGCCACGACATGCCCGGGGAGGCAATCGAACTGTTTAGAATGATGCAAATGCTTGAAAATCCAATGTTGAACAAGTTCACTTTTTCCAGTGCTCTTGCTGCGGCTGCAGCTATACCATGTTTACGCAAAGGAAAAGAGATTCATGGCCATATATTGAGACTGGGGTTGGAATCGGATGAGGTTGTTTGGAGTGCTCTATCGGATATGTATGGTAAATGTGGGAGTGTGGAGGAGGCTAGGCACATTTTCGATAGGATGGTCGATAGAGATGTTGTCACGTGGACAGCAATGATAGATCGGTACTTCGGTGATGGGAGGATCGAAAAGGGTTTTATGTTGTTCTCTGATTTGATGCACTCCAAGATTAGGCCGAATGAGTTCACATTTGCAGGGGTTTTGAATGCATGCGCTGATCATGCAGCAGAAGAGGTTGGTAAGCAGGTCCATGGGTACATGATGCGCAGTGGATTTGATCCATCTTCATTTGCAGAAAGTGCCCTTGTCCATATGTATGCCAAGTGTGGAAATATGGAGAGTGCAGAGAGAGTGTTTAGAGAGATGCCACACCCGGATTTAGTTTCATGGACGTCACTGATAGTTGGGTTTGCTCAGAATGGTCTTTTCAGAGAAGCTCTTAAATATTTTGACATGTTGCTAGAATCAGGTATTCGGCCTGATCATGTCACTTTTGTTGGGGTTCTCTCTGCTTGCACTCATGCTGGGTTAGTAGATAAAGGTCTTGAGTATTTCCACTCAATTACTGAACAGCATGGACTGACACATACTCCCGATCATTATGCTTGTATAGTTGATTTATTAGCCCGTTCAGGCCGTTTTAAAGAAGCTGAAGAGATCATTAGCACAATGCCAATGAAGCCTGACAGATTTTTGTGGGCATCATTGCTCGGGGGCTGCAGAATTCATGGAAACATAGAACTGGCAAAACAAGCATCTGAGGAATTATTTCAAATTGAGCCAGAGAATCCAGCTACCTATATCACTATGGCTAATTTGTATGCTACGGCTAGTATGTGGGATGAGGTTACAAAAATCAGAAAGATTATGGAAGATAGAGGAGTGGTGAAGAAACCCGGTTTGAGCTGGACTCAGATTGGGAGAAAGCAACATGTTTTCTTAGTCGGAGATACAACCCATCCAAAATCGAATGAGATACATGTATTTTTGATGGAGATGTCCAAGAGGATGAAAGAAGAAGGATATGTGCCTGACACAAATTTTGTGCTACACGATGTGGAGGAAGAGCAAAAAGTGCAAAATCTTGCCTTCCATAGTGAGAAACTTGCAGTTGCTTTTGGTATTCTTTCAACATCGCCAGGGACTCCCATTAAGGTGTATAAGAACTTAAGAACATGTGGAGACTGCCACACTGCTATCAAATATATCTCAAAGATTATGAGGAGGAAGATTATAGTGCGGGACTCAAATCGGTTCCATTGCTTTGAGAATGGAATTTGTTCATGTGGAGATTATTGGTGATCAGAAATATTTGAGTATGCCCAGCATCTGCATGGGTCTTATGAAGACATCATCCTGGTGGTCTTCCACAAAGACTCAAATCTTCTTGTTGAACAGGTTTCATGTCCATGTTGAATGCAGAGACTGCCAGTGCATGAGATTTAAATGACCTATCTCAGCGAGGTTTCCTTATTCGCGCAAATTATCTGGTAATTGGATACTCAGAAAGGTGGTTGCTCTTGGTGGCCAAAAACTATTATGATGCCTCCAATGGGAGTTCTGGGATTAAGTGACGTCAATCAGGTAGCCATAATGCAAAATGCAATTTTTATTTTTGAGAAGATGTGGCCCATATATCGATGATTGAGTTCATCTTGCTTTTCTCTAGTCCAACACAATCTTCAGAAGGCTTGCATCTTTATAGTTGATATTCGTTTCATCTTATTGCCTTTTGCTGGCTACATGTTCGAAAGAGAATCTTAGAGCTTATCCATAAGCTTTTCAACGTTCTTCAAATGTACAATCATTGTCTCTCCCATCAACATCATCATATCGAGGAACAATTTCGAGGGAAGATATATCTACTCAATTTCTCCTGTCAACATCGCTGCTCAAATTCCCCTCATTAGTTTCTGGACCCCTCCTTGCTGGTCCGGCAGTTGAAGTAGACTGATGTAGGACACAATCTAGAATCTACAGGTATGTACTTGGAAATTTGCAGTTGGATCACTCAATTTTGACTTGAATTACTGAATTTACTGTGCGATTGGTGCATTTGGACAATTTGTGGCTAATTTTAACCAATTACTGAATGTTTAGTCACTGAATGAGTGCAATTTCATCTCAGATGGTTAAAATTTTCTATGAACTTCTTTATTTTGTGGTTAATGAGAATCAGACAAGTTGCTATTTAGCAGAAATAATGATTTCAATTTAAACCAAGTCTATCTTACAAATAAGACAGCCTTGTCTTCTTGTAACAGTAGATTAAGCGAAAGGTTAGAGAAGTCCTATGAACATGTCATGGTCCCTATTGGTTGTGATATGGAATTATCTAATTGGCTGTCTTGATGTCCAAATGTCTCCTAACATATTGCACTGTGCTAGTCAAACTCAAGTAAATCCTAGCATGGAAAGAATTGATATTTATCATGAGTTGACACACCACCAATTTTTGTACAAAGCAAATTAAAGTTTCTATCTTGATTGTTCTTGAAGGTGGAATTTGACTGCAAGTGCTGCCAGACCAAGCCCCCGGGGGCCTTTCTTCTACAGAAAGTCACTTCCTCATGAATAATTGTATTGTCCACACAGCCTTGCTCAGCAATGGAAAGAGTGAGCAATGCTAAGGCTCCCCTAAAGCTGACTGATTATCTGAAAACATAAGCTAACGTGCTTAAACTTAAGGTCATCTCAGGATGCTCACTGTCCATACTGCTTCATAATCTGTTAACTTGCAGTCACAATGTAGCCCCTGTGTAGTGCACCCTAGTTTTTGGGATACCCAGAAGTCGAACCATGAGGTGGAGGGTTTAATTTTTTCTCTTGAGGCATGTATCTACATCTCATCCAGAAGTGGGGTGATGGGGCAACATGCCTGCTCCTATGCGGCCCACTGATCTGTGTGCCTGTGGGTTTTCCCTGGTTATCAAGAAAGGGAGGACAAAAAATGAAAACCTGCAGCTGTTGGCAGGAACTTCAAGGTCAAGAATGTTGCACTGCAGTCTCTGCTAACTATGTGAAGGTTAGTTAAAGCACATTGTTGCGTGATGGTCTGATCAGTTTTAAGACTTGGATGATGAATAACCTTATGATTTGTCTTTGTTAAACTATCGTTAAGGTTGTAGGAGCAGACCCCCAAGTGGACGCTCTTATTTTAGTTATTTGATCCACTAGATACCAGAAAAGCAATGTCTTTTCTATGAGGATATTGGCGATGATTCGTATCTAGTAGTTCCAAGGGATCTATACTTATTCATTTTGCAGTCTCCTAACTAGCTGGTAAGAGTAGGAACTATGGCTAGAGCCAGATGATGTTTGCTGCTGCGTATGAGCTTGACGCCCAAGGATTAGGGGCCACAACGTATTTGCTAATGCTAATTTAGTTTTGCGGTGAATCAAAAAGCCAAATAACTAGAGCCAAGGCGTTGATGGAGTTGATGCAATTTTATCTGCTCTGTTTCATAGAATTCAATCCATTTTGGATACCTTTCCATTTTCAATATTTTGAATGATTGTGAGCGTATTATATGGGGGATGCCAAAACTCCATCATAAGGGAAAAGAAAATGCATACCGTTTTAAATACAGATGGTATCGTCAGCTTTTAAAGTAGTTCCGTTCTTTTATCAATTTTATGATTGATAGGTTACATATATCATCCACATTTATATTTAGTTATGTTTGCATGCAATTTGCAATTCATCAAATCAGAGATGTGATCGAGGATTAGGGGTGAGCATATAGAACCACCCTAATCGGACTGAACCACCTAGTTTTCGGCGGTTCCTAGGGGCTCCAGTCCAGTTGCTGGTTCCATATGGAGTTGGTGATTTTTGGTCGGGTTCTTGGTTTCAAGATGGGAATTGGATCGCCCAGACCGGACCGATTTATTTTTTAAATTTGTTTTTATTTCTTAAAGAACAGTAGTGATTGTAGTGTGTAAATCCTAATCGTCTCTCATGCCTTGCTCTTTCCCTCACTTGCCTAAGTCGCATCCCTCTCGCTCCACTCTCAAACAGCACCATCTTCTCTCACTTGAGTCGCATCCCTTCCACTCGAGCTCAGTGCTTCCTTTCGTGGTCTCATCTTGAGTCTTGACTCTCGCCTCCCTCTCTTGCTCTATTTTTGCATCTCATCAAGGTAATATCCAATGCTTTGTCTTTTCGCTGTTTTGCATGTTGCATTTCCCACGGCTGGTCGTTCATTTTCACGAGACTTGTCGAATTCTAGCTGTGTGTTGTGCTTGCTTTCATTGTCCTCACCTGTTGTTGTGCTAATTCCACAAGCCTCTAAGGTTTTGCTCGGTAATGGCCGTTTCGTGAGGTGTTCTTCAGGTGCCTTTACCAAGATCTGCTTTTCTTGCTTCACAGAGGTAAGAGGGTTGATTGTTGTGGAATTTAATGCAACGATTGAAGAACTTGAATTGTTGTGAATCTGTTAGTTCCATTAGACCTCCCAAAAACCGGATTAGACCACTACTAGGACTAGGTGGTCCAATTATGGTTACGTTTGGTCGTCTGGATTTCTAATTGGAATAAGATTGGACGTGATAGAATATGAAATCTCAGGGATTTTGTTATATCCATGGTAATTGCATTTATAAAATCGGATATATTCACATTATATTATATGTACTATTTAATATGAACAGTATGTCAATATAAATGAACCACAAATTTCACAAAGGGAGATGGTAAAAATCTCTTTCGTCACTTTTGTCTACTTTATTCTTATTTTCCTTTTTTATTTTATTTTCCTCTCTTTTTTAATTAATTTCATTTTTTATTTTTTCTTCTCTTTCCATTATTCTCTAACAAAACTTTATTAAATAGAAAAATATACTAATATACCTAAAACACTAAAATAACAAAAATATGTGATATATATATTTTGTATTTATATTAAAAGATATAATTAAATTTGAATATATAATGACAAAAACTAATTTGTTATTTTGAATTTCTTATATTAGAATTCAAATATGATTTATATTGAAATATAATTTTAAATATGTTAATTTAAGAAGTCTGTTATTTTATTCTTATTATAGATATTAGAAATTATATCAACATTTATCCTATCTCTCTCATGGGATAATTTTATTTGGCTTATATCTTCCCCATATCTGACTAATCCTGTCTTGAGCAAACACCAAATGCAGGATATGATAAATTTTATCATAACTACCAAGCATAGCTTATGTGTTAACCGATCCTCTTGGTTTGATTTTTAGTCCCAAGGTGGGGATTGAACTACTTGGGAATTGATCACCCTTATTGAGTATCATACATAGCGATAATTTGACATGATCAATCATGTCATGGTGTTTCACCTTTCTATGGACACCAAACTTTTTTATGTGCAATTTTAATCATAAGGAGCAAGTTCAAAAGGAAGTAAAGCTAAATAGATATTGCATTCTTAAATGCTAAATATAACTAAAATGTTTGTTCTTAGAAACACTGAAAGACATCCAAACAGGTTTTCCAAGAGTTTAGTTCTTCAAGAAATATTTTCATTTCACGCGCCATACATTTTCCCGAAGTAGAAGGTGAAGAGAGAGACCAAATTGTCCATGTTTTGCAGCGAAATTCTGCACCATTTCTGCCATCCAAAGAAATATAAAAAAAATTATATATATTTATATACGTATATTTATATGCATTACTGGCAAGATTCAGAAAACCTAATCCAATTTCCTAACTTCACAACAACCGCCCGTTTCTGTCGGTAGCCCAACATCGGCAACCTTTTGTCTTCTGCTTTTTAAAAAATGTTGTTTCCTTCAAATCTGACCAGAATCTTTTGTTTGGTCTCTGTATGCGCTTTGAAAGCACAGTGACCCACCCCTCACATGGCGAATTGACAATTGCATGATATGCGTCATTTTCAAAATTTAGATTATTTTGGCCTGAACTTTTCTTCTTCCCAGAAAAAAAAAAATTTTATTTCAGAAACTGGTCTCCATCCGTATTAAAAGAATTTCCGGGTTAATGGGCAAATCTTTTTTTTTCCGACATTTCTCGTACAATCCCTTTGCAGGCGAGAGCATTTTTTATGTAGGTCGCGCACGAAATAAAAAGTCCGAACTTATCTACTCAATGAAACCCTTGTCTAATTTGGGACTCTCGTATTTTTCACAAAAAAAAAAAGGCATATATGTCAGCGGACACAAATGCTAAATTCAATGTCAGGCTGGTCCAAATTAAATAAATTCACCGGGCATCTTGCCGGAGTCGAGGGGTTGGAAATTAAAGACATGTGGACAGATGTCAACAACATTCATTGACAACGAAAGCTTACTTTTTCTAAAAAGAAAAATGATAATTAAAATCAAAATAAGCTTTGGGATATGCGACATAAAATTCAAAAAAAAAAAAAGTTTTTGCCTTTCCAATAATAAAGGCGTTTGACCCACAAAAAAGAAAAGAAAAGAAAAGGAAGTCGGTGGGTGAAATTCCGGGGTGTCATCAACTGAGTTATAGCCAACCTGTCTTGCAAATTGTTCTAGCTGGACTCCGGTGAGTATTCAAATTGCTTTGGAGGCGGATAAAACCTGAGCTTTTTCTGTCAAATGGATAAAACCTGAGCTTGAGTTTGGATAAAGAAATTGAATTCGGTGAGGGAAAGAATAAAGAAATATGCACGAACTTTCTCGTTTGCTAACGAGGATCCTTCCCATTGGCCCTCTCTCGAAACGAAGAGGAAATTTCGTGAAAGTGAAGTTGGGACGGTCATAGTCGATGCTGTCCAAACATGTGCATTTAAAGAGCATATAAACTTGCAGGTCGAATTAGAAATGACACGTGTTAATCAAGGAATGGGAGTCCTGCATGTTGGAATAAAATGGTGTAGAACCCAATCTTGGTAATATACTAGAAGAGAGCACCTATTTGTACCAATTTCAAAAGATGATATACAAAACAAGAAAATTGAAAGTCAAAGTGCTTTTGGGGAAATGCAAATGACGTTTATTAAAAATTCTTTGTAAGGGGACTTGGATTCAAATAAAATTTGGCCATTTTTTTTTTTTGCAAGGGGCTTTGGCTGCATCTTTTATATATTTTTTTTATTAAAAAAACTCAAACCATTCACTAGAGTCAGTGAAGGACTCAAGTCTTGGAGGGGCCACATCCAATGTCGATGGCTGTCAATTGAGGTCACTTGACTTGGGCAATCCCTGATGAGGGTCGCACGACCTAAGAGACTGATGCTTGGTCTCGTGACCTCAAGCGGCTCTTGCCATCCCTTTGCTAGATAGATTTGGCCTCATCAGCCCTCGTAGGGTAAACTCTCACACAAAAAATATGTACAATAACAAGGATGGACAAAATCGAAAAACTAAAGAATTGATGAGGGTGCTTTTGGAAGAAAAAAATGTTTAACTCTAATTTCAACCTTCTGCAAATGCTACTATTAAATGCCGGTCCCTACTTTGGATTTTCAACATTCCTAAGACTAGCATTTGATCGAACGCTATTCGGAAAGGCTTACCCAACACTCTAGCATTACTTCAAGAGGTTTTGAAGGTCAAAAACGTCTCGAAAAATATGAACCAAAGGCACCCTTGAAGAGGATATGGTGGTAAGATTTTTTTTGGTAAGATTTAATCGTCAAAGAACACCAAAGTTATTTTTTAATTATTATTGTTTTTATCATTTTGTTAAATGCATGTGTACGCTTTAAATGTTCTTTATATTTGTTTACCTAACTTTGGTGCGAAGCCAAATTCCATCAATCATCAACGCGGAAACGCGTGAACCCGCGCCGAATGATATCGTATCATTAGTCCCAACCTCACTCAGACAAAACATCTCATCATCGTGCATGAACCTGGGCCCTGTCTTCTACTTCTACCCAACCTCAAAAACAGAGCAAGCACTGTATAATAAATAAATTAAATAGAAAAAAAATCAAATGAAAAAAAAAAGAGCCTTTTAGAAATAAAAAAAAATGATAATAACAAAAAATTAACAACAACAACAGCAGCAATAATGATAATATTGGCACCCATATTGAGTTAAGAGCTCTGTTTCCCGCGTCTGTCCTTATTTAAGGCTCTGCACCTTGCGAACTGCTCCCACCCATCTCCTCCACAAGACTCTCTTTCTCTGCCTCTCTCTCTCTCTCTCTGTACCTTCGTTCCGATCACCATCATCCCTGAAATCTGGTGAGTTTTGATTCCTCTCTGTGTTATCTCAAGAATGCCAGAGGACTATGGACTGATTCCCATCTCTCCAGCTTCTTGCGGGTGCAGTGGCAATGGCAATGGCGAGACTGGCGCGCCAGATCTGCGCCGTCCTGGCTCTCCTCGGCGCGTCCCTGGCGATGGCCGACGACCCTTATAGATTCTACACGTGGACAGTCACTTACGGCACCATCTCCCCGCTCGGCGTTCCCCAGCAGGTTTCTTGATTTGCGCGACTCTGCCTCTCTGTTCTGAAGTGTTTTCAGGGTTCGTGAATGAGCTGGTGAAGACGTTTCCAGCTCTCTGCTTTTGTTTCCTCTTCTTCTAATGATTGTTTTTTTGGGGGTTTTGAAGGTTATCCTGATAAACGGTCAATTTCCTGGGCCAAGGCTCGATGTGGTCACCAATGACAACTTGGTGCTCAACCTGATCAACAAGCTGGACGAGCCTTTTCTTCTTACTTGGTGAGTGTCGGTATGGTCGCATATGCTGTTTTGGCTTAAGCTGTTGTTTTCCCCCTTTTTCGGGTCCGCCATTGGAACCATCTTTAGTACATCTGCACTATTTTTGCTGAGGGTGTTGCTAACTGCAGTAGTCGCCTTCGCATACTCTCTTTTCAAGTTATTGATTTTGAATAGCAAAGTCAAGAAGGAAATACTTTCTTCTCGCATGTTTTCCTGTTTTAGAAATCCTTGATTTGGAATGTGGCTTACACTTACCCGGCCTAAAAAAGTGGGTTTCATGTCAATTCATGGATCTAGCAGCATTTGCAGAAGCAGTTGAATATTTATTTATTTTTTAAAGTAACGACATTCGAACATATTCTTCCTTTTCGTGGAGTCTCTATGCTTCTAGGAAAGCTAGTTCTGCCAGATATTTGATGCTTTGCTTGCACGCTTACGGGACATAAGAGAGGAAAAATAGACTAGTCAATTGTATGAAACTGCATTTGGCCAAGTTATTTAGACCGCTTTGTGTCCTGAAATATCCAAAAATAATAAACAATTTGACCTACTTTTGTTTAACTGTGCTTCTCTTGCATACATAGTCATCTTACTTGGGATAATTTTAGTGATTATAACCCGCTTGGTACTTCGCAATCAGGAACGGGATCAAACAGAGGAAGAACTCATGGCAAGACGGTGTCCTGGGCACAAATTGTCCCATCCCTCCAAACTCTAACTACACATATATCTTTCAGCCCAAGGACCAGATTGGTTCCTACACATATTTCCCCTCGACCGCCCTTCACAAGGCTGCTGGCGGATACGGAGCACTTAATGTCTATCAGAGAGCTCCGATTCCTATTCCTTATCCACCTCCTGATGGAGATTTCACGTTGCTCATTGGTGATTGGTTCAAGACCAGTCATAAGGTGCGGACTATGTTTCTCTAGTTATTTATCCATTTCTTTATCCCTTTCCGTAGATGAGTGCATTCACAGAAGTTTTATGTGCTCAGTTCAATCAATGTCCTTCGATCGATTAAAGAATGTTATACTCTGAGCTATGCATCTCTTGTACGATGTACATATCAAATAGCTTGCTGACTCTTGTCATGCTGCGAAGTTTGCAAATTGTTTTTGCCATGTTGATGCATTTGCCATTGGCTGCAAAATTTCTCGTGGACATTGTTCAGTTGGGCCAGAACGGCTAAGATTGTGAACATTCTGTACCAGCTAGCTAGTCAATCTTTGATTGTTCATTCGTGACAGTACAGTAGCCTGTATTTGAGGTTACCACTGATTGGAGGTTTTCCTTCTCTTTGAACCCAAACATTGAAAGGTTTTTTTCTTTTTTGAACTCACAACTTTCTGTCTTTGCATTAATGCTTCCTCTGACGTTAGAAGTAACCAGAGATATTTGAAAACTTGGAATCATTTTAGTGTCGGATCAGATTTCCTTTCCTGTTTCTGCTGATGCCTGGCAATCGATGTGAGAATTGTTGAAAATAAAGTGAACATTGATAGGGTTCTTGGTTATTACTTGTATGTCAAGCTTTTCCTTAGTCAAATATCTTGTTACCTTCTTGAGAACTGAAATTTAGGAAGGTGGTTGCTCGTGTCTGCTCCGGTCTCCTACTCTTTCTTACACCGTCAATCTTTACTCTTTGCCACTTGCAGACATTACGCCAGACCTTGGACTCTGGAAAATCTCTTCCTTTCCCTGATGGTGTCATTATAAATGGCCAGCCTCAGGCGACTTTTGCTGGTGATCAAGGTAATTCATTCAAACGTTGATTTTGCCATTCCATTTTGCTATAAAGTGTCTTCTCATGTCATGTAAACACAGCCCTTACACCAATTGTTGCCTCTCAACTTCATTTCATTCAGGTAAAACGTACAAGTTCAGAATCTCAAATGTCGGGCTGTCAACCTCGTTGAACTTCAGGATCCAGAGCCACACACTAAAACTGATCGAAGTTGAAGGATCTCATACAGTTCAGAACATATACGACTCCCTTGATGTTCATGTTGGCCAATCGGTAACTGTCTTGGTGACACTAAATCAGCCACCGAAGGACTACTATGTCGTTGCATCAACTCGGTTCACGAAGACTGTCCTCACCGCGACAGCCATTCTCCACTACTCAAACTCACACAGTTCAGTTTCCGGGCCTCTGCCAGCTGGCCCGACAATTGAAGTTGACTGGTCCATGAAACAAGCTAGAACCTACAGGTACATAGGATGGTACTTGTCAACAGTTTGTGATGCATTTATCAATATAAGATATAGATCTGCGACTTACATATTGATTGTCCTTGAAGATGGAATTTGACAGCAAATGCTGCTAGACCAAACCCCCAAGGCTCTTTCCACTATGGAAAGATCACACCATCAAGAACGATCGTGTTGGCCAATTCGGCCCCTCTCATCAATGGAAAACAACGTTATGCTGTCAATGGGGTCTCCTTCATCAATGCTGATACTCCTCTTAAACTTGCCGACTATTTCAACATTCCTGGAGTATTCCGCACAGATTCTTTGCAAACTAGTCCATCCGGCGGTTCTCCATCCATCGCCACCTCTGTGATTCCGGCCTCCCTGCATGACTTTATCGAGATTGTCTTCCAAAACAACGAGAACACCGTTCAATCCTGGCACCTCGATGGCTATGATTTCTGGGTTGTTGGGTGAGTCGATCTGCATCTCTCAGCACATTGATTTCTCTATTTGAGTCAGTCAGAATTTCTAATCTTTATTTGCTTCGAAATGCAGGTATGGTAATGGGCAGTGGACACCAGCCAGCAGGAGCAGCTATAATCTTGTCGACACACTCACAAGACACACAGCTCAGGTAACTCCTTGGTCATTCTAATTGTGAATCAATTAGAGGTTACCTTCGTGTTTGTTCTCCGTAACTGTGATTTTCTTCTTTGCCTTAACTCTTTAGCCTCATCCAAAATCTTGCAGGTGTATCCAAATTCATGGACCAGCATATACATGTCATTGGACAACCAAGGCATGTGGAATGTGCGATCGGCAATATGGGAACAGCAGTATCTCGGGCAGCAGTTCTATCTCAGGGTCTGGAATCCAGTCCAGAGCCTCGCCAATGAGTACAACATTCCCTCCAATGCTCTGCTCTGTGGCCAAGCTGTGGGACGACACCATTAGAAAGACGAATTTTAAACTGTTTCTATAATTTATTCATTCAATTAGTCATGAAGGTATGACTGCAGAGAATTGAAAAGAAGTAAAGAAGCTGTTCCCCATTAGTTTCCTAGTTCTGAGCCAGTTACATGTACGGGATTCATAAGAAAGCTATTTATTAATATTCATTTCAGTCCAAAATCCAAATCATATGGTTCTGGGCGTCCTAAAGCTCAGCTTTTAAATCTAACAGAAGGATTCAAATGCCGTTAATCGGACAGTTTGGTTTGGGCCATATTTGATGTTAATCTCTTCTCGGGTTTTTCCCTCTTTTGGGCAATGCTTTCTTCTCAGAGTCTGGTTTCATATTGTGGTCATCTAACCGAACCGAAAATATGGTTCTGGCTATCCTAAAGCTCAGCTTTTACATCTAACAGAAGGCTTTGAATGCCGTTAATCCGACTGGTTTGGTTTGGGCCATATATGATGTTAATTTCTTCTCCAGTTCTTCTCTTTTTTGGGCAATACTTTCTTCTCAGAGTCTGGTTTTGTATTGTGGTTATCTAACCAACCCAAAAATCTGGTTCACATTGAGAACTTATTGTGTTAATCAGCTTCAAGATCAGGCCAACATGTCTTGGAGCAAACTCAAGTTATTGCCAAGCATTTTTATAGCTGGACTGGACTGACCTTTTTGAGTTCAGTACTGTCTTGGCCTTTGGTGCGTTTCAAATCCATGTGCCTTGTGGGCCAAGGACCTGGAAATTCAGGCAAACTACTGAACCAATATTGCCCAGTGAACCGGATATTGCCCGTGGGTTTTGATTTCAATCCTGTCCCCATGTTTTCTCTTCTCCAAAGGTGAACTTTGGCCAAATTCATATCGACACCTAAATTTTAGCTATCATATTTAGTTCTTTATTGCATAAGAAAATTAAAGGTTGATCCAACTCATAAACCAAAATATCATTCACTTTGATTTGCATTTGCATTACACTTGGGATCCGTATGGCATTAATATGATTTAGGACTGATACATACATGAGTTGCATGTCATGCAGTTGCACACGCCCCGGCCACAGAGGACAAACGAGGGGTCTCTCTCTCCGTACCCTTATAGACCCAAAAGGAAAAAAGGAGAGTTCGGCCAAATTTCCGAGTAGACAGAAAGAAGGAGAAAAATCGAAGAAAGAAGACAAAGAAAAGAAGCTTTTTTTCCTTCTTCTGACATGGACTAAAATGAACTCTGTCCACACACGAGAGAAGAAAGCAAGCTCTGCACACAGAGAGAGAAAGTGAGCTGCGAGGGGGGGAGCACGAAGAGTGAGAGAGAACAGAAAGGATCAGAAGCGAAGCGAACTGGGAGAGGAGTGGGTCGTTTGCGCCTCCGGCTCGGCCGTACTCCGACGCCTTTGCCGTCCTCCATAGAGGCCTGGAGGCCTTCTCTCTTCGACGACCACTTCCGGTAAGCCCCTGTTTTGTTTGTTTCGAGTCGATTCTTCCTAGGATCCCAGCTCCGAGACGTGCGAGGCGACCGGACCGAGTCGGACATATCTCCAGTTCGCCATCGATTCGCCGTCGCCGGCCGAGCCGGGTAGGGCCATCTTCCGGCGACGACGTCCTCTGTTTCCTTGTGCTCTGTTTTTCCATGTCCAGGAGCGAGTTCGGTGATATAAGTCAAAGTGAGATATAGGTTAATTTCGGAGCTGGGCTTATTTGGGATGCACTAAAAGTTGGTGTAAAATGGTCTTTGATGTGAGTGGGCTTAAGTATTTCCTTTGATAAATTGAGGCTTGATCTTGGCTATGGTCCGATTGGGTTTGAATCATTGAGCCCACTTCTTCAATTAGGCTTTTAGTGTTCATGTCCATGACCCAAACCCATAAGTCGTTATCCGACCACATTCGATTTCGAGTAGTTTTCTTTTAAAATATGCAAAAATCTCTAATAAAAAAGATTTCCTTTACCCAAAAACTGAACAAACTTTTAGGGCTTTACAATGGGGTCTTTAATGTTGCTAGAGAGAAATGCCAGTTTATTGTTCGCGCATTTTTATTTTGATGATTACTTGATTATTGTTTCCCTTTAGCCTAATTATGAATAAAACCTTACGACTCATAATTAGCGAGAGGGTTACATGAACATTTTGGTTAGCAATTGAACAAGATTGAGGTACCGAAATGGCACTAATTGGACAATTAATATTATCATGTCCTTGACCCTAGACTTTCTAATTTGTAGAAATAAATTAATTCTCTCATTACTTTCCTTGGGTATTTGATCGACTCATCATAAATTGATTAGTGATGACTCTTATATAAAAATAATTTTCTTGTTAAGAACTTGGATCATTAGTCATGAATTGATATGTGTTTAGGAGAGCTCGAGCTAAGTTTAAGTTTAAGTTTAGTAATTTATTAGCCGAATCCCTACGTGGTTTTCTTGAGGTAAGATTGCAATAGTTCTTCTTACTTGTTTTTTCACACCAATGGGGCTATAATTGGCCAAGACATACTGGCTTATGACTAACGTTATCGATACTAAAATTATTAAGGCTTAGGTAAAATTTGACTTCTCTCTCATTAGCATTACAAATCCACACCAAAAATAGGCTTCATTTGTTTTGAGAAAAAATATTTTATGAGAAAATGTTTTTCTCATTTTTTGGCATTTGATTTGCTTAGAAAAAATAAGTCAATTAAAAGTTTTTTCCTAATCAACAAAATACCTATACTCAAATTTAGGAAAATAATTTTCTCTTCAAAAAATAGAAAATCATTTGTTAAAGTATGACTAAGTATGATGCTTGGACACAAAACTCTATGTTTGGACATGGAAACCCCAATGTTAGTTCCCGAGTCCTTGACGTTTGAGATCAAGTCTCCAATGCTTGGGCTTAGATCCATCGAGGTTGGGCTCGGGGCCTTGGTGTCCCACCTGAGTCCACGAGGTCGAGCCCGGGATGCCAAGCCCCTGACACCCATGCCTAGGTCTATCGAGGCTGTCCTAATGCCTTGGCACCCTAGGTCCACAAAAGCTGAGCGTGGGATCAGATCCCCAACATCCGATCACGGTCCCTAACACTCTAGCTTTGTGGTCCCTAGCACTTAGGTCGAAGTCTAGAAAGATCATGATGGAGTCCTTGATGCTCGGGTGCAAGTTTTTGGTGCGCGAGCCAAGGTCTATCAAGGTCGAGACTTGGGACCTGGTGCCCATGCATGAGTCCCTCGAGGTGGAGCCTAGGACCCCAATGCCTGTTCTTGGGTCCATGGTGGTTGGGTTTGGTACCTCAAGGCTCGAGCCTCGGTCCATCAAGGTTGGGCGCAAGACCTGGGTACTCATGACTTGATCCCTAACACGTGGGTCGGGGGCATCAAGGCTAACCTGAGACTTTGGTACTCGTACCTAGTTCCTTGCTACCCATTCGTGAGTTACTACTACCCAAATTATATAAGTTTATTTAAAAAAAAAATCAAACCAAATTTTTATATCAAATGACAGGAAATATTTTTCAATTTATTCTTAGGTTTCAAGTATACACTAGAAAATAGTGTCTTTTCCTATTCTGGAAAATACTTTTCACAATTGTCACATTTTTCACGACAGTTTTAGTTAATTTTTGTGCTTAATCCTAACTCTATGACCAAGTGTTCTTTGGTATGGGTATGAACGAGGGAAACCAATCGTGAGCACTTCATGTTCCATGCTCAATAGGGTTGGCCTTGCAATTTGACTCGAGCGACATCTATAGTGAAAGTCGACTCGAGTTATTCCAGTATCTTACTGAGTTGAGTTTGAGTGCGTTTTAGTACCTGTCTCGATTCAATTTGTTACTTGACCGAGGCATTTATAGGTTTGAATGCTGATATCACACGCCTGGGTTGGTGGCATGTCTTTTTCTCGAGATTTATCTAGTACTTGCAAAATATATACACTCCATTGGTCAATGTTTGTTATCTCTCACTAAGATTTGTCTCCAAAAGTCCATGATTTAGCATATTTTCATAAAAAGAAAAAAGAAAAAAGAATTGAATCGTTTTACTTGCAAGGAGACAGTTGAGAAGAAACTTTTCATGTTCAACTCTAGGGAAAAGTATTAAAGAGTCCTAAACCTTTGCATTTGTGCCAATTTAGTTTTAAATCTTTTATTGATGTCAATTTAGTCATAAACATTTTCATTTTGTGCCAAATTAGTCATTTCTAGCTAAATTTGATCGGATTTTACTAACTCGGCACCGATCAACCTAATGTTGACAAATTTTAATAATAATTTATATTTTTTGAATTATTTTATTTTATTTCATATTTTTTTTTTCTCTTTCTCCTTCCTCCAGTCGATCGTCGAGCTTGGCAATCGGCCAAAGGCAATGGCTGGCAAGCCTCGCCGACCATTGGCGAGGCTCAAGCCCTTGCCAAAGGCCACAAGGGTGACCTTGCATTGGGTGGCGAGGCTCGCCCTTGTCAGATTTGGCGAGGGTCAAGCCTTGCCAACCATGGGCGAGGCTGCTCAAGCTGCGAGGGCAACCTCGTGTTGGGCTCACCCCTTGCGCTAGGCTGGTGAGGCTTGCCCTTGTTGGCCATGGGGGAGGCTCGACCTCGCCAGATTCAGCGAGGTTGAGCCTTGCTTGGCCTCTGGCGAGGCCGCCTAGGCCATAAGGGTGGCCTTGTGTTGGGCTGGTAAGGCTCACCCTTACCAGATCTGGCGAGGGTCAAGCCTGTTAGCCATGGGTGAGGCTTGACCTCATTGGATTTGGTGAGGGTCACTTTGCTTTGAGCTCACTTATGGCCGGCGAGGGCAAGCCTTGTTGCCCAGCACGAGGCAACCCTCATGGCCTTTGGCGAGGGCTCGAGCCTCGATAGTGACCGGCAAGGCTTGCTAAAGGCCGGCAAGGTCGAGTCACCTTTGGCTGGTGATCGAGATCTAGTGACTAGCTGGAGGAAGGATGAGGAAAAAGAAAAGAAAAAGAAAAAGAAAAATAAAAAGAAAAAAAAAAATAAAAATATATCAAAAAATATTAAAAAATTATTTACGTTAGCATTGATTGTGTCATGTCAGCCGACCAACGCCTAATTAGCAAAATTTGGCCAAAATTAGCCGCAAATGACTGAATTGGCACAAAGAGAAAAAATTTAGAACTAAATTGGCACAAATACAAAAGGTTTAAGATTTCTTTGATTCTTTTTCCTTTGATTTTATAAAAGAGATGAAATTGAAGAAGAATCATCGATGAACTAGATTTCATAACAACATAGAGAGAATGAAATAAAATCTTATCAAGGTAATTTGATTTGTTTTGGCAATATGCTCTTTAGGCACTTGAACATGCTTGGATCACATCTAGACAAATATAAGCAAAGTGATGGAGGAAAAGAAGGCAAAGCAGATTCTTGTAATAGCAGTGAGTGACATGAGAGTAGCCTTAACCGTGAAAACAAAGTTGTGGGAGAATAACACAAGCGTTGTACTGCTAGTGAAACAATGGAGTGTTGCACTATAAATGGTGAGAATCTAGTAACCCAAAGCATGCTAGCTTAGGCTCTAAGCTGTGTAGCATGAGGCATGTGGCATCCCGTGTAAATCAGTAAGGATCACCTTGTAAGGTTAAATGCTACTAGATGACACGTAACAAAGAAATATTGTGAGAAAATGGTGAAAAGAAACCCAACCAAGAAGTGAAATAAAACATGAAACTATGAACACCCGAGCAGTTGAGGATACTACTAAGGCCATGACCACATAATGTTGTAGGAATTGGGTCCAAGCTTATTCTAGCCCATTCTCATTAATGGACTCTTGGTGTATACGAAGGAGTGCAGTTTGTTTGATGAATTCCTACTTCTCTAATTATCTTGAGATGTTTAGAATTTTCAAAACTCTATGAACATGTGGAAGAAAAATGCCATTCCCACCAAACCATGACATAGCTTGCTCAAATAAGATTTAAGGTGTGCATTTTCTACCTTTGATTCCCAATAAGTACGTTTTTAAAGCCTCTCTTTTTTTTCTTTTTTTTTTTCCTGAATTAAACCTTCTCTTTCAAATGTAAAGTGTATGTTCACGCCTGAATTTCATCAATCACTTGTTCCAACTCTTAATATCAATTATTTTGAACCAAAGAAAAAAGGAAAACTTTTAGGTGGAATAGTTTACAATATCTTCACTCCCAATACTTAGATACAAGTAGAACATGGAAAGGCAAGATGCCCATGACGTGCATGTATGGGATGAAGCAAATCCTCATTGGATTTGATTTTTCCGTTAGATGGGGCTTGTACATGTTCAGTAGTACCTTATGAAAATACTTAGCTGGTATGAAATGTTCTTGGTGTTAATTGAGTTTTCATGTACGAGTCTCTTTGATATAAAGTTATGCCTATTGATGCAATGATCCCTATAGAAAGTGATGAGCGAGAATTACTATTGGGACAATTAGACTGATAAAACAACAGTAACCACGGATAGAATTCTCACTTAACGAGGTCAAAGTGTTATATGTTTCTATGTAGCTATTGGTCAAAAAGCATCTTTTTGTGGCTAAGGTAGCAAACAGTCTCCAGGAAAAGGGAGCTAGGGAATACACTGTTGTGTTGGCCAAAACGACAGATTTTCTTGCTGCCTTACTAGATGAGTTTTAACTGATGTTGCATTGGTTATAGATGGACATTCATTCAATTTACATGATTCTAATCATGAAGATATCATACGTCTATGAAATATCAGTCTATTTTTTAGTTTGAAAATCAATTTAAACATATATCTCTAATGCAATGTGTTAGATCCACCCCCACTAACTCGAGTACCACGTGGCAAATGTAAGAACAATCTCTTTGTTTCAGCTTAAAAAATTCATAACTAGTTATATAGAAGGGAAATCTAATAACTAAGTAAATACAACCTCATTTCTTGCATTCAAAAGGGGGTTAGTTATATGCTTCGAAAACCATAAAATAACAATTTTAAGTTAATCAAGGAGAGCTTAAATATCCTGCTCGCTTCACCTAAGTATCGCTTTGCATCTTCAACCTTTTATTCCTTTCAATTTTGTGCTCTACTTGTAGAACCTAATAGTACCATATTGCCCTTTTATCAATAAAGGAAAATCCAAATGAGGATTTAGACAAGTGGTTAGGGCAATTCGAGAAGAAAAATGATAATTTGGTCCAATTCGGAATTTACTCACAAAATTGAGAGCGCGTGTTAGAGATTTCAAGAGTAAGAAACTTGGGATTTTCACAATCATTCATTTTCCCGAAACAAATAGAGTTTTTGTAATGTTGATCTTACATTGTGTTGAGAGAAATAAAAATTGTTTACTTCTCTTGGATACGCTAAACGCGGGAGATTTCACAATGGAGTTTCGTTGAAGTGTGACATTGTGACATCTGGGCCAATCAGGTAAATTCATTCTGTCCATTCTTACAGTAAAAAACACATGCTTTGCATGGTGGACACGGGGTGCTGTTTTAATGATTAGCAATGAAGTATTAATTAACTTTTGTTGTGACGGTCACCTAACCCTAGTCATTCATGTAACTAATTTTATATATTGGTACTAAGAACCCCGATCGCGTCAACCAAACAATTATCATGTTGGATAGATGTAAACGAATCTTTCCAAGTTATTAATGCATGAACATAGAAGCTCTTTCCTTTCTTTTTCACACTTTCTATATCAACTAAAATCTAGTCTTTCTTGTGTCGTATTACCAGTAACATTACGATATTTCACTTGCTGGCCTGAGCATTTATGCATGGATACTGTCTGCCTCATCGTCCCCCGACCATAAAATCACCACCCGAAAACTTAACCTTAGTCTGGCTTTAAACAAGCCTAGAGAAACAAGATCACAGGCCTACTGATGTTGGCAAAATGATATTTCTCAAAATGGGCAATCGCAAGTTACAAAGTTACGTGAAAATACTTATTTCAAATGAGAACTAAACTTAGATAATTGGCCGATGCTCAAATAGGGAATACCCAAATAAGGAGTTCTTCTACTTGCCTTGGCACGAGTGGACCTTGGCCATGAAGTATCCAAAAATTATGAAGCTTTTTCATATCAAAGGAAGGAGGAAAAAATATACATATATATAATCAATAAGAAACATAATCTAAAAAACAAAACTTGATGGAGTGGATAAGCAAAGAGTAATTGCAGCCTCAAAATTCTCGTTTTATGTGAAAGAAAAATATCATATATTACACATATTTGATGGATGGAAAAGGCCCAGAAGAATAGTAAGATGCAATTGCCAAGATAAAACTTAAGGTTCAAACTACAAGATAAAACTCGAGGTTCAAACCATCCCAGATGTAATTATTCCCCCCCGCCCTCTTTATTCTTACAAAAATAATAGTGCCACGATCTAATTCGTACCAAAGGTTGAGAATAGCTTTTTCATCGGTTTTTACGTTTCAAGTGTGGAAAACGTTGTTTGTCTAGAATAATCTTTGATGGCGCCTATGCTTTTCATAATTGTGAAGCCAAAACAACAGTTTTCTAAAGAATTTGGAACTAAAAAGGAAATTGTTTTGAGTGTTTTCCAACTGAAGGGTGATCAAAAAGTGAAATTTCATGAAAAATTCCTCATGATTTACCTATTACTGACTATATATGAACAACAAACTATGAAGAGAAGAAAATAGAAAATTTGAAAACAACCAATGCCAGGAAAGCAGAAAATTGGAAAGGGATAGAGCTTTCAGAAATCACGAAAACAAGGATGAAATGGGAAAGAAATAACATAAAATCATGGTCAAAATTACAAAATAGGAGGTGGACACAATAGCATCGTCCAAAAATAGCGAGCAAAAATCAAAAGCACTTGCGAATAGAAAAGCAAGTTCACAGTGTTCTATATCATTCTCCATGCTAAATCTACGAAGCTAGAAAAAGAGAAGGCAAGTGGCAGACAAAAACTTTTACAGGGTCTTTGACGAAAAGGCTGCGAATAGGAATCCTCCCTTTAAAAACTTTGGTTCGATTAAGAATTAATGAAAATTTCCCTGCATAGTACCCTCATAAAACTTCGTGTTCCTCATCAACTCCAAGTTAAAAAACATGAAGGAGAGAAAGAAACAGAATCTTCATGTCATGTGCCACACACTAACTTGGAAACTACCGTCATAAATCTTACGTTCATATGCTATCTCTACGAAAGTTACAAACCCTAAAATGTTTTTGAGTCGACCAAGACGATAAGCTTTTAAGCTTCCCAAGTAAGATCTTGCAATTTTATTTGTTTTTTCCTTAATGTTCAGCAAAAGACTAATGAAGAAAAAGAGCATAAATATATTCGTCTACATCCAACCTCAAAGAAACACTTGATTTTTTCATTTCTAAATTTCTTGGTTCCTTGGTACAACCCCAGAAGTTGGACACACAACAAAAGAGCATTAAGCACACACCACACTAAAAGAGAAAAGTAACAAAACTAATTAAATTTGCATATATAGCTTTAGAGAGCTGACGCTAAAGTCTAGCTCATTAAAGCACACAATCCCAAAGAAAAAGCAGAGAAGAAACTATCACAACCATGTCCTAAGCTAATTTTGTGAAAACAGAGAAAATGAAGTGGCATGCATAAAATTCATCAGAAAGAGTGTGATTTGTCTCTAAGGATATGAACCATTTGCGTTGGGAAGATCTGACACACAGAAAGCCGGGTTCCAGTACCCGAGTTCACTTGTCGCCGTGGCTGGGACTGACTCTAGAATGGACGAGGACAGGGAAGATGACAGCGGCGGGGTACTTGCCACGCTGCTTAGAATTGCCGGCGAGTGCTCACTGTAACCATAATTATTACCTGTGGAAGCTCTGAGCCTTTGGTATAGCGATTGTATCCCGGAGTTTTGAGCTTCACCACTGAGGATAATACCATTTTGTTGGTGATGGCTGAGTTGGTGTGGGACTTGTTGATGGTTACCTCTCAAAAAGGAGGTGCAAGAGGAAGGAACATGAATGAGAGGGTCAATCATGCCCAGGTTTCTCGCATTATTCATTGCACTCTCTGCAATTCCTGGCTCAGGCATCATGTGGTTTCCAATCAGATTGGTCTCTTCCTTCAGAGTCATAAAGGGAGAGGCTTGGTGACCAAGGCTACTAGGGTTAGGGTTCTGATTGGCTCTCAGGAGGGCCAGGATGTGGGAACTCTGGGGTGAGGCCCAAAGGACCTGGCTCTGTGAGATTTCAGGATCGAAAGCACTGACAAAACTCGACCGTCCGATCTCAGACGATAAGTTCTTGAACTTGGAAGCGCTCGATTTGGAGGCAGAGGATGACACAGCTGAGCTCTTGTTCTTTCTGCATCCTCCTCCGATAGGAACATTCCTTAGTGCTCCTCCTTTGGTCCAATAGCGGCGGCACGTCTTACAGAAGTGGCGAGGCTGCGTGAGGTTGTAGTTGTTGTAGTAGCAAAACTTGGTATTTGCAGAATCACAGCGTGGGCACCTCAGGTTCTCGGGATTTGATGAGTTCGTTGTTGTCGAAGTCCCGTTACCGGTGGTTGTTGCCGTTGCCGTCGCTTGTGCTGTCGTCTTTGTGATGGCAGAGGAGGAAGAAGAAGGAGGCGAAGGCGTGGGAGATGGAGAGAAGCAAGGAGAAGGAGAAGGCATGCCCTCTAAAATAACCGCGCCATGGTTCATGGAGATTTTCCTCTCTCCTATAAGTGCAGGACTTCCCAACAGCTCTTGAATCATCTTTTTTTCCCCTCTCTTTGGGTGGATCTAACAACAATCCAAAAACAAGAAAAGCAAAGATGAGGGAGTCTTTTTGAGTAGTGCAAAAGCTAAAGCAAAGTAGGGATTTTTCCTTTCTTTTTCCTAGTATATATTACTGTGGATATGATCGAGAGGGAGGGAGAGAGAGAGAGCGAGAGAGAGAGAGAGAGGGGCACACATTCGCTTGCCCTAGGAAGTTGAGTTGAATGGCTTTTTGTCGACGAAGTCTTCGTGGGTGGTGGATGGTTCAAACTTCAAATGTAGATATAGTACACAATAGGCTCCTTCCATTATAAGTTTAATTTTTATTTTTATTTTTAAATTTTTTGATAAAAGCCCATTCCAAAAATCACAGTTTTGAGTTAGTTTCCTGCTACAGAGAACATGAACTGGAGATAAGATTTAGATAACTCATATAGCAATTAACCACCGAAAATGGTCACGTCATATGTCGCAAATGTTCGTCATCATCTTCGCCGAGTGTAGCAGACATTTGGCAATAATTTTAAATTCAATCTACCATCAGTCTTAATGTCGTGTTAAAAGCGAAATATATTATACGAGAATTTTATATGATTTTCAAGTGTATGGAACTTACTACAAGAATTTAAAGGGTGAGCTGTTTATAAACCCTGTTTAGTTTAACTGCATACATTAAGTAAATTGACCAAAATTTCCTTCATGTACAAGTATATATTTAAAAGAATTAATAAATTTTCCTTTTATTTAATAAAAATTCTGCCCTTTCAATTTCATCTCTCATCTTCGTCTTGTATCTTTTTCTTGTTTATTGTAGACACTTGATAAAACAATCTGATCTAAGTCTCTTCCGTACTCTTCTAATTTCCAAGTTTATTTATATCAATTTATCCAAGAAACATCTTTGGCCTATGAATCACAAGAATTGGCGATTTTAATTAGAAGATTGGAGCATAAGCATGCTCCGGAGCATCAAACTACATTTATGTTTTCAATAAGATTTAGCTATAATTTTTTGAAATTATAACGATCGGATCTTTAATTTTTAGATTCTTCATAAAAGTACCATCTAACATGAGAAAATTATTTGCACACACACTTGAGAGAGAGAGAGAGAGAGAGAGAGAGAGAGAGAGAGAGAGAGAGAGAGAGAGAGAGAGAGAGAGAGAGAGAGAGAGAGAGAGAGAGAGATTTATTCTAAATTGAGGTTGAGTGAGGAAACTTGAAAGGCAAGTTTGATAAATATTTGGGAAAATCTCAAATAAGGACTTGTAGTTGCCTCATTTTTTCAAAAGAGGACCTGAGTGGAGTCTATCTCAAATAAGGACCCAAAATAGTCATTTAGTTTCAAAAAAGGACATGACTTGTCGGCTGGTGAACTGATGCATCTCAGATGCTTATGTCAGTGTCATGGTTGGGGGTATTTTTGTCCAAAAACAATTCTCTTGTTGTCTTCCTTTTCACCTATCTATCTTCTCTATCTCCGAGTAAACCTCCAGTATCTCGCTGGTGAAGTAATTGCTGGTGAGGTCGAGCCGCTTTAGCTTCTTCAGCCTCGTCACCTTCTGTTGGCAGCGACCCCATGAACTTGTTGTTGCCCAAGTTGAGTTCTCGAGTTGGGTCATCATCTACAGGACTTTGCCGAGGAAGACCTTGGAGAGGAGGTTAATGAAGAGGTTGAGGAATTGGAGGGAGGTGAGGTTGTTGAGCTCCGGCGAGGGGATGGGGGGTCTTGGTGAGATTGTCGATGGCAAGCATGAGGTTGACAAGGTTGTGGAGAAGGTTGATTCTGGGTGAGATGTAGCCAGGCCGATGGAGATGATATTGATAGAGACAACCCATGAACCAGTGTCGCACGTGACTCCAATGAAGGAGCAATGCATAAAGGGCGATGGTGCAAGGAGGAGGAGGAATCGACCCAATCGTTGAGGGTGGCAGAGGGAGGCTTGACCATGGCAGTTTGGACCTTCAAGAACACATCTAGGTTGCTCCGTGCGAGGGAAGCCGAGATGAAGAGGAGGAAGAAGAAGATGCCATTGCAAGGTAATTTTGTCTTTGGCGAGGTTTGCAAGGCCACCATCACCAAATCTGGCAAGGGTGGCCTCACTCGTGGCCGGCAAAGGCTTGCTGACCTCGTTAGCCATTGGTAAGGGCAAGCAAGGGTTGGCCTGCAAGTCCTCGCCCACGGCCAGCGAGGGCTCAACGACCCTCGCCCACTACCGGCGACGGGTGTTGAGCCTTCATTGGCCCTAGGTGAGGTTGCTCCTTGCCAGATTTGGCGAGGGTGGCCTCACAAGCCCCACGACCTTCGTTAGCCCTTTCCTACTTTTGGTGTTCTTGATTTGGGCAATGCCTATCTTCAACATTGACGAAGAAGACAAAAAATAGGGAGAACCGTGGGTGGATCAAGAAGAAGATGACTAGGAGAAGGAAAACGAAAAGAGAATATTTTTTGGATGAAAACACCACTAACCAAGCCATCGGAATACGCATCGAAGATGCATTAGTTTGCCGACCAGCGAGTCAAGTCCTTCTTTGAGACTAAATGACTACTTTGGGTTTTTATTCGAGACAGATTTCACTTTGGGTCATCTTTTGAGAAAAGTAGGTCACTTTGGGTCCCTATTTGAGATTTTCCCTAAATATTTAACTTGATATGCATGTTTATTGAAGGACACTTTGGTCAGTTTACTCAAAAGGGTGTGGCTTAAAACTGAATTGGGTAAGAAAATATCTTTCTCAAGCTCCATTTGTTTCATAAAAAAAGAATAATTTTAAAAATATCTTTCTAAAATTGATCACTTACATCACTTACAAAAATTAATGAAAAATATTTTCATGATCCACGTAAACATTTAGGAATAAATTGTTGTAGATAGTCAAAAAATTTTATTAGCTAATTATTTCAAACGATACAAGCAATTATTTTCAAGACAATGTTTTTCAAATCATTTATTTTCCGCAAAAGAAAAAAAATGGAGCATTGCTATAATATTATCCTACACACACCCAAATACTCATTTGGTTAGTATACAATGCACATCTAGTGTTATATTTGGTCTTTTACCAAACAATTTGTGGAACTTAACAAATTTTAGAGTTAATACCATGAAGAACCCCAAACTAATACATTAGTGACAAATTTACCGAAAACTAATTTTTGACCATCAAAATGCCCAAATTGGTATACGCATGACATATTTACCCTCTGTTAGCTTTCGTCGTATATTACTATTAAACTGCTGACATCAAGTCTACGTGGATTAATTAACAAGTTAATACCATGACAAAATTCTAAACTTGTACACTTCTAATATACTTACTCCAAACTGAGATACCCATGATGAATTTACCATAAATTGGTATACATGTGAGAAAGTTACCCCAAACTAATTTTTGGATAAAAAAAACCAAAATTGGTATACTCATAACACATTTACCCTATGTTAACTTTTTCCAAATTGTCATTAGTAAAATTAAGTTTTCACCAACATAACCAAGTATCTCAAAGTAGGTTTATGCTAAATGTTTGGGTACAATTATGTCACGGCACATTATTTAAGACCATAGTTTTACCTGTGACCATTGTTTTATGCTTCAATGCAATTGCATATTTTGGTAAAACTATTTCATAACTTTCTGCATCAAGGCACATGTATATTTTGGTAAAATTCGAGGACCATAGTTTGGGCTCGGTGCAAAGCATATGAATTGTGCTCAGCACATTTATGCTAACTGGAAAAATATACAGGTAGAAAGCATTTACGAATTGCTTTTGGAGAGTTACATATTCAAAAATTAGACATAGGTAAAATTAGTTTGGGGTTTTACCCCATATTATGCAAGTACCCTAAAGTAGTCCTTAATTAATTATACGTAGAAAATATGGCATCTGTTAGCTATTGTTAAATTGTCACAAGTAAAATTCTTACCATCCATTAGTTTCTATCAAATTTTACCTAGAATTTTCAAGAATAGTTGTCACCTCAAATGTTTAGTATCTCTTTTGAATGGGGTTTGGGATTCTAATAAATATTGCGTAACACCCATGAACATACACTACTTATGCTCACCTTAAGAAGGGAGCATAGATAGAAGGTCAAGTACAACTTGCAAGGGCTTAATCCATCTAATGTTCTAACATGAGATACCACATTAGGCGATAATCAGGCCATACAGTGGCTTTTGGTTGAGCCATTTTGTCAAGAGTACTACTAGAGTTACTAAAAGTGTCACTAAAGAGTTCTCGCTAAATAGCATTCATAATTTCCACAACCTTAGATAAAGAAAACAACGAAGGACTCGATGAAGAGGTAGATGTTCTAGAGTTCTTGTTGAATTTGATAGTAAAATTTGGTAGAAGCTAATGGAGGTTAAATGTGTCATGGGTGTACAATATGTCATGCGTGTATCAATTTGGGATTTTTGATGACTCAAAAATTAGTTCAGAGTAAATTTGTCACATGTGTATTTATTTAAGTTTTTTATATATATATATATATGTATATGTATATATATATATATATGTATATATATATGTATATATCAATTTTGGGTTTGTCATAGTGTAACCCATTAATTGATCTACATGGACTTGCCACATCAAGTCCAGGTGGCATCCAAGTTAGCAATTTAGCAATAATATCCGACGAAAGTTAATGAAGGGTAAATATGCCATATGTGTACCAATTTGAGGTTTTTGATGATCAAAATATTAGTTTGGGTTATACTTGTCATTAGTATATCATATATGAGTTTTTTGTTATATTAACCTTAAATTTTATCCTATACAATAAAAAAAAAATCTAAAAGACCATATGCAGCCTATATAGATTTAAACATATATATATATTAATTTTTTGTAATTTTATATGTTAACTGAGTGTTCAATTTACCACCTTATGATCATATTAAAATTGACTTTCAAACTGTTCCACTTTTGAGAATTTGAAATTTAGAATGTCATCGAGAAATTTCCCTATTACGATGATGATCTTTCTTCTTTGTTGAAAGACTTCAAGAAAAAAATTCAGCAAATAAGTAATGACATTTTCTCAAATACCTTTCATCCATCCATAAGGTTATTTTGGAAATAAATTTGGCACTAATCTTTTAGTTATTTTTTTTGTGTGGATTTTAAGTCATAGATAATAATTTTGAAGAGCGGTTTAGAAATATAAGTACGAGAAATATAATCAGATGTGTGAAAGACTGGTTTATGAAATTCCTTGAAATATAATCAGATGTGTTTCATATGAATATTTAAATAAATTGACATTTAAACCAACTCTATACATGCGACCAAAAAAAAAAATCTAGATATCACTTATTATTTACATGTCTTTCTCCTCACATGTGTGACAACGACCTCACTTCAATTTGGGCAAGGATCATAGCCTTCATTCTTGCGACCCTCGCCGGCATGGCAAGTACGAGTGATCGGCCATCACTTGAACAAATGAAGGTTTTTGCCATCATGGCGCCCCCCTCCCCCTTTTCTTCTATGATTTTTTTTTTTTTGTACGAAAACATTTGATTGTATCAATTGACTAAAAAAAGGAACTCACTAAAGAAAGTTCGCCGAACAAATATCAAAATCAAAATAATGAAATATTAATGAATACAAAGTTATCATCTTTCAACGGACATCAAAACTCAATTTTTTTTGGTGAATAAACAAACTCATGCATGTTTTGGGATGACGAAACTAAGCATCTCAAGAATGATCTTGTGTAGTGCTCAAAGATTATAGGCGCCATCGATATGCTTGCCAAATATTTTATGCATTGTTGGCGCAGAGGGAGAGATCATAATTATGATGACAATCAAGATTTTCCAAAAGAATAATCCTAGTGTGTACAACCCAGAAATTAAATAAAACGAAAGAAGAGGGAATAATGTATATTATATATTATATACCAATGTTGGGGTATAATGTCCCCTTCCTATAGAGATGATGGTTGATGGACAATGATTACCGGTGGCAAGGACAGGGCTTATCACATGGAAGTACGTGTAAAGCGGGGTGTCCCCACGACGAAACAGCCAATCTCTCTCTCTCTCTCTCTCTCTCTCTCTTCTCGAATGATAAAAGCTTGATCAATGGCCGAGACTGATGGCTGAACCATAAAAGAAGGCGATGATTTGCCCCATCGTGCGTGGCATATCGGGTCATCTTAATGCGCTCTGCAATTATATTTCCGCACGTACGCGTTGCGTGCGTGGTGAAGCTTTGCCAAAGCATGCGCATCATTCTTTCCATCTTAATTTAGAAATTTTGCAGTCATCCCCATAAATTTTTGACAGAAATCACTAATGCGACGATATAATATAATCATTATAGGATGACTGGAGGTTAGATTGTTACACCAATATTTTCTAACTAAAATTGATTTGGAAGACTATAGTAGAATTTTAAGCAAGGATTTAGGACTAAATTAGTAGAATTGGAAAATTTATAATTGAATTGATACCCGTATATCCAATTTATGATTGATTGGACAATTTCTCGGTTTTGTTGATTTTGGCATTGTTTATGTAATTAGCCTTTTCTTTCATTTTTAAAGCTAATAAGTTGAGTTGTAAATTATTAAATCTTTAGTCTTGTGGCTTTCACTTGAATAAAATCACTAAGATGGAACATGTGATATTGCAATGTTCCACATATAGAAGGGAAATCATTATTTGCCCTAAAGCCAAAGGCACAAGGTGAAATATAGAGACAGAATTTTGTTTCAAGATTATGCTTTTTACTTTTTAATCGTGTTTCCAATGGGCCAAATAATCACATGTATTAAACAATAGAAACAAGTGGATACTTCAATAAATAAAAAAGTGAAAGTGCTAGTATGAATACCTAGAGGAGAGTGAATAGGTGTGAAGAAATTTTTTTGCGAAACGTAGTAAAATATTTTGTTTTTGAATCTGATTCTGAAGAACAATAGACTTTCGAAACTGAGTCTGAAGAACAACAGACTTAGAGCGATTTCAGATTTTAGCAATAAAATAGAACTATGAGCAAAATAAAGGAGTTTAGGGAAGAGAACAAGAACACAGAATTTATAGTGATTTGGCTTAAATCAAGCCTACGTCCACTCTTCCACATTAACAGCCTTCCAGTTGGATTCCACTATGTAATCAACAAGATGTTATAACTTTGAGTGCAAACACTTAGAGGTAAATCACACAATTTCACTAAGTCACTCTTTTGGTATTTCTCTCACGATCACAAACGTTTAAGCTCACCAAAGACAAGTGTATGATCGAAGTTCACTCAGACTTTGGAATTATAAATTATACGCTCCATTTCTTACTTGCTTATCGATAATTGATCTCCTTAAATACTCATCCACTTCCAAACTAGCCGTTAAACAGTATCTAGATGATCGTCTTCCAATCTACCCATTGGACAGATCTATATCTAGAAGATTTAGTAGTCGTTGAATGATAGAAGTAGAATCTCAAATTGATTCTAATCGCCCATACAAACAGAATTTTAGTTTTCGTAAGTAGAGCTTCTTTGTTTAAAAAGTTCTTGTCTTCAAGATCCAATTGTCAATCAATTAGATTGAGTCAATCAAATCAATCTTGATGTAGAATCCAAACTAGATTACTAATCGTTATATGTTTGGGACTTGTGTTACATTCTGTCAAGTTGTTTCGTTCTGAACATGCTATGTTCTGAACTTGTGTCTCATTCTGGATATAAAGTCTGAGTGTCTTCATACTAAAATAGAGTCTGAGTGTCTTCAGACTGAAATAGATTTTATAATCTGGACGTAAGTCTGAACACATTTTGCTTCTGAACATATTTAGCCTTAAGGTTTAGATACAGTCTTAATAAATTTAGCTTTAGCATAGAGTCTATCTTTTGGTTCAGCTTTAGCACAGAGTTTGTTTTCTGGTTCAGCTTTAGCATAGAGTCTGTCTTTTGATTCTTCCAAGTATAGACTTTGACAATATACTTTACACGTTCTATCATCTGCATAGTCTATTACTCAACTTTTAAACACATTAGTAGCCTTTGATTTATTTTGTTATCTTCAAAACATCATAAGGGACTTCCCTAACAAAAAGCCCGTTAATGCTACGCATCATTTTTTTTTTTTTTTAACAATTGACTTTGGTCATCTCAATAGACTACTAATTTGGAATTGTTAGGATGACTTCAGAGAAAGTACTTTAGAATTCGTGTTGAACTCGATGTGAAACGTGAATCATAACGATGAGCATACCGGTCTGCACATGGATGAGTGGTTAAAATATATTTTGTGGACTAGCGATAAAGACCGGTATGATAATTTGATAGCTTTTTAAAATAATTCTTTATTTCTCTTGCATACAATTCCTCCAAAAGTCTTCTATTGATAGTTAAGTGTTTTTTAAAGTGTTTTATCCTTCTATTTGTGCAGGAAAAAAAAAGAATTTATCTTATTATAATTGTAAGAGATTGTATTGTTAATCTTCAATTATTTTGACATAATGAGGTGAATATGGTGAAATCTGTTGAAAAATATCTCCTAATATATCTTGAAGTTGACAAAATTATCCATGCTTTATATCAATTTTGGTATATGCAAGCGGTGTTTATGTTTCAAGTAAAATTCACATTGAAAGGATCGTTTGTAACAAAAAAACCAACATGAACAAATCTGGAAAGATGGAGATTTCATATTGACATCGAAGTTTCAAGGTTTTATGTCTATAGAATCTACATCTCTATTGTTGATAAATTGTCTTTGCAAGAATAATTGATCATATCCAAGACGTTAGAAGGAATGTATTATGTGGACATAAACAAAGGGAATTGCATAGATATCAGTAAGGCAACTTCATGGATATCAACAAGGCAAAGGCTGAATATCAGTAAGGCAAAGGCTGGATATCAGTAAGGCAAAAGACGGATATAAGTGGAGTAATGCAAATAATTGAATATTGGTAGAATATCTACTACCTGTGACAAAGTTTGTGTCGTGATTTACAAGAATATTAAAGATATTTTATCTCATCTTCTTGACAGTTGGTGATCTAGTTTGGATTCCTTCTTTAGAAGATTTTTGATTGACTATCAATCTTAAAGATTATCTTAGCAAAATATTCAGTCATGTGATATATCTCAATTGATTGACAATTATCTTAAAGGCAAAATTTATTCTTACCATAGTTGAAGCACTCCATTTTTAGGAATCAAGATTTGATCATATGGGTGACCAAATCAACAGAATTTCAATTGATCAACCTCAATAGCTACCTAATCTTCTCAACAATTGTTCAATGAGTAGGTTAGAAATTGATTGTCATGAAGATTATCCAAACAAGAAGTTTGGATGCTGAGTATAAAAGAAGTGTAAAGTGTCGAAGAGAGACACATCAAGAGTTCACAATTCCAAATTTCAAAGAGGGCTTCACTTATTTTCATTTGTCTTCCTTGATCATACAATTGTAATCTTTTGAGTAATGTTGGCAGTGTTTTAAGTGTGCACTTAGGTGGAGATAACTTGAGTATGAGCAACACCTAGTTTATGAAGAAGTGTTTGGGTATAACTAGGCACATTCAATTCTCATTAATTGATTAGTGGATTCCAACTAATAGAATATCAACATGAGAGATTGGACATAAGCTTACACTAAAGTCTAACCTCTGTAACCTCTATGTGAATTGTCTTCTATCTCTCTACTCAAACTTAGTTACTACTTCATAAATACTTCGTACAAGACTACTTGAATATAATTCTGTTTTACCCAGTTACTCTACATCAAACTTGGCTCTACTAATTCCACATTATTTTGTCAAGGTTTTTTAAATCACCTATTAAGCCCCCCTCTATGTGATATTGCTAGCCATCTTCAAAATCTACAGTACTCCATGCAATAATAATTTAATTGGTACTCTTATTCATATCCCATGTAATATTATATTTTCAATATACAATATCTTTATATAAAGATGATATTATTTGATACGTTTTCTCAGTAGAATTTTATCATTCACTAAGCAATGGAGACTTATGATAAATGCACCTCACGGTCCTCAGTTAATGAGAACAATTTTATATTTCTTACAAGCATTGAACACATTTTATAAATACACCATACGATCCTTGTCCGGTGACCTTAAACTTTATATTCCAAAAAGCCATGAACACTTCAAGTTAAGATAAAATTCAAAAGGGGAAATGAATATCATCCTAATTAAAAAAGATTTCCAAAAATAAAATAAAATATGGACATGATTGGAGGTGTTAGGTATAGACAAGGCAAGGCAACATATGAAAAACAACGGGTCCGATTCTCGAAATATCGGCTGCGCATTCGAGCAAGTCTTTGCAAGTTCTTGATTCGCATCAGCCCAAAGCATACGGAAAAAGGAGTCGATAAAAGAATTTCAATAAGGCAACGCGAAAGATCCCAACACGTCAATTTTGACAAGAAGTCGTGAAGGTTTATGGTCTTCCCTTGAAACTGTTATACGTAATGACAATTGCATGAGACAAAAATCGAGGATCAAATCAACCAACACCTAAAATTGTCCGCTACTAATGAAATGATTAGTTTACTCTCAATATTGACCCGATAAACGTGACCAATGTTGCGACAAAATGCCACAGTAATGTCACGATAATGTGAACGAAGCTACCTCGACCAAAAAAAAAAAAAAAAAAAAAAGATGTGGTTAGAATTGTAAAACCTTGGACCACGTAAATTGATAGGTACGTGGGAGAAAAAACAATATGATAAGATTAAAAAGCAGTGAAAACAACAGAGGCGAGAAAAAGGCGGGGTCCGCTTGTCCCCCAATTGGCACAACCATTCGTCAATCACCATCGCAACGTGGAAATAAGTGAAGACGAAGAACGAAATCTTATCACTTGGCTTCGAAGATAACATTTGTGGACATTGTTTTTGAAATATTGAGCATAATGCGTTTTCATCATGATAAGGAAAAAAAATATTAAGATATGTCAAAGCTCATTGACTTCTGGTATCCCTTGCTTTGGAAATTAGTTAATCCTTAGAATTCCATGATTTTAATTAGTTAATTGTCGGACCTCAAAGGGATGTGCTACAATAATCAAATCATTATACTATGTTATAAAAAAAAAAATTTGCTTCCCCAATAAAGTACACCATAAATTTAGCAAACACGTAGACCGGGGTCCTAACTTGTTAATTAAGTTTGCCAATTTTTTCCATTTGAAAGTTCTCATGTTCACATCCTGGTTATACATTTTTTTTATTTTTAAAAGGTGGGTTTCTTCTTATTGAAAATTGTCGTGAAAAATTGAATTCCGATTTAGCATTAATCAACGGGTGTTTTGCTAATCGGCTTTCTTGCTATGTGGACAGCCAAAAACCAAAATTTCCATTCTAAATTCCCATGTTCACATTAAATAAAGTGGGTGTCTTCTTAATTGAAATCGTCAAATATCCTCTGAATGAAAAGTCTTAGCGGAATCAGTCGCTAAACATCAATTCCGGGTAAATTGGCGCCTCGGCTTCTATACATATTCTTGCATGCTAAAAGACATTCCGTAAGGGTGGGTTAGGTTGACTCGATTCCCCCCTAGATCTTGACCCCAATTATTGATCACATTCCCCAACTCCCACCCACACCCATTAACATATAATCAAGTGAAAACAATAGCGCTAGTGGCATAAGCACCTCCTCACGTTCAACACATGCCCCTGCTTGTTCAATTCTTCATTTAGGGTTTAACACATAGTCTTCGTTTTGCATGAATTGACAACAAAAAAGAAATTACCCAATAAATTTTAAATTTTCCCAAGTAAAGGGAAGCTCATCCTTAAGAATGAAGTCATGGCCCTCAACTTGTGCCCTAAACATTTCCAAATGCTAATAGAATCAAAATGAGCGTCTTAAACTTTCTAATTTCATTTTTTTTTGTTAACCGATGAATCGCCGGAGATCATCCTTCGAGAATCACATAACCTTCTAATTTTACTTGTTGATCATAACTATTTGCACGAAATATCAATGTAACAATTCCGGCCGGTTTTCTACCGAAATCTGTTGATATAGTGATGTATAACGTAGGATGGCCAACAATGGCAACCTAATGAGTAGTTTTCTTAAAAGATAGACACTAAAAAAGAAAAAGAAACCCTAGTGCAACAACCTAGATTGTCGCTTTTGGAATTATCCTGCAATACAAAAAAAAAAAAAAACTAAAATAATAAAAAATAAATAGCAATAAGAGAGGGACGCTTGCTCCGGTCAAATTGAAAGTGAAATCACAATGCGAAAGGGGAAAAAAATTGGGGGAATGGAAAAGCATTACCATATTCGTTTCCCACTTGCTTTTTTCTTGTTAATTTTAATTTTTCTTTCTCGTGTTTGAGGGACTGTTGACCGAGCTTTGACTCGCCCGCTTCCTTCGAGAACTCCCCCGCGCGCGCGCGCTTTGCAGGGGGCCCCCTGACCGCGCGTGCCGTCCGGTCCGCGAGACCGAATGTGGAGTGACCGACACCTCCTGCCCGCTGCCCGGCTTTTCTCCCCCGGGTCCGGTCCTTGTCAAGAATGAGCGAAAACGACCTCACGTTTTTGCATGACTCTCTCTCTCTCTCTCGCTCTCTCCATCTTGATATTGCGTTTTAACAGAGTGCATCTGTAACAGTGCATGACAATAGTACATGGAATGAGCAAGCGAAATTCTATAATGAACCCAGTTTTTCTTCTCTTTTTTTCCTTGCCTAAAAGGAAATTTAGACGCAGAGTTGATTAGAGTCCGAATCGAGCGGTCATCGTAGGGCATCTTCCGATTAAATCATCCAGTGTGATGCACGATTTGATCGAGGAGCTTAAGTTCATGAGGTACACGAAATACGATGAAAGTACTTTTGTGGAAAAATTACGAAAATTGATGATCACTGTAAGGATTATGTAATATGAATGTTAATTCGTGCTGGGCTCATTATTGTCAACGATCACGACCGATTCAGTGCTCTAGACAAATTAGTTTCACGGTAGCTTGTGGTCCTTGTGCAAGTGGGATCGTGATTTCCTCAGGTCTCCATCAGCTGTCAAAGTCTTATATCTATTGATGCCTGTCGACTTCTCAGATGTTATACGAAACTGCGTCGCATGCATTCACATTCTTTTGACAAAGATGAAGATGAGGGTTGCATGAAAAGCATTTGAATGAAAATCCAGAGTGTATGACAAGTGTAAACAAGATTACATGCGCAACACGAGTTGTGTTAGCGATCTTTGGGATCCATCTTGTATGCCCACAAAAGTGGATTGGAACTTTACTAAATCTCCTAATGTCATCTCAAACTTTCATGAGAATGATCCATACTAAGAATTTACTATTTGTACCTTCTGATGGACTATCCATTACACATGCAATTTTCACATCAAATTTCTTCATCTCGGCTCTTCGAAGTAAGTCCTCCCTCTATTTCATTTCATCTCTTCCGTCTTGATTGGATAGCCCCTCGAGTCGGTTCCGCGGTCCACTGCTCATCTCAAGCCGGAACTGAAGGCATTTTTCCCTATCTTTGCATTATCAACCTTTACGTGCCCGGTCACTATCTGTTGCTGTCGTCTCGGGAGTCCCAGTGGGATTCGCTTTCCCGCCGAATCTCTCCATCAAACCTAACCTTTGAATAAACAAGTCCACCCACTTTCAATAATATAGAAATTTTCACGTAGCGAGGACACAATCATTAATATATATTCTATGGAGAGTAAGCGTAGCGTTAGGGGTCGCGACGACTTAATCAGTAGACCAGAAGCGTAGCTAGACGGGCCAAATTAGAGGGGCGGGGGAAGAGAGGCGATGAGGGTGACAACGATGCATGGATGTGATCCGCACCCACATTCTAACGCGGGGCCCCCGCCGTGTCTCCCTCTTTAGCGGCAATTCTAGCTTTTCCTAGGGTTTCTCAACATTCGTCCTCTTTCGTTTTTTGGTGGGAAAATGGGAATGTTTGGGTGGCTGAGGATTCGCTGTTGGGAACAGTTCCAAGGTTTGAACATGTACTTTTCATACGGCTTAATCGAACGCGTTTCGACCAAGCTTAGGGAGACTTAATTTGATTTAAGTCGGCAGAAGGAATCCGAGTGATGAGGAGAAAAGCAAAAAGAAGTTCAACAAAAGCCCCCGTAGACGCCAGCTCTCCTCTTTCTAATCGACGCGGAGGTGGTGCCGCACACCCATTTCTGCGTCACAGCTTTTTCAGCTAGGGAACGATGAGAACAGCTTAGGAAGACAGTTAGTAAAGAAGATGATGGCGGATCAATCATATGCAGATGAATAGATTGGCCTGGGTTTGGTTATGCGTCGTCAACTGCGATCTTTTGAACTTTCGCCTCAAACTTCTCTTTCTGACCTATGGTTGATAACTCTGTATCAACACATCATAAAAACTTGTCAAGCAGTCCCTTTGATATGCTAGTTTGTGTAGCAATTTTTCCAACTCTACTATGAACTCGTGTTGTACGTTAATTAACTTTTGTTGCGCAAGGAGTCTTTTTTGTACCAACCGATGGACATGGAAAAAGCTCGCACTTTAAAAGTCGACCCTCCTGTGTTACTCAAATTGACAGGGGACGTCACGTCTCCCCCGCCCCCATCAAATTACACTACAGAGCATATACTGCCAGATCATGTCATCCTCTCAATTATTGACCTCTCATGGAGTCTGCCATGGGTTTGTTTATCTCCCATAGGAGGATTCATTTGTTCGCTCACATTATGCATTATTTACCTTTTACTCGAGCTGATGGGGTTCACATTTTCCATTTTTCTCCGTGTAAATGGACGACCATCAGTGCTCAGGCCGAACATATAACTTTCGCTGTACTAGCAATTTCGAATTAGCTCCCAAACATACTCATACATATATATGTGTGTATGTGTGTGTTTTTCAATTCGAAAGAAAATTCCAGTACCCATATTACGATAACACCTTATATTTTGAATTACTCATATTAATAAGCTGAGTCTTATTCGTGAGGAAAGTAGGGGAAGAGGGTAGAAATTAGAAATTGCGGCTTCAAATTCTAATGATGATGTTGGGCTGTGTGATTCTCAAAAAAGCGTTTACAGAAAATAGGCCAAGAATAGTTTGGGTAGGGGACATCGGGTGTATTAATTTCTTGACGTTCATTGATGAGCAACAATACTAAGTTGAATTATTTGATGGGCGACAGCAGACGATCGGTCAAAAGGGGGGAGAAAAAACGCATCAAAAATTACACCCGAAAAATCATTAGGGTTTCCTTACACATGCATCTTGGGATCTACAAACATCCCTTTCAAAGTTATATGGGTAATTGCCAAAGGGTCTTTCAATCTTGTAAGCATCCGTCGTCCAAAGAAACACATGTGACCAGAGAGAGAGAGAGAGAGAGAGAGAGAGTACATTGAAAGTAGAAAAATGGATGGTTCTTGGTGGTATAACATTCCATGACAGTGACTCCTTTCACGAGAAAAGGAGACCAAAATAGATGGGAAAAAATAATGGAGATAGATCAGAACTGTTGCAATTCCAATGGAGGTGTTCAGAAAACCTGACAAAAGTGTAGCTGTGAAAGAACAAGATCATATGTCTCTCTGCACAAAAGATGATAGCATGTGGGTTGAGGAATTTACAGGAGTTTGTGAACAAACCTGTCTGAGAGAGAGAGAGAGAGAGAGAGAGAGAGAGAGAGAGAGAGAGAGTATATTTCACTGACATGCTGACAGCCCACTCTCTTTCACTGTTAAGAAGAGATTTCTCCTCACCCAAGATTAGATTTTTCGTTTTTTCGGTCGAAACCCAAGATTAGATTTCGCGAGTGTATTTTGTTTGTTATTAGTACATTATTACTCTTACTTAGTTACGTGTGATTAAAAACTCCAGCAAATCTACTTTGAAGATCCCAAACAGACATAAACTAAGCTCAATGGCAGCTTTCGACCTGGTGAGGCCAAGTACTCTCAATAGTCCTACTTCAATCATACACCGTTGATTATGTATCATGTCATGGAAATGTTTTGCAGACGACCAAAAAACAAAAGGAATCATTTTATGGAAATACCAAGATCGTCTCCACTATTTATTTCTTAGATTTACTAAGAAAGAAAGAGCTGGAATGGATACAAAAACTTTGATGGTGAATGATAAAATAAGAGGTTTGTTATAGAGTGACTTTCTTTGTAAAGGCAAAATAATTAGTATATTGTCCCTTTCTTAATAAGATATAATGATTTTTTTTCCCATTACTGAGATGATGAGAGAAACCAGAACAATTAGATTATTGCTGCAGCTACTAAATATAGGTGGTGTTGGTGGTTATTGTGATGATATAGAAAAAGGGGATGATAGATATAGTTAAGTGGGAACGGTCACTGATACAGAGTCATATATAACACCACCATATGACCATTTCATGGTATGGAAAAAGGAATAATAAAGAAACTAGGTATCTTTAATGGATGATTAATTGGACATGATGTTCCCATTATCCGCAGTACTTAGCTCATGGACTTTAAAGATCGAGGGGAAGAAAGGATAGAGATCCTCCTCTTATCTCTATTTCTATTGGCACCAACAAATCTCAACTTCTTTTACGTTAACCACAAATTAGCCAATCATTTTTATTCGCATGGATTGATGATTTGGATGGATGTGATACCGAATGAGAGACACTGAGAGGATGCACATTCTCATCTTGTCAACACATCAGATAATTGATGATGTGGTTCAAATGCACGTATAAAACCGAAAGATTGTTTTTTCCTACAAAGGGGGGCCAACCGATCGAATGAGAATACCATCTCTTGTTGATTTGGAGGTTGTATTCTAAGTTCTAAACCAACCATCCTCTTTCCAAAGGACCCGAGACTAGCCGAACATTCTATGGGTAGTGGGCCTACTTATTTGGGTTAGGCCCAGATCGCCAAATTCTAATGCTTATTCCGGCTAGGCCCAGATCACCAATAAATTGTTTTGCCTTTTACTTTTGGGCCATCCCCAAAAGAACTCGTTAGCAACAATACTCAAAGGTTTGCTGCCAAACAAATTTGACAACTGTTGATAAGGTTGATTCCAAGTCAAGTTGTTCGTGAGTAGCCCAGGCGTGCGGGCCAATGATTATTCGAGATCAATGCACCTAATTACGAATATGACTTGGGCTCAAGCTACCGGATATTGAGTTTTAATGGAGTTTCAGGCACCATATATATGTGATTCGAGGGGATCAAGTTTGGCATTGGGATCTCAATAAAAATTAATCAAGATTGAAATTCTAGAGATGATTTATTTATTTTTTCTAAAAACAGATATCTTTTTTCACGTTGATATAATTAGGCATTTAGATGATTGGACTTGGTTGAGCATATTGCATACAAGTTTTTTTTCCCTATTTTTATTGGCTTAATATATTGCATATAAGTTTTGAATCTGAGCAGGTCATTAAAATATTAAAGGAATAAGAAATGAGATGAAAGAATCCGTAATGTTACCTTCCGTATTTCCTAATTTGGGGGAGAGAAATACATTCATCTACTAATGAGAAGTATGAATTATATGAGTATGGGCACGTTAAAATAAAGAAAGTAGCCTAAGGATAGCAGACAACCACATTTTGCATATTGCATAAGTATAAAATTATGTATAAAAACTTTTTGCCCTTCTTTTTCCATACAAAAGAGGAGAATCTGACAAAAGGAACGACAAAGCCTCCTTCATAATTTCAATCGAATTTCAAAACGTATTTATTCATTTTTATTATTTTTAACAAAATAATTTTCCATCTCCTCTATCTGTTTTTCTCACAAGAAGGAGAAAAAAAAAAAAAGAAAAACAAAAATTGGAACGAAGCTTTCTTTCAAAGCCAAAAGAGCTCGATCAGAGTTCGCAGAAAGGAGGAGCTTGTAGCCATTAGCGTTCAAGGCAAGATCAGCCGGCACTGTCTCTCAATCCGCCCCTCTCAACTCGCCGCAAAATCCACCTCGTCGATCGAGGGTTCCTTCCCTTTAGCTCCTCCTTCCCCGATCGACCGATCAGCAGAAGAAAGTTCGCATTTTTATCTTCTGGGTCCTTCGCGATCATGAACTGCGAAGTCTGCAATCTCAAAGAACTGGTATGTGGAACACACCCAGAACGATCCGCTTCCATCTGGGTCGCGAAGCGTTGAGGATTTCAACGCCCGACTCGCCTCGCGTCCAGTCGCCTTTGATTCTTCGTGCTGGTCAGTGTAGCTTGCCTTCTTGCTTGCTTTCTGATGCGAACCCGCGGTTTCTTGTTGTTTTCGCAGGAGGTGGAGCACTACGAGATCCGGGAAGTGCTCCGATGTAAGTCTTTCGATCATCGGAAGGAATTCTTGTAGCAATTTGATTCTTAAGTTGGAATGGTAGTGGTCGGGGTAGAAATTATGTTTGGGACGTGAGAGAGAACGGCTTCGTGGGACTTGGGTTTTTTTATCTGCTGAGGTTTCTCTGTGTTTCCATTAGGAGGATTCGCTTTTGCCCATTTGATTGTGATTCCTGTCGAAGTGGCTTTGCTTGCTGAGGGATCGGTCGTTTTTTAAATTCCAGTTGTTTTCATGTTGTCTGTTGCCAGAGTATAAACTGATTCTCTGTTGTACTCTTCCTTTTCTCAGCTCTTAGTTGAATGATCAAATTGGGTGATGATTTTCAGGTGTACTGCACACTATCATCTTCCACCGAGCTTTAGGCCTTGTGCGGCCCAAAGAAATCGACTTGGAACTTTTCGAAATTACATATGTAAGTGGGTGAGCTACTCATCCTATTCTCCATCTTGTTGAAATTTGTCTGTTATCTTGATGTTAGAAGTAGTTGGCGATTGGTTGGTGGGGTTGGTCTGCTCTGCCGTGACTTGATAGATTTGGGGTAATCCTATCATCTAGTAATTATCTTGGAACTTTAATCTTGTTCGAGGCTTACAATGCACCATTTTCTGCGATGTGTTTCTCATTATCTGCCTGTGAGCAGAGGTGATCTTTGTTATAAAATTGTCTGGATATCTCTACTGCTTTGTGAGGTCAAGTACATAGTATATGTTTAATAGACAGAAAGCTAACATTTTTCTTTACTTCTCTATGAAAGTAACAATAGTAAAGTCTCTGTTCTAAGAATAATTGGTTACATGCAATTATGTCTTATTTTAGCTGAATATCCTGAGTTTCCTTTATTGGAGTTATGTCCATGGTCTGCACCCATGTTTCATTAAGCCTTATACCCCTTTTAATGTGGACATCTATTGGCAAAGTGCAATATGCTGTGGAAGCATGTTGAAATTACTGTTTCATGAGTCTAAATGACTACAAAAAAAACTTCCCTCGATTATCTAATTCTCATGGTCAATAACGGCGATAACATCTTCATATATGTATGAACTACATGTTTAATTTTCTGCATCTTATGGTACATAGAGATCTTCAAATAGTAAATTGTTAATCCGACTAACCCAAGCTTCCAGCTTGTTTGGTTTATCTGACTTAGCCTTGATCAATCCGTAATTAATAAGTTGTGATATCTTGGACTTCACATCATGAAGTTGTGCTTGTTTTGTTGTGCCTGTGTATTGATGATGTAGGTGCAATGTGGGGATCCAGAAGTTGAGAAGAAAATTGAAGAGAAGATAGAGCAATTCATTGGTTGGGTCGAGAAGCATCCAAATAAGAAAAGCCAGGTTAGTACTTCAACCTGTGAACATTTTACTTGAATCATAGATAGTTATGGGGTTTTCATCTCTAAATGGTGATTATTAGTGAAGCGTGAATTTGGAAGTGATTGGATGCACTTGTTCAATCTCTCATTTAAACTATTCAGAAGCGTGTGTCATGCATCTGGTTAGTGCATGTGAGCATCAGCTCTTGGCTTACTGATGAGATTACACCAAGAATATCTAAAAAGAAGCAGTTCTGAGGCCCTGAATATATCATGCCCCTCAAGATTCTTTAATGAGATTAGAACTACCATCATTTTGAAATCTTAGGGAGTATGTGAGGGTATAGTGTAGATTCCTCTTTTTCCTAACTACTGTTGGATTATGTGATGCAGATATGTTTATCCTTCTATGAAGTCAAAAACAAACATGGATCATGGTTCAGCAAACAAATTGAACAACTACATTGGGAACATTGGTATATCAATTTGAATGTGGCCCAACAACCGAAAGTACAGTCTGTCAAGTCGCATAATTCCAAAGTTGTTGACACTGGGGGTATGGCCAATAATGTACATCTGATTGGAGATGCATCGTTGCCTCTTTTTGTTGTTTTGCAATGGTAATATTTTTTTAATGCAGAGAATAACCTAGAGGATAGAAGCATCCGCAGGGCAGCACTGGAAGCCTCGCTTCGGGATGTTCTGTTTCAGATAATAAGATTCGTGAATGACAAAAAGGAACATGTACCCCCAATCCCAAATCGCGAAGGAGTCATCTCATTTCCATATGAAATTATTCTCCCAAGGTCAGTTGATCTAGTTTTTCGACTAGCCAGGCCAAATAGGAGTTCATCTCTGTCTGGTTTGTTAACTTTCAATTTATAAAAGAAAAATTTGGGTGGTATCTTTCTTATTGGCCTTCTAATTTGGAATTTGTTTGTCTGTTTGCTTTGAATCATGCACTATCAATTGTTTGCAATCCTATTGGAAAGTTAGCTCTCAGGTGGAGCTAACCAATGTTGGGGCCTCAATTGTGTAAACATTAAATGATCACAAATCTTTGAGGTTTGCTTGTTCACTGATAATCATGATTTTATCAGATTTTTATCCTTAATATTAGAAAAGATAAGTTTTCTTGCTGAACTGCATTCGACAGATATATTATCCGTTAGATATGCCTTTTAAGTGCTTCAAATAAAAGCAGATAAATGGCCATTGATATGGTTGGAATCAGTGAATTGGCATCCTTTCCATTTCTGAGATGTATACGCAAGATTTTAGACTCCCTAATCTGACAATCTCCTTGATCCAAACAATGTCTTTAAAGCATTTACTCAGTTTGCTCCAGTCGTTTTCAGGTGCCTGAATCTGAATTTTAGTGGTTTAGGAACGGAAGCTTGTCCCTGTAAAGTGGTCCCAGATGATTTTGACTCTTTGGTTTCTGCTATCAGCATTTGCTCTGTGTACACATGAGATGATGGATGAAAGTCTGAGGACATAATTTTTTGACTTTTGCTTTCTGTGGTCTGGCAAGGATTTTCTTTTGCCGTTGGTAAATATAGTGGTCACTGTTTCCTTCAGACATAGGACAGGGTCAAAAGCAAATTGTTTAAATGACCATATCTGTTTTATAGAAGATAGGAAGTACATGGAATTAGAAATGATTGTATATATCTTGGATATTGCAATTCTTTAATAGTAGAGAAGAAAGATGGGATAGCTTGATGATTGGTGTGAATTCCTGTAACACATCGCTTGATGTATGAGAGTGGCCATGGCGCACTACACAATTGACAGCATGCCAGAGTTTGTTGAGTCGTAACCCTGTGTCATGTCCTCTAGCGAGTTGATTGTCTTTTTATATTCTGGTTTCGAATTAAATGTATCTTGAACTCATGACCTTTTCTTAACATCTACCCATCAATTGACAGTTCATCGGATTCTGCATTTGGAATGGACATGATCAAGAGGATGCTTCAGACTGGACATCCTACTATGCTGAGCTGATTAACATATTTAGATGTGGTATCTGGTGTTATGAAGTGGCTTCATATCTCTATACCGGTTAACTCTGTGTACATATTCCCGATGGACAAAAGCTGCTGAAGCATCATATAAGCGACGTACGTTTGCATAAATATCCGCTTGTCATTGTACATACCAATTTGTATCTATAGTCGGAACTTTTCCCTGTGCATTGCTGTAATTTCCATTCTCTCTGTATTCCGCAGTTGAGTTCAATTGACAGTACTATCTTACTCATGTTAAATTTGTCCGTCTCTGCGTCTTTCACTTAGCTATGTTGTCTTAACTGACAATAGCGATCACGGTTCGGACTTTGTTAACAGATAATTGATTTCTATTATTCAATAAAAATAATAGGGAAACAAATATACAATGTGCTTTTATCTGCTTATCCCCACTCACAAATTATGTTATTATTCTACCCTTATTACTGGCAATATTTCCCACTACTCCCCCCTCAAGTTGGGATGTATATATCAAATAATCGGAAGTTGTTACATAAGAAGCTCACTCTATTCCTTCATGAAGATTTCGTAAAAATGTTTGCTAGTTGATCCTGCATATTTGTGTGTTGAAAAATAACCTCTCATTTTTGAATATTTTTCCGCACAAAATGACAATCGACATTAATGTGTTTAGTTTGTTTGTGGAAGACAGGATTAGATGCAAAATGAATAGCATATTGATAATCACAATACATTATTGATGGCTTTGATGGTGACCTTTCGATCTCTAATATTATTGTAATTTACTTGTCACATGTGCCATAGCTCGATATTTAGCTTCAGCGCTTGATCAGGAAATTGCATGTTGTTTCTTGGTTTTCTACGCAATTAAATTACCTCCAAGAAATACACATAGCTTGAAGTTGATCTTCTATCCATAGGGCATCTAGCCTAATCGGCATTAGAGAAGCCTGCAGTGTTTAGATCATAATTTTGGAACTATAGTCCTTTACCTAGTGCTCCCCTCCAATATTTGACGATTTGGAACATAGCATCCTAACGAGTAATATGAGGAGAAGTCTTGAACTGACATACTGCACTAATGGCAAAGGAGATAGTTTAACTAACTAACTAATCTCCGATACTTCATTGAATCACGCATTAATTCTTCATGTTTTGTGTCAAGTTTTATATTGGGATCTATAGAGGTATCGATTGGCTTTACTCCAAGAAATTCAACTTAGAACATATTTCTTGTTTTAATAAATTGATACCATCATGTGAATAGGATACTCTAATACCAAGAAAATATCGAAGATGTCTCATATCTTTAGTATTGAATTATCTATGCAAAAATTGCTTAAGTTTTTTAATACCACCCGAACTACTGCTAATAATGATGACATCATTCATATGTACAATCAGAAAGATACAACTAGCTAAAGACATGGATGAATGGACAGTAAGGAAACCTGGTTAGGAAGACAAAACAAGTGACCCAAGAATTGAGCAAATGGAGCCGGAGATCCTTTAAAAATGCATCCAAATAGATTGATTAGCTCAGAAACTAGCTTACTCAGATAACGAACATGATAGACCAAATAAACATGGGTGAGGAATATTATAATTTAACTGAGAAAATTAGTACATTATGGCGTCAGGAAGAAATGTATTGGGGTATTAGATCCAAAATTAATTGGCTAAAGTGGGGTGATCTGAATACAAAATTCTTCCATGCAACAACCATTCAGAGGAGACAAAGAAACAAAATCAATATGCTACGGCTTGAGGAGAATGTATGGAGCCGTGAGCCTCAGGTTATCAAACAACATATCACAAGTTATTATAAAGATCTATATAAGTCCGTGGGGTCCCGATACTATCAACCAGTCTTAGAGCAGTGTCCACTTGTTGTTTCTAAGGAAATGAATGAGATGTTAACAAGACAAGTCACCAAGGAAGAAGTGTAGCAGGCTGTTTTTCAAATGGGGGCAACTAAGGCCCCAGGACCAGACGGTTTGAATGGTCTTTTTTTTTTTTTTTATTTTATTATCAAAGTTAGTGGCCTATTATTCATGAAGATATTTTCCTTTGATCCAGCACTAAACGAGACCCTTATAACCCTTATCCCCAAGGTGGTAAATCCCGAGAGCATAACATAATTCAGACCCATCAGTTTGTGTGATTTTAACTATAAAGTTATTACTAAAGTCATGGCGAACAGACTCAAAACTTGGCTCCCATCTATCATCTCCCCGGAACAAAGTGCATTTATAGGTGGCCGCCAAATACAAGATAATATCTTTATAGTTCAAGAAGTTCTACATCAACTAAGAGTTAGAAAGACGTAGAAAATTCCAAGCTGTGCTAAAGCTGGATATGCAGAAAGTATACGATAGAGTTGAGTGGGACTTTCTATGTGATTGTATGAAGAAGATGGGTTTCAACGAGAAATGGGTGAATTTGATCAGATTTTGTATCTCCTCAGCTCAATTTCGCATCCTAATTAATGGTGAAGCAGGGGAAATCTTCACTCCAACCAGATGCATTAGATAAGGGGATCCTCTCTCACCTTATCTTTTCATAATTTTGGCCAATGTTCTCTCCCACATGGTGCAACATGCTGTTATAGATGGAAGCTTAAAAGGTATTAAATTGAATCCTCATTGTCCTCCTCTATCCCACTTATTCTTTACGGATGATGCCATATTCTTCTTGGATGGAATGATTAGGGAAACTCAGAATCTTGCAAATATACTAAATTACTACTGTTTTGTGTCTGGCCAGTCAATCAATCTCAATAATTTGGGGCAAGCTGTCCAGAGGACTTGAAAAGAAACATTGCATCTGAAATGAGGGTCCCTATATTTAGAAAAAAACCGGAAAATACTTAGGGATACCATCAGATTGGGGTCCAACTAAAAAACATATGTTTAATTGGATCATGGCAAGGGTGGACAGAAAACTGGAGGGATGGAAATAGCAGTTAATATCGAAGGCGGGAAAAGAAATATTAATAAAAATGGTTGTTTAGGCATTACCCCAATATGCCATGAATATCTTCAAAATACCTCCATCCATTTGTCGAGCGATTGAAAGGAAAATCTCAGCTTTTTGGTGGAAGCAGAATGCAGCACAAAAAGGTATTCATTGGAAGAGTTGGGATGTTTTAAAAATGAAAAAGGAGCAAGGAGGAATGGGGTTCAAGGATCTAGTGGAATTTAACAAGGAGATGCTGGGGAAGCAAGCCTGGCGACTACATCAAGCTCCAGAGGCCTTATGGAGCAGAATTTTTAAAGGCCTCTACTTCCCTCATGGTAATCTATGGACTGCTACAAAGGGTGCTAGACTATCTTGGGGTTGGCAAAGTCTCCTAGTTGGCCGAGATGCCCTAAAGCCTAATATGAAATGGGAGGTCGGGGATGGCAAATCTATCAATTTGAGAGAGGATCGTTGGCTAATGTCAGGTAAAATTGGTGGACCAGCAAATCTAAACAACCCTCAACTTGTGGCAGATATTATAGATCCTCAACTTATCAATGAGTTATTCGACAGCAACATCTCAGAGGAGATTTAGCAAACCACACTTAGCATAATTACCAGACCGGATTGTTTAATATAGAAAGGACATTACTCAGGGAACTACAACGTTAAAAGTGGTTATCATAGACTCGAACAGCAAACACTGCCACCACAGGAAACCAAGCATCCTCCTCATATCAAGCCCCAAAACGACTATGGAAAGAAATATGGCATCTACACACTAACCCCAGAATCAGACAATTCATGTGGAGCTTATGCAATGAAGGTCTCCCTACAAGAATCAATCTATATCGGAGAAGAATAATACCTAAGCCTACATGCCCCTTCTGTCACCAGTTTCCAGAGTCGTCTGAGCATCTGTTCATTCTGTGTCAGTAGACAAAAAATATTTGGTTGACTTATATTGTCGACATAGACATTTCCCAACATCGATTACAAGAACAGATCAATGGGTATGTGACTACCTTTTCTTTGACAAATCGGCAAGCCAAAAGGCGATCTTTGCGACTACTCTCTGGCTAATCTAGAAGGCACGCAACGCTTTGCTCTTTCAAGGCTGGAAAACAAAACAACACCAACTAATTAGCGAAGCGCTTCTTTCACAGCAGCTATACGAGAAGTGGTAGCCAAGAAGGAAAGAGATTACCTTAGAACTGAACCGATGGGTGCCTCTAGAGCCGGGTGCCTTGAAGATAAATGTTGATTGTTCATGGGAGGAGAACAGATCGGAGAGTTCCATAGCCGGAATATGTAGAGGAGCTGATGGGCTGTGTATCGCTGGTTTTGCGAAGAAGATCCGCGCTCAATCGGTACACATGGGCGAAACCCTAGCTATTCAACAAGCACTCGCGTGGTTGAAGGAGATGCGAACTGCTTTGACAAGAACCACTTCAAACTCATGAACTGAATCAGCCGTGTACATCTCCAGCGACTGTCTCTTGGTTGTGGACTCCATCTTGGGCCAAACTGACATCCCTTGGGCCTCGCGGCCTTATGCTCTTGATTGCAGACAACTGCTAGCCCAAATGAAGAATGTCTCTCTGCGGTTTGAACCACGCCAATCAAATCAAGCCGCGGATTGGATCGCCAAATCCCACAATACCGGTTCTCTTCCTACTAATTGGGTATTTAATCCCCCGTATGCACTCTATCTTATCCTATGTTTAGATTTTCCCACAAGTTGTAATCCACCATCTTAGTATCAATCAATGAAGCATTTTCGACCAAAAAAAAAAAAAAAAAAAAAGAGTTGAAAACTGAATGAGCTACCTAACATTGCTTTAATCCAAATTTGATAACTGCATCATTAAATCTTCCAAACCAAGCATAAGCAGATTGTTTAAGTCCATACAAAGCTTTGTGTAAATAACATATCACATTCTCTCCCCAAGTAATAAACCTAAGTAGTTGCTTCATATAGACTTGCTCAGCTAGATCACCATGCAAAAATGCATTTTTCACATCTAACTGGTGAAAGATCTAGCTAAATCATGCAGCCAATGAGATAAAGACATGGACAAATGGAGTTTTGGCCACTGGAGAGAAGGTGTCATCATAGTTGACACCATAAGTCTGAATATATCTTTTCACAACTAACCATGTCTTCAATCGATCAAGAGTGTCATTTGGGTGAATCGTAATAGTAAAAACCCAATGACAACCAATAGGTTTCTTATCAATAGGTAAGGAAATAAGTTGCCAAGTTTGGTTCTGAATTAGTGCATGCATTTCATCCTTCATGGCACAACACCAACTCAGATGAGGAAGCTGCGGCAACACTGCTAGGCACAGAAACATAAGACAATGCTAAGAGAAAGGCAAAGAAGGTAGGATATAAATGATCATAGGACAAAAATTTGAAAGAAGATGATGCATACTAACACAATCAGAAAGATCGGAATAAGGAGCATAATGATCATTCGGATGACCAACACAAGAACGTGTGCCTTTTTGAGAAGCAATGGGTGGATCGGGATTAGAGGCTGGTGTAATTAATGAGGGAACGCATGAATCCGATGTTGATGAAGAATGTATTGTCATAGTCAAAAATGTACAATGTCGATAATACGTGCCGTTAGCAAATTGAAATTTTTGTGGATGTAGCTAGAGAAATGGAAGGCTATGGAAGCATCAAAAGGATACCATCACCATCACCATCACCACGTGTCAACGAAACCACTTAAGAAGAAAAATATGACTGATTTTCGAAGAACATCATATCTATAGACATGAACATATGATGATGAGTAGGACTGTAATATTTGTATCCCTTTTGATATGAGATTATCCCACAAAGGCACATTTTTCAACACGAGAATCCAATTTATCAAGACTTAGAGAAAGATAATGGACAAAATTGACACATCCAAAAACTCGAAGAGGTAAAAAAAGAGAGGATGATTTGGATGTAAAATTGAGAATGTTGTCCCCCCGTGAAGAACAAAAGTTGGAAACCTATTAATTAAATAACACGTTGTAAGAACAGCATGACCTAAAAAATGTTTAGGTAGATGCATATGAAACATGAGGTAATGGGCAACATCAAGAAGATGTCGATTTTTATGTTTGGCTATGCCATTTTGCTATGGAGTGTATGAGCTTGAGGTCTGATGAATAATACCATGAGACTCAAGAAATCGCTAGAAACTAGAAGTTGCGGCAATATATTCTATAGTATTATTTGACCATAAATGTTTGATAAAGATATCATGTTGATTCAACACTTTGAAATAGAACAATTGAAAGCAATGAAAAATCTCTATACGGTTTTTTTTATTAAGAACTAACCAAGTTATTTAGGAAAAAATCATTCACAAATGTAACAAAATATTTGAATCCAGAGACATTAGGCACATGACACAGACCTCATACATATGAGTGAACCAACTCAAATGGACTAAACACATGACTCTGAAAGTGGGAAGGAAAAAGAAACTCTATGATATTTTCCAAACTGATGAGCTTCACACTGAGAGGAACTCATAGACTCAGACTTAGGAGATAGAAGCCGAAGTATTTTTGGTGGATGACCAGCATGACAATGCATTCGATATACATCGGTGGATGTATGCTTGATAGTTGCGACAACCAATACCTTCTTATCAAGACAGTACCGACCATTCAATTAATCTCTCCCACCAATCATCTATTTAGTCCTCATATTTTGAAAAACACAATGAGAAGATGAAAATGTTACATAACAATTTAGTTCTTTAGTCAATAAGCTAACATAAATCAAATTATAAGGAGATTAGGGCAAGGATAGACGACAAAGAAAGAGAAGAACTCAAATGAGCAACTTTAGTATCAATAACTTGAGATTGTGAGCCATTTGCTAATGTAACTGAGTTTGATGATAAATGAGATGTGGAATGAAAAGAAGATAGTAGCTTAGAGTTACCAGTCATGTGATTGGTAGCTATAGAGTCCATAACCCAAGAATCGGGCGTTGCAAACAACAAACAAGATGAACTATGTTGGAGGTTTGTGTCAGAGTTGTAGTAGGAGTTGAAAATCCTATCACTTGTTGGGAGCGAACGAATGTAACATACTCAGCATGTGTCAATGTAACTAAATTGCCTACATTATGAACTTTAGTTAAACTTGGTAGAACTATTGAGTGAGGACCAAGAGAATCCTCAACCTTTGCATATGCAGTAAGGGGTGGTTTGAGCTCTGGGTGAGGCATATAGCAACAAGCTTTTCTATGTCCAACTCTTTGACAATGATGGCAATAGCATGAACTGCGACCATTGCTAGAACTAATGGTACCACGAGTCTCAACTCCCCCTTCATGGCCTCCATGATGGTACCACGAGTCCCAACTCTCCCTTCATGGCCTCCATGACCTCCACTATGAACAAAACTGCGTCCATGACCTCGATAATCATGACCTCGACCTCCACGTCGACTAGAATCATGGGAAAGCATACCACTAATCTTTATCATCGGCATGGAAGAAATCTTCTTAGGAATTGTAGAACGAAAAACTTAAGAGAAGACTTCATCCACTGTAGGAAGAGAACTTTGAGATGTAATATGTTGACAGAGATTTAAATACTTGGGCTCCAATGACTTGAGATATAATATTACCCTTAGATCCTCCTAGCGTTTAACCAAAACATCTAGATCATTTGAGGTAGGAAGCTAAGTATCCAATTGTTGACAAAGAGTCGTGAACCAAGCATAATTATTGTATAAAGATTGATCTCCACACTGAATATCAAGCAGCTTTCCCATGTGCTACATACTCACATCATATTATTTTGCCCCGAATAGAGTAATACTTAGGCTCCAATGACTTGAGATATAATATTACCCTTAGATCCTCCTAGCGTTTAGCAAACCATCTGGATCATTCAAGGTAGGGAGATAAGTATCCAATTATTGACAAAGAGTTGTGAACCAAGCATAATGATTGGATAAAGATTGATCTCCATGTTGAATCAAGCATAATGATTGGATAAAGATTGATCTCCATGTTGAATATCAAGCAGCTTTTCCCATGTGCCATATACTCACATCATATTATTTTGTCCTGAATAGAGTAATACACATTTATCCCCAACTGTCTTAGCGGAGTCATATTGAATAAAGTGAGGACTAACCTTAGGTCCATGCTGTTCCACAATAGGGCCTGAATCATTACATGTCCTATAATCCAATTGGCAGTTTTACTTTTGTCAAACGGTATTGTAGACATGAGATAGTTAAGTTGCTTGGTGGCAATAAGATAGACCTTGATCACTTTAGATCGGGATGGATAATTAGTTTCATCTAACTTGATAAATGTTAATTAAAAATGACTAAAAAGGGATCCAGAAGTCTATCCATTGGTTGCTATTAGTGAATAAAGAGTGTGATTGAGCCCAAGAAATGAACTTTACAATTTAAATCCAATAATCCAATCAAATACAATGTAATTTCGAACAAAAGGGCCTCAATCTAATCACCACTAATTGCAGCAATTTGAAGACATTTCACAAAATCATTCCATCTATCAATAACAATATGAATCACCAAAGCACAAGCATACTTATTCTCGTTATCACGCAACATCACAAGTATACATATTGAACCCTAATATTCAGCAACAAAAAATCAATGAAAAAAGACATAAATATGTCACTTTTAGGTGAGGAGCAGCAACTCTATCCTTCATAATAGCCATGAAATCCTTCCTCCAAAATGGCCACTTCAAAAACTTTGTCGAGCAAACATAAGAAATTAAGTTTTACTTCTGTAGAAGAAAACAATCACATATCATAGACACTCCAATTTGACCGTGACAAGGTATTACATCAACCAACTCCGACCACTTTCTATTCATCATCTTCAGTATAAAGATATTGCTCCAAGAGGGAATCAGAAAAGACTTTTAGGGTTTTCATAGTCCAATCTTGGTTGAACGTTGCTGAATTTGAAATGGGTTAGGTTTGGTGAGGTTTGGCAACGCTGGGATGGATTGCATAGAGTCAGCTATGGTCACCATGTGATATCCTGAAATTCGACCATTCTTGAGATATATGAATGATTATTTTAATCAATGTACTGATAGTTGAATTTACTTTGAACTAATCACTCATAAATTAAATCATCTATTGGGAAAAATCATAAAGGATAAAAATGTGTACAACTAGAGAATTTAATCAGGGTTAGATTGCTCGACCATAAGGATCGATAAGGGACAATACTACATTGTTATAAGTCAATTAGTGAACGGATATAAATTGATTCAACAAAAGTACATAGTTAGTTTGCGAGTGATTCTGCACAATTATAATATTCGCTACGATTAACAATAAACCGATTTCTTATTGACTTTGTACTTAGGGTGAGTAATTGATTCCTTATGATTATATGATAATCGAGGGTTATCCACAATTTGAAGAGACATAAACATGGATTGAAAATTATTGACCATGGGTCAAACTCACTAAACCCCTAAAAGCCACCCAATAGTTTAGGTCATATTAAAGTTGAATTTGATAGATTTTAATCATGAAATTTAATTTGATTTCAGGTAGTGAACTTTCTAGGATTTCATGACCAACCTATTGGACGTCGCCTCATTTATCTGCCAAATTATCGGTAGGCTTTAAATTTTTGGATAAGGGTAAGTAGGTTGAGAATTGGAAGTTGGAAAAGGGAGTTGGGTCAAGCAAAGACCCAATGGGGCTCACTCCTAGAATGTGTGGTCAAGAGGGCTCAATGAGGCCACCAAGCCAAGCCCAGCCAAGCCCATCCAAGTCCATTTTAAGCAATTGGGCTCGAGGGAAAAAAATGAGATTTTGTGTTAAAGTGGTGAAATGCCCAAAATGCCATTTTTAGAAGACCTTGCATAGTGAAGAAGAAGAAGACAAAAGGGTCAATGCATTGAGGAGAGGTTTTAGGGATGATTTAGAGGATTTTGGGGGGGGAATCTCATTCAATCTCACTCAATCTCTCTCTTTCTTCCCCCTTCTCCCTCTTGATCGGTCGAACCTCCTTCCCCCTCTATTTCTCTTATTTTCTTCTCTTTCTTCCTTCCTTTCTTCATCACGGCCATTCACACTGCCTTTGTTCACCGTTCGACACCATTGCCATTTGTTGCTTGTTGTTAGTTGAGCCGCCCTCACTGCCATCACCATCGCCCTTCGTTTGTGTGCTTTCAACTTTTGCTGAGTTGTCATTGTTGGTGTCACCATTCAAGCTATGAACATCACGTTCTTGTCGCTATTGCGCCACCGTTGCTACTAGCTAACCGTTGCCATAAAGCCGTGTGTTAACTTCTTAATTTTTGACTAGGGTGTTAATTGCATTTAGAGAAAATTTAGATTAAGGTTAATTATAGTTAGTCTTAATTAATGATGATTTAGTGCATAAGTTATTGCAGTAAGCGTTATCACGATATGTGATAAGTAGTAGTGATAGGTTATCAAGAAAATGATGATAAGCTACCATCGAAGGGGGTAATAAGTTATCGGCAATTGGGTGATAAGCTATCATTGAAGGGGTGATAAGCTATTGGAAAATAGGTCAAAAGTTTTCATTGAATAAATGATAAGCTATCAATGATTGAGTAATAAGCTATCGGTTTAAGGTTGATAAATTTTTGTAATATAGCGATAATTAGTGAATTATTTGTGTTTTATGCTTGAATTATGGGATAAATTTATGCCCGCTTTAAGTTGTTTGAAGCTTGTAATGCCATGAAAGATAATTGCCCAATTTTAATTGCTATTTAAAAAAGGTTTTATTGACAAATAAATGGTAATTCACGAGGTGTCGTGTTTGAGTGCTATGTTTTATATGTCAAATGGGGCAACAATGTTTTAAAATGAAAGTGTACAAGTTTGACGGGTTAATTATATGTACGTGATCACGTGTGATTATTTGACCGAATTTTATGTGTAAAAGTTGCAGTAATTCATTTTATGAGCATGAACCACGTTTGTATTGGGCTAATTGATGAGAAATGAAATTGGCATAAGTAATTGGGGTGTTCGAGTGGTCACTTAATGGAACCCATCACCCAATGGGAGTTTGGGGATGATATCCAAATTTATCGGATGCTCAGTGGGATCTAGATGCCAAGTTGTGATTGAGGCCAGATTGATGCTCTTTATAAAATGCCATCTATGGCAGGGGACCCAAGAAGATGCCATACCTGATGGGGTGAGATGACGCCCGGTTATGCTGAAAGATCACTAATTCTTGTGTTGGCTGTGGCCAAAGTGGTCGTAATATTTGGAACACGTGTAAATGCAATACGCATGGAAAATTATAGGAAGTGTTCTAATTATATGCATGCTTGATGTATTGCTATGGGAATCTGTGAATTAATAATATGTAGGGGTGTGTCAAGGGGATGTAAGGATGCTAGTGGGATTATTTGACGTGTTGCATGTGTAAGTTACACTCGAGACGAATTAGCGTCCTAATCAATGCTTAGATTGTTGACTTACTGAGATTTTATCTCACAAGTTATTGTTTATTATTTTTAGGCCTGTAGTATAGAGAACTGTCATATTCGGTTTGGGGTTCTAATGGACCAAGACACTGCTGTGATTCCATACCCTACCTCGGGGATGGATCACGTTTATGAGTTGTTTGTTATGGCCATCTAGGTAGATGAAGGGTTGGCCAAGTGGGTGGCTCATAGGTTTAAGGTGTGGTTCATCTAAGTCAGGGAGGACCGTTTCAGCCCGATATGTTAGTTTGATGGACAACTTGGTAGGGGTCCCTAAGAGCAGATTTGGGACCCCATGGATATTGACACTCCTGATGGTGTCGTAGAGGATCTAGAGACCAACTGGGATGAGGAGTCTGACCTTGAGACTCCCCCTGGATACCATAGTTAGCCCTTGCATTAAAGAAACTTAAGTTAACCCTAATCTTTTGCTAGTTTTTGTTGGTCACATAGGAAGTCGCCCTTTGGGGATGGGTTTGTAATTACTAAATTTCCTATGGTTAATAGTAAATATATAAAAGAAGTGTTGGGTTGATGTTATTGTGTTTTCCTTGCTATTCTTGTTATATTTAATTTGTTGAGAGTTATGATGCATGTTCCACTTGTGTTTAATTGAAAGACGAAATAATGGATTAGCGACGCGTCCTAGGATGTTGCAACTAAACTACCATGGAGGGATGCTTGTGCTTGGGGGTTCAGGGTATGACATCCTCGTTTAAGTGGTATCAGAGCGTGGTCAATATCTAGAATATAAGGTGTGATGGGTTCTGGGATAGTTAATTAGGAAAATATCTTATGCTTGTGATTGATAGATTGATTCTAGATAGATGTTCTGGGTTTCTAATTTTGTTATGGAATTATATAACAAGTTTCTTTGAGAATCCTGCAAGATGGACAATCCTAATCAGAGGGCCCTTAGGAGAGGGGTTATACCAACCTTGGCTGGTGCTAGAGAAAGTGCACCAACTCAGATTGGTGCTAAAGGAAGAGTATTGACTCGGCTTGTGCTAGAGGAAGAGAACATGGTGATTTTAGGTTGGATAAGATCCTGCAAGCATTGGAAGCCCTGGGAAATATGATCAAGCAGCAAGCTTAAAAGTAAGTTGTTGTTGTTGCTATTGTTGTTGCTGTTGCTGCCGGTGCTGCTGCCATTATCGGCACTACTGCTGCTATACCCGCTGAAGTCCTATTGGCTAGGAATATCAATGGTGACTAGTTAATGCATAAGTTAATGGAACAATTACTAAAGTTGAAACTGCCAAAATTTACTGAGCGGGTGATCTTAAGGCTGCAACTCTCCGGATCAGGGAACTGAAGAAAGCATTCATACTACTAAGGTGCTCGAAGGAGGACAAGGTAGTGTTGGCTGTTTACGAACTGTAAGACAACGCTAGCATGTGGTGGGAAGCCATCAAAGGAAGGGTCTTTCTTGAAAGTATGGTCTTGGTGTGGGATGCATTCATTGAAGCTTTCAATGAGAACTATTTCTCATATTACGTGCGGGAACAGAGGATGGTTGAGTTCTAACGACTCCATCAAAACCACTTATTAGTAGACTAGTAGGAGGTGAAGTTTGCCGAGTTGTCTAAGTACACGTCGAAGTTGATTAAGGATTTAGTGGATAGGGCTAGGAGATTCAGAGATGGCTTAAAATCAGAGATTAAAGACTAGTTAGGGTCCCTGAATCTCAAGGATTACGATGAACTATACGAGAAGACCCAACTGATTGAAAGCAACATGGCAGAATGGACAGCCACATTTGGGTCGCGGTTTGCGCTTAATAGGGACAATCATTGGTTTGGGAAGATGCTGATGATAGGAAGAAAACATCTAATCCCTCCCAATCGAAAGAATGGCATGGGAAAGCCAACATACAACTCTAATGGCTTGTGTCAATTCTATAATAGGAGGCATAGAACAACCTTGTGTTCTGCCAAGATGGGAACCTGCTATGGATGTGGTTAGCATGGCCACCAAGTGAAGAATTGCCCACCGGCGCAAAATACTTTGAACGGGCCCAATGCAAGGAAGGATTTATGCCATCACCAGAAAGGAGGTAGAGGATTTGCAGGCCGTGGTTACAAGGCCGTGGTTACAAGTACGGTTTCGTTACATGATCATGCTACTTATGCCTTGTTTGATATAGGAGCCATGCACTTATTTATTGCTGAACAGTTTGATAAGTTAATGAGGTTAAGTCTAAAATTGTTGGAAGTGGTTTTTAGTATTTTTACCCCATTAAAGGAAAAAGTATTGTCTACCGTAGGATGTTCGGGTTGCAAGTCGATTGTTGGCAGCCGAGAGGAAAGTATAGATTTAATTGTGCTAGAGATGTGTGATTTTGATGTTATCATTGGTATGGATTGGCTCACCAATCAACGAGCTATGATAAATTGTTATCGTAAAGCGATCCAATTTAACCTGCTAGAGGGTGTTAGTTTTGAGTTTGTTGGAAATTGAGGAGGACCCTCGATTCCTATAATTTCATCACTTGAGGTGACTCGATTGCTAGATGAGGGTTGCCAAGGTTATTTGGCAACTATAGTTAATACGCTGGTTGAGGAACCAAGGATGGACAACATTGCCATAACACGAGAAATTGCTGATGTCTTTCCTGAGGAATTGTTTGAGTTACTACTCAGAAAGGGAGATAAAATTTGTGATTGAGTTAGCCCCTAGAACGGAGTCGATTTCTAAGGTACTTTACCTTATGGCGTTGTTAGAACTAAATGAATTAAAGGTATACATGCAAGAGTTGTTGGATAAGGGATTCATTTGTCCTAGTGTGTTATTTTGGGAAGTGTTAGTTTTATTTGTAAGAAAGAATGATGGTTCGTTGCGTCTTTACATTGACTATTGGCAACTTAATCATGTGACAATCAAGAACAAGTATTCGTTGCTAAGAATAGACGACTTGTTTGATCAGCTGCAAGGAGCTTTGGTACTTTCTAAGATAGACCTAAGGATGGGTTACCACTAGTTAAGGACTAAGAAGGAGGATATATTGAAGATGGCATTTTGTATGAGTTATGATCATTATAAATTCACCGTAATGCTGTTTGGTCTGACTAATGCACCTGCTACTTTTATGGATTAAATGAACCATGTGTTCAAGAAAAACTTGGATCGGTTCGTGATCATTTTAATTGATGATATCTTGGTATATTTAATGAGTCTAGAGGAGCATGAACAACACTTGAGGATGGTACTTTAGACCTTGCGAGAACACAGGCTGCATGCCAAATTTAGTAAGTACAAGTTTTGGCTAACTCGTGTAGCTTTCCTTGGTCATGTGATTTTGGTGAAGGCATTTACATGGACCTAACCAAAATTGAAGTGGTTATGAACTATCTGAGACCAATGACAATAATTGAGGTTTAAAGTTTCTTGGGATTGACAGGCTATTATAGATGGTATGTGGAAAGATTTCTATGATAGCTATGTTTCTAACGCGATTACTGAAGAAGGACGAAAAGGTCGAATGGACAGATAAGTGCAAGTGTAGTTTTCAAGAGTTTAAGTATAAGCTGAGTACTGCACTTGTGTTGACAATATCATCTTGTCTTTGGAGGTTATGAGATTTCTATCGATGCGTTGTATAAAGGATTAGGCTGCATTTTAATGCAACATGGGAGAGTAGTTGTATACACGTCCCAATAGCTAAGACCTCATGAGTTAAACTATTCGATGCACAATTTGGAACTAGTAACAATCATTTTTGCCTTGAAGATTTGGAGGCATTACCTATGCGGAGAATGGTTTCAGACTTTTATGGATCATCAAAATCTAAAGTATTTATTCTCCTAAAAAGATATGAACATGAGATATCATCATTGGATAGAACTTCTCAAGGATTACGATTGCGACATTCTATACCACCTTTGTAGAGCCAACAAGGTAGTGGGAGTGCTAAGTCGAAAATTGTCAATTGCGCAAATGATGGTTCAAGAATGGACTTTGCTCAAAGGAGTTCGAGATTTGAATTTCAAGTTTGAGGTAAGCCACATTTCATGTCTTATGATTACCTTTAGAATTAAATTGAAAGATGCTATGGTCGTTGAATCCTGAAATTCAAAAGATTTTGCAAAGAGATGCAGAAAAGAGGAAAGTCGATTTTCAAGTGACTAAGGATGGAATATTGAAGTGTCATGGACGATTGTGTGTGCCAAATGATACAGAACTTAAGAATTTTTTTTTTCGTTAGAAGCCCATCATCGCAACTATAGTATTCATTTGGACAGTATAGATATGTATTGGAATCTGTGCCAATATTATTGGTGGAATGGTATGAAATCAGATGTCGCCAAATATTTTGCCAAGTGTTTAGTGTGCTAAGAAATGAAAGCTACAAGCTTGGAGGACTTTAGCAACCTCTCAAGATTCCCGAGTAGAAGTGAGTACATATTACAGTGGACTTCGTGATGGGATTACTGAGGAATCAACAAGGTAACGATTCCATTTGGGTTGTGGTTGATAGGTTAATGAAGTTTGCGCACTTTATCGCGGTATGAAAAGATTTTGCATTGGATAGAATTGCTTATTTGTACGTGCAACAAGGAGTTCGTTTTTATGGAGTGCTAGTGACGATCACATTAGATTGAGACCTCAAGTTCATTGCCGCGTTTTGGAAAAGTCTACAAACTACCCTAGAGACTAAGTTGCAATATAGCACGACTTATCATCCACGGATGGTTGGTTAGTCATAAAAAATCATTCATATGCTCGAAGATATGCTGCGAGCTTGTGTATTGGATTTTGAAGGAAGTTAGGAGGAACAATTTCGTCTTATTGTGTTTGCTATAACAACAACTATTAGTAGAGTATCAAAATGACGCCATTTGAGACATTATATGGTAGGGCTTGTCGAACTCCTATTTGTTGGGACGAAGCTAGTGAACGAAAGATTAAGGGCCCTAAGTTGATTCAACAGCGAGTGGACACCGTCAAAGTCATACGAGAAAGGCTTAAAACTGCTCAAAATCATCAAAAAAGTTATGCAGATAAACGGTGCAAGCCATTAGAATTTCAGGTGGGTGAACGCGTATTCCTCAAAGTGTTATCAAAACGGGGTACTTAGCGATTCGACAATAAGGGAAAACTGAGTCCAAGGTATGTTGGTCCTTTTGAAATCTTGGAGTGAATTGGGATTTTGGCCTATCATCTTGTGTTGCCACCGAAACTTGATTAAGTACATAATGTCTTTCTCATGTCTATGCTAAGGAAGTATGAATCTAATTTGACCTATGGACGTGGATGACAAAGTGTCGTATGTAGAAAGACCAGTGCGGATAGTGGATTGAAAGGAGCAAGTGCTGCAGAATAAGTTGATATCTTTAGTCAAAGTGATGTGACAACACCAAGGGACAGAGAGCTACATGAGAAAATGAAGAAATAATGAGACGTCAACATCCCCAACTTTTTGAAGAGTCTCGTAATAATTCAAATTTCAAGGAGGAAATTTCTATAAGAGGGAAAGAGTTGTGATATTTTGAAAATTGACCCTTCTCGAGATATATGAAATGGTTTTTTTTTCTTTTAATCAATGCACTGATAGTTGAATTTATTTTAAACTGGTCACTCACGAGTTAACTAATTTATTAGGAAATGCCATAAAAGATCAAAACGCGTACAGCTAGAGAATTCAATCAAGGATAAACCGCTTGACTATAAGGATTGATAAGGGATAATACTACGTTGTTATAAGTCAATTAGTAAATAGATATAAATCGATTCGAAAAATTACATAGTTGGTTTGCAATGATTTTGCACGATTATTATACTCGCTACGAATGACAATAAATTGATTTCCTATTGATCTTGTACTCAAGATGAGTAATTGATTTCTCATAATTATATGACAACCGAGGGTTATTCATGATCTGAAGAGGTACAATACAAATGTTGATTGAAAATTATCGACCACGGGTCAAATGCACAAAGCCCTTAAAAGCCACCTGGTAGTTTAGATCGTACTAAGGTTGCATTTGATCGATTCGATTTCAGGTACAGAACACATAAGGATTTCAATACCAACCTATTGGATGTCACCTCATTTACTACCATCACTCATTCGTGCCTTTGTTCATCGTTCGATGATGTTGTCGTTTGTTGCTTGTCATTAGCCGAGCCACCTTCATTGCCATCACTACTGCCCTTAGTCTGTGTGCCCTCAAGCTTCGCCAATCCACTACTATTGGTGCCACCATTCGAGCTATGAGCATCATGTTCTTATTGCTGTTGCGCCGCTGTAGCTATTATCTCGCTGTCACTGTAAAATCGTGAGTTAACTTCCTAAACTTTGATTAGGGTGTTAAATTATTTTTAGGGGTAGCTTAGATTAAGGTTAATTGTAGCTTGTCTTAATTAATGATGGTTTAATGGATAAGATATCGTAATAAGTGATAAGTAAAATTAATAGGTTATTGCGATAAGTGATAAGTAAAATTGATAGGTTATCACTATTGGTAATATGTAGTGGTGATAGATTATAAAGAAAAGGATGATAAACTATCATTGAAGGGGTGATAAGCTATTGACAATTAAGTGATAAACCATCATTAAGGGGATAATAAGCTATCAAAAAATAGGTGATAAACTATCATCAAAGGGGTGATAAGCTATTGGCAATTATGTGATAAGTTATCATTGAAATGGTGATAAGCTATCGGAAAATAGGTGATAAGATATCACCAAAGAGATGATAAGCTATCGAAAAATAGAAGATATACCAAAGGGGTGATAAGCTATCGAAAAATAGGTGATAAGTCATCGTTAAACAAACGATGAGCTATCAATGATTGAGTGATAAACTATTGGTTTAAGGTTGATAAGTTATCGTAATAGGGTGATAACTAGTGAATAATTTATATTTTATGCTTGAAGTATGGGATGAACTAATGCACGGCTTAAGTTGTTTGAAGCTTGTGATGCCATGAAAAATAATTTCCCAATTTAGAAACTTTAATTTCTATTTTAAAGAAGGTTTTATTGATATTTACATGGCGATTCATAAGGTGTCGTGTTTGAATGCTATGTTTTATGTGTCAAATGGAATAATGTTGTTTTAAAATGGAAGCATACAAAGTTTGAAGGGTTAATTATATGTATGTGACTACGTGTGGTTATTTTACTGAATTTAACGTGTAAAATAATTAGTAATTTGTTTTATAAGCACGAACCATGTTTGCATTGGGCTAATTGATGAGAAATGAAATTGGTGTAAGTAATTGGTGTGCTTGAGTGGTTACTTAAAAGAACTCGTCACATAATGAAAGTTTGGGGATGATGCCCAAATTTATTGGATGCCCGGTAAGGGTTCAAATGTTGAGTCGTAGTTGAGGCCGAATTGATTTTCCTTATGGAATATAGGGGTCTAAGACGATGTCGTGCCTGATGGAGCGGGATGATACCTGGTCATGCCGAAAGATTGCCAACTCTTGTGTTAGCCATAACTTGAGTGGTCGTAGTAATTGGAATACGTGTGAATGCATTGTACATGGAAAATTATGAGAAGTGTTTTGATTATATGCATAACTGATGTATTGCTATGGACATGTGTGAATTAACAATATACAGGGGTGTGTCAAGGTGAATTAAGGATGCTTGCGGGATTATTCGACGTGCTGTATGTGTAGGTTGCAACCGAGACAAATTAGCATCCTAATCAAAGCTTAGGTTATTGACTTATTGAAATTTTTATCTCACCCATTGTTGTTTATTGTTTTCAGGCCTGTAGTATAGAGAACCGTTGTGTTCGATTCGAGGTCTTGATGGACCAAGACACTATTGTGATTCCCCACCCTATCCTAGGGACGAATCACGTTAATGAGTTTTTTGTTATGACCGTTTGGGTTGATGAAGGGTTGGCTAATTGGGTGGTCCATAGGTTCAAGGCGTGGTTCATTTGGGTCAGGGAGGAGCATTTTAGCCTGATGCGTGGGTTTGACGGGCTACTTGAGGGGGTCTCGGGGAGCAGATTTAGGATCCCATGGATATCGACACCCTGATGGTGCCTTAGAGGATCCAAAGAGCAACTCGGATGAGGAGTCTAACCTAAAGACTCCACCCGGATACCACGGCTAACCTTTGCATTAGAGAAGCTTAAATTAACCCTAACATTCTACTAGTTTTGTTGGTCGTGTATGAAGTCGCCCTTTGAGGATGGGCTTGGAATTCCTAAACTTCCTAAGGTCAACAATAAATATATAAAAGAAGTGTTTGGTTTGATGTTATTGTGTTTTCCTGGCTATCCCTGTTATATTTAATTTGTTGAAAGTTATTATGCATGTTTTGCTTGCGTTTAATCGAAAGACAAAAGAATGTGTCAATGACACATCTAGAGACGTTGCAACTAAACAATCGTGGAGGAATGTTTGCGTGCTTGGGGGTCCGGGTTGTAACATGCCTAAACTGAGTGGCAGTAACCATACGTTGAGCGATCCTAAGAGATGGCAACACAAGGGCTAGACGATGTAGGGTGACTTGAATGGCCACGGTTGGGGGTTGCCAGTCATTGTTGTGGGTGTCACTAGCTAGCGGTGGGGCCTTTTCTAAAACACCAAGATGTGGTGGCCTAGTTAAGTGTTGTGGGTATCACCTATTGTTTTGGCATTGTGGGTGTCGCCGGCCGGCAGTGCGGCCTTTTCTAGTGATGGAATAGTGTTGTCTGGCAATTTGACGGTTGGGGTTTTTTTATGTATGTCTTTGACACCATGTGAAGAGATAATCGTTTTCTATTATTATATAAAAATAATAGGGTTACAAAGAAAAAAACATACAAAATTTAAATTTTTTATTAAAATATCATTAAATATTATTTAAAATTGCCATTTCCGCCGTGACTATTTACATAAGCAATTTTTGACCAAAATTGGTTGAATGTATTTAATTGACAAAAGAAGAAAATATTTAGTACTCAATTGGAAAAATTAAAAAGTTTATAACTTAATTAGCAAAAATGTAATAGATTTAAGAATTTTTGGACAATTTTCCTAAAAGAATTGGAACTTTAGATGTACTTTCTCACTTCGTGATGTTGAGGTGTTGTACAACACCACAATTAGGACCCAGTTAAACGCAATAGTTTTTTTCTTCGTTATACTATAATAGCAAATAGTTTGATGTTGAAGCTTAATTATTATATGTACGTAATCTCCACGTGATCAAGATAAATTACTTGTTCATGCATCTCAATCTTTCATTGCATTTCCCTTTATGTCACATCGTAATACATTGATATATGTATATGTATATATTTATTTGCATCATGCTTATTGATGTTACATTATCTTTTGGCTACGACTTCCTGGCTTCCAAGGTCTATCAACTCTTCTTGCCTGAGGTCTGTTCAACTATTTTCTTAATATTCATAAAATTATCAACATTGAAAAATTGTTAAAAGTAATTACTTCACAAGAAATGAAATGGCTATCTAAATTGGAACTTATCTCAGTGCTTTTCCTTTCCTGTTTGAAGGATTTGACGTTAGCGTCCTACTTAGGGAGGCCATTTCGTCTCTATCCTGATCAAGACAAGATGAAGGAGGAAATAGCAGTCACGCGAGGCAGATATGGTTTGGTCCGCAGGGTTTACATTGTATGTGACCAGGACCTAATAATACTAATGGAAAGCCTGCAGGGATGGATGGTGGAGATGAACCCGCTGGATGAAGTAAAGATAATCTCGGGCTCCGATCACATGGTCATGTTCTCTAAGCCACGAGCTCTGTGCTTCCCTTGAAGAGATTGGGCAGCATTACTGTTCTTGAGATTTGCTATAGCCCATATGCGTTTTCTCATCAACATGGACAATAAGGTTGACGAGTAAAAAGTAGGTTTGTTTCTTTAGGAAGATATAAAATTGTGTTGGCGGGGGGGGGGGTTAATAATGTCGAGGGATTGGCTTTTACCTTCGATATAAACATAATAACTAAAGCCCCAAGGGCAACCTATACTAGCAGTCGAGCATTTGCAAGTCGAAACTGATTGCTCGGCTGCTTAGATGCTACTAATGGATCTTTTTTTATACTAAACATGCACCTTGTCTTAGGAGATGGACCCACTTGCCCATTTTAATCTCTGATGATGAATTCCCATCCTCCGGTGGTAAATCTTTATGCTTCTTAATTGGTCAGTACAAAGGCTTTCATTCTCAAAGAACCCAAAGTCGTGGGTTTTGTTATAAGAGATGGGAGGTTTTCAATTCTTCTGCAGGTGCTTTTGTACACTATTTATCCCCTCTATTGTTGATGGTGTGAATGATTATTTCATTTAAGTAGCAGGTAAATACATCAATGGTTGATATTAGATCCATCAAATGGTGGGGGGGAGTTAGATTGAATATGGTCTGACTCAAATAGACACATATCTATGCAATGCAAACCTAATGACACATACCCAATCCGACTCATATTGCCAAAGCCCTTTGATATTTCACCCAATTTACGAAAGATAATACCCAAATAGAGGTAAGAGTGTAATGAGTGAGCGCAAGATGGAATGATGGTGAGAGAGAATGGAAGAGAATCATAGAATTAGGTTGAGTCTAAGTAAGTTATAAAATCATTTATGACCCATTTCCAACCTATTAGTACTCATATTATGCCGAAGCCCATTTGTGACCCATTCTCTAAATATAACTAGCTTATATAACAACTCAACCCATTATACATAGTTTAAAAATGGGTCTATGGCCCATTTTGATAGGTCTAGTTGAGATGCAGTGATATTGATTGGATACTTAGTACCCCTTTTGGATATGTGTACTAGGGAAGTTAATGTTTGAATATAATAAAAATGATTTTGGCCATTGAATTGTCAACAACTCTTGAAATAGTAGCATACCTCTCCTAAGCTATGAGGACAAGCATCAAATTCCTTAAGGCTACGTTTGGTCATCCAATTTTCTAACCAGAATAGGATTAGATAAGATAAGATATGACATCTAGGGATTTTTCCATATCCTATCATTTGCTTGGTGAATCGCACACATAAAGTCAAATATATTTACATAATTTTATATTCATTGTTTGGTATAACGATAAATCAATGTAAATGAACTTAAAGTTCACAAATGAAGATGGTAAAACCTCATGAAACTCTTGTCTAGTTTTTTTTTTTTTTTTTTTTTTTTTTAAAATTTTCCCTTTTTATTTCTTCTTTCCCTTCCATCATTCTCTAATAAAATTTTATTAAATAGTAAATTATACTAATAGACCTAAAATTGTAAATATATATTGAATCTATGTTATAAGATAAAATTAATTCAAATAAATAAATAAAAATAAGATTAAATTATAAAACTAAACTATTATATTTTGTTATTTTGAATTTCTTATATTAGAATTCAAATTATATTTATCTTGAAACAAAATATAATTTTATTTATTTAAAAAGCTCGTTATTTGAGAAAAATGACTTTCCTAATATGAATAACAAAAATCATATTCATATTTATCTCACTTCCTTCATGAGATAAATATTTATCTCACTTCCTTCATGAGATAATTATATTATGATTATATCCTTCTTTTATATGATTTTATCCTATCTTGAACAGACACATAATTCAAGAAATGATAAAACTGATCATATTCTGAATTTTATCTTAACTTTCAAACACAGTCTAGGAGTACAAATTGAAGGAGTGGTGTTCTTTCCCAGAGATCTCAATCACAAGTTGACTTCAATTTATTCGGCTGCAATAATTTCCTCGTGATGCAGCTTTTTTAACGTGTCAGCCGGCCATTGCTCTATAAACAGAGTTTTATTAGGAGTAAGCCACAAGAGCATCAAAAAGGCAAAGAGTTTTGGGTGTGGTGTTCTTTCCCAGAGATCTCAATCACGAGTTGACTTCAATTTATTCGGCTGCAATAATTTCCTCGTGATGCAGCTTTTTTAACGTGTCAGCCGGCCATTGCTCTATAAACAGAGTTTTATTAGGAGTAAGCCACAAGAGCATAAAAAAGGCAAAGAGTTTTGGGTGTGGTGTTCTTTCCCAGAGATCTTAATCACGAGTTGACTTCAATTTATTCGGCTGCAATAATTTCCTCGTGATGCAGTTTTGGGTGTGGTGCTTCTTTAATCACGAGTTGCCAGCCGGCTGCAATAATTTCCTCGTGATGCTCTATAAACAGTTTTATTAGGAGTAAGCCGCAAGAGCATAAAAAAGGCAAAGAGTTTTGGGTGTGGTGTTCTTTCCCAGAGATCTCAATCACGAGTTGACTTCAATTTATTCGGCTGCAATAATTTCCTCGTGATGCAGCTTTTTTAACGTGCCAGCCGGCCATTGCTCTATAAACAGAGTTTTATTAAGAGTAAGCCACAAGAGCATAAAAAAGGCAAAGAGTTGTGGGTGTGCCGTTGTATAAGCTAGCGAGCTTTTCAAGTGTTTTTGTATGTGGGGAGAGAATATACTGTACCAGGGACTGCGAGATTTTTATGTACCATATTTTATCACGTGCGTGTCTTCAATTACCTAATACAAGTTCTCTTTTTCATCATCAACACGATTCCGCAGTCGAGTAGTTAACCCAATTGTGAGCCAAGCCATAATTGCACTTTTCAATAATATTTTTTAAATCTGTTTGGTTACACTTTAAAGTACATAACTTATGTATGCGTCTGTAAATGTCAAAATAGAGGGGCCCTCTTCATTTATTGAGAAGTTGGTAAAAGTCTTTCTTTTGGGGCGGAAGAATGTGAGCACGTTTTCTTCATTGTAGCTTCGCGATAGTCGAACACGCGTGTCCTTTCTGCTGCTTTGTTCGTCCTTCTTCCTTTCGCATGCAAAGCATCCACTGTAAGGAGGGCGGCCAGCGTGCTAAACAAAATCGCATACGATCACGAAAGTCCAACTTGGACTTTATTCATCGAGGCAGATTTGCAGGCTTTAATTTCGGCGTTCGTTTAACAGGGCTCAAACTCAAGACATAATTATAACATGACTCATGATGGTGGTGTCCGGAGTCAGAAGGCAGACCTTCCTTCGCCATTTGCAATCTAGAAGGATGCCTCCTCAACTTTCTTATCCTATAGATGCCTGCTGGTATTTCCCCGGCCTTACCATCCTGGCATCCATAACTAGCATGGCAATCTGAGAAATCAAATTCAACGAGCAGAATTTAACTAGGAAATCATCAAATGTGATCTACGGAGCACACATTTGTTTAAGGATTTGTCAATTGCAACTGCATTGGCTGCAACTTCGGTAAATGTTATCATGCATCGCTTTTACCGTGACAAATGATAGTTCCATAATAATTGCAATCTGGTTTCGTCGTTCTAAATAGTATATTTATGTTTCGGACCACCGCTATATGTGGTAATTGCATGGCGACTCAAATTTCATTCATTTAAGTTTCACCAATCACTTGCTCATCGGAAAAGCTAACGTGACAAAAGATTTGAAACTTCGATTGTATTTTTCAGCAAATGCACAATCATGTACAAACTGTTTTTTGGTGAAGATCTAAGCCAAGGTTGTTGTTGGGAATAACGGATCCCCGAAAAGCGGATTCGACACTAAATCAAACTCCTAAATCGATGCGGAAGACGAGCCCGGGAAAACAACATGTATCACCGATCCTAAAGCACACCACAGATTCGAGCGTATCTTTTAAGCCACAGATTAAACACCGACGCCGATAGAGGAAGAGAAACTTGGTCCTGTTCGATCCGGTGAAGCAAATTCGCCTTCACGCTTCACTGTTTTCCTTTTGGGAGAGAAAGCGAGAGAGAGAGAGAAAAAAGGAGGGAGGCGTGCGTACATTTTCTGTTTTCAACAGGTATGTTCTCTCTCTCTCTCTCTCTCTCCTTCCTTTTATATGTCCCCCCATCCACGGGCTGTATTCCCGTGGGCCGGGCTTTTTGGGCCCAACTCGGGCGGACAGGCCTTAAGCCCATCTCATATAAAACCATCATCTCCCACTCGCACATGGTGGGCCGAACATGATTCTCTTTACCTCTCTTCAACATTCATACCGGTGAATAATCCGTGCGACCAACATACTTTGAGAGCTCGTTGCTATACATCTGTTAGGAATATATAGCAGCTCATAATGGGCGTCACGCTTTGAGTAGATTTAGTATGCAATATTCTAGATCAATCAATCACATTTTATATCTCTCTTGATCTCTTTTAAACATGATATATATATTATATTCACAATTATAATTATCACAAAGACAGTCATAATTGGTCGACCAGTGAATACAAAACTACAATGTAATTCCCCAAAATCGATCTTCCTCTTTCCTTCAAACTCTCAATTTCAGTTCAGCTTGCTTTTATAGAAATGTCCCATTAGATCGAATCAACTCATGACCATTTGCAACATCCTAAGATAGCAAACACTAAATAGAAACCTTGATAATAAGTAAAAGTCATGAGAGCACTAAAATTGAGGATCTCTTTTCCTCAAGAGTCTCACATGTCATAAAAGTTGAGATCAAACTTTTTGCCACTCTTATTGGTCGGCTTATGCATACGTAGTGTGAAATATGTATTACGGTATTAACTCATTTCCCATGGAGCGTATGTCTACACCTTTCAATACCGTACAGATGATAGTTCAGACATAACCAATGTCTAACTTGAGTTCACGTATCTACTATTTTACAAAATTCATCAGAACTCACATCTGGTATCTTAGACAGATAAAGTAAAATATGTGGGGTATTTTACTTTCGGACATAGTAAGTATTATGTCCTCATCTTAACACTCAGTTAAGGCGACATACGTATTTTAAGCTTAAGCTCTCGATTATCACTTAGATAATAAGCTTAAAAACAGTCTCATCTCTATTTATCACACAGTAAATAAAGGCGATTACCCCTGTGAGTGGGCTAATCTTTTATCTGTCCGACATACTTTCTCAACTTAAAGTAATGCACTGAGCATTAAGATGCATAAAGATCAAACAAAGATTCATAGGCATTAATAATGAAACAACACTAGTTCATAAATGTGAACAACTTAGGGAAATTACAATCCAGTACATCAGATTCTACGCAATCCTAGAGATTTTACATGACCACAAAACACATCTCTAGGTATTGGCTTTGTCATAGGATCTGCTACCATTCTATGCGTAGATATGTACTGTAAGTTCACATCCTTTCGTGCAACCATATCTTTTACAAAGTTATACTTTGTATCTATATGTTTGGTCTTGCCATGATACTTTGGATCTTTGGTGTATGCTATAGCTACTTGGCTATCATAGTTAACCAATAATTGATTTGCAGCTTTCTCAATAACACCTAAATGATCCAAGAATCTCTTAAGCCAAACTCCTTCTTGTACTGCTGCTGATAATGCCACGAACTCAGCTTCCATCGTGGATAAGGCTATGCACGTTTGCTTCTTACTACTCCATGATATGGCGCCATTGCTCAGTAAGAAAGCAAATCCTGAGGTATTTATTTTCATCTAAATCTCCTCCCCAATCAGCATCTGAATAGCTTTCAAGTCGCAGATCATTTCCTTGGTAATTCAACTTGTAATCAGCAGTTCCCTTCAGATACCTCAGTATTCTCTTAACGGCCTTCCAATGTGCTGGACCTGGATTGGATTGGTATCTACTCACCATTCCAACTGCAAAACATATGTCGGGTCTTGTACATATCATAGCGTACATCAAGCTCCCAACAGCACTAGCATAAGGAACATGTTTCATTTGTTCCTTCTCTTGTGGAGTCCTTGGACATAGTCTATGGCTCAATCCTTCACCTTTTGCAATAGGAGTGTCTATGGGTTTACAATCTTGCATACGAAATCGTTCAAGAACCTTATTTATATAGGTTTCTTGCGAAAGAGACAACGATCTCTTCGAACGATCTCTTGAAATCTTAACTCCAAGAATGTATGCAGCCTCACCCATGTCCTTTATCTCAAAGTTGGAAGACAACCAACTCTTGACAGTCTTAACAAACTCCATATTGCTTCGGCAATTAGTATATCATCAACATATAATGATATGATCACAAATTGATCCTTGGATCTTTTGATATATACACAATGATCCTCATCAATCATCGTAAAATCATATGCCATTATGGCATTATGAAAACGTATATACCATTGTCATGATGACTGCTTAAGACCATAGATCGACCTCAAAAGTCGACATACTTTTTCTTCTTGGCCTTTCACTATGAAACCAGCAGGTTATTCCATATATATTTCTTCCTCTAATTCTCCATTGAGGAAAGCAATCTTTACATCCATTTGATGTAACTCAAGATCCAGACTAGCCACTATTGCCAAAATAATGCGAATCGAGGTAAATCCCTCTACAGGAGAAAATGTATCTTCATCATCAATTCCTTCATGTTGATTATACCCCTTCGCCACAATGCGAGCCAGATGCCTTTCTATCGAGCCATCAGCCTTTCGCTTTATTTTGAGAACTCATTTGTTCCCAATAGCTCTACGTCCCTTTTGGAAGATCAACCAGTTCCCATACTTGGTTTGACTTCATTGACTCCATCTCCTCTTTCATTGGATAAATCCATTTTTCCTTACTAGGGCATTTCAGAGCCTCATTATTATTTCTTGGCTCATCCTCATCTGGTGGAGCAACCATAAAAGTTTCCCCTTCAATGTCAAAACGTCAACGGGGAATACTTTGGTGACTTGTTCGCTATATGGGAGAATGTACACTTAGCACATCATTCCTCATTATGCTCCCACTAGGATTAGATAATGATGACATCGTCTCATCATATGGTTGCAATTGAGAATGAGTTGAATTCAATTTATCACTTCTCATATTACTCCCACTTGGACGAACTCCTCTAATATCATTATCTTGATCCAATGTTTCAAATAGGAAGTAATCTTCCCTTATTTCGCCCTTCTTAGGAAATTCATCCACTAAGAATGTGACATCCCGTGATTCATATTCAGTTATTCTCCCACTTTCCTGCTTACCTATGAATACATACCCTTTCGAGTGTTCGGAGTATCTCATTAAAATACTCTACTTTTATCTGGAACTCAATTTCCCAAACTTGTGAGAGGACATATGAGTATAGGCAGCATAACCCCATGGCTTAAGTAAACTTAAGTCCAGTTTTCTACCTGTCCATAACTTATATGGAGTGGAACTAACTAATTTGGAAGGCACCCGGTTAAGTATTTAGGCAGCAATTAACTACGCATTACTACAAAAAGTGATATGTAAGTTAGCATGCACCATCATGGACCTAACCATTTCCAGTAGGGTTCTGTTTCTTCTCTCTGCAACACCATTTTGTTGAGGAGTATCTGGAATAGACAACTGTATTTCTATTCCTTTTCATCACATTATTCTCTAAACTCATTAGATAAATATTCTCGACCTCGATCGGATCTCAATGCTTTTATTTTCTTGTCTAATTGATTTTCTACCAAGTTCACAAATCTTTTGAAACAACATAATGCTTCAGATTTATGAGAAATCAAATAGACATATCCGAATCGCGTATTATCATCTATAAAAGTGATGAAATAAACAGCCCCATGCCTTCCTCTCATATTCATTGAACCACATACGTCAGAATGAATTAAATGCAGAGGAAATTTAGCTCTTTTATCTTTTCCAAATGGTTTCCTTGTCGTTTTCCCTACTAGGCAATACTCACATTTGGGCAAATCGACTTTTTCAATGTTGCCCAACAAGCCATTTTTGGCTAGTCTATTTATACGTTGTTGGCTAATATGACCAAGTCCAGCATGCCACATAATCACATCATTATCATATGAAGTAGGAGACGTGAAACAAGGGAATAACAAATATTGACATCACTACAGTCAACATTTAATACAATAAAACCATCCAGAAAGTAACCACAACCATAGTAGTTTGTATCCAAATACAAATCTACACTGCTATTATGGAAGTTCACACTAAAACCAAGCTTAACCAACACCAAAACAGACACAAAATCTCGACGAATCTCCGGAGCATATAGAACATCATGTAGGAAAAAGGTGCGTCCATCACGCATGTTCAATTGGCAGGTGCCAATCCCTTTAACTTTATCTCTGGAGTTATATCCCACATAGATCCACTTAGTTCCAGTTGGTACTCGTCGGAATTCCACGAAGGATCCTCTATTCTTCGCTACATGATCTGTTACTCCTGAATCTATAGTTCACAAAGGATTGGATTCGGCAAATAATACAGAACTTGACACATAAGCAAAGTTCTCAAATGTACAAGAGGTGTTTACCTTCTTTGGCTCACGACAGTCGCGAGCATAGTGACCCTTCTTGTCACAATTGTAACACCTCACCCTTGACATTTTCTTCACTTGAGGACGTTTTCCTCTCTTGTGTTGGTTAACTCTTGATCTCTTGCAATAAGGACTTGATCTTTTGCATTCCCACATATTGAACGAATCAATACGCTTGCGCTTAGAGCTCAAAGCCCTTTTTGAGCTAGAACCAGCATTGCAAATATCTATTTTCAGCTCACATGCCATTAAGCGGTCCTCTACCAGCTCAAGGTGGCGCACAGCATCCTCAAGATCTTCCATAACATGGTCAAGAGCTTCTAGTGCTTCTTGTCTTCATATTCAATGTTTCACAATTGTTGCCGTTCATATCAGCAATTGTGTTCTTAGTTGCTGAAACCATCGATTTGAACACATCAAACATATATGCACGAATAATTAATGCCTATCATTTATGCATCCACTTTGCACAGACCCATCATTTTAATGAATAATTTCAAGTAAGGTTTCAGAATTAAAAGGTCACTATGTTTCCAATCATCTTCCAAAATCCTAACTTAAAACTATCATTAATATAATTGTCTTATGCAAAACAAATTCTATGAAGTTACAAAAACTTCTATAACTACCCACAGCTAACTAACCACATCAATTAGCAATTAACAGAAAGCAACAGATAATTGACATCCAATGAAATAATAATACTTTCAACTAATACAACAATTCATCACACTAAGTAATATGTCCAAAAAGAAATATCAACACAGAAAGAGATATTCACACAAAAAAAAAAATTCAAACTAATCTAAGAAATAAATAGGGAATGTCCCTTCTAATCTATTAGTCAAAACATCTGAGAAAGCTGAAGGCACATTTGCCAACCATGGAAAAACTTTTGGAGAGCTCTCATGTCGCCACTAAGGCGCATTCACTCTACGCCATGTGGCGCTCAATCTAAGGGTTGAAATTTTGGCCAACTCAATCCTATAGTACTCTCTTACAAAAGCTTCCATTAGCCTCCTATAATCCGGGACCACGTTGACCTCCCATAACCGATCTAACACTACTTGCCATTCAGGTGGGAGAGTGTTAATCAAAGCCGGCATCTTCTCAAAATTCGGCATAAGATAACCATTCCAGATGATTTCCTGTATCATCTGATTGACCCTGACCACGTGTGATACTAAATCACCGTCATGCCACCGATAATCAGCTAACTCTTTCATCAGCCTTTTCAGTCTAGCTCTTCCTTCGTCCGTTCTCGGGATTGCAGGTATCCGTGCATAACACATCATAGTTCCTGCAACAAATGCAGAACTAAAATGGATAATTTATAATCCATAATAAACACAATGGAAAATACATAATTTTCCATGATTCATGCAACAAATGCAAAATAAAAAATGGATTACCTCTAACCCACACAGACATTTTGAAAAAGAAACAAATCCTTTTTCTTTTTTTTTCTTTTTTTTTTTTTTTCGGGTCAACGGGTCACGGTCCAGCGTCGGGTCGTCGGTCATCGGACTGGTTAGACCCGGTCGGGCCAATCGGGCGAGTCGGACGCGACCGCCGCACGTGCCGTGCGCGTGCGCGGGCTGACGTCACGCGGACGTCGGCCGGCACGTGCGGCGTCCGCGGGTCGGGTCGGAGTCGGATCGCCGGCCGGTGACCGCCCGGCCAACCTTCGTCGGCTCGACGTTCGCGATGGCGTCAGCACGCGTCGGTCCGTCGACCGGCGCGTGCTGGTCGCTACCCGGCGTCGCGCACGTGCTGGTTCGCCGACCGGCGCGTGTGGCGCACGCGCTAGCCGATGCCAGCGCTTCAGGCGCGTCGAGCCCATGCGCAGCGGCTTCTGGCCGCGCGTGTGGGGCGTGCGGCGTCGCCCGGCGGCGCATGACATGTCGCCGGACTCGCCTCAACAACCCCTTTCTCCCTATGCCATAAGAATTTGTTTTTGACTTACGAAAACTCGGAAAAATGGGCGAACAATGCTCGGGTGTCAGGATTTCTCGCCCCGATCCGTACGGCCGAATTACTTTCGCGAAAAATCAATCGAAAAACATCAAACAGGTCGGGAAAACGTGAACTAGGGATCTGATACCAATGTTAGGATTAACGGATCCCCGAAAAGCGGATTCGACACTAAATCAAACTCCTAAATCGATGTGGAAGACGAGCCCGAGAAAACAACACGTATCACCGATCCTAAAGCACACCACGGATTCGAGTGTACCTTTTTAACCCACAGATTAAACACAGCGCCGATAGAGGAAGAGAAACTTGGTCTGTTCGATCCGGTGAAGCAAATTTGCCTTCGCGCTTCACTTTGTTTTCCTTTTGGGAGAGAAAGCGAGAGAGAGAAAAAAGGAGGGAGGCGTACGTACGTTTTCTGTTTTCAACAGGTACGTTCTCTCTCTCTCTCCTTCCTTTTATTTGTCCCCCCATCCACGGGCCGTATTCCCGTGGGCCGGGCTTTGGGCCTAACTTGGGCGGACGGGCCTTAAGCCCATCTCATATAAAACCATAAGTTGTTTTCAAATTTGACCGCAACGCATATTACCATGCCACAAATAAGGAAAAAAATATATTAATCCATTTGTTATCAGTTAGTGGCTGACCTCGCCTCCCCCATTTGGGTGTAACTTTTGTTAGCCATTCCATAGTCGGATTACCTGATAATCTCAATTACGATATTGTTTATGTACAAAAGCACAAGAAATGTGTCGAAATGACAGCCAAATATGTGTTTGTTTCATTCTATAATCCATTAAATTATTACTTTAGGTTTCGCATGAATCCCGCACTGAACCAACCAATGGTACTTGCATAATTTGAAGCACATTAGTTAAATTATTGATAGGATGAACATAGTCAGTTGGGATGGAAAAACTATATATTAACCCTAATAATACTAGTCATCATTCAATCTCTCTTTTTCTAGTGATAAAACAGAGTAAGACGATTTCTTTTTTGTACTTTAATTATTTGACATGGAATAATGGTGCCTTGTGGACCACAAATTACCATTCAATCAGAATCGGCAGCCGGAATCATAACACGGAACAAATTTTGGAAATAAATATTGGTGGAAAATTCTTAGATATTGAAAAATAATTATTTTTTCCATAAAGAAAATGAAACCATCAAGAAGGAAATATGTTTAATGTATGCAAAAATTTTCTAATACTATGAATAACTATTTCAATGTAAAACTCAATTCTTTTGCAGTGTACTCACGAAAACATTTTCACCAATTCTGTATACAATGAAAGTCAAATTTCCAACCCACACATATATTTCAACCTAATTCATGAGATTTTCAAAAGATTATTGAACAAGTGAACAAATTTGAAATGTGGCTAGCATGTGAAAAGGTGGGATCGTATAAAAAAAAAAAAAAAGCAGCAAGATAAAAAATTTTAATCGAACAAATCCAATATACTTTAAATCTTTTAGATAAATTTCATTTTAGTTAGTCATGAGATAATCATAATTTCAATTTTTTAGTTAACTTGAATTGCCATGACTCAAGTAGAACTTAATCATACTTTAAGTTGTGTAAATTAGATATAAGAGTTTTAATTTTAACAATTGTATACATTTTGTTAAATGATGAATATTTATTTTTACAATTACAATTGTGAAAAATGTTTAATAGTATAGATGTTGTTAATAGATATACTATATTTATTTTTCCTTATAATAAATATGTTTAACCAAGTTTTTATTTTGAATGTAAAGAAATCATATATGGATGATGTTTTTAAAAAGTGTTTTTTTTCCTTTTTTTCCTTATTTTGATTTATTGGCTTTTTAAATCTAAAGAATTCCCCATTTGGCAGGATTCATCGTTTTCTCAAGGAAACCGAACAAAAACTTGGGGTAGGGGCAACATCATTACTTTCCAAATGTAATGGTGGCGTCACCCTCTCATTTTCCCTTTCTTTGTGGCTTGACAACTCCTAAGAACCTTTCCATGGCAAGTTTGGATTCATCGGCATTTGTGTGATTTACGAGAAAATTACCAAATTTTTTAAAATCTAATGTAATTGTGTCGATTCAATTTTAAACTTTTTATTTGTATTAATTGAAACCTAAATTTTTTCACATTTTGTTAATAAAAATTAATTTGGTCAATTTTAGCTAGAAATCACTAATGTTGACATCGGTTGTCATATGTGACACCATCAACATTGACGTTGTCATTTTAATTATTTTTTTTATGATTTTCTTTATTCTTCTTTTTTTTCCCTAGACTTAGGGTTGGCGAGGATCATCGACTGACCCTCATTTGCTACAAGTGAGGGCCAAGACACCCTTGCTAGCACCGGGTGAAAAGGGGCGAGGGTGTCACCGACAGGGTTTAAGGCGATCTTGCTAGATCTAGGCAAGTGGCCAGATGTCATCACCATTGCCTAGTGCCTCCTTAAGTCTAGTAAAGAAAAGAATAAAAAGAAAACAAATAACATAGAACGACAATCATCCATGTTAGCTATTTTTGGCTAAAATTAGTCAAATAGACTCAATTAGTAAAATATGAAAATGTTTAGAATTCAATTGGTACAATTAAAAATTTTATGATTAAATTAACATGATTGCAATATGTTCAAGACTCTTTTGGTAATTCTCCCTATAGTTTTCCCTAAAAGGAAAAAATAAAAACACCCGACTTGTTTACCATTTCGTTAGCTAGTGGAAAACTAATGTACCATTTACCATTTCGTTAGCTAGTGGAAAACTAATGTAGAGAGAGAGAGAGAGAGAGAGAGAGAGAGAGAGAGAGAGAGAGAGAGAGAGAGAGCTCTTCGAGGACGGAGTGCAAGGTGAGCTCAAGGCTAGGCATAAAAGCAGCAGCAAACATATCATTTGCAATTTTCTCAGGAAATCTCTCCATGGCCGTGACAGGACAAGCCCACTCATGTTATTCCCTACTAGAGCCACCCTCTCTCGTTCACCTAGAACAATTCCAAAAGTGGCTCTATATATTCCACAATCGACTTAAAATCTTGGGGTTGCTTTGAATGGACCCTGAAGATGTCCAACGTAGTGACCTGGTGGCCTAAGGACTTGAGGAGGGTGGCCACTCTTTGCTAGCACTTAAGCATTGAGAATGCCTCCGATTCGAACCTGAAAGAAAAAAAATTGTAATCTAAATAGGTTTCCTAATTTGAATAAATTTTCTAGCTAGAGTAAGTTGTAACATCTTCGATTCCGACCTCGTAAGGATTGGCCATAAGATCTTAAAAGGATCGATCACAGGCTATTGGCCATGGATCGATCAGTTCGATCGGTAAGGAATCAATGATCGATCATGAATCAATCGACCGACCGATCAACCGATCACAAAATGGTTGAGGCATCGGTCATGAATTTTCTACGGATCATACCGATGTGATAAGATTACCATCTCATAAGATGACTTTTTGATCATGAGAATTGGTAATGGGATGATTTTGGATCGCCAAATCATCTTGGGTTGATCCGACTGATCGCAATGCCAGACCACGGGTGATTTTGCCCGGCATTGCACTGATACACGAACAATCCAACTTGACCAAATGTAATCATCTTCCAATAAAAATGCATCATTCCCTATTTAATTCTTAGTGATTGAAGATGAATCTTAAATTGGTGATGTCTGAACGTGGATCGGTAATGTGCTGACCATGAACCATACGGATGGATCGGGTGTTGACCGGAATGAGTTCAGGGATAGACTCGGCTATTCCATCACTAATTCTAAGGTCCATGAGTGCCTTGACTTAGTGCTAGACCATTGGTAGCCTTAGGATTAACCTTGAACCAACCAAGGACAATTGACCTTTTAGGCCGATCGACTGTCTAAAGGAACGGTTTGGGTGAGCATGGGGCGTGATGGCCAAACCTCGAGTGTTTGTGATTTGGTTTTTCGAGGTGTACCTAATGATCCATTTCTCAACCTCGAAATTAACTTGGACGATAGAATTCTCTAGACCACCTTCTTGAGGAAGGAAAGAATAAAATAGAGAAAATTCTAGAATACCTTCATTAAATGAAGGAGATGAGGTGTCCCTTAACTTTTCAAAGGTTATGATGGAGGTCAAAAATATCTTTCAAGTTCTAGAAAAGATGGCACACACGAGGACTAATTGGAGGCGATATACAAACCCCTCAATTAATGCCCTACGAATCTAGATGCCGAGTTGGCAACCTAGATGCCATCATCATTAAACTTCATTAAATGCTCATTAAATGCGGAGTGTAGGTGGACCAATAAGAATAGAACTTGGTGGAATATCTTAGAAGGTCAAAACTTAGAAAGCAAGTTCTTGAATTTAAGCATGTGCTAAATATCCAAACCCCATGATTAACTTAATCTAAGCATTTAATAAGAAAGGTGAGTAATTGGTTTAGGTGTCCATGAAAGATATGGTTATCATTACCATAAGATTTTCCTTAGAGAACAAGTAGGCCAAGTCATGATGGCATTGTATAAATGGTCCAATATGAATGAAACAAGTAAGCCTCCAATCATTACATTAGGCCATTATGTGTGCCACCTTTTAAAATAGGCATGACACCTTGCAACTTAGGCTTGCCACCTAAGTATTCTAGGCGGGACCATTTGGAGAATTTGGAATGGGCCGCTTGGCTTGGTAATGATGACACCAAGTAGTATGAATAGGAGGAGCCCTTCCTCATTTTCCTCACCTTGTCATCCATTTCCTCCTCCCCCTTCTCCTTTCTCTCGGCCTTACATCACTAACCTTTCAAACTATTCAAGTTAGTTCTTGAGATTTGTGAAGATAAGTAAGGTTCCTCTTTCTCCTCTTGGAAGGTAGATTTCATTGTTAAGGCTAGCTAAGTGCTCACCTATCAAGCTGTGGGTGGTGTGTGATGTATTTTGTTTGGTTTTACTTGCAATTGTGTTCGACCGTGTGCTTGTGTCATGTATGTCTAGAAATGAAGCCAAGGTTCGCTCGAATTGAATTCATCGCAAGGTAAGGCTGTCCAAACCATAAAGCCTTGCATTGGCATAAATAGTGTATCGGTTTCAAATCTTGCTTGGTGCGGGAATCGCCCAAGGCCTGCAAGGTCCTAGATTGACATTAAGGCGTGTCGATTCTAAACCTTGATCATACGGGGATCGCCCAAGTCCACGAGATCTTGGTAAGGCACAGAAGGGTGTTGATTCTAGGGTTTGGTTTGGTTTGGAGACCTTGCGCTTGATGTTGAATCAAACCAAGAGCCGAGGGTCATTCACAGTATGTGATATGTTCACATCGGGTTGGAGCCAAGGTCCGTCAAGCTTGGGATCATCACTAAAGCGAGGTGTACCCAAGCCTTGAGGTCTTGGATCGACATTGAGGCATGTCGTTTTCAAGCCTTGTTGGGTGCGGGGATCAATGCTAAGTGATCGGTTCAAGTTATGGACCAAGGATAGTTCCCATCATGTTTATTAGTGTAGTGCGATGACTCATGGTACATACGAACGAATGAGCATGCTTTCGGGCCATGCATGTGTCGGCTAAGCGAAAAGATAAGAACCGACTTGTGTGATGCACTTGTGTGTGTGCAGTTAAAGAGGAAAAAGTGCCTGTCGTCACATAGCATTGACGATGATACCTCATTCATTGAACGAGATGCTCTAGTTGAGTTAGGAAGCCCTTGAAAGCACGGGATGCCTGGCTTGATAGATGGATGCACTAGTTGAGCTAGGAAGCCCCTAAAAGTATGGGAAGCTCCTAAGAGTATGTGGTGCCTGGCCTAAGGCTAGATGCGTAGCCTACAGCTAGAAGCCCTTGAAAGTATGGGAAGAACCATTGATACGGTTAATAAACTTATTGAACATGCTACTACATGCCGTTGATAAGCTTGTTTGGTGAAATAACTTATTTGGTAAGTTGAAAGTGATCACATACAGATAATCGAGTGGTGGCAATAGACTTGCGATTGATTTGCCATCAACACTATTTGCGAGTGTTGTACTTACTAGGTTTTGATGATGAAATGCCATTCTAGTAGAGAACTAGGAATTTTACTTACTAAATTTCCCCAAAACTCACCCCTCGTCTTTCAGTCTTGTAGGCATGAAAATCTCACATCAATTTTGGGAGCTGTAGTCACGCTAGAGGAGATAGGATTTCCCTTGGCCTATGTGGAAAACTTGTACTATGATGTAAAAGAAAAAGAGGGTCTGAAAAGAAAGGGCTTGTAAAAGTCTTATTTTAGTATAAATCAGTGTGTTCTGTGTGATGTATGTTCTAGTCTTCCAACTATTGTTTATCTGGGGAGTTGTTTATTCACATTTCCACAAATGCATGCTAACAAGATAGAAAGAATTGGGATGTCGATGAGCCTAGGATGTTGCGAAAATAACCCTTGTCGCTTAGGACTGTGGAAATGGGGTTGGGGTCGTGACATAAGTTTTCTAGAGGGGTTTTCAATGTTGGATCTATTGCAAAGTGTATCCAAAAGGACTTTGTGCTCATGAATTACGTCTTGAGTGTTTGTAGCTGTGAAAGTCTTGTTTTAAGATTTTGTATAGTTTCTTTGTGAAATCAAGAGATTATTTTGTAAAGAATTATGGAGCTACACAATCTAATAACACATCTCTTGAGAATAATTACTATATTGAAACCATCGCCGCTTTTCATAATCAATCATCACTTCTTTTCCTATCAATAATCACTTATTTAAATATCTAACAATCACCTCTTTTCATATCTAATGGTCACTTCTTTTCATGATAATAAACTACTTCAACGCATTCTTTATTTCTTTCTGGAGAAACAAACACCCTCTTTTCATGTCCAACAATCACCTCTTTTCATGTGCAACAATCACATTTTTTCTTGATAACAAAATATTCAACACGCATTTTACTTCTTTCTAATGAAACAAACACACTCTTTATTCATAACTTTATTTTTCATGTTGATGAGAAAAATGCAACCGGTGTCACAAGCCTCAAGAACAATAACGTTCAGCAATCTCTTCAAGGGAGGCACAGAGCTCTAGGGGCTTAGAGAACATGACCATGTGATCTGAGCCAGAGATCACCTTCACTTCATCTGGCGGGTTCATCTCCACCATCCATCTCTGTAGGCTGTCCATTATTAGAAGGTCTTGATCACATACAATGTAAACCCTGCGAACCAAGCCAAATCTGCCCTTCGTGACTGCCCCTTCCTCCTTCATCTTGTCTTGATCAGGATAGAGACGAAATGGCCGCTTCAAGTAGGACGCTAACGTCACGTCCTTCAGAAAACAAGAAAGATCACAAGATGCTTTCCAACTTTGATAATACCCATTTAAGTTTAACAATTTTTAGTGCCGATATTATATGTACTTTTATTTTATTTTTTTTAATTATATGTACTTTTATTTAAAAAAAAAAAAAAACAGGTGAACTAACCTCAGGTGGGGAGAGTTGATAGAGCTTGGAAGCCAAGAAGTCGTCTTCCAATGAAATATAGGTTGGAGGCTTATCCGGGCCATCATCAAACCGGTATTGTGGAACCATATCATATTCCAATCTCCGAGAATGCTATGATCATAGAAGAGATAATGTGTAATCAATGAGCAGCTAGTAAATGTCACGCATAAACATGTGCGTCTTCATATATGAAAAGGTTAATTTGATATGTCCCGTCTACTTTCTCTAGAATATTTTACTCTTTATAGGCAACCGTGTCATAATGAATTTTCTACAAAAAAATTGAATCATTGAGATGCATATACAAGTGACCTTTTTGAGATGGGGGTGAGCAAAAGAACTCGCTCTTCAAATTTGAGATCTTCATAATCGTGTTCCTAAGGCCACGACGAAGTCCCTTTTAATGCATTTAGGTGAATTCTATTTGCAGTATTATATATCGCTTAATGTCAAATGCAGTGAAAAGTATAGTAGAAGTTCCAAACCTTTCATACAAAACTCAATTTAATGCCACAACTTTTGATCGCTCATTAGAGTTATCTAACTTTTCAAATTTCAGTCATGAAGTTACACCAAGACAAAAGATTTTAAACTTCTAATGTACATCTTTGCAAATGCACATTTATGTACACATACTGTTTTCCGGAGAAGATCTAAGCTAAGTTTGTGTTCAATTTTGAGTTCTATAAGATGCATATCCTTAGTGAAACCCATCTCTTTGATACGATAAAAATCCCAGTGATAGCATTTAACCAACCAAGTGAACATATATATACCCCTCAACCTGCAAATGCTAGGCTCCTAAAATAAGTTGCGCTTGGGGCTTTAGTTGTTCTATACGTATAGAAGGTTAAAGCCAATACCTTGAAATTATATTTTCAACAGCACCATTATGGCTTGACAACTCATTAAGAACCTTTCTATGGCAAATTTGGATTCATCAGCAAATGTGTGATTTACTGTACCGGAAAAAAAATCCAAAAGCTAACTTGTTTACCATTACGTTAGCCAGGTTCATAAAAAAAATTGATGTGCACACGGAGAGAGAGAGAGAGAGAGAGAGAGAGAGAGAGACCTCTTCAAAGATGGAGTGATAAGTGAGCTCAGGGCCAGGCATTAAAGCAGCAGCAAACACAGCAACTGCAATTTTCTCAGGAAATCTCTCCATGGCCATTGACAGGACAGCCCCTCCCTGGCTATGCCCTACCAGAACCACCCTCTCTCGTTCACCCAGACTCCCCAAGAATTCCATAAGTGGCTCCACATATTCCACAATGGACTTCAAATCTTGGGGTCGCTTTGAATGGACCCCTGAAGCAGCCATGTCCAATGCGGTGACCTTGTGGCCTGAGGACTCGAGGAGGGTGGCCACTCTGTACCAGCACCAAGCTCCATGGCAAACCCCATGGACTAGCACGAAGTGTTTCTCTCTCTGGGTTTGCTTGTTGGCCATGTCCAGTAATGAGTCAGCTCAGAACTCCGGTTGGCGTTGCTTTCACTTTTGCAGTTACTTGTATGCGCTTGGAGAATATCAACGGTTGATTTTTTGTTTTCTATATTCTCTAGTTTTGGAAGGTTTTAGATCAGTATCAGGATGCCTAACTGGCATCGCTTTCAATGGCTGTTTTGGATGATCGGCCAAAACATATTTGTTAGTTTCGGATTGGATCACTCACATAAGAAATGATGGCGAGCTGACATTGACTTTTTAGAACGTATAAAAAAACGACCGTTGTTAGGATCCAACGTATGTGTGTTGGAAATTGTAATCCATTTTTTCTCTAAACTAAATCAAAAAACTGCCGGCCGGACCTGGCAATAGTTGGGGACCGCTGAAGGAACGCGAGAAGACCAGCTTGCAAAGAAGTAAGTCAAGGAATATGCTGCAAACTATGAACGTGAGAAGCGATGTTGAACAAGCGAGCACCAAATCGGAAGCAATCAAATACTAAACTAAAGCTGCTTAATTATTGAAGTTATGTCTCTAGTTTGAACCCGTGAATGAGCCTCAACCTAAGCTGAATTGTAAGGAAGCCCGATTTATAGGAATATTGTCCAAAAAATCCTAAATCTATTGCAATTCAGTCATAAACCTTTTTTATTGTACTAACTAAGTCTAAAACCTTTTCGCATATTACTAATTGAGTCTATTTAGACAATTTTGGCCAAAAATGGCTAACGTGGACACTAGCCGTCTTATATGGCATGACCGGTATTGATGTGGACAATTTTTAATATTTTTGTAATCTTTATTCAAAATTTCTTTCCTTTTTCCTTTTTTTTTTTTTTTATTCTATATTCCTTCTTTGCTTTCTCCTTCTTTTTTCTTTTTTTTTTAATTATATTTTTTTCTTTTTATCTTCTTTTCTTTTTTCTTTTTTCCTTCCGCTGACCATCGTTGGGCCTCATCCATGGCCAAAGTGGGCTAGTGAGGGCAGCCCTTTGCCAAATCAAGCGAGGTAGCCCTCACATGAGGCTGGCGACCTTTGCAGGCCATCTAGAAGCCCAACAATGGCCAACAAAGGGAATAAGAAAAAAAAGAGAAGAGAGAAGGAAAAAGTAAAGAAGGAAAAGAGGAGAAGTAAATTAACAAATTGAGAATATAATAATAATAATAATAATAATAATAATAATAATAATAATAATAATAATAATAATAATAATAATAATAATAATAATAATAATAATAATAATAATAATAATAAATTATCTATGTCAACGCCAGCGGTATCACATAGAACGGCCATTATCTACATTGACGATTTTTAATCAAAATTTGTCGAATGGACTTAATAGGTAAGAAGTGAAAAAGTTTAGAACTCTATTGACACAATTAAAAGATTTAGAATGAATTAGCAAAACTGTAATAGATTTCAAACATTTTGGACAATTTTTCCCTTGGTCTATTAAAGGATTGTCTGAAAGTAGAATTTTCTATGGATGTACGAAATCGAGCAAAGCAGGATGCGGTCACTTTGTTTTCACGAATTGGAGTTGACTTCTTATTTCCATACTTTAGTTCAAAAGTGTTTGTTGGATTTTGACCATGGAAAGTAGACTTCAAAAGGAAAGTGTAGACTTTACTTAAGAAAAAACTAATTGAATTTATTTGACCAATTTTAATTGAAAATCATTAACTTGGATGTTAGCCATCCCACATAATACATTTGATGTTAACGTTGACAATTTTTATAATATTATTAAATTTTCAAATTTCTATTAATATTTTTTCTTTTTTCTTTTTCTCACTCTTCCTTCTTCTTTTCTTCTGCAACCAACAAGGGTCTTTGGGCCCTTGCCCACATCTAGGCGAGGCCATCACGACTCTAAGTGGGGGCTGTGAGCTCTCGCCCAATGGCCGACGAGGGCTCACTACCCTCACATGGCCTGCAAAGGCCATGAGCCCTCACTTAGATCTAAGCAAGGGCCACGAGCCCTAGTTAGTTGTGGCAAAGGCCGCAAGCCGTTGCCAACTACAGTGAGGTATGAGGCCTTTGTAGCCAGCAAGGGGTCATTAGGCCTCAATCGGTGGCCGGTAGCACCTAGAGACCCATAACAATAAAGAAAAGAAGAAAAAAATTAATAAATTTTTAAAAATTAATAAAATTTTTAAAAATTATTTAAAATTTTAAAAAATCTCAACATTAGCTTCGACTGTATTGCGTAGAACGGCGTGCGTCCATGTCAGCAATTTTTGATCAAAATTGATCGGATAGACTCAATTAGCTACAAACAAGCAACATGGTCATCGAGCTTGGATTCTATAGTAGGGAGATAGATAAAGATTGGAGAAGTAAGAGGGGAAGGGGGAAGGGAGGGGATGTGAAGGTACTAGTTTGGAGGTGGTCGAAGGAAGGTTAATTGCAGTGCTCATTGCTTAACGAGGGTGAGATGACGGAAGAAGGCCGAGTAACAATTGGAGAGGATTTTCAGGTTGAAAAATAAAGATTCATACCCTAATGATTAAATTTGTTGTAATAGATTAAAATGAGTAACTTGATGAATCTACTCAAAGAAAGTGCCCGTTTAGGATAACAAAAATCCCTCCGGTGAGCTCGAGCCTCATTGGCCATCTCTTGTGACTGGTCACCCAAGGCCAGGCAACTGGCGAAGGAAACAAGAAAAAAAAAAAAAGAAGAAAAGAAACATTACTAAAAAGAGTAAAGAATTAAAATTCAACTTTTTTTTTTTAAGTTATCCATATTAGAGGCCAGCCATGCCACATAGGACACCTAATGTTAGAGGTGTCAAATTGGGTTGAAAACCTATTTTGAACCCATTTACAATAAAATTGATCATATATGGGCTTGTTAAGTTTTAATAAATGGGTTGTTAATGAATTTGGATTATATGTAAGTCTAATGATCCATGGGTTTGTAAATGGGTTTGTTTGTAAACTCATTTAACTTATAAAAGTAATTAACCAATCAACCCATTGATAAGATATCATCCTCTTGGGTAGTTTTATAATTTTTTTTAAATTTTCGATTTTTTTTTATAAATTTTTATTTTATTTACTTTTTATTTTTCCTTTTTTTTTTTTTTTCCTTTACTTTTTCTCCCCCTTTATGAAGTCCAACGGCCAATCCTTGCCAATTGTGGGTGAGGGCCACTAAGCCCTCACCTAGTCGCCAATTGCACTAGTAACCCTTGAGCTCGTCAGTTGGGCGAGACATCGGCCTTTGGTGGCCTCGGCTCAAGCTAGACTCAATCTCCTCAATCTAGCCAACCTCAAGCTCACTAGTCTCAAGCGAGCTTGAGCTCACAATTGGGTAAGGCTTAGGCTCAAGCCTCATCGATCTAGTGAGACTTGAGCTCACTGTCGTCAGGGCAAGCTCGACCTTGTCGATCTAGTGAGGCTCGGCTCACTAGAATCAAGTGAACTTGAGCCTCATCACCTTATGGCAAGGCTGGAGCTCATCCGTTGCTAGCCATGGCCACCGTGGCTAACAATAGAGAGAAGAAGGAGGAAATAGAAAAATAAAAATAATAAAAAATAAAATAATAAATTAAAAATTCTAATTTTAAAAATAAAAATAAAAATACTTAAAATGAGTGCACGGAAAATCAAATCAGATTTTATATACTAAGTAAAATCTATTTTCTAATTCATTTTCAAATTTCAACTAAACATCGGAAATATTATCATTTTCAAAAATACCAAATTTTTCTTGCATTAAATGAAGCATCGATTTTTTTTTTAAATTATAAAATTTATCCATTAAATTTGTAGTTGTATGGAAGTGTTTTAGCAATATATTTTTTTTATAAAAAAAATCATCATAAGAAATATGTTTTTTTTTTTTTCTAGATTTGATTATATATATAAGTGTTTTACAATATGAGTCGAGTTAGATCGAGTATTAGTTAGGTCTAGTATGGGTAAATAAATTTAAATTGCTAATAAATAGGTCATAAACAAGTTAATTGATCAATTTAGATTGGACCATTTATGACGCGACCTAAACCCAAGCCAATCCATCCATTTGACAAGTCTAACTGATGTCTGTGTCAACAAATTCTAAGCCTAGCATCTCAGGCATTGATGTCCTAGGCCCGACCTCGATAGACTCGAGCATGAATGCCGAGGTCTTGGGCGGTGCTTAGATGGACCTTGGCCCGTCCTCAGTTGACCCAAGCTTGGGCACTAGGGACTTGGCCTTATTACTAAGGACCCAAGAATGAGAGTCGAGGTTCACATGCTCAAGCGCAAAGTTTATAGTCCAAGCACTGATACCTAGTCATATATTGGGAAAATGATTTCTGAATATTTTAAAGAGGAAATCATTTTCTTGAATTTAAACTTTGTTAAGAAAACATTTTCCATGGACTAGGAAAACATTTTTTGTTCACTCATTTTTATAAGCGAACCAAACTTCAAAAAATGAGAAAAATGTTTTCCACTAAACAGATGAAACCTAAAATTCAAAACAATTACCGTGATGAAGTCATTGAAAATTGTTGGACACCTCTTTTCCTATAATCAATATTAGATATCTCGAGTACCCACGCCACGCTTTCTCTGATTTATGTCTCTTTTTGGATCTAATTTGGGAGAATGATTTCCAATTTTTTAAAGATAAAATCATTTCCATGAATTTAAGTTTTGGTAGGAAATTTTTTTTCGTTAATTCATTTTCCTAAATGAACCAAATTTTAAAAAAATGAGGAAAGTATTTTCTGCAAAACAAAGTATTGAATTCAAAACAATCACCACGATGAAGTCATTGAAAATCGTCAGAGACCTCTTTTTTCTATAATCAATAATAGATATCTTGAGTATCCACGCGATCCTTTCTTAGTTTTAGGTCTCAGTTTGGACCTGTCCTTAGCTGTATACGCTTCTGTGCGATGAAACTTACTCAAGTAGAAATTACATCCGAGGGGCTTAAAGAAGAGCTGATAGATTCTCGATTATGTCAAGATAGGAATCCCTTTCCCCAGTCTTGCTCAAATGACAAATGGTTGTGTGCTCATTTGCAATAACGTCGAGTAATTTCTGACATGCTATTTACGGTCTCCTAGAACCTTACTTTGATCGTAGGTTCTTGCGATATTTAATCCTAATGCCATAACCAATTTGAAAGCATATACATTCATTCGACCTCGGATCATCGTACAACATCTTGCTCAAGGGCAATAACGTTCAGCAATCTCTCCAAGAGCATGACAAAGCTCATATGGCTTGGAGAACATGACCATGTGATCTGAGCCAGAGATCACCTTCACTTCATCCGGCGGTTCATCTCTACCATCCATCTTTGCACGTCTTCCGTTATCATGAGGTCCTGGTCACACACGATGTAAACCCGGCGGACAGCGCCGTATTTGCCCTCTGTGACTGCTACTTCCTCCTTCATTTTGGCTTGATTGGGGTACAGTTGAAATGGCCTTATTAAGTAGGACGCCAAAGTCAAATCCTACGACATTTGCAATTATTAATCGTGAGCGAATCAAAATATTGAATTTGATTGTGATAAAAAAATGGTATCACTTTTCCCGCGGCCATTGATAACTCCTTTAAGAAGCGTACATTTTGTTCTGGATTGCCAAGTGTACTGATCCAAACGATCCCTTTACATACTAATTAATTAAGACCAACATATGCATAAGTAATTCTAGCATTTGTAGCCAATTTCTTTGTCCTAATTTAAGCAATTAAATTCGTTAAAAACTACGTACAGTGATTAGTGCCTACTCTATTTGATTACTTATAGTCGACACATTGCACTTTGTTGAGGCGGACTTTTATATAATCACGCCATTCTTTTTGCATTGTTAAGAGTGGTTCGAAGCTGGGTTCATTCTAAACCCATTTAGCACCCGCATGAAATTAGTCTTTCATCTTCTATGACCCCATTTCGACCTATTTAATAGAATTTCTTTTATCGGCATACAAATCGGCTCATTAGAAAGTACCATTTTGCCACCTCTATTCATGTCCAACTCCTAACCTCGACACAGAGCAAACCCCAATTTAGGCAATATTGTCGTACATACATGTTTCATGTCACCATACATTTGCTAAGTGACGGAGCAATTCAGTGATTTCTGTAGAGAAACTCAGAAAAAAAAAGAAAAAAAGAAACGAAAAGCAAAAGAAGGTCCGGGCACCAACCTCAGGTGGGGACAGTTGATACAACTTGGAAGAGAGTAAATCATGTCCCAAGAACAGGGCGGTGGGAGGTTGTGCAGGGCCACCATCAAATGCGTTTGCTGAGCCCGTGCTAAATTTCAATCTGCGATCACGCTACATGGATTTGCAAAGGGTAATGCTCATCAAAAGAGTCGTCCGCTAATCTCTTGCAAAAGCATTTACAATCAATCAATGTCAAAAATAGAAAAGAACATTCGATGTATTCTAGAGGGCACGTAGAGTAATGCCTACATTGCATAGGCCTTTTTTGCACTGATAATGAAAATGGGAAAAGGGGAAAATATAATAAGATAAGGAGAATTCATTGCAGCCACTGAAGACTACATAAGCCTCCATAACTTTACTGTAATCTTACGAGGAAAGTTAAAAGAAAAAGGAGAAAAGGTCACCAAAAATCCCAAACCTTGTTTAGAGTAACAAATTTACCTTAAACTTTCTTATCTGACACAAAAAACCCAAAATTTTACTAATCGTGATACATTTAGTCCAAATTTTATGACCAAGGGCATTTTTATCTTATTAATTTCCTTTTTTATTTTTTTCCTTTTTCTTCTTCTCTCTTCTCTCCACTAGCACCAAATTTAAGCAGGGCCCACTCTCGCCTTCCGTCTTCCCTCCACTAGAGAAGAAGGAAAAAGAGAAAAGAAAAGAAAAGAAAAGAAAGCAAAAAATAAAAATAAAAACATTTTAAAAAGTAAAAGACGAAAATTTCTAATAATTTTGGATAAATATGTCACAAAAAAAAAAATATTTGGGGTAAATATATCACAGTTAACAAAGTTTGGAGTTGTTTATGTCATAAAAAAATTGAGATAAATTTGTCATTTTAGATAAAATTTGAAGTTTTTGATGGCTTTTTTCTGAGAAAAGAAAAATCCAATACTCTAACTTTAGAGGATTTCTATTCTGAATTTAATTTAATAAGTTGCATAACTCTTGACATCGACTGGACATTCAGCCGAACTCCGTACATCAGACGTATGTACTTCTTCTTTCGTGGCACTTTGTGCAAATTTTTTACCGGTGAAAGGTAGAAATAAAAGCTGAGGAGGTCTTAGGCCTCCGCTTTTCGTAAAAACTTTGACAAAGGATATTTTCAATGCAATTAGATGAGAAAAAGGCCATGACAGGTACTCTAACTGTTTGTATATCATCAACTTTGGTGTCATAATATTCAATCAATCAGATAAGTGTCAAAACTTTTAAAAAATAAAAAAAACTTTCACTTTAGTGTCATGATTTTTTATTCAACCATCTGAATGTCGGAAACCTCGACATGGCATTTAAATTTATGGCATTTGTGATCAATATTTGTTTAAAGTAATTGCACTCAAGTAATCTATAGGAAATTATGGTACCAAAGTAACATGTTTCGTCTTTCAAAAGTTATAGCACCAAAATATGTGTCATAAGAAAGTTACTAATACTTACGGTGTCAATTTTCCCCCATAAAATACAATATCCAATATTTAGTTAGTTGCCGGCCTCTCCCATCATTGGTGTACTATATTTATGGCCAAACCATATGTTGATTGCTTATAAATTCCAAATTTGAACTGACTGCTTATTTTCTACGTGGGTAAATCTATCAATTAGTCTTTCTCCTTTGCCTCACCCACGAAGCTATTTACTTGCCCCTTAATGTATAGCTCATTCTATTTTTCTTTCTGAGTAATGCTGTCTACAAAACCCTTCCAAAGTTTGTAATCCCTTGGTCTTGATCTTTAAACATCGCGTACAACTACACAAAGACTTCTTTAATAATCGACAAATAAATAATGACAGAATTATGGATATTTAAATTTAAATCGTTAAAACATATTCAAGCAATCAACAAGAACAACCCGTCGAAATGACAGCTAAGTATGTGTTTGATACATTTAATAACCGATTGCGTTATTACTTTAGGTTTCGCATGGATCCCACGCTGAGGGGACCACTAGTGCTTGCACAGTCGTAAGCTCATTTATTAAATTATCATTAGGATGAAAGTAGCTAGTTGGGAGGGAAAATTATATAATAACCTTAATAATAGTACTCATTCATCATTCAGTGTTTGCTTTATTCAAGTGATGATGCAAGTAAGACTATTCCTTTCTTCTATTTTAATTATTTTGATAGCACCATCTTGGGGTATCGTGCACGATCTTCCTCATTAAGACAACACTCGGCTAGTGGTAGCAAATTGCTGACGAGATTAGTTTGAGAGTATCACTATTTGCACTGTTTTAATCCCCTCCTTTCTTTCATAGCCTGGACACTCTTAAGAGCTTTTCGCATGAAATCCAGTGGACTCGATGCTTCACATGGATTTGAGGTACATACACCAGGTTCTTGTAATAATTTTTCGGACTAATTTGTATTAGAGCAAATTAACGTTAAAAGCAATCTGATCGACACTAAAAATCCAATCACACTAAAAAAAAAAAAAAACAAAAAAAAAACCAAATACTAGTCACGAGTCATGAAGTGGACATGTTCTTGCCCTTGTGCTGGTATTTCCAGGGGCCTTCGTTTCAGTTACTGGACATGTCAAGAACCTTTCCAGAACCGCCAGTTAGCTCTGAGAGTGCTAGTATGAACACCTAGAGGAGGGTGAATAGGTGTTTAAAATAAATCTTGGCAAATATATGCGGAATAAAATAAACTTCAAACAAAGGAGTTAGGGAAGAGAATAAGAACACATAAATTATAGTGGTTCGGCTTAATCCAAGCCTACGTCCACTCTCCCACGCTAACAGCCTTCTTGGTTGGATTCCACTATGCAATCAACAAAAGATTACAACTTTGAGTGCAAATACTTAGTAGTAGATCACACTATCTCACTAAGTCACTCTTTTGGTATTTCTCTCACGATCACAAACGTTTAAGCTCTCCAAAGACAAGTATATAATTGAAGGTTGCTCAGACTTTGAAATTATAAATTCTACGCTTTGTCTCTTACTTGCTCATCGGTCCATGATCTCCTTAAATACTCCTCCACTTCCAAACTACCCGTTGGATAGTATCCCGGAGAATCGTCTTCCAATATACCCATTGGACAGCTCTGTATCTAGAAGATTTTGTAGCCGTTGAGTGACAAAGGTAGAATCCCAAATTGATTTCGATCGCCCATACAAACGAAATCTTGGTTTCCATAAGTAAAGCTTCTTCGTATAGAAAGATCTTGTCTTCAACATCCAATTGTCAATCAATTAGATTGAGTCAATCAAATCAATCTTGATGTGGAATCCAAATCAGATCACTAGCCGTTATATGATTGGGCTTGAGTTACGTTCTGTCGAATCTGGATATAAAGTCGATAGCAATAGACTTTACAATTTGAGTCGAGTGCGATAGACTTTGCAATCGAGTCGAACATATTCTGCTTCGAATAGATTTAGCTTTAAGGTCTGAACACCGTCTGAATAAGTTCAGCTCCAACATAGAGTCTGTCTTCTGGTTCAGCTTCAGCATAGAGTCTGTCTTCTGGTTCATCATTCACGTTCAGTCTGGAATTTGTCAGAATGAGCAGACTTTTGATATAGAACAGAATTTGACACTAAAGTCTGGCAGTCTTCAGACTTTGACACAGAAGTTTGGAAATCTTCAGAATATACTTTGGACGTGTTCCGTTCAATCTTCTGGCAATCTTCTGACTTTGACAATATCATTTGCATGTTCTATCATCTGCATGGTCTTTTCCTTAACCATTAAACATGTTAGTAGCCTTTGATTTATTTTGTCATCTTCAAAACATCATAAGGGATTTCCCTAACAAGCTCTAGAGCAGGTGTGTATTCACACGTCTTATAGGATGGTACACAGAAGAAATAGACTTGCTCTGAGAGAGAGAGAGAGAGAGAGAGAGAGAGAGAGAGAGAGAGAGAGAGAGAGAGAGAGAGAGAGATACCTCTTCACGGATGGAGTGAAAACTGAGCTCAGGACCCGGCATGAGAGCAGCAGCAAAAATAGCAACATCTACTTTCTCAGGAAATCTCTCCATGGCCATTGACAGGCAAAGCCCTCCTACCAGAATTACCTTCTCTTCTTGAGGAAGACCCTCCAAGAATTCAAAGAGGGGCTTGACATATTTCACAATCGAATTCAATTCTTGAGCTTGCTTTGGATGGACCCTAGAAGCGGCCATGTCCAACGCAGTGACCTTGTGGCCGGAGGACTTGAGGAGGGTGACCACTTTGTACCAGCACCAAGCTCCATGACAAGCCCCATGGACTAGCACAAAGTGTTTCTCTCTCTGAGTTTCCTCGTTCTCCATGTGCAGTAGTGAGTCAGCCTAGGCCTCTGATTAGCTTTGCTTAACGTTGGAGTTTTTATCGGACAATATTACTGGTTTTCTTTTCTTTTTTCCAACTACTTTTTCAAGATCATAGATTAGTCTAGGGTGTTGGAAGATACACGTGAATCTTCTGATATCATTTAGATTGAGATCGATACATTGAATCAATCGAGATCAATTTAATATCGGATCTGATTTGTAGAATACATTATTGCCTTTTCTTGTATACACTTTGTTCTTTCATAAAGTTACCTAACGTTATTCTTGTTCTTTAGCATAGTTGAATTTTCCTTTTTTACTTTCAACTGATATCTCATTCAACGCTTGTCTTGGATGATCAGACAAAACAAATTGTTTGGTTCAATGTTGGATCAAACACTAAAAATAATGGCGAGTATCAATGACTTTACAAAATTTATATGAACAATCACCTGTATTGGAATCCAATGTATATGAAACATATTGAATCACAATAAGAAGATGCATGATTAGCGATCATTTGTTTTAAATTATAATCAAACAAAATATAGGAGAATCTTTGCATTGGAATATCCATGTTACCAGTTATTTACAACTTTTTATGATCAAATTTTCTTGTTTTCTAAACACCAAACCAGTTTATTTGAGGGAAAAAAAGTGTTTATCTTGCTTTACCATATTAGCTAAATAATTTCATCATAAGATGCTATTTTTTTTTAAGAGAGGATACTTAAATTTCATGAGCATAGCCTATCAATCACTTTATATGGTACAGCAAATATGGTTTAAAGTAATTGCACTCAAGTAATCTGTTGGAAATGATGATACCAAAGCAACATGTTTCGTCTTTCAAAAGTTATGGCACCAAAATATGTATTGTACGAAAGTTATTAACACTTGTGATATCAATTGTTCCCCATAAAATGCAATATCCAATATTTAGTTAGTTGACGGCCTCTCCCCATATTTGGTGTACTATATTCATGGCCAAACCGTACGTTGATTGCTTATTAATTCCAAATTTGAACTGACTGCTTATTTCATACATGAGTAAATCCATCAATTAGTCTTTTTCCTTTGCCTCACCCACGAAGCTATATACTTTCCCTTTAATGATATAGCTCATTCTATTTGTCTTTCTGAGTAATGCTGTCTACAAAACCCTTCCAAAGTTTGTAATCCCCCGGTCTTGATCTTTAGACATCGCGTACAATTACACAAAGACTTCTTTAAAAATCGACAAATAAATAATGACAGAATTATGGATATTTAAATTTAAATCGTTAAAACATATTTAAGCAATCAACAAGAACAACCCGTCGAAATGACAGCTAAGTATGTGTTTGATAATAACCGATGATGTTATTACTTTAGGTTTCGCAAGGATCCCACGCTGAGGGGACCACTAGTGCTTGCACAGTCGTAAGCTCATTTATTAAATTATCATTAGTATGAACGTAGCTAGTTGGGAGGGAAAATTATATAACAACCTTAATAATAATACTCACTTGTCACGACCTACCCTCGGGGAGGGAGTAGGTTTAGGGTATTGCCCAAAGGACGGGCCTAAGGCCCATGATTAGGCGCGGACTCTCCCAAGCTCATACCCTGTGTGACATCAGGATATTTTTAAAATTTTGCACAAAATGAGTCGCCACTAGCCTATTGGGATCAGCTAAAAACCAAGTGAGGCACGTGAGCTTACCACACTTCCTACACAACTAGAGAATCTAGGGTCGGGGACTTGATTACACTAATTGACCAATTAGTGACCTTTCGGTACCTAATTTTGTTCATTTTAAGAGAAATATTTTTGTCAGGCAATTTGGATCGATTTTTACCTATCCACTAACATGTGAGGTGATCATGCAGGTACGCAATCATTAAATAACAATCATAATTACCAAGATCTTAAATGCAATAAAATTGAGCATGTGCAATTAAACACCCACAAACATTATTAAATATGCAAATTAAACATGATATATAATAAATATTGTCGCGACCTAAATTTTCAGGGGCAATTCTAGAAGTTTAGGTTAATGGATTTCTAAGTCCGAAGACTTGGCGCGGACCCTCCCAAGTCCTACCAATCACGACTTAATAGAAATCTACTCATTTAAACATGCAATTATATTCAATTTGGAGCCGCCACTAACCAATTAGGGTTGGTTAGAAACCCAAGTAAAGTATGGGAGAATACTTTACTTTTGCGAACCAGAGATTCAATAGGTCCGGGGACATGATTACGCTAGATTAGTCTAACGCCCTTTCGGTACCTTTTATTTTAATTTAAAAAAAATATTTTGCAGGCAATGTTGATTAATTTAAACCTAAATTACTAACATGCAAATGGTGGTCATGCGGGTGCGCAATCAATAAAATAACATTCAAATAAAAATGCTAATAAAAATGCATGTCCTAAACATGATTTCTAAATGACATGACACCTAATTTTTCTTTTTTCTTTTTAAAAAAAAAATTAATTATATGCAATCTTAATCTAAATTTAATATGCATGGATTTTACTTTAATGATATGTGAGATGCAATTCATATGGTATGACTTAAACTTATTACTATATGTATGCAATCTAATTTTATAATCCTAAATATGCGTATGCTACAGGATATGTGATGAATGACATGGTATTTCTACATGCATGCTCTTTTATGATTTTTTCTTTTTTATGATGATTCATTTTTTAATGCATATATGCAACCTATGCTAAATAATGATGATATGAGATTAATTATGAATTAACCTATTAACTAACCAAGGAAATGACTTTTGTGTTTTCTTCTTCTTTTTTAATATGACTTAATAATTCTTATTTAAAAAATAACATAACGATGGAATACTAATCTTTGTTTTTTTTTTATTATTTAAAAAAAAACTACATGATGGGAATATTAAAACATTAATCTATGACCTACTAACTAGAGTGCAACATGTGGTGTGATTTATATGACCTAAATAACATTTTTATTTCTTTTATTTTTGTTTATTTAAAGGAAAATCATCCTAATTCTAAATGAATCTTACAAAATGCAAAAGCTTTAAATATGAAATGCATATGGACCTAAGTACTTAAATTCTAGATATGCATAATATGTGAGGAGCAAATAATGATGATGCATAAAAATATAATTCATCAATGTATATCAATGACATATATCTTAATGCAAGTCAATAATGCAAAGCAAACCATAAATTTGTCATAAAAGATTGAAATAATAAAAAATCTAACCCGACGTCTCGCGGCTTAATATTTTTGATTATCATAACTTAATATGACAAATTTTCCAATTGGAGAATAAATCAAAACAAATCAAGTTAGAATAAAAATAATAAGTAAATAATAATAAAAAAAACTATGAAACCAAATACCTAAAAATTTACCTAGTCTAACTCACGGTGGGACTTGAAGAAATGGCGAGGAAGCGTAATGGCTGAACTGCGATGGTGGCTCGCCGGAACAAGGGCTGTCCGTCGGAGCTCCGGCGAGGTTCGGAAGTCACCGGACTGCAGCAAAACAGAAAAGGCAGCAGATGGTTCCGTTTGGGCGTGGAGCCGGCGTTGGTTGTTGCGAGAGGTGAGGATGCGGCTTCAGGCGAGGAAGAGGTTCCAATGCGGTGGTGAGCGACAGGCTGAACTCGGCGACGGCGGGGACGCGAGCTGTGGTAGCGGCGCGGTGAGGCGTGGCACGGGCTGCTGAAGCGTTGTAGTGGTAGACGAGATGGGCCGAGGCGCGGCGCCGGGTGTTTGTGGCGTCAGTCCGATGCTGGGTGGCGGGCAACACAGGCTACCGGGTGCGATCGTCGGGCGAGGCGCGAGCAAGCTGCAGATCGCAAGTCACGGGAGAGGGTTCAGGTTCGGGCGGAGCAGTTTGGATTGCAGCGTCAGGCCGCTGGTCTTCGGCTCCGAACAGTGTCAGCGCGGCGTCGATGACCGGCGAACAGCAGAGTCGCTGCCGGTGCAGAGGGCAGGGCCGGCGGTGCAGAGTGACGCTGGTCAGCGGGACGTCGGGTTGTAGCGGCGGTCGCGGCTAGCTTCGGGGCGGCGAGCGACGCGAGTCGGCAGGGAGTCGGGCGACAAGCGACGCAGGTCGACAGGAAGTCGGGCGGCGCGGCGGTCGCGGGACGCTGAGACGTGCAGCGGCGGAGGTTCGAATGACCGGTTGAGCGGATGCGAACAGGGGGCTCCAGAGAAGATGAACAGTAATTTTTTTTTTCTCTTTTTTTTCACCTTTTCTCTCTCTCCTGTCACTCTCAACGTCTTCTCCTCCTGCTCTCTTTTCCCTCAGACCTCTTTTCCTTCTGCCACAAATCAGCAAAAGGGAACAAGAAAACTCCCCTTTTTCTGACTTCCCATTTCCAAAGAAACGAACCCTTTCTCTCCTCTCTTTTCACTTTTTTGACTTTTTCTCTTCTTCTTCAGTTTTTCCTTTTTTCTTCCACCCCTAAATCGAAGCCTCGGCTTCTCTTTTATAGAAAAAACTTGAAATTGTTGAAGATCCGGCGATATTCACTCAACCTCTTCAACAAAGAAATGGCTCCAAAATCCGGCCGTTGAATTATTTTGAATTCAATTTTTTTTTTTTTCAAAATTTCCCTCTACAACCAAATGCTATATTATTATTTTCTAAAAATAAATTAAATTTTAAAATAGGTGTCAACAGCTGCCCCTCTTTGAAGGAAAGCTCGTAGAGGTTTCCTTCAAAGATAAATGACACCTAAATTTAGACCATGCAGAATGAATGCCAAATGAATATGAAATGCATATGCAAATGTTAATGACCTCTTTTTCAAATAAATTTAATTCTTTTGAAATGCAAGGTTATGCAATAATGCAATGATTTGGTCAAGAACGTAGATCTCAATGTGTCTATGCTCAATGAAATGCAAATGCAAAATGAATGCAAAATGAATATGAAATGCATATGCAAATGTTAGTGACCTCTTTTCCAAATAAATTTAATTCTTTTGAAATGCAAGGTCATGCAATAATGCAATGTAAATGCAATGATTTGGTCAAGAACGTAGATCTCAATGTGTCTATGCTCAATGAAATGCAAATGCAAAATGAATGTGAAATGCATATGCAAATGTTAGTGACCTCTTTTTCAAATAAATTTAATTCTTTTTGAAATGCAAGGTCATGCAATAATGCAATGTAAATGCAATGATTTTATCGAGAGCATATATTTCTACGTGTCCATGCTTAATGAAATGCAAAATGCAAAGAAGAACACGTACCTGTCATGCTTATCTGGAGATTCAGAAAAGTATTATTAGGTGTGAAATGATTCCTATAAGACCTAACCAACATCTGGAAATCTCTTCAGATAATTGAAAGGCTCAAAGTCTTTAGAGATCTGGAACTCTCATAAGATCCTAAGCACTTGGAAATCACATTCAGATGTTTGAAAATACAAATACTTGGAAGTCACATCAAGCATTTAAATATTCAAATTCTGGAATTCATGCTGGATATTTGAAAACATTTACTAAACATCTGGAAATCACATCGACGTTTTAGAAGGACAAACACTTGGTATCACATCAAGCGTTTAAGGGATCAAATATCTGGGGGTTTTTACTAAACATCTGGAAGTCACATCGGACGTTTGGAAAGACAAACACTTGGTATCACATCAAGCATTTAAGGGTTCAAATATCTAGGGTTTTTACTAAACATCTAGAAGTCACATCAGACGTTTGGAAAGACAAACACTTGGTATCACATCAAGCGTTTAAGGGTTCAAATATCTGGGGTTTTTACTAAACATCTGGAAGTCACATCAGACGTTTGGAAAGACAAACACTTGGTATCACATCAAGCATTTAAGGGTTCAAATATCTGGGGTTCACACTAGAAATTTGAAAATATTTTACTAAACATCTGGAAGTCACATCAGACGTTTGGAAAAACAAACACTTGGTATCACATCAAGCGTTCAAGGGTTCAAATATCTAGAGTTCACACTAGACATTTGAAAATATTTTACAAATTGGTACTTGGAATTCTCATCAAGCACCAAGATGACTGAACAAACTCAGGGTTTCAAAGACAATTTTTTTTGGTCTTTGAGGAAAAATTCAATGATGGCTTTATCAAGCTTCTACTGAAAAAATTATCACAAGGACAATTTTCAGTTATAGTGTGAATCTCTTGAACATGCTAAATGAGACACTTTTGGTGTGAATAAGGCTTTTTCACTCACTCTCATTTAGGAGGGGTTATTTGTCCCGGCCATTGATGCGGGAATATATCACTCAATCTTATTATCATCTTGTCGACAAGAGTTCGAATTTTCTTGCAATCAGTATGACCTTACCAATCTGAGAGGTCTTTGACAAGGATTGTAATGTGGGTTTGGTCAATGGCTTAGCAAAAGAGACTCTTTGAGTCACGGCTATTGAAAGAACAATTTTGTAATCATCTCCGGGTTTACAAGTCAAGAACCCTGCAAAATGAGAAAGAAATAATCTTGCTCGCACTTCTTCGAGCAATGCTTAAAACATATGGATTCCTATGTTAATTCAAGTGCCTTAATCTGAAGAGACTTTGTAAGGGACGTAACATAGGCTTGGTTCTTGGGTTTGAGAAACGAAAGGATCGTTAGGCTCAAAGATGTGTGTAATGGGTAAGAGTTGGTGATCATCTTGACATTACCACTAGCTTTCTTCGCCACGGATTGTCTTCTTGACAAATTTCTTTATTGGCTCAAGAGTTTATCATTGATGCCAATGATTGTTCAACTGGAGATCTTTTCTCAACATTTTTTTTTAAAAGTCATTTTCTTTAATGATGGGCATCGATCAGGCACACTGCTTTTTTTTTTTTTTTTATGCCCCCCAATTCATCAGTCATTTCTCTCTTCTTTTCATGGGCATTGGCCTTGCTTTTACCAGGCATGCCCCTTAGTTCTATTTTGATTTCAGTTCTTGCGCACAATGTGTGTGTCAAGTATACTTTAAATGACACTCGAACCTTCAAGGGTCTTCATCTGCCTCTTGCCTTGCCCCAGTGTGGGGGATGATCACCAACTGGGTTTAAAGAAATGAAATTGCAGGCTCAAGTGGGCTATGCAAAGGATATAAGTGTGTAGGATAGTGAAAGAAACGCTTTTCGTCATCCTAAGGCACTTAAATTACCACATGAATTCAATGTAATAGCATGACTTGAAGATTGATGCAAGTGAGAGCAAGAAAATTTCAATCCATTTCACTCTCCTTTAATGTCAACTTACCTCCATTTGCCCCGATGTGAGGTGGTTCTTGGCAGGGTAGTATGAAAGAAATTCTTCAAGTATTTAGGCTCAAAGAAGGGTTAAAGAAGGGTTCATTGTAGAGAAATGAACTGCCCCTCGTCATTTTAGTTGTTGTACTTCATGCAAGAAAACTCTTCATCTTGAAACGCAAAATGTTTTCATACTCACCTCACGATGTATAAACAGGGGACTGTGTATGGGATTAGGCTTGCCTTTCACACCTCATTTAGCATGCTCAAGTAACTCGACATCTTTCATTGAATTATCCATTTTGATAAATTTCAAGTGGAATTGACAAATTGCACAATATCATGTGGAAGCATTCTATAATGACAAAAAGGCCACGCTCTATCAAATCATAAAGTCAAAGCTGTTAAGTGTCTATGTCTTGCCCCTCTTTGCAAAGGAGCTCATAGAGATTCCTTAAATGTGCGCAGAGCTGCACCTGAAACATAAAGCAAATAATTAAATGAAACAAACATGGTAAATTAGATGTATGCTGGAAGATGATTTTATTTTGAATTTTTTTTTCAAGGGAACATGAAGAAGCCTAGCCTTCAGAATTAGCTCATTGCCGTTTTCTTTTTGGTAGGATTTCATCACAGGGCTAGTTTGGTATACTTCAACATGCCCTTAAAACATGAAAAATCTCCATGCATTTTATTGGATGAAAAGCAAATTACATTATTGAAATAAGGGAAATCCTAGAATTGAAAATGCAAATATGCAAATATGGAAAGCAATAAAGACTCCTGCGCAGAGGAGTGTGCAAATAATTAAAATTTTCCTACTCTCGAGCTTTGTCGATGGCAAACAATTCAGTCATTCCTTCGAATGCGTCATCAGAGCTCTCAATCTTTGGAGGTGCGGGATCATCTATGCCACCCCATCCATCTAGGATGATATCCCGTGGGTCGAAGTAGGAGCTGGGAGGAGCTGAATACTTTACATAATAATCGAATTTGCCACTTGGTTGTCCCAGGGTGTCCATCACTTCTTTATCTCTCAAATCGACCACAGGAGCATGTTGTGGTAACACCACTTCAACTTGCGGAGCTTGTGGGGGCAATGTTTGCTTAGAGAGAGTCGATTTTCTTAGAGAGCTACTCAAGAACATTCGGGACTTGCTTCATCTCTGATTCAAGAGCAACACGAGCTTGTTCAGCAACACGTGTTTGTTCAGTGTTGCCAGCCATTGTTGTCCTAGAACGAGTACGGATTGGTGATCTTGGATTAGCCGTGTTGTCACCTGTCAATGTAAAAATAATACAGTAAGTATCATAACAAATGAGATCGGTCCATGACAACGGTCAATCGCTTATTTTATTAAGTGAAATCAAATTCCAAAGACATCAACTTAAAATGCTAACATAACTCCCTAGGAAATTAAATTCCTAAAACATCAATCTAAGAAATTGAAATAACATCATAAAGCTTGAATTAAACTCTTAAATCTAGCGACTCTTTTCTATATACAATTGGGAGATCACAGTCTTTCAAAGCTTCTTGTTCTGTCGAACCAACTCAGAAATACGAGCTTCTTTCCTTTCCACCGTTTCTTCAAGATTTTCAATTTGTGCTTTACGAGTGGGCTTCATGGTCACTTCAGGTATCACGGGAAGTAGAGCTTGAGGGATCTCGTGATGATGGATATAATAATCCGAGGCATGAAAAATCTTCTCATTTCCTTTCAATCTTCTAGGCACCACTATTTTTCCGGATGGCATTCCTTCCATGCATTTTCAAGATGCTCGATCTTATCGAGGTATTTGTGATCTTTGCGCACGAAGCGGGCTTGAAATAGATCCATTCGGAGAGGAGGTGGGATATCTTGGAGCACTCGATACTGGCGGGCCACTTTATAAGGATAGTAAGATGTTGCGCCAGTAATTCCCATCAGCGGAATTGGATTATCAGTCTTGTGAGAGAAATGAGCTATGCTAACATGGAACCATTTAGCATACCATAGAAAGCCCTTGAGATCTGGATCTTTAAGAAAAGTCACCCAATCGGAAAATGATTTTCCGGTATATTTTTTTTCTAAGATTGAAAATCTTTTTATTGGGTGATCAATTTCACCTTGATGCATAAAATGACCAAACTCCTTCATGTGAGAAAGAAACCAAATTTGTAAAAGCTCAGGAAAGGCATTCATGATTTTTTCTCCATTTTGTTTAAAACAGTTGAGGGATAAAAATGTCTCAGCTAAGATCATGTTTATAAAATTCATGCCAGCACATGCTTGTCTGACCACCCATGCAATCGAAGGATTAATAGCATTTCTTCGATGAGGAAATATTATAAGTCCAAAGAATGCTAAGATGAATATCCTACCCTTTTGGCGCATTGAAGACTGATTTAAAAATGATTAGCCAAAAAGGAGAAAGGGCATGCATTACAATTAGCTTTCAAAACTTTCTTAACCTCATCAGTTTTAATTCTTAAAAATTGAGATAAAATTGATGTGGGTTCCATACCAAGAGGTGGCCTAACAAGTTCAGTCTCAAGGGGCATTCCTATGATGACGCTATACTCTTCCAATGTTGGAGTTAGCTCATTCTTACCGAAAATAAATGTAGCTGTCTCGGGACACCAAAAGTGTGATATAGCTTGCAAAACACCACTATGGACTCCGATATCCAAAAGGGGGATGAGCCGTCCCAGTATCGACTCCACATAATCTTGACCTTCTTTACTTAAATTGTTCGACCACCCTTTGAGCTCAATCTTGGGAGTTGGAACGAATTGAACATCGGATCTCCCATTGCATATAAAATAAGACCGATGACGAAACCTAGTGTCATGGACCAACGAAATTGCAAGTAAGTAAATTGCAGTAGTAAGAATTTAAACAACTTACTTTTATTGGAAAGAGATGACAATCACATAGACACACGCATGAAATGTGGGGCTCGATTTCTATCTAGATGGCTTAACAAAATGGAGCTAAGAGGATGATCTGACCGTTGCAGTCTCGCATTAACGTGTCAAGTCCTCCTAACCCCGGCTCAGTCGAATGGAATGTCTAATATCACGCAGTCTCGCGGATATGGACAAACACATTCGACACCATGAAGAACTTTCGGGGAAGAGAAGGTCAACCTCTATATAGCAGTCTCGCTTTAGATGAAGTATCCTTCTCAACACCATCCTAAGAATCTATCACAGCCCAAGTCCGGCAGCAGGTTGTGTGTGCTATAGTGTAGTGCTAAAAACAATAAAACATACACAACAGTTTAATTGCAAACAACACTTCTATAGTTCAACCATTCATTGTTAACTCCAACCTGCAAAACGAGGGTTAGCAAAGACTACTCCCCTTATACCTCCCATCTGCAAAAACATTTAACACTTTATGTTAGGAGCGTACCTTGTTTCTATGTTGCCAAACAAAATATTTTAAAAAAATGAAACAGGCCTATGTCCACTATGAGTTTTAACTCTGTCCCCGAATGAGTCGCCAAGCTGTCGCGACCTAAATTTTCAGGGGCAATTCTAGAAGTTTAGGTTAATGGATTACTAAGTCCGAAGACTTGGCGCGGACCCTCCCAAGTCCTACCAATCGCGACTTAATAGAAATCTACTCATTTAAACATGCAATTATATTCAATTTGGAGCCGCCACTAACCAATTAGGGTTGGTTAGAAACCCAAGTAAAGTATGGGAGAATACTTTACTTTTGCGAACTAGAGATTCAATAGGTCCGGGGACATGATTACGCTAGATTAGTCTAACGCCCTTTCGGTACCTTTTATTTTAATTTAAAAAAAAATTTTTTGCAGGCAATGTTGATTAATTTAAACCTAAATTACTAACATGCAAATGGTGGTCATGCGGGTGCGCAATCAATAAAATAACATTCAAATAAAAATGCTAATAAAAATGCATGTCCTAAACATGATTTCTAAATGACATGACACCTAATTTTTCTTTTTTCTTTTTAAAAAAAATTAATTATATGCAATCTTAATCTAAATTTAATATGCATGGATTTTACTTTAATGATATGTGAGATGCAATTCATATGGTATGACTTAAACTTATTACTATATGTATGCAATCTAATTTTTATAATCCTAAATATGCGTATGCTACAGGATATGGGATGAATGACATGGTATTTCTACATGCATGCTCTTTTATGATTTTTTCTTTTTTATGATGATTCATTTTTTAATGCATATATGCAACCTATGCTAAATAATGATGATATGAGATTAATTATGAATTAACCTATTAACTAACCAAGGAAATGACTTTTGTGTTTTCTTCTTCTTTTTAATATGACTTAATAATTCTTATTTAAAAAATAACATAACGATGGAATACTAATCTTTGGTTTTTTTTTTTTTTATTATTTTCAAAAAAACTACATGATGGGAATATTAAAACATTAATCTATGACCTACTAACTAGAGTGCAACATATGGTGTGATTTATATGACCTAAATAACATTTTTATTTCTTTTTTTTGTTTATTTAAAGGAAAATCATCCTAATTCTAAATGAATCTTACAAAATGCAAAAGCTTTAAATATGAAATGCATATGGACCTAAGTACTTAAATTCTAGATATGCATAATATGTGAGGAGCAAATAATGATGATGCATCAAAATATAATTCATCAATGTATATCAATGACATATATCTTAACGCAAGTCAATAATGCAAAGCAAACCATAAATTTGTCATAAAAGATTGAAATAATAAAAAATCTAACCCGACGTCTCGCGGCTTAATATTTTTGATTATCATAACTTAATATGACAAATTTTCCAATTGGATAATAAATCAAAACAAATCAAGTTAGAATAAAAATAATAAGTAAATAATAATAAAAAAAACTATGAAACCAAATACCTAAAAATTTACCTAGTCTAACTCACGGTGGGACTTGAAGAAATGGCGAGGAAGCGTAATGGCTGAACTGCGATGGTGGCTCGCCGTTCGGAACAAGGGCTGTCCGTCGGAGCTCCGGCGAGGTTCGGAAGTCACCGGACCTACAAAGCAAAACAGAAAAGGCAGCAGATGGTTTTGTTTGGGCGTGGAGCCGGCGTTGGTTGTTGCGCGAGGTGAGGATGCGGCTTCAGGCGAGGAAGAGGTTCCAACGCGGTGGTGAGCGACAGCTGAACTCGGCGACGGCGGGGACGCGAGCTGTGGTAGCGGCGGCGGTGAGGCGTGGCACGGGCTGCGAAGCGTTGTAGTGGTAGACAGATGGGCTGAGGCGCGGCGCCTGGTGTTTGTGGTGTCAGTCCGATGCTGGGTGGAGGGCAGCACGGGCTACTGGTGCGATCGTCGGGCAGAGGCGCAGGCGAGCTGCAGATCGCAAGTCACGGGAGAGGGTTCGGGTTCGGGCGGGCGGTTTGGATTGCGGCGTCGGGTCGCTGGTCTTCGGCTCCGAACGGTGTCGGTGCGGCGTCGATGACCGGCGAACAGCGAGTCGCTACCGGTGCGAGAGGGCGGGGCCGGCGGTGCGAGTGATGCTGGTCGGCGGGACGTCGGGTTGTAGCGGCGGTCGCGGCTAGCCGTGGCGGCGAGCGACGCGAGTCGGCGAGGAGTCGGGCGACAAGCGAAGCGCGGAGTCGACGGGGAAGTCGGGCGGCGCGGCGGTCGCGGGACGCCGAGACGTGCGGCGGAGGTTCGGATGACCGGTTGAGCGGATGCGAACGGGGGGCTCCGAGAGAAGATGAACAGTAATTTTTTGTTTTTTCTCTTCTTTTTTTTTTTCACCTTTTCTCTCTCTCCTGTCACTCTCACGTCTTCTCCTCCTGCTCTCTTTTCCCTCGGACCTCTTTTCCTTCTTCCACAAATCAGCAAAAGGGAACAAGAAAACTCCCCTTTTCGACTTCCCATTTCCAAAGAAACGAACCCTTTCTCTCATCTCTTTTCACTTTTTTGACTTTTTCTCTTCTTCTTCAGTTTTTCCTTTTTCTTCCACCCTAAACCGAAGCCTCGGCTTCTCTTTATAGAAGAAAAACTTGAAATTGTTGAAGATCCGGCGATATTCACTCAACCTCTTCAACAAAGAAATGGCTCCAAAATCCGGCCGTTGAATTATTTTGAATTCAATTTTTTTTTCAAAATTTCCCTCTACAACCAAATGCTATATTATTATTTTCTAAAAAATAAATTAAATTTTAAAATAGGTGTCAACAAATATACAAGCAAATAAAGGCCTAATTACACTATAAAGGCAATACATGGTCATTTCTAATCAAAACCTACATCTTTTGGATTTTCGAAATTTTTTTAATTATTTTTTAAATAATTTTTTAAAAATATTTTTTTGGGGGCTAAACCGGGTTGGGTCCAGTCAGACCGGACCCAAGTTTGACCCGGCCGAGCCTGTGGCACGAGCTCGCAATACAGGCCCGGCCTAGGTCCTTTTTTTTTCCTATTTTCCCTCTTTTTAAAAAAAAAAAAAAAAAACAAACCTAGCCCAAAACGAATTAGCCCTATCTCCTAAAAAAAAAAAGGCCCGACCCAAGGATGAATCAAACCATCCACGCAGGCCCAACCGAACGGACCCTACCCAGCCAACGAGCCGAGTCCAGCCCGGGTCGGTGGCCACGACCCGATTTCTAGTGAACCCTACCCGAACACTCACCTTCTTTTCCTGGGCTTGTTGGTGGCAGTGGCACGGTGAGGCATGGTGACGCTGTGCTAGAGGTTGGTCACGGCGGCATGGCAAGGTGGCTGAGGCACGGTGGCCAGTGCGGGTTGTTGGAGTCGAGGAGAGACGATGGCGGTGGCGGCGGCGTCGCTGCGGGGACGGGCGGAGTTGTGGCTCAGACGGTGTCGGGCGAATGGCAGGTGAGTCATAGGCTGGCATAGTCGGCGTTGGGCAGGAGGGCAGCAGCTCAGCTCGAATGGTGTCGAGTTAAGCGGCGAGGAGGGCAGTGGCTTGGACGGCGGCAGGCAGCACTAAAATAATTTCCCCTCAATTGGACACTCAATCCTTCTTAAATCAACCCAATTTGGCCTCTATAATTTTAATCAACACCCCATTGATCCAATTGTTATTTTTCATCACTAATTGATCCTATATGCATCCCAATTTTGCGATAAAAAACGGTCCATGACATTTTCTGAACAAAAATGGCCCTACGATGACTTTTTCCCAAAAAGTCTCGATTTGCAAAAAAATCTTCGAAGACTGAGTCAACGTTCCTAAAATGATTTGTGACATGAAAAATTTTTCAATTTCTAAAATCGGATTCAAATTTGCTATTAATTTCACTTTGGCATGTTTTTAGCGTGACTTAGACTACCGAGTAGCTTTTAGAAATTTTTAGTGGAAATGACTCGTGGTCAATTTTCTTCAAGTCACAATGAACCTATCCGACACATTGACAACTCTCGATTGTCGTGAAAATCTTGATGATTCAAATACGGACGCATGGTACCAAAACGATAGAAAAATCAGTTTAGTGCCGGTCGACAAAATTTTCCAATTTAGTGGAGTCACCCACGTTTAGCCATACATCTTAGTCGAACTGACCTATCTCCTATCCCTGATCGATTTTTAACTGTGCCGTAATTGTCTCTAAAGATGAGTACGGTCGAATAGCCGATTTCTAGTCGAATTCTCAAGTCTATTGCATTAAAATTCCTTAATAGCTTCCCCAGATAGTCTAGTTATCTCAAAAGTGATTAGCTCTGAGAACAGCCCTATAAGCGCGTTGATAAAACACCCAATTAATTTAATTGAAAATAGGACTAAAAAATTCAGGATGTCACATAATTACTACCATTTATACTATATAGGTTAATTTCCATACGTCGAGATCGATTTCCTCAAGTTTTAGTCACCTCGATCGAATTAGTGCTTGATTATGTTTATCAACGGTTTTGGGATATACATGTTGCAAGTAGTTTTAATAACTTAATACCTTGAGTATGTTAATATGTTGTTGAAATGCTGGTTGCCGAGATTTAAGTACATTTGAGTTTGAATATCACGAAATGTGGACAAAATTTAAGAACGCAATTATTTTAAGGATTGGTTTACTATGCATGGTGATTTTGCCACCTTTATACTGACTTTTGTGGTTCAAATTTGATGGGACTTTCTTCACAAAAGTTGTGTGTGGCTTGGTCTACGACATACTTAAATTCCAGATTTTTCAAACTTTGTATATGCAAAATATATTTCAAAAATTGTGCAGATCCATAATTGTTTTTATAAGCCATTTCCAAACCTTTGTTTGGTTTTCGTTTTGTACCAAATTTTGTACAATTAATTTGGACTAGTGTCCTCCATAAAATTTGTATTCTACATATTAAACTATAACGTGGAATTTCTCCATAATTTTTGGAGTTCATTTACTTATCCAAAATGCGATTTCTTGACCCAACTACAATCTGGATTTGTGCTCTACTCTAATCCAAACTTCAGAAAATTATTAGGACCCATATAAGCTAAACCGGACCCTAGATCCTCTATGAAAAACATTTCTCAGAGCCTCGTCCACATTGTGTTAAAGTTTCATGATTTTTTCTAATTGATTTGCTTGGTAAATGCCACTGATACCCTTTTGACTAAATTTGGAACTTTGGAATTTCCCTTTTGCACTTGTCTCTTGGTAGTTACTAAATAATCAACCATCCTACATCATTTTTCTGGTTTTCGAATGGACAACAGATTGATGATTGTGAAATTGAATGGTCTTTGTGTTAGATTATACATATAATACTTTGATGCGGAAATTCAAAATAAAAACAACGATCTTTCATCTTCATGATTTTCACAAATAGATGAAGACATACCTTTATCCATAGCACTACACTTGATGATGATTGTTGTAGAAAACCTAAAGAACTCGAACCAAATGAAGAAATCCGATTTTTCTCCCTTAACCCACTATTCTTAATGTATTCTATCAATGGAGGAGAGAATACCAAATTCATTTTAGTTATTGTTGTTCATATGGGTGGAGAAAAGACCGGACTCTATTTATACGTTTTTTGAAAAGGTGACTTCCATCAAAGCGACTTTTCAACTTTCATAAAAGTTGTACCTCTTCATTTTATTAGAGTCGTAACTCCTCATAACCAATACATTATTTATTTTATAGCATTTCAACTATTATTAAACCATATAATAAATCATATCATATGAGTCACCATAATTCTTACATTCTCCCACTTGGCTCATATGATGTTCCTTTCATGGTTTAATAAATACTGTAATGTGCACAATAATATTATGCTATAAAATTTTCATTAAATTGGCAAACACATAATAATCACAATTAAGTAAAGAAAACTAATGCGATTCATAGCAGTTGTATGTCATTAATTGACATAGTTCCTTCTATGTACTACAACTATAGCACTTTACTTAACATGATTCATAAATGAGAAGTACGGTAATAGTCCAACCATAATGTTTTTTTAGAAACTATCCTGTTTAACATTCATCTATTTCCATAATGTATATTAAACAGAAAACATGAAATATCAAAAACATATAAATGAGCTCAAAGTGTCAAATACATAAACTTAATACAATCATAATACAAACATTAATGATGTCCAATAACGCCCATCTTTTCAACATGCTCATTAAATGTTTTGGGCGGCAGTCCTTTTGTTAAGGGATGTGCTATCATAAGATTGTTGCTAATGTGCTCAATTGACACTCTTCGTTTCTAAACTTTTTCTTTAACAGACAAGTATTTGATCTCCATATGCTTAGCACCTTTAGAATACTTGTCATCTTTAGATAAGAAAACTGCTGTAGAGTTATCACAATAAATTTTTAGTGGCTTGACAATACTATCGACAATCACAAGCTCTAAAATAAAATTCTGCAGCCATAATGCATGAATAGTAGCCTCAAAGCATGCCACAAATTTAGCTTCCATAGTGGATGCAGTAATAATTGACTACTTCGCACTCTTCCATGAAATTGCCCCTCCAGCCAAAAGAAACAAGTAACCAAACGTTGATTTTCTTGTATTGACACATCCAGCTAAGTCTGAATCTGAATATTCAATCACCTCGAGATGATTGGATCTTTTATAAGTAAGCATATAATTCTTCGTTCTTTGCAAATATCTAAGAACTTTCTTTGCAGCTTTCCAATGATCCATTCTAGGATTACTTTGATACCTGCCCAGCATTCCGACAACAAAACTGATGTCTGGTCTAGTGCAAGTTTATGTATACATCAAGCTCCCCACAATAGATACATAAGGAATATTTTTCATTTGTTCTCGTTCCAATTCACTTTCCGGACATAGCATAAGGCTAAATTTGTCACTTTTCTAAATTGGAACTATTCCTGCTGAATATTTACTCATATTAAATCTCTCTAAAATTTTCTCAATGTAGGCTTTTTGAGACAATCCTAATAATCCTTGTGATCTATCACGGAATATTTCTATTCCTTTCACATACGTTGCCTCTCCCATATCCTTCATTTCAAAAATTTTAGAGAGAAACTTCTTGGTCTTATGTAACAAACCAAGATCATTAGCAGCAAAAAAAAAAAAATCATCAATATACAGAACTAGAAAAATAAACTTACTCCCACTAATCTTCATATATATATATATATATACACCAATCAACGGTGTTTTCCTTAAAACCAAATGAACTTATGGTATCGTTAAACTTAAAATACCATTGTTGGGAAGATTGTTTAAGTCTATATATTGATTTCTTTAATTTACATACTACGTGTTCATTTCCTTTAACTGAAAAGCCTTCGGGTTGATCCATATAAACCTCTTCTTCTAAATTTCCATTAAGAAATGCGGTTTTTACATCTATTTGGTGTAACTCTAAGTCATAATGAGCCACTAAAGCCATAATAATTCTAAGTGAGTGCTTCTTAGAGACCGGTGAAAATGTCTCTTTATGGTCAATGCCTTCTTTTTGCATAAAACCATTTGCAACAAGTCTAGCTTTATGTCGTTCAATATTGCCTTTTGAGTCGCGCTTGGTCTTAAAGACCCATTTACACCCGACCTTTTTACATCTTTTAGGCAATTCAACTATATCCCAAACTCGATTTTGATGTATGGATTTTAACTCTTATTCCATGACATTAAACCATTCATTAGAATTCTCACATTCCATGACTTGGGAAAATGAATTTGGATCATTTCCAATTCATAAGTCAATTTCTGACTCTTGTAGATAAATCATATAGTCATAAAAAATAAATTACCTATTTTATCTTTAAGATCTTCTCAATGCTATTTCTTGTGACTCAGCTATTGGAGGTTCAATATTGTGGAGTGTTTGTTCATGAATTTGTTATTCTTGATTATTGTTAGGTTGTACTATAATATCATGAACAACAACTTTAGAAGCTTTGGGTATAGGAACTTCCATCCTTACTTTTTGAATGCAAGCATCACGTACTCTTTCACTCCCACTGATGTCACCATTCTCAATGAACCTAACATTTCCAGATTCAACAATTCTTATACTATGATTAGGACAATGAAATTTATAATCTTTGGATTTTTTTGCATAACCAATGAAATAACCACTAGTTGTTCTTGAATCCAATTTCCTTTCATGTAGATTATAAATTCTTACTTTTGCTTGACAACCCCAAATATGCAGGTGTCGTAAACTAGGTTCCTTCCCGTCCACAGTTCAAAGGGAGTCTTTGGAACTACCTTATTAGGAACCCTGTTTAATAAGTACATAAAAGTCTTTAAAGCATACATCCACAAAGACAAGGGTAAAGATGAATGATTGATCATACCCCTAACAATTTCCATTAAAATACGATTACGCCTTTCTGCTACACTATTTTGTTGTGGTGTACCTGGCATTGTGTATTGAGCACAAATGACATTTCTTTCAAGAAATTTAGCAAATGGATCTGGACATTGTCTTGATTCATCATACTTTCCATAATATTCACAGCCTCTATCCGATCATACTATTTTCACATTTCTATCTAATTGCCTCTCAACCTCTTTAATATACACTTCAAGTGCATTCACTGATTGAGACCTATCATGCAATAGATAAATGTAACCATAACGTGAAAAATCATCAATAAAAGTGATGAAATAGCTTTCATTACCAAAAGATGGAACATCGAAAGGACCACATATGTCAGTATATATAATCTCAAGAAGCTCTATGCTTCTTGTGGCATTTTTTTTAGTGTGCTTTGTTTATTTACCTTTAATACAATCAATACACACTCCAAGGTCATTAAAATCCAAATTTGGAAAAATTTCATTCTTCACTAATTTTTGCATTCTTTCCTTGGATATATGACACAAACATTTATGCCACAAGTAAGCAGAATTTTCATTCACCAAATTTCGTTTAGTGCCAACATTATGATACAAGGTCATTAATGTCTCAACAAAAGTATAATCAAGTCTAAATTTGTAGAGATCATTACATAAAGTTCTAGTTCCAATAAGAGTATCACTCTTAAATAAATTGAAAGATTCAGATCCAAACTTACAATAAAATCCCGCCACATCAAATCTTGGCAAAGAAATTAAATTGCGAGAAAATGTAGGTACATAAAGGGTTCAAAACAAATCCAAATAATGCCCAGTATCTAAGATCAAACAGTAAGTGTTAATGCCTTCAACTGGAGCTTTGTCTCTATTCCTTGTAATCACATAACTTTCATTTGGCTTTATGGTTTGGATCGTAAAAAATCCCTATATCGTATTTGACACATGAGTGGTGGCACCAGAATCAATCCATCAAGTATTATGATGAACTTCAGTAAAATTTGATTCAAAACATATTAAAGCACAAGGCTTACTTTTCTTTTCGAACCAACCCTTACATTTAAAACAATCTTTCTTCAAATTTCCAATTTTGTTGCAAAAATGACACTTAATAAGATTGTGTTCCTTCTTGTGGATTTGGGAAGCCTTTGAAGAGTCATTCGGGATGTGTAGTCATTTCTTCTTGCTTTTTCCACATTTCCTCTTGAAATTCTTTCGAACTTCTTGATGACTTGAGAAATGAACATAATGAGCCTTTTGATTCTTTATTCTTATTTCCTCTTGAACTAGCATACTGACCAATTCATTTACATTCTACTTATTCTTTATAGTGTTGTAATTCATTTGAAATTGCCCATATTGCTCATGAGGCAAGGAATTAAGTATAAATTGTACTAAAAAGTACTCATCCACATTCATTCCCAAAGTCCTTGACTTTGCTGCTAAATTTGTCATTTCAAGTATATGCTTATGCATGGTACGCGAACCATCATATTTCATGATGGTCAGTGTGCTCATTAATGTACCAGCAAGTGACTTATCGGCAGTTTGAGAACGTTCTTTCACAAATGTCGCGACCTCTTTTTCTCGGCGCCCTCGGGTACGGGCGCCTAAGGAGGCTAATGGCTCGGCTGAAATTAATTATGCCTGGACTCTCCCAAGTCCACAAATTCACGACTTTAATAGTCTGAGTTTTAAACCTGTAAATCAATTTTTAAATTGGAGTCGCCACTAATCGATTTGGGGTGGGTTGATTAGAAACTCAAGTGAAGTATCGGGAGAAATACTCACTCCTGCGTAACTGAGAAATTAGGATCGGGGACTTGATTACACTAGTTAATCACTAATGCCCTTTCGGTACCTAATCTTGTTTAAACCCCGAGGCTTTTTGGATTTTTTTTTGAGAGATTTTCCATGCATTTTGGGAGGAAAACATTTTTTTGAGTATTTTTCTCATTTTTGGACATAAAAGGGATTTTTTGGTATTTTTTTTGGAAAAATACAAGTCTTTTTGGCTTTTTCTAATTTTTTTGGCTTTTTCATGAATTTTTGTCCTTTTTTGGATTTTTGGCATTTTTGGAAAATATGGAATATTTTTGATTTTTTTGATTTTTTTGGAAAATAAAATATTTTTATCATTTTTTACTATTTTTCGATTTTCTGGAAAATAAAATTTTTTTAATATTTTTGGAAAATAAAATATTTTTTGGATATTTTTGTTTTTGTTTTTGTTTTTTTTTTTTTTTGGAAATTAAAATGTTTTTTTAAATATATTTCGAAAAGAAAAATATATATTTTGTTTTTTTTGGAAAATAAATTATTTATTTATCATTAAAATATTATTTTAAAATAAAAACCGACCCGGACGAGGATGGGCCGCAACGTGGGCCCGACTCGGATTTTTTTCATTTTATTTATTATTATTATTATTATTTATTTTTTTATTAAAACGACGCCGTGGCCCAAAAGCCCGTTTTTGAAAAGAACCGGGTCGACCCATTGACTCGGTTCGGCGAAACCCTACCCGATTCGCCGACCCGGCTCCGATTCGGCCACCCGGAAAATCGCAAACCCTAGGGTTTGCAAATCCGCGGCGCCGAGGGAGGAAACCGAAGCATTACGGCGGCGACGGCGGTGGCGACGGTGACAAACCGCCTACGGGGACGACGAGGATGAGCAACAACACGGTTGCGCTGGTGTGGTTGGTGGCGACATGGTCCGAGAGGAGGAATGCGACGGCGATAACACGATCGACGGCGGTGACAGTTACTGTTACCTGTCCGTGACGGGGTGGCAAACGGTGGCGTGTGAGGGCAACCTCGGCTTCTCGATCCAGCGGCGTCGGCGGATCGATCACGGCAACGGCCGCAGGTGGGGCACGACAACAAGCCTTCGAAGCAACGGCGTCGGGACTTGGTCGAGGCGAACGGCTGCGGCACGGCGTCCGGCGGCAACAACAAGCGGAAAAAGAGAATTAGATCCGAGGTGCAGATCTCGGCTGGACCTTCCTCGGCCTTGATTTCTTCTCACTCGGGCGGATCCGAGCCTCCACCGGCCGGATCTCGACCTTCTCGGTCGCCGCCTGCCTTCCCCAAAGTCTCGGTGGAAGGTGGGCTGAGCTCGCGACTCGAGCTCTCTCCTGCGCTCGCCCTTCAACCCTTCCCGATGTCTCTCAGTGAAGGATTTCCGAGCTCGCCACACCCTCCGACGATGCTTGCGGCCACCTATTTATAGGCGAAGGAACTCCGGTCGACGGAGGGGCTCGGTCGCCGGCCTCCGGCTTGCCCACCGGTTCCGCTCGGCTGAACCGGTGTCCCATCGAGCTTTCAGCGAAGCTCACTCAGCATTAATGGCGCTCGCGATCTTATCCTCCAGCCGATGTCGCCCTACACTCCTCGGCCGTAGGCCGTCCCGCGCGCGTCGCCGGCCACCGCGCGTGAGATGCAAGCGGCGAGGAAGAAGAGGATAGGAGGAAGAAGAAGAGAGAAAAGGGGCCGGGCCAAGGGTGAAGGAAAATGGGCCATATGGGCCACGCGGAGGGGGAAGAGAAAGGGAAAAGAAAAAGGGCTGGGCTTTTTATTTTTTATTTTTTGTTTGTTTATTAATTATCTTATTTATCCGAAATAAAATAAAAACTTAATAAAATAAAATTAACCTAATTAAAATTGAGGTGTCAACAACAAATTTCATAAATTCCTTAGAATTGTTAGTATTTGGAAGAGAAGTCTTTAAGTTGTTTGCAACTGTCATTTGCATGAACATTAAGCTCAGTCTATTCGATCTTTCCCAAGCTTTATGGAAAGACATTTCATCATCGCTACTTTCATCTGTAATAGCAATTGGTTTCTTAGCTTGAAGCGCTAAATCAAGATCCAGGACACCTAAGTGAAACTGGACCTATTAACTTCAATCAGGAAAATTTATCCCATTGAATAAGGGAACGGACGAAGCATGCAAATGGAGTGAAACTGGTATAGATACTGCAAATATACAAGAAAATACTCATACATTAATACTTTGAGAATATCAGCTAATTAGATTCAAACTAAACTTCACATGTACATCATAGTTCTCATTTGGGCGATCCTATGATATACAAATATATATAAACCATAATGATACTAATAACTTTTATTTGGTAATTATAAATATATCTTATTAAAATTTATTTGTTATCTTTGGATATACAAACAAATTTAACAAGTCATATTAATTACCAACTATCATGTTCATGAATCATAAGATAATAATTAACCTTTGGGTTAATCCCTAAGTTCTTATAATAAATGAAATTCAATATACCCATAACACCAATAATGATATGAAACATATCAATTTCATAAATAGCATCTATTAATCATGGGTAATTGAATAAAACAATTTATATTATCAAAAATTCAAAAGACTTCAAAGTTTGGCCACTTTGGTGACTAACAAACCATTCATAATATGAATTTTTAATATTGTAAAATACAAATATTTACCAAATTGCACACAAGGACAAAACCGTAATCAAAACATAAGGGTAAAATCGTAAAATCATAATTCCATAATGGCAGAATCATAAATTTATAATCCAGGGGAAAAATGGTAAATAATCAGTAATGACAGAATCGTAATTATAAATTAAACATGGGCATAACTATAAATAACCATCAAAAGAAGGACAAAACGGTAATTAGAAGTTGTGGGAGGGGCAAAAGCGTAAAAGTGCCGCACGGGGACGTCAGGCATGTGTTGAACACGTGCCTTCGTCCTCGGCGGGCACGTGCCCCGCACGCGCGCATTTGGCGCGCAGGCGCATGCCAGGCAATTGTCGCGGGCGTGTGCCCCACACGCACCCGTGCGTTGCACGCGCCTACCAACCGTCGCGCAGTTCCCCACGCGTGGGCTCCACGCGCCATCGGTTAGCACGCACGTGTATCCCACGTGCATAGCGATTTCATGCGCTTGACACCGCAGCACGCGTGTGGACCCACGCGCCTTCTTCCCCACGCGACAAAGGCGATTCCTTTGTCATTTTTCGCCATTTTCTCCATGAAAACATTCTATCATTCAAATTTTTTTCGACAAAACCCTCCGAAAACATTTCAACAATAACATATAGTACGAATAGGATCGTTCAACGAATCATCATACATAAATCATAATAATTCTATAAATGGAAAAATCATGAGATCATAAACTATGCTCTGATACCAACTATTAAATTATACATATAATACTTTGATGCGGAAATTCAAAGTAAAAACAACGATCTTTGATCTTTATGATTTTCACAAATAGATGAAAACATACCTTTATCTATAGCGCTACACTTGATGATGATTGTTGTAGAAAACCCAAAGAACTTGAACCAAATGAAGAAATCCGATTTTTCTCCCTTAACCCACTATTCTTAATGTATTCTATCAATGGAGGAGATAATACCAAATTCCTTTCAATTATTGTTGTTCATATGGGTGGAGGGAGGACCGGACTCTATTTATACGTTCATTGAAGATGTGCCTTCCATCAAAGCGACTTTTCAACTTTCATAAAAGTCGTACCTCTTCGTTTTATTAGAATCGTAACTTCTCATAACCAATACATTATTTATTTTATAGCATTTCAACTATTATTAAATTATATAATAAATCATATCATGTGGGTCACAATAATTCTTACACTTTGTGTTTTAACTCATTGGACGACATGTTTCAATTGAATTATGGTATTACTACACCATCAAATGAGTGTATGACTTAGAAATGTCGTTGGTCCTTGGGACAATGATGCCCCGAGTGTTAGAAGGGATGCTTGGATGGATAATTGAGTTCCTCTAGATGTTTAGAGGATATAACACGGTTCCCCTAGATGTCGTCATGGTGCCTAATGGATGCGAGATGTAGAGGGGTAATGGTGTTCCTTGAAAGATTATGGCAATCAATTCATAGTAAAGATGATTAATTGCAATTTCAAATTATATTCAAACTTTATTAAGTTGTTGTTTTCAAAGGAAACATTTTTCCATTTGTTATCCTGATTTTGAGAAAAGTTCTCAAGCTAGTTGATTTTGAAATAATCTTCTATATTCTATATTTAAACTTCCTCACATATGCTATTATTGACATATATAGTATAGAGTGGTTAGTAGTTTGCTTGCTAAGCTTTGTGCTCACTCGTGGTTGATCATTATTTCTCATATCAATAGTATTTTGGAAAGACCAAGCCAAGATTTTGAACGTATTGTAGGCAGGAGGTAGATGAGATAGTACATATGCAATATCTAGGTCGGGATAACATAGTTGCTAGAGCTTTTGAGTGTGGTATGGAGTAGTGGTACCTTTTGCTTGTCCCCTAGTGTACCCTGATCTTGTCACTTAACATATATAAATATAAGAAATGAAATGAGATTGCATGGTTTGCATTTCCAAGTGTGTTCCTTTGATATTTTATATCTCATGGGTGTTCTTTAACCGTACACACTTCTACATGCTTAAAAAGTGAAAATACTTTAGTAACTATGTTAGTCATGGCATACTAGGGGTGCCACAGCCCTGGTGGTATAAGAACATAAGTTTGATTGGAGTGATAAGGTGTGTGAGAGGTGGAAGGAATAATGATGGATGTTAACGATAAGACACTAAATGCATGAGTTTGAATTGTCTTGGACAACGATTGATGGATTGTCACTCGTAAAGTGCAAATAACGATTGTAAGTTACCTTTGCATTCCAACATGTACATGTTACTGCTACGATTACTGAGTCACTAATTGTTTATATGGGTAACGCTCAATAAATTGCAGGGAAACATGGTAAGATCAAGAAGTTCTTCCCCATCGAGGATGGAGGTCACTACTTCAAGGGTAGAACCCTGAATGGGGGATATCCTATAGGTGCTTACCAATATAGCGAATTTGATGGAGAGGCAAGCCCAACAATAACTTGGAGTTAAATGTCATACCCAAGGTCTAGTGGAATAGTTTTTAAAACTAAAGCCACCCTCCTTTATTAGCATGATGAGCCCAGAAGAGGTAGAACAATGGATTGACGGAATGGAGAGAATCTTCTAGTTATTGAACTGTAATGACATAGAAAAGATAACTCTAGTAGAGTACCAATTGGAGGGAGATGCCAAGTATTGGTTAAGGACCTCTAGGGACACGATCTTCCCAGCTGGAATAGCAGTAATGTAGGATGAATTTGTTAGGGCTTTCTAAAGAAAGCATTTCTCTTATTGCACCAAAGATACGAAAATAATGAAATTTGTCTAATTGAGTCAAAATGAGCTGATTGTGGATCAATAAGAAGCCAAATGCTCCTAGACTAGTTGTAGATCAAGAGGAGAAGGCTAAGAAATTTTTGAAGGGAAAATTCCAAATAAGGACCTGAAGTGAATCTATTTTCTTAAATAAAGACCAAAAGTGAACTTTATGTCATATAAGGACCCGGAGTGGACCCATTGTTTCAAATAAGGACCCGAAGTGAATTTTGTGTCAAGTAAAGATCCAAAGTGATCAAGTTAATCTCTATTGAGGATCTTAGTTCGCCGACAGACTTTTTTCGACGAGGGGCAATTTTGTCAGAAATTTGTGATTGGAAAAAAATGGAAAATTCTAAATTAATTAAGTTTAGGTTATTCATTTAGATGTTTACGTTTTCTTCTTTCTTCTCCCCGCTGCTCCTCAACCAAATCGCTGCCCGGTCATCATCTCGACTCGATTCTCGTCGCTCCTTGCCTTGCTCGACCGGTGGAGAATTTAGGTCTCTGCAAACAAAGAAAGAAGCATATGGTTTTCTTCTTGATTTTGAATTCGTGTCCCAACCAGTGAAGAATTTGGATCTTCAACTTTGTGGAGGATGGGTACAAGGAATGGGAGAACTTCGGTCTTTGACTTTGCAGAGGATGGGTACAAGGAACGGGGAGACAGTAGAAAACCTAGGGTTTTTTTGTTTCTATTTTAGGATTTGTTAATTTTTCATATATTTTTTTTTTGGACAAAATTGCCCAAACTTCGGTTGTCGGAAATGTCACATGCTTGATAGTTGGTGAATATTTGGCTGACCAGCAAGCTTAGGTTCTTATTTAGAATTGATTCAATCACTTCGGGTCCTTATTTGAGATAATGGGTCCAACTTAGGTCTTTATTTGACACAAAGTTCATTTCGGGTCCTTATTTGAGAAATTTAGTCAACTTCAGGTCATTATTTAAAATTTTCCCATTTTTGAAAGACCTAAGGACAGACATCAAGAAACAACTAGTACCCCTCAATCTCATGAACTATAATGAAATTTATGAGCAAGCCCAGCTCGTGGAATAAAAAATTGATGAGGGAACAAATGGGGCATGAATGATGAACGAGATTCGAACATCAGATGGCACTGAGTTACACTTGACCTGACAATAGGTCCCACTCATCTCGAGAATCGGTTGGCCCCTCTCATAAGAACCAAAATTTGAAAACTACGGAGGAGTCAAAAAAGGCCAAGTTGTGAGTTGGGTGCCATATCGAAATGATCCATGTCAAAAGTGTAACGAACAATATGGATCAGAACCATGTCAAGATCCAAGGAGATGTTTTGGATGTGGATAGTAAGGCCACATGAGGAGGAACTATCCACAAGAAATGACACAGACGAATGTTGGCCTGACACGACTAGTGCCACTATGTCCAAAGGAAACAACCTCATAGAGGAACCCATAAAGGCCACCAACTCAAGGAAGGATATACGCAGTGACCCAGGAGGATGTTAGTATTAGTTGAATTCCTACATGACAGAAATGATTTTAGAACCGTTAGATCTTAGCTCGAGGCTCTGATGATCAATTATGATATTTTGGGATGCTTAAATAATTAGTCGCAAGGTTATAAGCAATGGTTATCATCATAACAAGTCTTAATGGATAAACTTTGATTTGTGATGGCGTAGATGGATTAGATTACAAAGCTTAAGATGTGAATTGTGAAGAGTGGGTTATGAATTTGAGGATTAAGTTGTGACTGTTTGAGTTAGGTCGTGATTTTCTATCAGAGGATCTTATTGGAAGCCTTGATACATTACATGGAAGTATTTAATATGTAAAGATCGATCTTGGAAGTCATGAGTTTGAGTGGTCATATGAGACATGAAATTACTTGTGGTTTATATGTCAGAATAATAGGTTCAATCGATGGTGGCAACTTCTAATTTTAGGTGATACTTTTAGTTTAAAAAGGTTTTATGGAATTAGTGGATATTATCAATTGTGGCTACTCTTTCCAAGGTGAAATGGTGAAAGCTTAAGTTGTGGATTTGATGAGTGATACTCTAAGTGATGATCATTTAGGTTGGGAACTTGAGAAATACTCAGTGGAAACTAGACAAGTTCTTGTCTTGGTGGATTATCAATTGAATGGTGTTGTATTTTAGGCTTGAATCTTTGTTGCAGTAAAGGCATAGTGAATGTCTTGGTTGAACTGAACCATATGAATTGTTAATGGTGTTGATTTTAATGGTTCCAAGCTTGAATTTGTGGCAACAAAAGTGTAGGGATGATTTGGCTAGATGGTGTGTTCGGTTGAGCCGAGAAGTAGAATCGTTAGGCTCGTATTTGTTATGACTTCATTTAGGATAAAACTTGAAACTACACAAAAGATTAAGTTATTATCACAATTCAATCTTGAGATCGTGAAAGAAATTCACGAAAAGGTATTATAAGGAAAGAAGTTAGATTTTCAAGTTACCGATGATGAAATAGTAAGATTTCATGGACACTTATGTATGCCTAACAATGAGGAATTAAAGGAGGAAATTTTGTCAGAGACACATAGAAGTAATTATAGTATTCATTTGAGAGGTACAAAGATATATAGAAACCTTCACCAACATTATCAGGTGGAACGGGTGAAGATTGGACATCCGTGAATGGAAATAGGAGTACATAATGACATTCTTGAATGGAAATAGGAGTACATAACGATGGGTTTTGTGCAAAGATTACCAAGGACATCTAATGGTCACGATTCTATTTGGGTAATAGTAGATCGGCTGACCAAATTTGCACATTTCCTAGCTGTACAAATGGATTACTCATTGGATAAATATGCAGAAATATATGTATATAAGGCAAATTGTGCGCTTACATGGAGCCCTTGTGATTATAACTTCGGATCAAGACTCAAGGTTTACATCCAATTTTTGGCAAAGTCTTCAAACTGCACTAGGGATCAAACTTCAGTTTAACACCGCCTCTCATCTACAGACAAATGGACAGACAAAAGAGTGATCCAAGTACTGGAAAACATCTTGAAGGCTTGCGTGATTAATTTTAAAGGTAATCGAGATGAGAAGTTGCATTTGATAGAATTCACATACAATAATAGTTTCCATCAGATCATTAAAATGGCCCCATTTGAGGCTCTGTATGGGCCATTTTAATGCTCTGTATGAAAGGACTTATAGGACCCTGTATGTTGGAGTAAGGTCAGTGAGCGAAAACTAATGCAGCCAAAATTAGTACAAGTTACCTCGGATGCAACAGGGATCATTAGGAGTCGGCTTAAGATGGCCCAAAGTCGAGAAATAAATAAATAAATAAAACTATGCAAATAAGCATAGAAGACCCTTGGAATTTAACTTGGGAGGTCACATATTCTTAAAAGTATCACCAATGAAAGGCATATCAAGATTTGGAAAGAAAGACAAGTTAAACCCGAGGTTCATTGGACCTTTTGAAATCCTCGAAAGAATAAGGGATTTGACCTATTGATTGGCGTTGCCTCCCAAGCTATCAAATCTACACAATGTCTTCCATGTATCAATGTTGAGGAAATATTAGCTCAACCCTACTCATATACTGGACCATGAGGCCATTGAAGTGGATGAGAAAGTAAAGTGCGTTGAAGAGCCAATGCAATATTGGACTAGAAAGAGCAAGTCCTTTGAACAAAAGTAATCCCACTCATTCCATTCATCAAAATCTTGTGGCGATACCATGACATGGAAGAAGCAACATGGTAAAGCGAGGACAAAATAAGGCAACGATATCCCCACATTTTCAATGGAAAGTAAGGAACTAAAATGGGGAGATTTGTGACATCTAGATTCTCATTAACAGAATAGCGAGCCTCGAATGTTTGACGATCCACGCTACATCATTGAACTTGTCACCGGATCACGCCATTTGTGCCTTCATCGCATCACAACAAGGACATGCTACCTTAACTCATACCTGTCACTAACGAGCCATTTTTGCCTCACTCGCAACGCGACCACATCTCCGCGACGCCAACTCAATGCCACGTTAGCCACAACATTGCCATCGAATGCTTCCGCCACCTCTGAGCAAACCACCGCACGGCCACCTACGCTCTTCATGCGACAATACCTCACATTCCACCGTCTTCTTTGCGTCGCTAATGGCCACGTCCGCCCACATGTCAAGTGCCTTGGATGCTGAGTCAACCAGCACCGCACCATTTGGTGCATCTCCCCTCGTAGGTAACAACCATCACAAGCGGCAGAAGGAGGAGACCAAATTTTAAAATTAAAATCAGCCCTTCCCTCCATTCATTCTCCCTTTAAAACTCCACCTCAGCATCTCCTCCTTCACGACCGAAGCTTCTCTTTCACTTTCTTTGTTTTCGCCATTACCGTCCTAGTTTCAGAGGCCCAACTCAACCAGCAAGAATGCCTTAGCTCAATCCTCGCTGTCTCGTGCCGTCACTTCAACGTGACATAGACCACCGAAGCACAGATTTCAGTTCGGGACTCTCCAACCACTATCCAAGGCATGACACCACTTAGGACCGAAGCAAGTGAATTACTACCATTTATACTACATAGGTTATTTCCGTACATCGAGGTTGATTTCATCGAGTTTTAGTTGCCTCGATTGAATTAGTGCTTGATTATGTTCATCCAAGTTTTCAAGATATTTGTGTTGTAAGTAGTTTTCATAATTTAGTACCTTGAGTATGTTAATATGTTGTTGAAATGCTGATCGTGGAGATTTAAGTGCATTTGAGTTTGAATATCGCAAATTGTGGATGGAATCCAGGATGTGATTACTTTAAGGTTCAATTTACTGTGCACGATGATTTTGCCAATTTTATATCGATTTTTGTGATACAAACTTGATGGGACTTTCTAACGAAAGTTGTGCATTTTGACTTGTTCTATGACATACTTAAAATTTAGATTTATCAGACTTTGTATGTGGAAAATATATTTCAAAAACTATGTGAGTCTGAAATTGTTTTTATAAGCCTTTTCCAGACCTGTGTTTAGTTTCCATTTTCTACCGAATTTTTGACAAACAATTTGGACTAGTGTCCTCATAAAAGATTTATACCACATCTTAAAACTATAATGTGAAATTTTTCCATGATTTTTGGAGTTCATTTAGATGTCCAAAATGCAATTTCCTTACCCAACTGCAATCTGGATTTGTGCTCTATTCTGATCCAAACTTCAGAAAATAATTGGAACCTGTACAAGCTAAACCGGACCCGGAATCCTTCATGAAAAACGTTTCTCGGAATCTCATACACGTTGAGTTAAAGTTTCATGATTTTTCAAACAAATTTGCTAGGTAAATGCCACTGATTTCAAAGGATGGGTGAACTGCCCTTTGACTGAATTTAGGACTTTGGAATTTCCCTTTTGCACTTGTCTTTTGGCGGATACTAAATAATCGACCATCCTACATCATTTTTTCTGGTTTTCAAATGAACAACGGATTGATGATTGGGAAATTGAATGGGTCTTTGTGTTTTAACTCATTGGACGACATGTTTCAATTGCATTATGGAATTGCTACACCATGGGATGAGTATGTGATTTGGGAATGCCATTAGTCCTTGGGACGACAATGCCTCAAATGTTAGAAGGGATGCTTGGAGGGGTAATCGGGTTCCTCCGAATGCCGGGGTATAACACAGTTCCCCCAGATGTCCTTGTGATGCCGAATGGGTGCAGGATGCCTAAAGGGTAATGGGTCCCCAGAAGATGGTGATAGTCAATTCACAGTAAAGATGATTAATTGCGATTTCAAATTTTATTCAACTTTAGTTGGGTTACTATTTTCAAAGGAAACGTTTTCCATTTATTATCCCGATTTTGAGAAAGGTTCTCAGGCAAGTTGACTTCAAAGCAGTCTTCTATATTCTATATTTAAACTTCCTCACGTGTACTATTATTGACACATGGGATATAGACTGGTTAGTAGTTTACTTGCTAAGTTTTGTGCTCACTTGTGATTGGTCATTATTTCTCATATCAGTAGTATTTTAGGAAGACTGGACCAAGATTTTGAACATATTGTGGGTGGGAGGCAGATGACATGGTACATATATAGTATCCAAGTCGGGATAATAAAGCTACTAGAGCTTTTAGGTGTGGTACTTAAGTAGTGGTTTTTTGCTTGTCCCTCAATGTACCCGACCCTATCTTTCGTAATTATGCATAGAACGATAAGAAACATGTAGAAATGGCAGCTAAATATGTGTTCGATACAATTGATAATGCATTATATTTATAATATTCGAGCATGATCAGTTCGAAAATGTCATTATACGTGGAGAAGAATAAGCACGTCTTGATGCTAGAGGGACCGGAGATTTTTGTGGACTCAACACGACTGCAACGAGAACAATTCTCACTATCGTAAGTGAGTTCACATGGAATCCAGCAAAGATATGAAATTGATATGACACTCATTCAACCCTCAAGAGAGCCTTTGAGGTCTTTAAATATACTAGGGTTTGCAACATCCCTCCAAATATAGAAAAAAAAAATCAAAACAATCATTTATTAATTTTTAATAAAAGATCCTCTACCCCATACAATGTTCTTTACCTCGACCAATTATTCATCGAAACCCCATTTTCACTAATCAACAATTGAGATTTATCGAATTACCAAGGTGTTGACACATAAATTTTGACTATCTATTTAGTTGACTTTTGCTTAAAAATTAGATATCAACCTTAGTCCATAGACAAAAATACTAGTTAAATCACATAAAAATTTTAGGTGCAATATAATATCGCATTGGAGTTAAAGGACTTAAGCAAGGGAGTTCTAAGCTTAATTTAATTTTTGAATTAAGCTGGCGAGACCACAAAATTTGGCCAAGCCTATTAAAAACCTATGTTGGTAGAGATTAGCGTGTGGATTACTAAAATTTGCGACGATTTAATTCTTTGATCAAGCTTGGGAATCAAAAGGTTATATATTGTAAAATTTTCGGCCACCAAAAGACAATAAGAAATATTATGGGTTCAGTCTATGGCCATGTTCACGGCAAGATGGAAAGAAAAGTAACCATATTTTTTCCCATACATGTGTATTAATTCCCTAAACGGCAAAAGGAATATGCACACTTGGAAAAGTTTAAATTATTTGCTTATTCAAGAATTGGCTTATAAGGGCACAAATAGTCCCTTAACTTTGGCACAAAGTGCAATATGTTGAACTTTAAATTCATCCAATGTGAATTCTCAACTTTAACCCAATGTCATCTCACAACTTTTAATTTGTTCATGTGATCTTTTGACTTCTGGTAAATTTGAATTTAGTCCTTAAATTGCATAAAAATGTTCAGTATAATCATTCTATTAATTTAAGTTCAGAAATAATATTGAACATTTTTATACAATCCAAGGACTAAATAAAGTTATCAAAAATCTAAGGACCACATTGAAAAAATTAAAAGTTTAAGAATGACATTATACATATGGCTAAAGTTTAAGGACCAACTTGAACAAATTTTAAAATTCATGAATCATGTTACACGTTAACCCAAGGGACCATTTGTCATTATCCTTTTGTGAAGGCTAAAGAAAGAAGACACCGTACAAAAAACACCAAAGGACTGCACAACACAATATACACGATCCATACACGTTTAAAGAGGGAAAATAACTCTTTCCTCTCCGCAGCCACCTGCATGCAACAAACTCCACGTGTTGCTCGTCTTTCCGACGAATGTTTGATCAACTCCTCAGTCCGATGCCACATAAATAATTTCGCTGCACTGCTGGCAGCTGCTGTCCGGCAACATCCTAACGTTGCGGCACCGCTGCTTTGTCGCGACCAGTCCCATCGCTGTGCACCAAGACTCCTGTCCAATTCCGACGCCATCCAACCACGCCCCGCTGTTTCACTCAAATATCATCACCACCGGCGAACTTCCTAGGTAACTTTCAGCGTCCTTGACTTTTTCTGTAGGTTTTCCGGCGACTAAATTTTGGGATCAACATCCTCGAACAGCACTTAAGTCCCCTATTAACATTTTTTCAGCAATCCCGGCATCCTGAAAGCCTACTATCGTGCGTCCCAGCTCAGCATAGCCAAGCGCCATTGCCGTCTCCTCACAGAGCTCACCTCCTTCGTCGTGGCGGTGAGCCTCTTTCTGCCCTCGCCGTTACCGCTCCATTGCCGGTTTAGCTTGCAGCTGGCCTTTTACTGGTTCCAGTTCGTGTCTCACCGGTCACCGTGATTCTCCTCCCCACCGGTCCCGTTTTGGAAACACATCTTCCGAATTACGTAACTTTCTGAACCCAATCCAATTACAATAATTCATTGCCTAATTTGCAATCACTGAAATCTCTCTCGATTTGCTTGAGAATTTATGCGTAATTCAAGTTAGGAAATTTCCGTTTTGAGTTGTGCATGAAAATTCGATATTTAAGAATTAAGATCGGGCTATCGATTAAATTTGTTTCCTATTTTAAGTTGAATGGAATATTTGAGTATGTAGGTTTAAATATTGCATGTTAGTAATTTAGTGAACTTTCTTATTTTGAGAATTCTAAAAAAAAACTGCATTCATATTAGAATAAATCGCATTCATTAGTTATTTCCTATTTTAGAATTGCATCTCTAGGAGCAATGTAGAAATTTAGGAAATTTCCTAATTTAAAATAGTATTTAATTTAAATTATTTCCTAAGCTCATACTTTAGGCAGTTCCCTATTTTAACTTTAAAAGAAAATCACAAAAATAACATGCATATAACATATAGAATTCGTTGCATCTATTATACACTTGCCATGTCACCATTATTGTCATGTCATCATTTGTCGCATCGTCATTGCAATGTCATCATGTCCATGTCATTTAGTAATTGCATTTTTAGGTGTACATAAGTTAAACACTTATCTTGTTATGATAATTCATATTAATTTTACTCGTCATCAAAATTAGATCTTACACTCATACTTTAGAAATAGATCGTATTTCATGGATTGCACATAGCCTAATTATTTATGGAAAATCCAAAAAGAATTCATTATCATTGCATTAGAAATGATGTTCACGCTAGGCATGATATTTTTATTATCACTTTACAGATATTTGTTAAGTTACTCATGGTAAGGTTATGCTTTGCTTTGCAATGCATTGAGGTTAAACCATATTTCTAGCAATTTATTTATGTATTCGTGATTATTGAGGGTTACAGTTTTTAGTACACACCCACATGAATGCCCATCACTTGTTAGTGGTTTAGGATTAAAATTAACGTTGTTAAAATAAGAGAAAAGGTACCCAAAAGGTTTCTAATCGACTTATAATAGATTAGTGCCAACCCTTAAATAAATTAGTTGCATGTTTTAAGTTGATTAAATTAAAACCTGAAAGTCGCAGTAGGTGTGGGGCTTGATTGACTCTGTGCTAAGTTTTTTGGTTTAGTAATCTATTAGTCTTCCTCTTGGTGATTCGCCTCCAGGAAGGTCGCAACACAAGGAAAACATCTATGAGATAGATCCAAAATCCCTCATTTAAAAAAAAAAAAAAAAAATTTGAGATAAGATCAGCATTACCTGGACAAAACATGAACCTATATTTGGAAACTCCAGCAGTGAAAGCAAGACTCATTTCTAGACATGGACAACAAGGAAACTCAGAGAGAGAAACACTTTGTGCTGGTCCATGGGGCTTGTCATGGAGCTTGGTGCTGGTACAGAGTGGCCACTCACCTCAAGTCCTCAGGCCACAAGGTCACTGCCTTGGATATGGCCGCTTCGGGGATCCATCCAAAGCAAGCTCAAGAATTGAATTCGATGGTGGAATATGTCGAGCCTCTCTTCGAATTCTTGGAGGGTCTTCCTGAAGAAGAGAAGGTGATTTTGGTAGGGCATAGCATGGGAGGGCTTGTCCTTTCAATGGCCATGGAGAGATTCCCTGAGAAAGTAGATGTTGCTGTTTTTGCAGCTGCTTTCATGCCTGGTCCTGAGCTCACTTTTCACTCCATTCAAGAGGTATGTTGTTGTCTCTCTCTCTCTCTCTCTCTCTCTCTCTCTCTCTCTCTCTCTCTCTCAGCAAGTCTATTTCTCGTGTGCTATACAATGAGACATACGGCAATACAGACTCGCTCTAGAGCTAGCTGGCGGTTAGGGAAAGGTTCTTGAAAATGTCCAACAATAGACGAGGCCGTGGAAAATGAACACAAGGGCAAGATTATTAAATGGACCGGATGTATGTACCAAAAAATAATGTGAAACATTGAGTCTACTAGATTCATGCGAAACTTTGATGTGGACTAACGGATAAATGGTCCAAATTCTTTTTGGGGGCATGAAATAATTTTTTAAATAGACATCGCCGTCGTCATCATGGATGCATGAGGATAAATATGTTAGGATTCGACGTGCAATCACAAGGAAATAGAGAGAAGCAAAAAAGATAATTCGATATACAAGATTTTATCTTGATTCACCATTAAATTAGGACTATGTCCAAAAGAGAATTTCACTATAATAAGCACCTCACACCTCTTTGTCACATCCTTCGATTACAAGAGAAAAAAAAATTATATATACCCCAATAGAATCACCATTGCGAGACCCTCTTGCCATTCTATCAATGAAGAGTATGAAGGGAAAAGTGTCAAAAAAGTTCTAAGAATATTACTTTTGTACCAAATTAGTCCCAAACCTTTTTTATGGCGTCAACTTGGTCCTAAACTGCCAATTCAACCATTTTGGCTAATTTTGCCCAGACAACGTTTATGTGGACATCGATTTGGCCTATGTAGTATGGTTGACGCTAACATAAACAACCTTTAATAATATTTTAATATTTATTTAATTTTTCTTTCTTTTTTTCCAGTTGTTTTTTTGTTCCTTTCTTCTTCCTCCAGCCAATCACTAGACCTCATCAGGCGACCAGAGGTGAAGGCTAGCAAGGTCGGGGAACCTCGCCAATGGCTGCCGAGGCTCGCCAAAGCCCGGTGAGGTCAACCTTGCCGACTCTTGCGTTTGACCAGTCACCAAGGTCTAGTAATCAATTGGAAGAAGGAAGGAAAGGAGAAAAAAGATATATAAATAAATAAATAAAAATATTAAAATGTTATTAAAAGTTGTCCATATTAGCATTGATTGTACTACATAGGTCGGCGAGTGTCCATGTCAGCAATATTTAACCAAAATTAGTCAAAATGATTGAATTGGCACTAGGTCAAAAGGTTTAGCACAAAATTGGAATCAATAAAAGATTTAGAATTAAATTGATACAACGTAATCGGTTTAAGACTTTTTCGACACTTTTCTCGGAGTAGGAACCACTCCCCAACAAAATCGCTACTTGTATTTTCATCAAAATAGAGAAAAAGAATAGCTACTAATAAATGTAAACATGGTGATCCTGAATACAATCTCTAGGGGTATTGTCCACATTAGCCTTTGGGATATTTGCATTGTAGATGATCTGTTGCGAGCACAAGCTCTTTATACCCATTGACTACATTTGGTTGTTTAGATTTGTAAGTAGAATAGAATTGGATAAGATAGGATATGAAATCCAAAAATTTTACTATATCATATTCAATATCTGGTGATTGTGGTAATAAAGTTAAATATATTTGCATCATATCATCTATATTATTTGGTATAAACAATGTGTCAATATACATAAACCAAATTTTTAAAAATTTTATCTTGACTGGTAAACGCAACCATAGAAAATTGCTCTTAGTGTTGCTAGCTGTTCAATACTTATGCCTTTCATTAAGAGGTCACTATTGTCATGCCAAGAACAACGTTAGTTTAAACAAAATGATAGGTTGAATGCAATATTATTAAAATGATGTAGATAGGTTCTTATTGACTGCTTGAATAGGACCACCTATTTAAATTTAATTATTCACGAATCCATCATTATCCACTTATCGATTTGTAAAGGAGTCTTCGCATATATCTACTGAATGTCTCAAGATCAAGATCAAGGGATTATAAACTTAAATAGAAAAGAAATGGGTTTTAGAGACTTAGAAAGACAAATAGAATGAGCACTATCATCAAATGGTAGGTATATAGTTTCTTAGGAGAGACCTAGGACAAAGACTACTTAATAGATTATCTATGTATGAAACAAGTAGTCAGTTCAATGTGTTTCTGATTTCGGCTTAATGTCCATTTGATGTCAAGTTATATAATCGCACAAATTAAATCTAGAATCGAGATCCTCTAAATTTAGAACGTTGTCGTTGATTATCTCCTTAGAAGATGACAATAAACTTATTGAGTCTTCAGTGGCTGATACGCATTCTCCTTTCATTATTCTATTTTTTTCCTTTTTCATTTTCCTTTCTAGTGGAAAAGACCTATGCAACGCCGATTGTATCGAAAGTGCTTTTGCACGACATTATTGAACGACTCTTTTAACTGTATTACCCCTGCGAGTCTATATAGCATGATCGCAGAGACTCGGCACGCGCTTCCAATGATGGCCATGCACAACCTCCCACTTTCATGTCATTTGGATATGATTTACTCTCTTCCAAGCTCTATCAACTCTCCCCACCTGAGGTTAGTGCCTGAATCTTCTTCTTCTTCTTCTTCTTCTTCTTTTTCCTTTCTGGGTTTCTCTATGAAAGACAATCATTTGCATCAGCACTTAGCAAATGGATAGATGACGTGAAAAATGTATTTATATGACAATGTTGCCTAGATTGTGGTTTGCTATGGGTCGAGGTAAGGAACTGGGCATAGTAGTGACAAAATGGGCCAATAATGCACTTTTTAACTCGAATTTGTTGGGCCAAGTCGTATGCGGTTGGTTCATAAACTAAGGTTGCGATTTGTTTTGAGGAATCGATCAGAATAACCCCCTTTATCATAGGAAGATAATAGTACGTTTTGTAGTTTTATTTCCTTCGAGATTACAACTTCAGGGCAATGTGTCAACTACAAAGTAATCAAATAGAGGAGTCACGAATCACACTCTACATGATTTTTATGAGTACAATAATTATATATTAGACTAGAGAACTACGCTACAAATCCTAGATTTATCTAGGTGTATGTTTGTCTCAATTTAATTATTATGTGATCGGAATGATAAAATCGGATTGTGATTCTCATAGGAGTTATCAGTGGTTAAGGTAAAAGTAATATACGACATCATTTAGTTTGAAATTTAACGCATGTACTTTGATTCGCTCCTGATGAATAATGTGCAAATGTCACAGGATTTGACTTTGGCATCCTACTTGGTGAGGCCATCTCGTCTGTTCCCTAATCAAGCGAAGATGATGGAGGAAGTAGCTGTGACGAAGGGCAAATACGGCATCGTCCGCCGGGTGTACATCGTGTGCGACCAGGACCTCATCATAACGGAAGGCTTGCAGAGATGGATGGCGGAGATGAACCCGCCAGATGAAGTGAAAGTGATCTCTGGGGCCGATCACATGGTCATGTTCTCTAAGCCACTGGAGCTTCATGATGCTCTTAAAGAGATTGCTGAACGTTATTGCCTTTGAGATCTGCGGCCATGCGAGTTCTCTCTATCACCATGAAAATAAAGTTGGATTGGTTTAAGGCATGGTTTGAATCATCGTATTTCCATGCAACATATTATAAGATTATTTGAGTTTGAACTTATACATATGCTTTTGAATTGGTGATCACATAAGTTTTCAAAATTGCAAGAATCGATGATCAAAGTAAGTTCAAAGATACGGTAATAATTTGTTGGAAGTTACTCAATGTTATTGCGAGTGAGCATGAAATCACTTGTCATTTGAGCAAGGCGTGGAAAAAAGCTTCAGTCATGACATAATCGAGAATCTGTTATCTCTTCATGCACCGGATTTCGTTTCTATATGAAGTGCATGGCCCTTGCGCTGCGCGAAATAGGGGTGTTGAGCCAACATCGATCACCATCGCATTTGTAGTATTCTTTATTGAAGATTCAACTCGAATTAGCTTCATCACGTGACACCTATACTGCTAAGGGCAGGTCCAAGAGGGGACCTAAATATAGGATAACGTCACGTGGACACTTGAGTTGTCTAATCTAATACTGATTAAAGAAAAAGACTTTTATGAGATACTGAATTCTTTAAGTAGATAATCAATTAGTGTCATAATAAACCTTTTCTTAACGGTACATGGTCACGAAATAAATTAAATTGAATACAAAAACATACCGTTTAGCAAACCGACTCATCAAATTTCCCTTCATTTGATTTTATTGTGGAAATTATTGACATTTACATGCACAGATACATAAGTTACCTTTTCTTGAAGTAAAATATGTGGAAAATTCCAAATACAGACTCGAGAATGGATCATCATCTCAAAAAAGGGGTTCGAGATAGACTTTGTTTGAAATATGGTCTAAGTTCGTCAGGCAACCAAATTTTCATCGGCGGACATTTTCCAGGAACTAGAAGATGCGCAATTTTATCCAAAATTTATAATTGAATGAAAAACAAAGAAAACCACCAAATTAAATTGATTAGATCCTTCCTTTTCAATTTCTGCACGTTTTTCTGGTTCTTCCTCAGATTTCTTCTTCCTTTGTTGCTGCTCAAGCAAATCACTTTCGCCCGATCCTCATTAATCCTTGAAAGCTTCAGTCCATCGTCCACCGTGTGGACTCCAATTTCACATGGAAAATTATCAAAAAAAGTAATAAATTTATTACAATTGTACCAATTCAATCCTAAACTTTTTTTTTTTATCAATTAAGTATATTCAATTCAATCCTAAACTTTTATTTTTATCAATTAAGTCTATTCGGTCAATTTTGACCGATTGACACTATGATGTGGACTAGTTTTAATAATATTTTACTTTGTTTTGAATTTTTATTTCCTCTTCTTTTTCTTTTTTTTTTCTTCTTTGCCCGCAATGATCGGCAAGGGTTGCCACCCTCACTCTGCCTTGCCCGGATCAAGGCGAGGCCCGAGGGCCACGTACGAGATGGCTTTGCTAAGATTTGGGCAAGGCCAGCCTCGCCATAGCCTTGCCAACTTTAGGTGAAGGCGACCTCGCCTATGGCTAGTGAGGCCATGGCAAGGTTGGCCTTGCCAAGATCTAGGCAAAGCCACCTTGCTAACCATTATAGGCAAAGAAGCAAAATCAGGGAGAAGAGAAAAAAAATCAAAATCAAAATCAAAATCAAATAATAATAATAATAATAATAATTTTATTAAATATTATTTATGTCAAGACAGTCGGATGGCGGGCACTAGCTGTCATCTATGTCAGAGCCAGTCTGCCAAAATTGATCGGATAGACTAAATTGACGCAATTACAAAAGGTTTAGGATTGAATTTACCAAAAAAAAAAAAAAGGACTAGCACAATTGCAATAAGTTTAGAACTTTCTTGATAATTTTCCCAATTTTATATCTCCAGCCTTGCAATCTCAATAGGTGACGCTCAGCAACGACAAAATCGAACAATAATGAAGTGGTCAAGGAAGGCGTTCGGCTACAATAAGCTCTGGACCTCCGGTTTAAGTACGATGGAGAAAGTTCCACGGAATATAGTCAATTCAAGACAAACGTGATTCGAAAAAAGGGGGCAGCAAAGTTTTCTTCACGCGTCTGCACGAGGAGGCCAAATAAGAGAATATGTTCATGGGGCCAGAGTCAACACTTTGACTCTGAGAACACGCACGCGCGCGCGCACACACAAGTACTTCATGCGTGAGTTTCTTTTCTTACCCGCTAAAGAAACGGAAAGTACGCCTCCCACGTGAAGGCTAAAGTGATGGTGGGCCTAGGTCAAAGTTTGACCTGGGCACACGTATAAAACAGAAAGTTTTTTTTTGCAGGTCTTTCTTTCCTTCTTTTCGTAAGAGAAGTTGTGGCTGAAACCCTACGAGAAAAAGGAGCCGCACGTTGTCAAGCTGAAGCGCGATCAAAAAGAAGAACGCAAATTCTTACGTATGTGAACTAGGCATACGTAGAGTGTTGTATTTTGAGCTTGAACACGCGATAATTTTATGTCATAAGTTTATACCAAGTAAGTTATTTATTTATAAATACTTTGAGTATAGAGTTAAATCTAGGTATGGGAAACACTTGAGCGTTTGAACGATTGTAAACTCTGATTCTCCGATTATAGTAGATTATTTGTTGCTGGCTCTCCCCATGGATGTAGGTACTAATACTCGGACCGAACCAGGTAAATTTCTTGTGTCCTTATTATTTCTCGTTTATTTCTCTAACGATTTTGCGTCGACATAAATTGCAAGATCCTGTCGTTTCCGCGTATTATATCCGAACAACAATAGATTTAGGACTTTTTTATGCTTTTCCCAATTATTTACAACACAAATTCCTAAAATGAGATAAATAAGGTAAAAATAAGAAATATGTAAGGATAAACATTTATTTAGACTAATGACAGTATTATGCTCTACTTCCATTGCCGAAAGGAAGACCGTTCGAGATGACAATTTTCAATGACTTCATTGTGCTGATTATTCCCATACTAAAATATAATTAGATCAGTTTATAGGATTATTTTAAAATTAAGGTAATTGCCTGCCTTCAATTGATTGCATCTAAGTAAATTATCCATATTCAGTACTTGACACATGATTGTATTCGTTAATTTCTACAATGATGTGTTCTTTTTGTAACATCTACCGAACATTATGTTAGCTCAACGTGGAGATGTTGCCTCGGATTCTTTTAGTTTAGCAGGTACAAAGAAAGGTCTTTTTGACCTTTTCCTCCCTTTGGGAGGGAAGTGCCTTGACATAAAGTTGGAGCTTAGCTAGAAGTAGGAAAACGTCTCGACTTGAGCAAACCGAGCATGATACTCCTTGGAGAAGTGATATTTCTCATTCTATTTAATACCAAGTGACGCAATTATAGACTATGCTTGTTCGGTTTAAGTATCCTCTCTTGAAAATTAACAGGAAAAAAGCAGCTAATGAAGAAATTATATCGCTAATGAGGTGAAGCAAGCTAAACACTTTTTCGAGTAAACTGATTGGGTGGGTTGTTTGGAAGACAAGGATGCTAGATTGTAAGTTGTAAATAATTGGTGAAATGGATATTCCTAATGCAAAGATTCTCCCATATTATTCCAATAAAAACACTTGGTTGTGAATCATTCGTCGTTGTAGTGTTACCAAATTTGTTTTACACATTAATTTTCAACGCGAGTAGTTTCATTCATATAATTTTGGAAAAGTCAGTGATCGTTGTTATAATCTTCTGTGCATATGGTCCAACTTTGAAAAGAACAATTTGGCAGTGATCCAAAAGTAGCATCGAAAGCGATATCTATTGGAAGTAAAAAGGGAAACGCAAATGCGCCAAAGAACTATGAATAATGGCCGGTCGTTAAAATTTCATGCACGACCCTTCAGAGCTAGAGAATTAAAAAAAAAAAAAAAAAAAAGGAAAATAAAACCTTCAATATTCTTGAAGCTCCTAGTAAAACTCCCAAAGTGAAGGCAAAGCCTATCAGAGGCCTAATCTGACCCGGTACTACACATGGATATCAGGGGAAGTGAGAGAAAGAAGCACTTCGTGCTAGTCCATGGGGCTTGCCACGGAGCTTGGTGCTGGTTCAGAGTGGCCACCCTCCTCGAGTCCTCAGGCCACAAGGTCACTGCCTTGGACTTGGCTGCTTCAGGGGTCCATCCAAAGCAACCCCAAGATTTGGAGTCCATTGCGGAGTATGTGGAGCCACTTTTGGAGTTCTTGGGGGGGCTTGGTGAAGGAGAGAGGGTAGTTCTGGTAGGGCATAGCATGGGTGGGCTTGTCCTATCAATGGCCATGGAGAGATTTCCGGAGAATATAGCTGTTGCTGTGTTTGCTGCTGCTGTCATGCCTGGCCCTGACCTTACCTATCACTCCATCCTTGAAGAGGTATCTCTCTCTCTCTCTCTCTCTCTCTCTCTCTCCACATAATGTCTACCGAGTGCTATGTGAACTAAGGAAAAAAGTGCAATATACTCTGAGATGAAGATGTTAAAATACTTAGAAGTACAAAAAAGAAGTCGTCCTTCTTGCGGTTGCATCATCAGTTAGAAAGGAAAGATCGACTGATGAGCAGTATCATTAAGATTAGCATAAAATTTTCCATTCCAAGTAACTATGTTTCTCTTGATAATAATTTAGTTAAAGGAGCTTTCAAATTAAGCAAACAAGTATAATTGGTTGGTTCAGTGCGGGACTTAATGCGATATAAAGTATTATGAAGCTGTTATCTCGACGTGCTTCTTGCCATATCGCAGTTGAGATTATTAAGTAATCTAAATATGTGATGGCTACAAAAGATTACGCCCAAATTGGAGAGGAGAGGCCAGCCGCTAACTGATAAGAACTAAAATACTACCATCTCACAAATCTTTTATGTGGCACTCAGTTTGATGTCATAACTTTTCAGTCGCTCATTTAACTTCTTAGCTTTCAAATTTCATTCATTCAAGTTGTTTTAATGACTTAGACAACTTAGATCGTCAGAAATGGTGATGTGACCTTTTGTTACTAATAAGATTGCTGCTATTTGTTTTTTTTTTCTATGTCATTTATTTTTCCAGCGATAAAGTGATTGGTGTAACTCAAACGAACGTTAAATTGAAATTTAAGGAGCTTAAAGAAATTATCAAAAGGTTGTGATACTAAATCAAGAGCCATGTAAAAGAACTGGAAGTTCGGATGTACTTTTTCACTTCATGATGTTGAGGTGCTGTGCAACGCCAGAAAGAGGACCCAAACAAATGCAATGACTTCGTTTCCTGAGGATTGTCTATAATAGCAAATAGCTTTCTTTTTTTTTTTTTGGTCGTACTATAACACCAAATAGTTCAGTCGTTGATATTGAAGCTCAATCATTATATGTACGTAACCATGTGATCGAGATATATTACTTGTTCACGCATCTCCATCATTCATTGCATTTACCTTTTTGTCATATTGTAACACGTAAATATATGTATATGTATATATTTATTTGCATCATGCTCATTGATGTTACATTATCTTTTCGTATGATCATAGCATTCTCGCAGAGTGGAATATAATATGGATCCAATGTACCGGTTTGATGATGGCCCTGAACAGGCTCCAACCTATATATCTTTTGGTTACAACTTCCTGGCTTCTAAGGTCTATCAACTCTCCCCACCTGAGGTCAGTTCACCTATTTTTTTTTAATTTTCATAAAATTATCAACACTGAAAATTTGTTAAAAGTAATTAGTACACAAGAAATGAAATGGCTATATAAATTAGAGCTTATCTCAATGCTTTTCTTTTCCTGTTCGAAGGACTTGACATTAGCGTCCTACTTAGGGAGGCCATTTCGTCTCTGTCCTGATCAAGACAAGATGAAGGAAGAAATAGCAGTCACCAGAGGCAAATATGGCTTGGTTCGTCGAGTTTACATCGTGTGCGACCAGGACCTTCTACTAATGGAAGGCTTGCAGAGATGGATGGCGGAGAGGAACCCGCCAGATGAAGTAAAGGTGATCTCGGGCTCGGATCACATGGTCATGTTCTCTAAGCCACTAGAGCTCTGTGCTTCCCTTGAAGAGATTGGGCGACATTACTGTTCTTGAGATTTGCTATAGCCCATATGCCTTTTATCATCACATGGAGAATAAGGTTGATGAGGGAAAAGTAGGTTTGTTTCTTCAGGAAAATATAAAATTGTGTTTTTTTGGGGGGGATGATTTAATAATGTCGAGGGATTGGCTTTTACCTTCAATATAAACATAATAACACCTATTCTAGCAGTCGAGCATTTGCAGGTCAGAACTGATTGCTCGGCTCGTTAAATGCTATTAACGGGATCTTCGTTATCCTAAACAAGCGCTTTGTTGTAGGAGATCGACCCACTTACCCATTTTAATCTTTGATGACGAATTCCCATCTCGGGTGGTAAACCTTTATGCTTTTTAATTGGTCAGTATTGACACTTAAATTTTACCATTTTACTTAAAACTTAATAACATACAAATTAGGAATTAGTCGCTAAAAAAAAAAAAAAAAAAGAAAACAAAAGAAAACAAAAAAAAAAAAAAAAAAAAAAGACAACAAAAAGAAAAACACAAAAGAGGACATGAGAGGGGCCGGGTTGGGCCGAATTTGGCCTAGGCCCAACCCGGCCCTCCATTTTTCCTCTCTCTTGTGCGCGCCTAGCCCATTTCTCTTTTGGCCCGGCTTGTGCTTGTCTCTTCTTTTCCTTTAGCCGTCAAGACTCCGAAACCCTATCTCAGAGAGGGAGGAGGGGGGGAGACCAAAACCAAAAACATAGTGCTACAGGAAGACAAAAAAAGAGAGGCGCGAGCCGGGGGAGAGAGTGAAACTGGAGAGAAAAGTAGGAGAAGAGTACTCGTGGAAGTGAGCCAAGGAGCCAAAGACCTCCCGGAATGTCCCGCCGCCACCGTTGAGCCGCCGACTGCCTCCAACCCCGCCGGGACCTAAGTAAACCTTTTACCGAACACTTGGCATGTAGCTTTTGAAGTCGAGCTGGCCAGAGCTCGTTCCGTCCGTTTCAGGCAAGCTCCAACCTCCCTAGGTCCTCAGCTAGGTCCCTATTTATTGTTGGTCGCTTTCTAAGAGTCTAAGGTTCACCTTGAGTCTCGATTAGACCCGAAGCTTCTTAGTTCGTGTGTGTATGCCACCTGCTTGCCGAAAATCCCAACCGAAACCTCAATCTTCGTTCCTCTGTCTACAGCTCCAGCAGGGTTGTTAGGCTGCCGGAGGGGACGCCGTCGCATGGTCGGAGGAAGAACATCGTCCTCCCCCCAACTGAGGCAGTGCCGTCGTGCCCTGGCTAGAGAACCGCCCATGTCGCAAGGCGTCGCCTCCTCTGGTAGCGACTGGGTAGTCGTAGGCCAGAAGGGGGGTAGAGATCTGGCCCATTCGGCCTCTCTCATCCCGCAAGCCAACAACCCAAAACTGGTTTGGGTCGTGGGCTGCGGGAGCCTTTTTCAAAGGGTTAGGCCCATCGATCGGGCCCAATCCGCGTTCAATTCAAGGCCCCACAGGTCGGGCCTTGCCTTCTTCGGGCCGATCCGTCCCCCCCCAATGGGACCGAACCGGGTCGGGTTGGACGAGGACCGGACCCGATCGGGTCCAAAAAAATATTTTATTATTTTTTAAAAACAATTTCGAAAATAAAAAATTTAAAAATTAAATATTTTTAAAAATTAAAAATATTTTAAAAATCAAAATTTTCGAAAATTCAAAATGATGGGGTTTGGTTAGGAATTGCTACGTTTTACATTTTTAGTGTAATTAGACCTTTATTTGCTCGTATATTAATTATTTCGCATGTTTAATTTGCATATCTAATTATGTTTAATTACATGTATTTAATTCTATTGTAATTAGGATCTTGATAGATATGATTATTATTTTAATGATTGCGTACCCGCATGATCACCTCACATGTTAGTGGATAAGCATAAAATCAATCCAAACTGTCTGACAAAAATCATTTTGTTAAAATGAACAAGATTAGGTACTGAAAGCACACTAATTAACTGATTAGTGTAATCAAGTCCCCAACCCTAGATTCTCTGGTTGCGTAGGAAGTGAGGCACGCTCACATGCCTCACTTGGTTTCTAGCCGACCCCAATAGGCTAGTGGCGACTCCTTTTGTGCAAAATTCCTAAAAATATACCAATATCACGCGGGATATGGGCTTGGGAGAGCCCATGCCTAATCATGGGCCTTAGGCCCGTCCTTTAGGCAATACCCTGAAAGTTGTTCCTTCCCCCCGAGGGTAGGTCGCGACAGTCAGTACAAAGACTTTTATTCTCGAAGAACAAAGTCAAGGGTTTTGTTATAAGCAACGGGAGATTTTCCATTCATCCACAAGTGCTCTTGTACACTATTTATTCTCTCTATTGTTGATCGTGTGAATGATTATTTTATTTAAGTACTAGCTAAATACATCAATGGTTGATATTATGTCACGCCCTGATTCTCGGGCACGCACCTATCCTTGACTTGGTCAATATAATAGCGACGTCCCAGGACGCATCGCCAACCCATTCTTTTTAATACGCATACGGAAGCATATAATTAATCCCCAAACAATAAAACAATGGGATAGAAAAGTAGGACTATATTTTTCGAACATGAAAAACCATAACCATACTTTTATACAATACAAACCACATAGTATATATTCCATTACCCAAAAAAAAAAAAAAACCACATAGTATATATTACAATACTATTCACGAAGTCTAATCTATCACACATCAGATCCCGACTTAAGGTTTGCAAAACGGGGTGAGGTCTCAGTCTTCATCCGGGTCATACTCTGGGTCATCCTCGGGATTCTCTTTGAACTCCTCCTTTGGTTCCTCACCAGGGTCCTCCTCTTCTGATTCTTCCTCCTCGGGTTCCTCCTCCCAATTCTCCTCTAGGTATATCTCTTCTTGATCAATCCCTTCTTCTGGCATACTCTAGTTGGAGTCTACTGCTAATTATTTGGGAGAGTTGGTGTCACCCTCGAGCTTGGGATCTCTAGCATCAATCACTGCTCCATCCTAGGGATCTACCGTTCCTTCTCCGAACACTTCCTCTAAAACGAATAGAGATACATCACCTTCTGGTATGGGACATTCCATTCGCCCATCATGATACTCACGGTACCACAACCAATATTTGTGAGGCCTTAGGTCATCTTTACCCAAGTCAACCCAGATTGTCAACTTAACCATGAGATACTCTAGTCCTTCTGGATTAAGGCATATCGGGAAGTGAGTTTCTATCTCAATGACTTATTCGGGTATACCAAAGTGCATGGGAGAACGAGGATGTGGAGGTGTTGCCATCTAGGGACCTGAAATGTGATCCTACAACCAGGATGAAACTACGTTTCAGCGAGTTCTACCCCCAAAACCCGATTAGAACGCTAATACACTATAGAGGCTGCCTAAGCACAACACGAGTCAGAGGAATTACATTAACCTCGGTTCCATTCCTACAAGTCAGTATATATATCAAATATACACTATCACATCATATCACTAAATCAGATCGAATCATTGATCAATTGACCTAGTCGATTACATGTCAAGCAGACCATTTTCTGGTCATTTCAATCCATACTATTCATTTTCCCATACGGTATATATCTAGTCACCGAGCCACATGTATTCTCTAAGACAACATTATTAGTCATCAAGTCATGTGCAGTTTCTAAGGCGACATGTGTAGTCACCAAGCCCCGTGCATTCTCTAAGGCGACGTACTTAATCACCGAGCCATGTGCATTCTCAAAGGTGATATACCAAATCGCCGAGCCACGTGCATTCTCTAAGGTGACGTATAAGGTGACGTACTAATCACCGAGTCATGTGCTATCCATAGGTGATTTATTTAATCTACGAGTCACGTGCATTCTCCAAAATGACACTCTAGGTCTCTGAGCCACGTATTACGACTCTCTTTCTCATTACTTTATATTAAATCCATAGGTCACGTGCATTCTCCAAGACGACCTTCTTGGTCTCCAAGCCACATAATACAACTTTCTTTATCACCACTTTATACAACCTATTAAAATATTAATGGCGCTGTAAATCCACGTTTGGTCATTTCCAATCAATTGCTAAAATTGAACAACTTAGGAATAAAATCCCAAAATCATATTTAATTCAATTCAATACAAATCAACGCTCAAATAATTAAACGGACTGCACTACGATAATCAACATAAAATTTCGATTGTTAGCTATCCCTGCCTAATTTCTAGAAAATAAATAATTAATTAATTAATTTCAAAATTCATTAAATAAATACAATAAATCCAATTTAGGTCCGTAATGCCTAATTGAAAGCCGAGATGAGCTCAGAAAATTACCAAAACTCATTCAATAAATAATAGAGCTTGTCTAGTTGCTAATTACACTAACTATTCGCCTAACATGCATAGGTAAATCCCTAATTTAATTATTCTAATCTAATTTATCCACATAATTGCACTTAATTAAATCTAATCACCCTAAGCATCATTAGCATACTAATGAGGGATTAGTGAACAAAACTCACTCGTTTAACAATCCGTTCAGATCGAAACGTCGAGAATGCGACGGGGACCAACTTTTCTAAAGGCAGGCCTAGAATCTGAGGCCCGAAAACACCTCAAAACAGCCTTGGAAGTAGCTGTGAAACCCACTTTTCTGCTTGCTGGAAAGTGCTACAAAACAAAAGGAAAACAAGGTTCAAATGGCGGCAAGGCTCGAGGATGGGCAAGCGGCGGTTGATGAGTTGAACAGAAGTCACAGCAAGCTTCCTCAACCTCTCACGATGGCTGGACAGTCCCTCAACCACACAAACAGGAGATGGAACAGTGGTGGTTAGACAGCATGAGGGAGGCGGCAAGGCGAGGCTCAAGTGCGGGCAGCGGCATGCGACTTGAGCTTCGGCGAAGGGCGACAACATGCAGCGTGGATGGTAGCTTGCTGGCTGTCTTTAGCTACTTCTGGTGGTGTCGTACAACAAGGAGGGACAGAGAGGAGGCCTTGGACGGTGGATGAAGGAGAGAGAGGGAGATAGGATAGAGATGAGGGGACCAAGGGCTCCACAAAGTCAAAATTTCTACACCATTGCCTTCCTTGACCATTCTTGGCCATGCACCCCTCCTTGGCTATCCAAAGGCCACTAAGGCTCACCTTTGGACATGTGAAATGGTCCATTTTGCTAGGCCATGGGGGGAGTTACGAATTTTAAGGTTTTGACTTCAATTGAACTTAATTCCTTCACAAACCAACCTCATATGGCCTTCACAAAAATCAATTGGCACCTCAATTATCGAATTGATAATTTTCCTCACTTATATATCCATCGTGCTTCCCAAATTTGCGATCAAAGACAATCTCGGGCTTTTTCTGAACAAAAACGGTCCTACACCAACTTTTTCCCAAAAAGTCTCAGGTTGCAGAAAAATCTTCTGAGACTAAGTCAACGTTCCTAGAATATATTGTTACATGACACGATCTTTGATTTCTGAAATTGAACTTGAATTCGCGGTTAATTTCCATTCGATGCATTTTTAATGTGATCTAGGCTACCAAGTAGTTTTTAGAAATTTTTGTGCGAATGACCCGTAGTCAATTTTTTTCGAGCTACAATGAACCCACTCGACTCAATGGCTGGGGGAAGGGAGATGATGTAAAGGTACTAGGTTGGAGGTGGCTGAAAGAAGATTAATTGCCGTGCTCATTGCTCAACGACAGCAAGATGACGGTAGAAGGCCAAGTGACAATTGGAGTGAGGGTTTTCATGTTCAAAGATAAATATTCGCAGCCCAATGATTAAATTTTGTCGAAAGAGATTAAAAACTGAATCAATCTACTTAGAGAAAGTGCTCGTTTAGGATAACAAAAATCCCTCGAGTAAGCTCGAGCCTCGCTGGCCGACTCTTACGAACGGTCGCCCAAGGCCTGGCAACCGGCGGAGGAAGAAAGAAAAAGAATAAAACAAAATAAAAATTATAAAACAAAATAAAGAGGTTATTAAAAATTTGATTTTTTTTTAAAGTTGTCCATGTTAGAGCTAGTCATGCCACATAGGAAGGCCGATTGACGTCCATGTCAACAATTTCTAGACCTAGCGTCCCAGGCACCGATGTCTTAGGCCCACCCTCAATAGACTTAAGTGCAGATGCTCGCATCTTAAGCGCTGCTCAGATGGACCTGGGCCCATCCTCTATGGAATCGGGCTTGAGCGCTAGGGACCCGGCTTTATTGCCAAGGACGCGAGAATGAGAGTTGAGGTTCGCATGCTCAACCGCAAAGTTTCTAGTCTAAGCGCTACCTAGTCATATTTTGGAAAATGATTTCCAATTTTTTAATGAGGAAATCATTTTTTTGAATTTAAGCTTTAGTAATAAAACCTTTTTTTTTCCATTAACTAAGAAAATATTTTTCGTCCAGTCATTTTCTAAGCAAACCAAACTCTAAAAAATGAGCGAACAGATGAAACCTTAAATTCAAAAAAAAAAAAAAATTGCACCATGAAGTCATTGGAAATCGTCGGAGACCTCTTTTCCTATAATGAATATCAGATATCTCAAGTGTCCGTGCCCCACTTTCTCATATTTAGGTCTCATTTTGGACATGTCCTTAGTCATATTTTAGAAAATAATTTTCAATTTTTTAAAGAGAAAATCACTTTCTTAAATTTAAACTTTTATAAGAAAACATTTTCCATTAACTCATTTTTCTAGACCAACAAAATTCCAAAAAATGAGGAAAATATTTTTCACGAAACAATATGGAGCATTGAATTCAAAACAATTGCCGTGATGAAGTCATTGAAAATCGTCAGAGACCTCTTTTTCTACGATCAATATTAGATATCTCAAGTTTCGACATAAGGCTTTCTTAGGTTTAGGTCTCATTTGGATCCTTAGCTATATAGGATGTTGTGTAACGAAACTTACCCTCAAGTAGAAATTACATCCGGGGGCTTGAAGCGCTGATACATTCTCGATTACGTCAAGATAGGAATCCCTTTCCGTAGTCTTGCTTAAATGACAAATGGTTATGTGCTCAATTGCAATAACGTCGAGGAAATCCTGACAAGCTATTTACGGTCTCTTAGAACCATCTGTTGATCGTAGATTCTTGCAATATTGAGAACTAATGTCATGACCAATTCGAAGGCATGCATATTCATTCGACCTCAGACCATCTTATAACAAGCTATCTTAACCTCAAGAGCAATAACGTTCAGCAATCTCTCCAAGAGCACGACAAAGCTCGTGTGGCTTAGAGAACATGACCATGTGATCCGAGCCGGAGATCACCTTCACTTCATCTGGCCGGTTCATCTCCACCATCCATCTCTGCATGTCTTCCGTTACGATGAGGTCTTGGTCGCACATGATGTAAACCCGGCGGACGGCGCCATATTTGCCCCCTGTTACGGCTACTTCCTCCTTCATCTTGGCTTGATCGGGGTATAGACGAGATTGGCTCATTAGGTAGGACGCCAAAGTCAAATCCTACGACACTCGCAATTTTACTTATCGTGAGCGAATCAAAATATAGAATTTGATTGTGATCAGAAATGGTATCATTCATCACTTTTGCCGCGGTCACTGATATAGCTCATTTAAAAAGTGCACATTTATGTTCAAGACAATCAAATGTGGCGATCCAAGCAATCCCATTATATACTAATTAAATTAAGACCAGCATATGCTTAAGTAAATCTAGCATTTGTAGCCTCTTAAATTGAATTTGTTAAAAACTGCGTACAGTAATCAGTGCCTGCCCTATTTGATTACTTATATTCGACACATTGCACTCTGTTTGGGGTGGACTTTTGTATAATCACGCCGTTCTTTTTGCATTGTTAAAAGTGGTTCAAAACCGGGTCCATTCTAGGCCCATTTTACCCTATTTAATATAAATTCTTCTATCAGCATACAAATCGGCCCAACGCATTCGAGTTAGAAAGTACACAAACAACCCATTTTGCCACTTCTATTCATGTCCGACTCCTGACCTCGACCCACAGCGAACCACAATCTAGGCATGATCTTCGTACAGACATATTTTATGTCGCCTATAAATTTGCTAAGTGACGGTGCAATTCAGTGACTTCTGTAGACTGTAGAGAAACTCAGAAAGAAAAAGGAGGTCTGGGCACCAACCTCAGGTGGGGATAGTTGATACAACTTGGAAGAGAGTAGATCATGTCCCAAAAACAGGGCGGTGGGAGGTCGCGCGGGGCCATCATCAAATGCGTATGCCGAGCCCATGCTAAATTTCAATGCGCGAGCACGCTACATGGATTTGCAAAGGGTAATGCTCATCAAAAGAGTCGTCCTTTAATCTCTTGCAAAAGCGTTCGCAATCAATCAATGTCGAAAATAGAAAAGAACTGTCTATGTATTCTAGAGGCACGTCGAGTAACGCCTACATTGCATAGGCCTTTTTTTTTACTGATAACGAAAATGGGAAAGGGAGGAAAATAGAATAAGATAAGGAGAATCCATTGCAGCCATTGAAGAATCCATAAGCTTATTGTCATCTTATGAGGAAAGTTAAAGAAAGAATACCCAACACTCTAATCATCATTCCTCAAAATGCAGCACTGTCGTCGATCAGCTAACCTATTGGCTGACTGGGCTGCCAAAGCCCAGTTAGCTCACCCGGGCCAAAATTTTACCCTCTTTTCTTCCACTTGAACTGTTGGATTTACTGTACGCGGACGCTTTGGCTGCAGGATGTAATCTTCCTTTATAATCAATATATTAGTGTGTTTTCCGTCAAAAAAAAAACTTTAGAGGATTTCTATTCTGAAATTAATTTGAAAAGTTGCATAATTCTTGAAATCGAATGGACGTTCGGCTGAACTCAGTGCATCAAACGTACGTACGTACTTTTTTCTTAGCACTACGTGCAATTTTTCTCCCGGTGGAAGGTAGAAATAAAGGCTGAGGAGGTCTTAGGCCTCTGATTTTGGTAGAACCTTCTATAGAGGATGTTTTCAATGCAATAAGATGGGAGAAAGGTCATCACAAGTACCATAATTTTTCACATATTACCCATATTGGTGCTATAATTTTCAACCGATCATATAATGTCCTAACTTATAAAACAAATAAAAAAAACTTTCACTTTGGTACCATAACTTTTTAGTAACATCGAAGTGGCATTTAAATTTATGGCACTTGTGGTGAACATTTTTAAAAATAATTGCACTCAAGTAATCGATTGGAAATTATGGTACAAAAGTAACATGTTTCATTTTTCAATAGTTATGACACCAAAATAAGTGTCATATGAAAGTTATGAACACTTATAGTATCAATTCCCCCCGCAAAGAAAAAAATACAACATCCAATATTTAGTTAGTTGCTGGTCTCTCCCCAAATTTGGTGGACTATATTTATGGCTAAACCATACGTTGATTGCTTAGTAATTCCAAATTTGAACTGGCTGCTTATTTCCTACATAGGTAAATCCATCAATTAGTTTTTTTCCTTGGCCTCTCCCACGAAACTATATACTTGCCCTTTGATGAAATAGTTCATTCTATTTGTCTTTTCTGAGTAATGCTGTCTAAAAAAACCCTTCCTAAGTTTGTAATCCCTCGGTCTTGATCTTTAGACATCACGTACATTTACTCAAAGACTTCTTTTAAAATCGACAAATAAAAATGACAGAATTATGGATATTTACATTTAAATAGGTAAATCATATTCAAAAGATCAATAAGACTAAGGGCCCTTCGAAATGACAGCTAAGTACGTGTTTAATGCATGTCATAACTGATCATACTATTACTTTAGGATTCGTAGGAACCCCACGTTGAAGGGACCAATAATGATTGCCCAATTGTAAGCTCATTAATTAAATTATTATTAGGATATGGAGAAAGTGGATCACCTCGGATCAGATGGAAGTAGGTTAATTGCTCACAATTGAATCTAGTTTTTTTTTTTTTTGAAAGGTAATCATATTAAGCTAAAATCAATAATTATAATCTTTATATTTAATTTTTAATTGATGATGCAAGTAGGACGATTCCTTTATTGTATTTTATTTATTTTGACAGCACCATCTTGGGGATCGTGCACCATCTTCCTCATTAAAATAATACTCCGTAGGTAGTGGCAAATCGCTAACGAGATTCAGTAGCTCGAGAATATCGCTATTTGCACTGTTTTAATCCACTCCTGTCTCTTGTAGCCTGGATGCCCTTAAGAACATTTCCCATGAAGCCCAGTGGACTCGATGTTTCATATGGATTTGAGGTACATACACCAGGTTCTTATTATAATTTTTCGGACAAATTTGCAGCAAATCAGCGTTAAAAACTATCTGATCGACACTGAAAATTATTAACCAAGTACTAGTCACGAATCATGAACTGGATATGTTCTTGCCTCCAGGGGCCTTCGTTTCAGTTATGAGACATTGTCAAGAACCTTTCCAGAACCGCCAGTTAGCTCTAGAAAGTATTTACATGTCTTATAGGATGGTACACAGAAGAAATAGACTTGCTCAGAGAGAGAGAGAGAGATTGAGAGAGAGTCACACATACCTGTTCACGGATGGAGTGAAAACTGAGCTCAGGACCCGGCATGATAGCAGCAGCAAAAACAGCAACATCTACTTTCTCAGGAAATCTCTCCATGGCCATCGACAGGCAAAGCCCTCCCATGCTGTGCCCTACCAGAATCACCTTCTTTTCTTGAGGAAGACCCTCCAAGAATTCGAAGAGGGGCTCGACATATTCCACAATCGAATTCAATTCTTGAGCTTGCTTTGGATGGACCCCTGACGTGGCCATGTCTAACGCAGTGACCTTGTAGTCAGAGGACTTGAGGAGGGTGACCACTCTGTACCAGCACCAAGCTCCATGACAAGCCCCGTGGACAAGCACAAAGTGTTTCTCTCTCCGAGTTTCCTTGTTCTCCATGTGCAGTAGTGAGTCAGCTTAGGCCTCTGATTAGCTTTGCTTAATGTTGGAGTTTTTATGAGCTTGGAGAATATTACAGGTTTTCTGTTCCTTTTTCCTACTCTCTAGGTCAAGATCATAGCTTAGTCTAGGGGTACCCAACATTACCCTCGTTCTTTAGCACAGTTGAATTTCCCTTTTGTACTTTCAACTAATATCTCATTCAATGCTTGTCTTGGATGATCAGACAAAACAACATTGCTTGTTCTGATGTCAGATCAAACACTAAAAATAATGGCAAGTATCACTGACTTTTCAAAATTTATACAAACAAACAACCGTATTGGAATCCAATATATATGAAACGGATTGAAACAATAAAAAGATGCACGATTAGCATTTATTTAATTTAAATTATAATCAAACTAAATATAGGAGAATCTTTGCATTCGAACATCCATGTCACCAGTTATTTACAACTTATTATGATCAAATTTTCTTGTTTTACAAACACCAAACCAGTTTATTTGAAGGGAAAAAAAAGGGTTTGGCTTGCTTTACCTCATTAGCAAAATAATTTCATCTTAAGATGCTTTGTGTTTTTCAAGAGAGGATACTTTTCATGAGCAGTCTATCAGTGCGTCACTCTTTATCAAATAAAATAAGACAACAGTAGCACATATCGAGGGAGTAATTCAGGGTATGCTCTAGTCAAGACAATTTGCTATTTCCAACTTCAAGTTCAAGTCAAGGCACTTCCGAAGGGGAAAGGACAATATGCTTGGTCGTCGGCACATAAAAAGAAGAATGCTGCTAGTCTGACCGTCCTCTACGGAATGACAATGAGACGGTCAAAGGCCAGCCACAAAATGTTTTGGAGGAAACCAGTAAACCTACTCGACCGGTTTCAATTTTGACAGGATGTTCTTTTTCAAATTATTTCTATGTTTCCTTATTGCAAACTCAAATTGAGAGACAAAAAATATGAGAGGACACACATAATTATTTTTCTTAAATATGACGAAATAAAAATTAAATTTGATACCGAAATATAAATAATTACATACACTATTTTAAATTTCCTTATTGCATACACTATTTTAATTTCCTTATTGCAAATTCAAACGATTCTCAATTTGATTTTCTTTGGCTGGAAAATTACATACACAATTTTTAAAGTTGGAATTGAGTTCTTCATATATTTCTTATTATTTGAATATTATCACTTTGATTTGTTTCTTTAAATAAGACAAGAAAATAGTTTTTATATGGAAAATGCATTCACATATAATGAAAACAAAAAACCTGTTAACCAAGTCTCCCACTTTGAAGATGGAAAACGCTTGGCTGATGTTTGACCGTCTCTTTTCTTGACTGATGGTACCGTTAGCCAAGCACTTACACGTAGAAATTAACTTATACAGTCATGTCAAATATTTTTTGCTCTTTGCTGGCTTTGATTTTGCTTTGTGATTGGTGCTTCTCTTAATAGCCAAAGAAATCCCACTAATCATGGAGGATTCTTAGGAAATCGACACTTGGTAGAGTCCGCTGATGAATCTCATTATATGCCATGATATTGTTACAAAAATCTCCACACTTAGATCTCTTCCATCGGTCATGATCTTTGAACGCGAACGTCCATCTTAACCTTAATTGACCGAATATTGATCATATCTTGAATAAATCTTGAATTCGAATCTGCACCATTGTAAAGTCTAAATTCTGGTCGAAGATTAATAATTGCGGATTACCTTATCTTGTAATTCAATCATCCTAAACACAACCATTTTGCCCATGCAACATTCTTGATGCAAATAACGTAATTCTAAATGCTATTATTATCCAAATGCAATGCAATGGAATGCTAAATGCCTAACGTAACTTTAATTTAAGGGTCAGAATCGACCCCTAATTTTCATGCGATGGATAATTAAATAAAATAGTAAAAGATTTAGATGTCGATAATGGATCAAATCTCTAAATGTCTTGAGCGAATCCCCCTTATTTTCATGGTGATGAGAGAACTTGCATGGCCACGGATCTCAAGAGCAATAACATTCAGCAATCTCTCCAAGAGCATCACAAAGCTCATGTGGCTTAGAGAACATGACCATGTGATCTGAGCCAGAGATCACCTTCACTTCATCTGGCGGGTTCATCTCCACCATCCATCTATGTACGTCTTCCTTTATGGCAAGGTCCTGGTCGCACACGATGTAGACCCGGCGAACAGTGCCGTATTTGCCCTTTGTCACTGCTGCTGCTGCTTCCTCCTCCATCCTGGCTTCATCAGGGTACAGACGAAATGGCCTCACTAAGTAGGACGCCAAAGTCAAGTCCTACGACATTTTGCAATAACTCATCAAGAGAAAAGTCAAAACATTACTTTAGCTTTGATGTAAATAATATTGTGTATTACTTTTATCATGACCGTCGACAACTCTCTTGAGAACCGCTATCTAATTTTATCATTCTAAATAATATTCTTTTTATGTTTTGGACTGCCATATTTGGCGATCAGAATGACTCAATCACATACAAATTGAAACAAGATAAACATATTCCTAAATAAATCTAGGATTTGTGGCCTAATTGAAGCTATTGAATACTGAGCCTACTCTATTTGATTACCAATAGTGAACACATTACACGGTATTTGTAATTTCAAAGGAAGTATAATTACAAAATGTTCTATTATCATGAATTCCTCAAAACTAACCACAACCTTAAGTTGATCAAAAGTGGTGGACACCCATGGTCCCATGCTGCACGGGTACATCCCCAATGTACTTTGCTGAGGCGGAGTTTCGTCAAATCATGCTGTCCTTTTTGTATTGTTAAAAGTAGATTGAAATTGGGTTTATTCTAAAATCATTTACACTTGTAGGGGATATCCACGTCAATTATAATAAATATTAATGATAAATTTATAAATATGAGAAAAAAATCTCGCTCTTAAAGTTAACTTTTGGTCCAAGAAAGACCAAAAACCACCTAACAACACCCACGTGAAATTAGATTCTTATAAGACCCATTTCACCATAGTTAACATATGTCTTTTTTAGAATTTCATTTAGACCCATCAATTGTCACATGATATCCAACTCATTAATTTGATATTAAATTTAATGAAAACTAATAGATAAAAATTTTGTCACCGGTATAACAATTTGAAGCCTTTCATGGTATCGATCATTTTTTCTTTTTCTTTTTAACTATATACATCTCAGCACATCATATTCAACTAAAAAAGTGCATGATTAACCCATTTTGCCAACTCTATTAACCATGCCCAATTCCTTACCTCGAACTATAACAAACCATAATCCAGGCAACATTTTCATATATACATTTTTCATGTCGCCTATACATTTGCTAAGTGCTGATGCAATTAAGGGCCTTTTGTAGAGAAACACAGGGGGAAAAAAAGAACGTACAAAGACAGAAGAAGAAGATCGGCACCAACCTCAGGTGGGGAGAGTTGATAGAGCTTGGAAGAGAGAACATCAAATCCGAATAACATGGAAGTGGGAGGTCGTGAAGGGCCATCATCAAAAGCGTATGCCATGTCCATGCGATTTTCGAATCTGCGCTCATTCTATATGGATTTGCAAGGTAATGTGAATCAGAAGAGTCGTCCGATAATCTCGCGCAAAAGCATTTTCGATACCATTGCATAGGTCCTTTTTTTCTTTTTTTTCACTAATAAACAAAGTGAAAAAAGGAAAAAAAAAAGAAGAAGAATACATCTCGGCCATTGAAGACCTAATAAAACTATTATCATCTTCTGAGGAGATAAATTACTACACTACTCTAAATTTAGAGGATCCCTATTTTAAATTTAATTTGAGTAATTATTTCTATATTTCTTTCTTTTCCTTTTTTTCTTCATTGTGAGCCTGCAAGCCTTACTGGCCACAATCTAAAAAAAGGAAAAAGAAATAACAAGATAAAAATAAAAAATTCAGAAATCTTTGTAAAATATTATGATTATTGTTCCTGTCAATATCAACTCTATCACGTGAGACAACCAATGTTCATATAAGCGATTTTTGACCAAAATTGGCCAAAATGACTGTATTGGCAAATTGTCTAAAAGTTTAAGATTTAATTTGTCACATTGATAAGTTTAAAACTGAATTGATATCCATAAAGTAAGTTTATGATTTTTTTTTGGTAATTTACCTGGCAAATTTTTCACCAGCAAAAAGTGGAAACAAAGGCTGGTCTTAGGCATCTGATTTTGGTAAAAACTTCGAGAAAGGATATTTTTTGTGCAATAAGATACAACATCCAAATTTTCAGTAAGTGACCGGCCTCTCCCCCATTTTGCTAGAAACTTCGATAAGTGGCCGGCCTCTCGGCCAAATCATGGTCAGATTGCGTGACTTTTCGCAAATTTGTTGATTATGCTCATTCTATTTGTCTTTTAAAATGATGCTGTCTCTAAAACCTTTCTTTTGTACTTCATGTTTGTAACCATAGCACATACATAGAAAGACTTCTTTGCAAACCGATAAATGGGTAATGACGGATTTATGGATATTTAAATGGGTGAATGATATTCAAGCAATCAATACAAGTTTATTACATCACATTGATTATATTGCATTCAACCTATCATATTGTTTAATCTGGGCATGCATCTTCACGCAACGATAGGGACCTCTCCGTGAAAGTGATGAGTTTTGGAAAGCATCCGCTGAAAGCATGTCTCAATGGGAACATAGAGCTTGCGCTAGCAACAGATCATATACAATGCTAAAATTGAAAAGGCTAATCTGGAAGAAACTTTCCCTTAAAAGTTAGTATTGACAATTACCTACGTTGACTTTTTTTTCTTTTTTTTTTTGGGGTCGAAGCCTACGTTGACTTTGTTAGCAGGAAGTCTTTCTCTCTTTTTGGTCGAAATAGTAGCGGCGATTCATCACTCATCGTCACGCATGCGTGGATGAACAGATGAAGAATCACTTTGATGATGAGGACTTTTTGAGAAATTATTTCATGCACCCAAAAAACAGTTGGACCATTTATCGGTTCGCCCATACCTCTTCACGGATGGACCGGATACTCAGCTCAGGACCAGGCATGAAAGCAGCAGCAAAAATCGCAACATCTACTTTCTCGGGAAATCTCTCCATGGCCATCGACAGGACAAGCCCTCCCATGCTATGCCCCACCAAAATCACCTTCTCTTCCTGATGCAGACCCTCCAAGAATTCGAAGAGAGGCTCCACGTATTCCACGATCGAATTCAAATCTCGAGCTTGCTTTGGATTGACACCTGAAGCGGCCATGTCCAAGGCAGTCACCTTGTGGCCTGAGGACTTGAGGAGGGTGGCCACTCTGTACCAGCACCAAGCTCCGTGGCAAGCCCCGTGGACCAACACGAAGTGTCTCTCTCTCTCTCTCTCTCTGAGTCTGTTTGTCCTCCATGTTAGAAAGATTGGATTTTGCTCTCAGTTTTGGAGATTATATATTATTAGGTCTTGGAAAGCGATGAAAGTCGGTCTTTGGGCATCATCTTTAATCTCAGTTTGGCCTCAAGAGAGGACGATATAAAATTAATGGCAATTATTGCTCAAGCCAAAGCGTACTGACAAAAGGAATAAAGACAAGAGGATGTCCATACGCCTGAAAGAATCTCCAATCATGAGAATAACGATTAAAACTTTGTCAGTTGAATCTAGGCCGTTCATTCAGAAGTGAAAGCAACTGTTTGATTGATAAGAATATACTTGTGTAAGGTCTGGTTTGTAAGAGTTCCGAAATGTTTGACCAATTATATAATTGCTCGATAGAGTAAAGATAGGTTCAACTGGAAATATTGCTATGACCTTGGATTTGGGCTCTCTCAATGATCTCTCAGATGAAGGTACAACATTTTTGCACATTCTGCCAATTTAAATTGATGCGGTCAGATTTTCTTAACATACTTCAATCTAGTTTTGCCAGGCCAGGGCAGGGGCAGGGGCAGGGGCTATGTACAAGGTATAATCACTTTGAACCCAAACAATTCAGTGCGTCATGACTGATTATGTCTATCAAATATGCAGTTGTAAAGAGAAAGTTTCATACTTCTACTGTTGGGAAAATATGGCATCGAATTGGACAGAACAATGAAGTCAAATCTTTAGAGTAATCAAGTCGGACTTTGAGCCGTGATATTACTTTCTTTAAGGATTTATTTGCTCCACGAAGTTGCTAATGGTAACCGGTAAATTTCCTCCAGTATACTACAAAGTCTCAAATGAAGCAATTCTAATATTTCTCCAATGAGTCTCATGAAAAACAATTGAAAACAATGGTTGTATAATCTTTCGAAAGAAGAGGAAAATGAAAGAAGATGTAAGTTTGATCTCAAAACAAACGTTGAAAAGACTTAAAGAAATTCTTCGGGAAATGTTGCAAAAAGAACAAAGGCAATCCTTCGGGAAATGTTGCAAAATGAACAATTACATCTCAAAAGTTACGTTGAAAAGACTTTAAAAAAATTCAGAATTAAATAAATAAAAAATAAAAAATAATCGTAACTTTTCGTGAACAATCGCATTATTTCAACAAGACTTTATAGTTAATTTTCAATAAAAGAAAATATGATCATCGGTTAGTGCCAAATCTCGTCCACGTGCGCACTCACATCTTTTTCGATGTGAGACAAGGCATCTCTTCATTTGTTTTATAAACAAACTACCAACATCTGCTGTAATGTTTCCACCCTGTTTGGGATAGGTGAGAGTAAAGGTGATCAAATGGCAACAAAAGAGAGTTCCAATGGCGGCTTGTTGGGACAAGGGTGAGTCTGCAACTTATGGGCAAGACGTAGTTTGGGGGTCTGCCATGGAAATGGACTTTGAGAGGTTGTGGCTTTTGTTTTGGTATGGCAACTCGAAGAAGAGACAGTGGCGATAGATGATCCTCTGCCGTCGAGTGACTGGTTCTTGGACTGATCTTATGTTGATGGACACCCCAACAAATGTATGAGATATCGGAGTTTAATGGAAATCAAGAACCGATGAATAATGGCTAGTAGACCTCAACACATATACGCTATTTTTTAAACCTGCTAATAAAAGAGAGAACGAAATGCCGATTCCATTGATGAGGCAAAGATTAAATCGTCTATCTAAAATGGATACTAGCAAAATCCGTTTATACTAACTGAAGGAACGACCACATTGAACGTACCAAAATAGTACAAGGATTTTATAGAACCAATTGAAAGTACGGAAATGGTTGGCACACTAGACAGAAGTTTAGACACCAATCTGTAAACATTAACTTGTCAAAACAGCTTAAAAATCTATAGAAGCGCATGCCTCTAACTGAGTTATAGTCGTATTGACAAGAATACACTTACAACCCTCAGGAATGATTCTCTGCAATCTGTTTAAGAGTAGAACAAAACTCCAGCGGTTTAGAGAACATGACCATGTGATCTGAATTAGAGATCGCACACACTTCGTCCGCAGGATTGTGTTCGATCATCCATCTCTGCAGCTCTTCTTTTATCACAAGGTCTTCGTTGCACACAATGTAAACTCGACGAACCGAACCGTACTTTGCCGCTGTGACCGTTTCTTCTGCCTTCAGTCGGGATTCATCCGGAAACAAACGGACAGGTCTCATCAAGTACGAGGCCAATGTCAAATCCTACATAAAATGATTGCTAATAAAAGAACTTGATTCTGAGCTCGTTTATCATATGGGAAATTTTGTTTGATGTCGATAAACAAAATTACGAGAATCTTAATTGATAAAATCGTCGAATGTACTTACCTCGGGTGGAGAGAGTTGATACAGCTTAGAGGCCACAAAATTGTATCCAAACAGCAAAGTGGTCGGAGGCTTTTCAGGGCCATCATCAAAAGCATATTCTGTGTCCATGTATGAATCCAATCTGCGAGCATTCTGAGAATATGCAAGCAGTACACATATCACTGCAATGAACTGCAGAATTATCTTATTCCAAAAATAAAAATAAAAATTATGTTTCTCATGAAGATCATAAAAAGGATTAATTGCTGCTTATGATTATGACAAGTGTTACTCTCGTAATGATGGATGTGCAATGGATTTTCTTCTATGTTTGGAAGAGAGAACCTTTCGGGACTACCCTGTTTCTCTTGTCCTGATGATGACTTGATAATTGCCTCTCCATGACAGATTTTTTCCCAAATCGATCACATGGCTCTTAATTGGAAAATCTAGATCATGTATGTCGACTGAAATTCCGAACCCATTCGTCTTACACTGAATTAAAACCGATATGGTCAACAGAGCGATTAGTGGAGGCTAAATGCGAAGTGTGTTTGTTGATATACACAAATCCTTCGGGATCAGAATTGAAACTACGATCGAAACATGTTTTTTATCCTAAATTCACTCTCCAAAGTAGAAAGAAGTACCTACCTCCTCAATGACAGAGGTAACGCTGAGCTTAGGACCATACATGAATGCAGCTACAAACACAGCAACTGCAATTTTCTCAGGAAATTTCTCCATGGCCATTGAAATCACGATCCCACCCAAGCTATGCCCCACCAGGATCACCTTCTCTCCCTGCGGAAGACCCTCGAAGAATTCGAACAGCGGGTCAACATATTCCACGATGGAGTTCAGCTCTCGAGGCTGCTTCGGATGGACCCCTGAAGCGGCCATATCTAGGGCAGTGACCTTGTGGCCTGAGGACTCGAGGAGGGTGGCCACTTTGTACCAGCACCAAGCTCCATGGCAAGCCCCGTGGACCAGCACAAAATGCTTCTCTCTCTCTGTTTCTTTTCCCTCCATACCTGGTGAGTTGTCTGTTCGGGCTTTTGTCAGATTCGCTTTGGTTGATATAGGATTTGTGTTTGTTAAGTTGGAGTTTTAATGATTGTTGTATAGTGGGTCCCTAGTTAATTTGACTCGTTTCAGTGTGATTTTATTTTCCTTTTATGGAAGTCAATAAATTTGCTCCTTGCGATGACGGAAGTCCTAATCGGATGATTTTTTTTTTTTTTTTTTTGGTCAGAAACGATAAACTATATAGAAGAAGTAAATCCAGTACAACCAACAGCTAAAGCGTCCGCGCAAATTAGATCAACTAAGTAAAACGGGGGAAACACAACCCAATTCTGAAAAAGAGAAGAGCCGTCGTGGGCCTTGGCGGCCCAATCAGCAGCGACGTTCGCTTCCCTGCGACAGTGCCCTAGCGACAGATTAGGGAAAAGTGAAAGCAAGTAGGCGGCTTCGAGGAAAAGAGGCCGATCCTCCCATGGCGGCTTGCAGCGGCGATGGAGTATGTCGACCACAAGGCGGCTATCTGATTCTAGAAGGATCGGGGCTGCTGTTAATCCACGGCGTTGCAGATGCTGTAGAGTTAAGGATACTGCTTGGATCTCGGCTTGTAGTGCAAAAGTTGCAGGAAAATGCTTCGAAAAACCATCGGTAAGTCGTCCTTGATGATCCCTACATACACACGCCATAGTTCCTTCTGTGGATTCTAATATGTGCGATCCATCTACATTTATTTTCAATTTGCCCGGATCGGGAGGCTACCAAAGAGATCCCCTGCACTGGAGCGAGCGGCCTTTACTGGTTAGAGAGGACGCTGTAAGGTGAGCCATGTGAGCGCCAGCCAAAGCATCCTCTGCTACCCGAGATGGTCGAAGCTTCTCACGCCGGAAGATGTAGCCGTTTCGAGCATGCCAGATCTGCCATAAAACAGAGTCCAGAGTTGCCAAGGCAGGTAAGGAATTTCGACCCTGAACTTGCTGTACAATCCAATCATCTATTCTAGAAATCTGCATAGGTGAAATCTTGATGTTTAAGCTGGGATGTGACCAGACATTTGTAGTCCATGGACATAATAGGAACAAATGCTATAGAGTTTATGGGTGATTCCGATCATAGAGAAGACAGCAGGGGTTATCAATTATATGTCGCTGATATAGATTGAACCGTGTAGCTAAAGCATTCTGACAAAGCGACCATAAAAACACTCTAATCTTTGGGGGAGAGTGCATCTTCCAGATTTTTTTCCATAACCAACCTGGGTGCTGATAAGAAGAGGAAGTCGTACCTATAATCTGATGTTGTGCAGTTGCATTGAAAGTGTGATAAGCAGATTTAACTGTAAAAGCGCCATCTTTGGTAGCGGTCCAAACAAGCTTATTTGTGGCGGAATTTGGTCGCAAAGGGATAGCAGTAATATGTTCAATTACCTGAATGTCAAAGAACCTATGTAGGAGATTGACATTCCAGGAATTGGTGGACGAATCAATAAGATCAGCCACCCAAACAGGTTCTTCACGAGCTAAAGGGCCACCTAGGATACCAAATGGGAGCCATTTATCACCACGAATTCTAATAGATTTCCCGTCACCTACAGACCAACGTAAGTTGGGTAGGATGGCATCCCAACCTAGCAGAAGACTCTGCCAGCCCCATGAGGGTCGAGAGCCTCTATCTGCATTAAAAATAGTTCTAGAATGGAAATAGAGACCCTTAAAAACCTTACTGCAGAGAGATAAAGGTTGACTGAACAAACGCCAAACCTGCTTCGACAACATTGCTTTATTAAAAGTCTGAAGGTCTCTAAAACCTAAACCACCAACAGCTTTGCTTGTCTTTAAAACATCCCACTGTCGCCAATGAATTCCTGTTTTATTGATGTTATTCTGCCACCAAAATCTGGCTATACTTTTCTCTATAGATCTGTAAATAGACACAGGAATCTTGAAAATAGACATTGCGTATTGAGGGATAGCCTGGATAACAGTTTTCAGAAGAATCTCCTTCCCACCCTTTGAAATCAGATTAGATTTCCAACTTTTCAACTTTGAATGAACCCTTCCCATTAACCACGAGAATATGTCCTTCTTTGAACGTCCCCAATCAGATGGTATTCCTAAATATCTCCCAGATTTAGTCAGAATAGGAACACGCAGCTCATAAGCCAAATTCTGTTGCAAAAGAACCGGGCAGTCTTTTCCAAAGTAGATGCCAGATTTATTTCGATTTATTTCCTACCCTGTTGCTAAACAATACTGTTGTAAAATATTCGAGAGATTCTGACATTCATTTACAGTACCATCAAGAAAGAAAATGGCATCATTTGCAAAAAACAGGTGCGATAAAGTAGGGCACCACCTGTTTAGTTTAAGTCCCTTAATGTGTTCCATTTCAACAGCTTTCTTAATAAGGGTAGATAAAAGGTTTGCCAATAGAATAAAAAGATAGGGGAGAGAGGATCACCCCTGTCTAAGACCCTCGGTAGGGTGGAAATAGCGAAGATGCTGTCCATTCAGTTTAACACAGGATGATTGAGTTGAGATACATTGCATAATCCACCCAACCCATAAAGAGTGAAAGCCCAATCTAAGAAGATAATCCTGAAGAAAATCCCATTCCACCCTGTCGTACGCTTTTCTCATGTCTACTTTCAAGACTGCTTTATAGGTACTCCTTCCTTTCTTCACTCGCAGCTGGTGTAAAAATTCCTGGACAAGTAGAATGTTGTCCTGAATCTGCCTGCCCCCCACAAATGCAGACTGTTCCTCAGAGATAAGGCTCGGTAGGAGAGGTTTTAACCGATTGGCAATAACTTTAGAAATTACCTTATAAGCATAATTACACAAACCGATTGGGCGATATTGCTCCAGACTTTCTAGATGAGGAACTTTTGGAATCAAAGCAATCAGAGTCTTGTTTAGATCTGTGGGCATAACACTAGTAGTAAAAAAGTTACTAACTGCTACAAAGAGATCAGATTTAATAATATCCCAGTGTGTCTGATAGAATAAGCCATTGAGGCCATCGGGGCCCGGAGCCTTGGATGCTCCTAGTTGAAAAGTAGCCTGCTGCACCTCTTCAAAAGTAAGAGGTGCAGTTAAACTAGTATTCATGTCATGAGTTACTAAAGGAGTACACTGATTGAGTATTGGCGCATAGTCACGCCTACCAACAGAACGATAGAGACGTGAAAAGTACCCCGTTGCCATCTCCTTTAGTCGTGTAGGATCCCTCACCCAAATATCGTCATCGTCCTTTAGCATAGTAATGCGATTTCGTTGACGACGCTGAATTGTTGTAGCATGAAAAAACCAGGTATTCTTATCACCCCATTTAAGCCAATTAAGCCTGGAATGAATAGCCCAATATTGTTCTTCATGACTTCACACTGTCTGCAATTCTTTCTTCAAGTTAGTTGCCTCGGCAAGATCATAAAAACCTTGATGTTGATTAGTAAGGTTTTGCAGTTGTAGCTACAGAGCATTAACCCTGAGTTGATTATTCGAAAATTTAGAGCGACTCCACGACTGTAAAGAAGCCGAGACAGCTCGAATCTTAGTGTGTAGAGAGACTGGCCTTGAACGAACAGCATTCCAAGAAGAATTAATAACTTCCCGGCATTCTACATCCTGGTCCCAATAAGATTCATACATAAAGTAATGCTGTCTAGATCCACAGACTGGTAGAGTATTCAAAATAAGAGGGCTATGATCTGAACCAACAGCAGGTAAAGCCTAAACCTCAGCCTGAGGAAACAAGATTCTCCAATCCAGGGAGCAAATAGCATGATCAAGACATTCCTTGATTAAATCCTCCCCTTGACGATTATTAATCCACGTAAATGCACACCCATTTGCTTCAATAGGCATTAAAGAACAGTCATTTAAAATAGATCGGAGCGAAGCTAACCGATTACAATCTGCTGGCCTGCCTCCTTGCTTTTCCCAATTAAATAGAATTTCATTAAAGTCACCAATACAGACCCAAGGAAGAGTATTGACATGGCTGATTGTGATTAGATCATGCCAAACCTCACGTCTCAGACGAGCGACAGCAGGGGCATGAATACAAGTAAGGCGGAAGATGTTGGTGGAAGCTACATCCGTACAGAGCATATCAAAATAATCGGCTGAAGAAGTAACAAAAGACAGAGAGACTGAAGCATTCCAAAAAATAGCTAAACCTCCTGCCGAACCAACGGGATTATATACACGAAGATTCAAAAAACGCAATCTACCTTGCAGCCGAGAAAGCACTGCTTCACCATTTTTAGTTTCCATCAAAAAAAGGAGATCTGGTTTTTCCTTAACCACCAGGGCCCGAAGGGCTTGAATTGTCAGGGTAGAGCCCAAACCCTGACAATTCCAACTAATCATTTTCATTTGTAACGAGGGGGCTGTTGAGGGCCAGCCACCCATGCCCAATTCCGATCACCCGTTGCTTCCTCAATAGGAGCATCCGTTAGTAAAGAGTCATCAATGTTGTCTGGCACTACATTTTGCATGTCATATGGATTATATCGCTTGAGCTTCTTGACAGGTCCTGATTTAGTAGTGTGACGAGGACTTTTAATCTTTCTGGTCTGTTCTAACTGAACCCCTTTCTGCTTTGCCGATGCAGGTATCATAGCTGTGTGAGGACGGCTACGCTGAGGAGAAATTGCAGTCACTGGAGAGGCTGGAGGATTATAAGAAACTTGACTAGAAGTAGCCAAAGGCTGCTGCAGGGGAGGAACCTCTGAGGGAGGTATCCGCGGCATTAAGGCAAGATAAGGAGCGGCTGGGGGAGGAGTTTCAGGTACACTATCATCTACTATATCCTCCTTTTCGGTCCAACCATAGTAGAGTTTCCAATAGGGGCTATGAGTCTTCACTTCAGCACGCAACCAATGTCCATATGGTAGTTTATCCTCCCCAGGTAACTCATCAATATTAGTTGGACAAGCTGTACAGAGGTGGCATAATGCCCTGACTTCCCCACAGAAGTAGGTAATGAGCAAGACGCTCATACCTAAAATCCAGCCAAAAGGTTTTGTTATTAATTCGAATCAAATGCCCCGCCTGTAGAGGCTGCTGAAAATCAAGTTCAACCCTTGCCCGACCAGACCGCATGGTAAAAGTATCATGTCCATCTGCCCTAACTTCCAAAACTTTCCCTACAGTCATAACTGTTTTCCTAATTAGTGGTTCTATGCAGTATTCCAGAGGAAGACCGAAAACTTGCACCCAAATAACACAAGAGGAGAAATCATAGCAATGAAGTGGGGTGTTGGGAATCCAATCCTTAAATACAACCAGCCGACTAGAAAAAACCCAAGGTCCCCCATCTAATATCCTCTGTTTATCTTTCTGTAACTTGAATTTCGCGGCATAAAGACCATCCTCTCTCTAAGAAATGTCGACCTATTCTGCTCTCCAAATTCGTTGGAAAAAGCTCTGAAAAGCCGAGAAATTCACAGGTGAGTAAGCAAATATCTTAGCGATAAGAGTTAATCGGCACTCATCCAATTTCGCAGGTGAGGGTACATCATTCCAGACCTCCAAATCGTGAGGAGAGCACAAGCATCCCAATCGCTGACATAGGGCAGCCAAACGGGAGGAATTAGCGTCATCTGCATCTGCCATAGCTACCGCCAACAGAGGGGAAAGATAGAAAACGGCAATCGGAAGTGAATCGGAGACTGGGATAAGTAGTGATGGGGGAGATGAACCAGAGAACCAACTGTAGTAGCCAAATTCATATGAGAAGCCAACATGCAAACTGCCAATGGGCTGGACAGAGGATGTAAAAACAAGAGCAAAGGAATGACGAAAGAAAGAACAAAGGAGTAGGTAACGGGGGAGGACCGGACGTAGTGATATACAATTGATGAAGGAATATAAAATCCATCAGAGAAGAACGGATACAGGAAAGAAAGACAAGGGTTTAAGGTGCCATGGAAATGTCGAAGAAACTCTGCAAAAGCGAGAGAAAAATCTATCCCTTACGGATAAAGGGTAAACATGAAGACTTCCTAATCGGATGATTAACTTACTCAGCTTTCGACTTAGAGTTGAGTCCATAGAACAAGAACTGGGGACTTGATAAGGTATTCAATATTGTGGAAAATATCTCTCAATGAGAAAGCAATCCAAAAATTTCTCTCAATCAAATCAAGACCAATCAAACAATTCTAATATTCTTGGCAAGTGCAGCGAGAGTTTCCAAAATTGACAAATTAATTTTATCTTTCTTTATATATAAGATTTTATCTTTCCTATATAAAGGCCATAGCTTAGGAAATTTATTGTATTACAAATTTTCTAGCTAATGTCTTTCACTAAACTATTAGCTGTATTGTATTTTAAATACATGTAAGAAATAACTGTATAGTGTATCTTGTCCAATTTTTCATGATATCAAAGTCTACTGCTCACAAGCATATCGTTCGATTTTTTTCAATGGCAAGAGAATTCTCAAGCACTAACACTCCTATGATAGCCATTGGCCCCTTTTTAAATGACGCCACCATGTTTGTGGCAACTAATGCAGTTGTACAATTTACCTCTCATGTTAACATCGATGAATTATCCCTCCTGGTCGGCTCAAATTAATTCTCTGCTCCTGGGCTACAATTTAATGGGATATGTAGATGGAACCATATTGTGTTCATCTAATACCATTACTATTTATGGCAAAGCTATTGTCAATCCATCTTATTCTCATTGGGTACACCGAGATCAACTATTGCTTCATGCAATCATAGCTTCCACTTCAAACTCAATCGTGCCTCCCATTGCTTCTACCAAAACACCACATGAGGCTTGGAACCTCTTTGCCAACAAGACACATTGCATGTCATCAATCTCAAGGAGCATCTAATCCTCACAAAACATGACATTCGATCAAGAGCTGAATATTTACAAGTAGTCAAAGGAATTGCTGAAGAAACTACCATCATCAATTCTCTTTGTAGTGATGATAATTTAACAATGAATGTTTTAAATGGGCTCGGCTCCGAATTCAAAGAAATTTCTATTCCATAAGGGCATCTTAATCACGCATTTCCTTCGAGAAACTCGATGATAAACTTGTTAACTTCGAGCAATACCTGAAAAGAGAGTCAAGATGAATCAATTCTTCTCATTGCAAATCTTGCCAAGAGAATATCTCACGAGAACACCAACCAGCGCCCCATTTCAAATCAAGGCTCAAACTCCTTACAATCAATTCGACAATCTCATTAGTGAAGGAACCCCAATTATGATTGTAACCAGCCCATGTAAAAAGCAAGAGTTTAATGTCAACTATGTGAACAGCAGACCACTCAGCCAAGTAATGCTATCAAGCCAAACAATATTTCTCCTCTCCTATTATTACAAACAACACAATGTTATCTCGCCAAGCTAAGGAAGGATGGCCCATGGACTCTGGAGCGTCTCATCATGTCATTTCAATTTTGGAAAATCACTCTTCACATTCTAATTATGAAGGCGAGTATGAAATCATTGACAATAGCTCAAGTTTGCAATTAATACACATAGGTTCAACTAAATTTTCCTCCCCCATTGTTTCATATTCATTGTCAGATACTTTTGTGTGTTCTTAATATTAGTAAAAACTTAATATCTGCTTCAACGTTTTACAAGACCAGCGCCCCACTCGTGGAATTTTTTGACCTATTTTTGGTGTGGGATCTACGCACGAGGGCAACTCTAATGTAAGGCCTGAATTACAATGATGTCTATGAACTTCCATCTTCACTTCATGTGACTCGTACACCATCCTTCACTAGGGGTGATCGGTTCCTAGTCCGATCCAATCCCATCTAGGAACCACGTACCGGATCGGAGAGACCAATTCCCAGTTTCTAGAACTAGGAACTAAACCGCCTAGTCTTGGGACCGGACACGATCTAATTCCTGAGCAATCCAATGGACCAATTTAGTTACAAATAATTCCCAAGCATAACACTTGGCCATATCTGAGGCATTATCATAATTGAGGTTCACTAAAGATGACAAGTAGATTTTTATCTTTGAGATTAAACTACCAATTTTAATTCGATCGCTATGAACACTTCTAGACAATTTGGGGAGGAAAACTAGAAATGTGAAAGCCTATGAATTGAAGGAGCTCCGAGGCAAAGTTCAACTTCGAGTTTTCTTTTGGGAGAAGGCAGGAAGCAGTGAACAAGATCGAGGCTATTGAGCTTTACTCATGAAATCTGGAGATAAGAAATTATCAGAGAAAGGAGAGTGATCCACGTGAGAAGGGAAGGAAAATAAATAATAATAACAACAACAACAACAATAATAATAATAATAAATCATCGGTCCGGTTCCACCTAATTCTTTATTCATGAATCTCGTGGATACACGCGTCTATTTAATTCATGTATCTTTGTAGTACATGAACTAAAAAGCTCTATATATTAACATAGAGCTTCATTGGGGTTTATATATTAACATAGAGCTTCATTGGGGTTTTGATATTTGGTTTTTGGTTTTTATAACTCGATTCTAAAAGAGCTTTGATATACGTTTCAACTCTTCTGTTTTTTTTGGGTGTGCTGGTTCAATTAAACGGTTCGACAGAGTCCTGTTTGCATAGTGCTAATCCAAACAGGTTCGAGGTGTTGTATCTTGGGAGGCATAGTTCGTGAATCTGCGGAGCACCATTGGCAGGAACTAATCGCCTTAAGGAGATTCGGTTATCCGTACCTCACCTCCAATTTTATGTTATTTTTCAATGATAACTTATTTTCTTCTTCTCCAAGAGTTGTAAGTTTATATAAAAAGAAGAATATTATATAGTTGTTATTGTCTTATTTACATTGATGTTCTGATTACAACAAACAGTGTGCTTTCTCTTGATATAATTTCCAACAGTGCTTCTCTCTCTCTATTTTTTTGCCCTCCATAGATGATGAGCTGTGTCTTCGTGCTTTAGTCAGCTTTGCTTTGGTTGCCTTAGGATTTGTGTTTGCTAGGTTGGAGTTTTAATGATTGTTGTCTTGTGGGTCCCTAGTTAATTTGACTCTATTCGGTGTAATTTTCTTTTCCTTGTAAAGAAGTGAATAAATTTGCTCCTAACCAATCCCTCCGGAGTTGACGAATTATGTAGAAACTTACTTTGCTAATGCGGTTCTTGACTAAAGTCGGAAAATTCCACATGGTATCATCTCCATCGTAATCGCAACCAAATCTAGTGAATTCGTAATCAATTTCTTGCGATAATGGAAGTCCTAAGCAGATATTTAACTTAATCGGGTTTTGACTTATAGTTGAGTCTATAGAATAAGAACTGCGGACATGACAAGGTATTCAATATTGGAGAAAATATATCGCAATGGCAAAGCAAGTCCAAACTCAGATAGCAGTCGAGCATTTCTTGTATTCTTGGCAAGTGCGGCGAAAGCATCCAAAGTTGGCAAAATCATTTCATCTTTCTTTATATAGGAAATTTTATCTTCCGTGTATAAAGGCCGAAGCTCAAGAAAGTTACTATAGATTTTTTTTAGCTAACATCTTTCTATAAATCATTAGCCTAATTTTACTTGAAATAAATGTAAAAAAAATTACAATAAAGTGTATCTTGTGCAATTATTCTTGGTGTCATAGCCAACTACTTACAAGCATATCGTTCAATTTTTTTTCAACGGCAGAAGAATCCTGCAACACGGGCGCTCCTATGACAGTCACTGGCCCCTATTCAAGTAACGTCACCATGCTTGTGTTGATTAATGCAGTTGTGCAACTACCTCTCAAGTCAACATCAAATGAATTATCCATATTGGTTGGCACAATTTAATTCTCTGACCCTGAGCTGAGATTTAATGGCACTGTGTCCATATAACCCAACTAGTATTCATGGCAAAACTACTACCAATCCATCTTATTCTCATTCGGTACACCAAGATCAATTATTGCTTCTAGAATCATAGCTTCTGCTTCATGCAATCATAGCTTCCACTTCAGACTCAAGTCCTGCCTCTCATTGCTTTAGCCAAAACAGCAAGTGAGGCTTGGAACAAACTTTCGCATCTCTTTGCCAACAAGACATGTCCGTGTGTCATGAGTCTCGGAAGCATCTAATCCTCACAAAGCATGATACTCCATCAATAGCTGAGTATTTACAAGTCATCAAAAGAATTACCGATAAACTTGCCATCATCAATTTAGTCATTAGTAATAATGATTTAATAATACATGTTCCGAATGGGCTCGGCTCCGAATTCAAGGAAATTTTTGTCGCCGTCAGGGCATGTGAATCACCCATTTCCTTCAAGGATCTGCATGATCAACTTGTTGACTTCGAGCAATATCTGAAAAGAAAGTAACAGTGAATCAACTCGTCACCGCAAATCTTGCCAAGAGAGTTTCTCACGGATGCACAAATCAGCACCCCATTTTGAATGAAGGCTTGAACTCCTTCTAGTCAACGCAACAATCTCATCAATCTCATTGGCGAAGGAGCAACAATAATGATCATGACCAACCCATTCAAAAGTATCACTTCGGTGCCAATTATGTGAACGGACAAGCCACTCAGCCAAGTAATGCTATCGAGCCAAACAACATTTCTCCTCTCGTATTATTGCAACCAACATAACGTTATCTCAACAAGCTACACAAGGATGGCCCATGGACTCTGAAGCATCTCATCATATCAGTTCAAGTCTAGAAAATCTCTCCTTGCATTCTATTACGAAGGCACGAACAAAATCGTTATTGGTGATGGCTCAAGTTTGCAATTAACACACAGAAGTTCAACTGAACTTTCCTCCCCATCATTTCATATTTATTGTCAAATGTTTTGTGTGTTCACGATATTAATAAAGACTTAATATATGTTCCAAAATTTTGCAAGACTAACCAAATGTTTGTGAGATTTTTATTTTATTTTTTACCATTTTTTGTGAGGGATCTACGCACGAGGCCATTCTCACACAAGGCCTGATAACAATGATGTCTCTTAACTTCCATCTTCACTTCATGTGACTCGCACACCACCCTCCACTAAGATTGGTGTCAGTGCATCCTCCAGTGATTCACATCAATGTCTTGGTCATCTCTCACATCAAATCTTAGAGTTTCTTTTAACATTGAAGTAAATTCCATCTCTTTCCAAGTTATGTTCTAGATTTTGTGCGAGTTCGGTCAATGTAAAAGTCATAGACTTTTGTTTGGAGCTTCTACATTGTTTAGCCAACAACCTCTTGAACTCATTTGTAGTGATATTTGAGGCCCCGCTCCGATAAAATCAATATATGGCTTTTCATGTGTATATATAATTTTTTTTTTTTTTTTTGTGGAGCACTATACCAGATACATCTGGTTCTAATGAATTAAACAAAAATCTGACATTTTCTCTCTATATCTAGAATTCAAGAAATTGGTGGAAAATTACTTTCCAAATCCCATAGTATCAGTTAACTCTATGGTGGTGGAGCATATAAAAAACTGAAAGGATTTTTTTTGTCTCGTGGGATTACACATTTACAAACACGTCCACTGACACCCCCAACATAATGGGATTGTGGAGCATTGTCATAGGCATGTTGACGAAACAAGTTTTGCATTGCTTCATCAAGCGTATCTTCTATCCTCATTTTGGTCCTACGCTTTTCAAGTCATTACATTTTTAATAAATCGTCTACCTACATCGGTCTTATGACCCAAATCCCATTTCGAGACTCGAGACTTTGAGTTGTTGGTTACCTATGTTATTCTTATTTTAAACCACATGGCAAACACAAACTTGAATATCGAACCTTGTATTTTTTTAATTACTTTCTCAATCAAAGTGCTTACAAGTGTTACAATGCTCAACAAAACAAAGTCTTTGTCCTGCATCATGTAATTTTTAATGAGTCCATTTTCCTTACTTCAAACATGCTAAATTGCTCCTTTGTTCTAGTCATCAATCCTTGTCTCTACCATCTCAAAGTACCTACGCACCCTTTAATTTTTTAATAAAAAAATTCAGCCACCACTTCCAACACTAGATAGCTAAGTCATGCCATGCACAATCAAACAAGTCCTTCAAATTCCATGTTTAAAGAAGTCATAAATCAACATTTGAATGGCCTCACAACTTTGGTGGCCAATTTAACGTCCCTTAGTGCAAATCCATCATAAGCCACTAAAGCTCCATCTATGGTTCCAACAATGCCCACACATACTTATCCAATGATTACTCACCCCAAGAATAAAATTTGCAAACCCAAATTGATACATTCAGCCACTAAACATCATTTATCTCCCTCACTTGAACCAATGTGTGTTTCTTGGGCTTTAACTGATCCAAAGTGGCACGTTGCTATGTTGGAGGAATTTAATGCAATTCTCTAAAACAAAACATGGTAACTTGTACCGCCTAAGCCTCATCATAATATCATTGATTGCAAGTGGATATCTCAAGTCAAGCAAAACTCAAATGATAGCATAGCTCGATACAAGGCACGACTTGTCACCATGGGATTCTACCAACAGCCAGGACTTGACTATTATCGTACGTTTAGTCTAGTTATTCAACTGCCACAGTATGAGTCATCCTTTATCTAGCCTTATCAAATGTTTGGTCCCTTCTACAATTGAATGTCATGATGCCTTCTTACATGATATTCATGTGGAGAAAGTCCGTATGCATAAACCATTGGATTTTATCAATTAGTCACATCCTAATCATATATGTCGATTGAAGCATGCTATTTATGATCTTAAGCAAGCCCCTTGCTCATGGTACCAAGCACTCAGTTCCTTTGTCATCTCGTTTGGATTCATCCAATTCAATTCAGATTCCTTACTTTTAGATATGAACATGATGGCATCGTTGCTTATTTCTTGATTTATGTAGATTATCCTAACAAAGTGATATAAAGTTTTTGCAAAAGGTTGCAAGAGCTCTTGTAGGCAATTTTCACTAAAGGATCTAGTAGATCTATATTACTTATTGGGAGTTGAGATGATAAGCACAAAGTCTGGTCTCTTTCTCACATAACACAAGTTTATTTTGGACATTCTTGAATAAGCAACTATGTTAGGAGCCAAGGAGATTACCACTTGAATGGCTACCAACAACTCTCTTACTCTTGTTGATTGGTCACCTCATTTAGATGCAACTAAATATAGGAAAATTGTTAATGCTCTCCAATATCTTGCATTCACAAGGCCTAGTATTGCTTTTGTCGTCAACAAACTCTCTCAGTTTATGAATCAACCAACAGAGTTACATTGGGGTGCTATTAAACATGTTTTATGTTATCTCAAAGGGACTATAAATTCTGGCCTACACTTGCAAAGTAGTCCCTCTTCATTGCTTCATGCATTCTCTTATGTTGAGTGGGCAGGCAATCTGAATGACAGTAAATCTATAACTGCCAACATAGTTTATATTGGCAAGAATCCTATATCGTGGTGCTCTCGAAATCAATGATACGTTGCTCTTTCAACAACCAAAGCCGAGCATCATGTGATCATTGCAATAGTTTCTGAGCTCACATGAATTCAATCTCTACTGCATGGATTTGGAGTATCTTCTTCGACCACACCTAGCATCTATTGCAATGGCATGGTGCTACATATGTGTACACTAATCCCGTTTTTCACTCCAAGATGAAACACATCATCATTGATTATCACTTTTTTTGCTACATGGTTAACAAAGGTGTGTTACAAGTGTGTCACGTGTCCACTCATGATCAATTCGCAAATGCACTAACAAAGCCTCTTGCACAACAACGGTTTCTTCATTCACACAAAAGTCAGCATTCACGATGAAACGCCTCTCCTGCAAGGGCGTATTGGTGAAAATATCTCTCAACAACAACATAATTCCAAAAATTGCTCTCAATCATATCTAGCTCAGCAAGCAATTCTTGTACTCTTATCAAGTGCAACAAGAGTTTCTAAAGTTGAAGATTCATTGTATCTCTCCCTGTATAGAGGATTGTATCTTTCCTATTAAAAAGAAAAATTAAAATTAAAATTAAAATTAAAATTAATTCTAATTTTTTAAAAGAGAAAACAATTAAAAAAAAAAAAAAAGAAGTGGGGGCATGTACGGATGTGACATAAGAGAAAGCATGCGAGGAGGCTTACAACCAGCCAAGAAAGAAGAAGAGAAAAATAAAGAAAATAAAAATAAAAATAAACAATAATTGGAATTTTTTTAAAAAAGAGAGAAGTGAGTTCTTGTAGGGATGTGAGATAAGAGACTAGCCGAGAGAAAAAGATGAGGGAAACAAAGAAAAATTAAAAAACAAAAAAAAATCAAATTTTCATAAAGAGAAAGAAGTAGGGGCCTGTGGGGATGTGAGATAAGAGAGAGCATGCGAGGAGGCCGGCAACCGGCCGAGAAAGAAGAAGAGGAAAATAAAGAAAAGAAAAATAAATAAAAATTGAATTTTTATAAAAGAAAACAACAAAAAAAGAGAGAGAAGTTGCGGCTTTTAGGGATGTGTGATAAAGGAGAGTATGTGAGAAGGCCCGCGACCGGCCAAGAAAGAAAAAGAGGAAAATAAAGAAAAGAAAAATAAAAAAATGAATTTTTAAAAAAAAAAAAAAAAAGAAAGAAGTAGGGGCTTATAAAAATGTGAGATAAGAGAGAGCAACTAAGAAGGCCAGTGATTGGGTTGAGAAAGAAGAAGAGGAAAACCTAGGGATGTGAGATTCGAACTTAAAAAAAAATGAAAAAATAAAAGAAGAAGGAGGTGGGGGCTTGTAGGGATGTGAGATTCGAAAGAGTAAGTAAGGGAAATGTTTTCCATCTTTAAAAAATTAAAAAATATTTTTTTTCTTATTTTAGAAGACTTTTTTTTTCTTTCATAGAAATTATTTTTTCTAAACAATTTATTTTTCGTTAAATGAACGCCAAAAAATGCAAAAAAATGTTTTCTTGAAAAAAATTGTCTACAAAGCAAAGGGAGTCTAAAAGTTGGAAAATTCCGTATGGTATCTTTACTTCTCGATCATAATCGCAGCCAAATCAAGTGAATTCGTAGTCAACTTCTTGCGATAGCAGAAGTTCTAATCGGATGTTTTTTTTTTTTTTTTTTTTGGTAAAAGATAACTTGTAATATATTAGGTAACATTACAAAGAAGAGCCGAAGCATCCGAAGAGATAATATTGAGGAAATTAGAAGGCGGGAAAAGAAGCCGCTTTGTTGGAGGGCCTTGATCCTTGTGGGCCTTAGCGGCCCGATCCGCTGCACCATTTGCCTGTCGACGAACGTGTTGAAGCGATAGGTTAGGGCATCGCTGAAGAAGATCGCTGAGGGTCGTAAATAGAGGGCGTTCCATCCATGGCGGCGACTGGTTCAGCCGAATGATCTCCACCAGTTTTGAGCAGTCAGATTCGATCACAACATGCTGAGGATGGAGATTCTTGCGGAGCAGCCGTTGAATAGCAAATATGAGGGCGTAAATCTCAGCTTGGAACGTCGATTGGGCAGGCACAGATTGGGTAAGCATATCTGTTAGGATGCCTCTACTATCTCTAAAAACACAAGCGATTGATCCTTTCTCCGTTTCTTGCCGAAAAGCCCCATCAATATTACACTTAATATACCCCTCCGCTGGTGGTTGCCATCTATGTTCAGAACTGACCATGGTCTTTTCCATCTGCTGAGGCGAGGACTGTAAAAATTTGAAGATGGTGTTTTGGGCTAGGGCATCATTGACGGCCTGGCGGGGATCGAGAGGGATCTGACGAAAGATAGCATTATTCCGTTGTCTCCAGATCTCCCACAGAAGATGAGCGATCACAGCAAAATCAGGAGATGCGTGTGGGAGGGAAGCTCTTTCTACTAACCATGCATCAAATCGGCTCACTGAGGTAGGTAAAATTTTGACACCAATGTCTTCGTGAGTCCAAATTTCAGTTGTCCATGGGCATAAAAGAAAGATATGCTCTACTGATTCTGGAACAGAATTATTGCACAGAGAACAGTAGGGGTGAGGGGTGATATGGCGTTGATAAAGATTGAGTTTTGAAGCAATGGCATTTTTGCAAGCTAACCAGAGAAAACCTTAATCTTTGGGGCTGTACACATGTGCCAAATTTTCCTCCATAACATGGGTGGGTTAGTATACGAGGATGAGGCCTGGTGTAGTGGTGGCTGAGATTGTTTAGATAGAGAATGATAACAACTCTTTACTGTGTAGGTACCAGAAGGATTTTCTGTCCAAACTAGTTGATCCTGAAGGAGAGACGGATTGATGGGGGTATTGAGAATTGCCTTACTGACCTGATCATCGAAGAATGCCGTAACAAGCGTGGACTTCCATTCAGAATGCGGAAAATCAATGAGGTCAGCCACTCGATCAGGTTCCCCTATCTCTGGTAAGCCTCCTATCGGACCTAATGGTAGCCAATTGTCTTCTCTGATATGTATCTTCGTGCCATCTCCGACTAACCAACGTAGATTACGAGTAATTGCTTGACGACCCCTTAATAAACTCAGCCATCCCCAAGAAGGACGATGTCCTGAGGGAGCAGAATGAAAGGAGGAATAGCAAAAATATAAACCCTTAAAGAGCTGACTCCAGATAGCCTGAGGTTGCTGAAATAAACGCCATGCTTGCTTTCCAAGCATTGCATTGTTAAAGTCGATTAAATCTCTAAATCCCATCCCCCCTGCAACTTTTGAGAGCTTCAATTCTGACCACTGTTTCCAGTGAATTCCAGATTGACTATTTTGTTTACTCCACCAGAATCGAGATCTTTTGTTCAATCAATCTGCAGAGAGACAGCGGAAGCTTGAAGATAGACATGGCATACTGCGGTAAGGCTTGAATTACTGCTTTCAATAATATTTCCTTGCCTCCTTTCGATAAAAAATTTTCCTGCCAACCTGCTAACTTAGCATTTACTCTTGCCAGGATCCAGGAAAACATTTCCTTTTTGGAACGGCCCCAATCCGAGGGAATGCCCAGGTATTTACCATACTTACTGAGAATAGGGACTCTTAATTCTTGTGCAAGATTTTGTTGTAATGAAATAGGACAGTATTTGCTGAAAAACACCCCAGATTTGTTTCTATTAATGAGCTGGCCTGTAGCAACACAATATTGGTTTAGGAGATTGGCAAGGTTATGGCATTCAGATAGAGTTGCTTTAAGGAAAAATACTGAATCATCAGCAAAAAAGAGGTGAGATAATTTAGGACAGTCTCGATTGAATTGAATCCCCTTTATATGGCCAATAGCAACAGCTTGAGTAAGAGTAGTGGATAGGGCATTTGCAATTAAAATGAAGAGATATGGAGATAGGGGATCTCCTTGGCGAATCCCTCGAGTAGGTTTAAAATAAGGGAGCTGTTCACCATTAAACCGAATACTAAAAGAGACTGTAGTAACACAAGCCATTACCTGAGTAACCCAACTATCATTGAATCCCAATTGCTTCAAGTAGGCTTCTAAGAAGTCCCATTCAACCCTATCGTAAGTTTTCTGCATGTCTGTTTTGAGAATAAGATTGAAGCGTTTCTTGCATGCTCGCACTTTAAATTGATGCATGACTTCTTGAACCACCATAATATTGTCCTGGATCTGTCTATTGCTAATAAATGCTGCTTGCTCTTTGGAAATCAAAATAGATAGCAAAGGTTTAAGTCTGTTGGCCATAATTTTTTATATGATCTTATAAGCGAAGTTGCAAAGACTTATGGGACGGTATTGTTCTATACTTTCTGGATGCTGGACTTTAGGGACTAGGGCAATGACTGTTCTGTTTAGAGTAGGGGGCATACAACCTGTGGTAAAGAACTCATGTACTGTTTGAATTACGGTTGCTTTGATAACATGCCAGTGCTGCCGATAGAAGAGGCCTAGAAGACCATCAGGACCAGGAGCCTTTGACGCTCCCAACTGGAAGGTAGCCTGGTAAATCTCCTCCTCTGTTACCCTGCTCATCAACTGTGTATTCATTTCAGGAGTTACCACCGGTGGACATTGATCTAGGAAAGGCCTAAAAGCCCTATGGCCTACAGATCAGTAAAGCTGAGAGAAGAAGCCCTGAGTGAGATCTTTTAGCTGTTCTGGTTCTCTAATCCATTGCTAGTGAGTATCCACTAGCATAGTAATTCGATTTCGTTGTCTCCTTTGCATAGTATATGCGTGGAAGAACTTTGAGTTATGATCGCCCCACTTCAACCATTGAATACGAGAACGCATAGCCCAGAACTGTTCATCTTGAGTCCATAGTTTCTGAATTTCAAATCGTATTGCATTGGCATACTCCTTATCCCCTTCCTGATAGGATGTTCTATTTATAATCATCTGCAGTTGAGATTGCAAGTGATAGATGCGTTGATGACAATGGCTGAACCGAGCTTTACTCCATCGGGTTAATCGCGTTGCAACTGCCTATAATTTGGATGTTAATGAGGTACTACTATTTTCCTAAGCCTGTTGAACCATGTCTTTACACTCTGTATCTTGGTTCCAGAAAGCTTCATATTGAAAAGTCTTTGCACGTTTGACAGATGATGGCCGAGCTTGCAGCAATATAGGACAATGATCCGAACCAACAGACGGAAGGGCAAATGCTTCTGCAGAAGGGTAAAACATCAACCATTCCAGTGAACAAAATACACGATCCAGTTTCTCCTTTACTAGAGCATCCCCTTCGCGATTATTGGACCAGGTAAATTCACAACCTTTACTTTGTATTTCGAGTAATGCACAATCATTGATCACATTCCGAAAGGAGGTCATACGCGAAGTAATTGGTGGTCGTTTGCCCATTTTTTCCCAGGGAGAAAGGAAGTCATTGAAATCACCTATACACAGCCACGGTAAGTGATTTGCAGCATGAATAACTCGAATGGTATTCCAGAATTCCTGACGTAGCTGATATATTGGAGGTGCGTGCAGGCAAGTGATATGCATGGAAGAGTTCGTCCTAGGATCAAGTGCAACAAAATCAACACACTGATCATCCGAGTATACCAAGGTAACTTCGAAATTATCATTCCAGAACAGAGCCAGACCACCCTTTAAACCATCAGGATCCTTCACAAAAGAGTTAGAAAATTTAAACTTACGCTGAATCTTAGATACGAAGTGTTTAACCTTCTTCGTTTCCATTAAAAACACAAAATCGGGCTTATCACAGGCTACCATCGCCTTTAGGGCTTGAATTGTCAGGGGATTGCCCAACCCCTGACAATTCCAACTGAGGAGCTTCATTTGGAACACGGTGGATGTTTGACTCATCCGGTTTCGACAATAATTGAGTCCAACGAACAAAAACCGTGGGCCCGACGAGGTATTCAAACCCGGCGGCCGCGGAATACGGCGAAGTGGATGGACAACCTTATCTCTCCTGTTTTCTGGCGGTTTCCTCCTTTTGTTTGCTGATGGATCTGGAAAGAACGAACGAGCACGATTATCTTCGAGGATAAAAGTCTTCCTTAAAAGAACTCATTGAAAGTTGATGCAGAGTTCCTCCCGCTTAGTAGTGTAGATTTATGCTTCGATGTCAATGTTTTGATTGACATGGTTAACTGTTCATCTTGTAAACAACCTCTTTTGTCAATTTTGGCTTCAAGCTCGTTTCGTAAGGGATCGGCGCCCCTTAGTGCCTCAGTGATATTTTCTTCACTTATTTGGAAAAAAATGTTATTGATAAATATAACATATAGTTGACTCAAGTGCTTATATATAGACTAAAAGACAACTCTAAATGAGTTTATGAGTATTTGAAGGTGTTTGACAAAATTTCTATTCTCATAATAGAATTACTTTCGGTACAACCCCGAATTATTATTTTTTTTTTTTGTGGCTTAGAAAGTTTCATACCTCTACTGTAATCTTTCCTCTCGCTTTCCGGGACAGTTGAGAGTGAAGGCAATCAATTAGCAACAAAAAGAGGCGTGCAAGGTGGCTCGTCGGGACGAGGGTGAGTCTGCGTCTTACGTGCCAAACATAGTTTGCGGTTCCGCCACGGATATGGTCTTTGAGAGGTTGTGGCATTTATTTTGGTATTGCAACTTGATGATGAGACAGTGGCCACGGATGATCTATCTTCTGACTCGTTCTTGGATTGATCTCATGTTGATAGAGACCCCAGCACATACATGAGGAATTGGAGTTAGTGGGAAATCAAGAACCGATGAATAGGGTTAGTAGACCCCGACACGTATACACTATGCTTTTAAACCTGCTAATAGAAGAGGGAATGCAACGTCAATTCCATCGATTAAGCGATTATTGTCTATCTGAATTTAATACTTGACGTAGAAGAGGAACATGCATTATTTTCTGCAATGACGAAATCCACCTGAATGGGTTTTTTCTCCTTTCTTTTTTCCATCCAGTGTTAAGTTCATTAGATTGCTTTGGTAACTGATGGGATGACAGTATTGAACGGACCAAAACAGCGAAAGAATTTCACTAAACCAAGTGAAAGTTGAGAGACGGTTTGGCCCATTAACGAAAAGTTTAGACACATAATCCTTTTGCTTTAACTTGTCAAAACGACTTAGAAATCTATAGAAGCAAGCCTTAACTAATCCTCAAGAATAATTTTCTACAATCTGTTTGAGAGTAGAACAAAACTCCACTGGTTTGGAGAACATGACCATGTGATCTGAATTAGGGATCACACAAACTTCGTCCACTGGATTGCGTTCGATCATCCACCTCTGCAGGTCTTCTTTTATCACCAAGTCTTGGTCGCACACAATGTAAACTCGACGAACCGAACCGTACTTCGCTGTTGTGACCGTTGCTTCCGCCTTGAATCTGGATTGGTCTGGAAACATGTGGAGAGGTCTCACCAAGTAGGAGGCCAATGTCAAATCCTACATAAAATGAAGTGAATAAATGCATCTTAACTCGGCCGGATAGAACTGATTCTGCTAACAAAAGAACTTGATTCCGAGCTTGTTGATCACTTGGGAAGTTTTGTTTGATGTTGAAATATGAAATTACAAGAATCTTCATCGATAAAATGGTCGAATATCTTTACCTCGGGTGGAGAGAGTTGATACAGCTTAGAGGCCATGAAGTTGTATCCAAACAGAAAACTGGTTGGAGGCTTTTCAGGGCCATCATCAAAAGCATATTTTGTGTCCATGGATGAACCCAATCTGCGACCATACTGAGAATTCGCAAGCAGTATAAATATCACCGCACTGAGCTGCTGAATTATCTTATACCCAAAAAAATAAAAATAATAATGCTCTTCTTCTTCAAGATCATCAAATACATTAATTGCTGCTTACGATTATAGAAAGTGTTTCTCTCTTGATGATGGGCGTGCAATGGATTTTCTTCCATGTTTGGTGAAGAGAACCTTTCGCAACTGCTCTGTTTCGCTGGTCCTTACTTGTCGCGACCTAAATTTTCAGGGGCAATCCTAGAAGTTTAGGTTAATGGATTACTAAGTCCGAAGACTTGGCGCGGACCCTCCCAAGTCCTACCAATCGCGACTTGATATAAATTAATTCATTTAAACATGCAATTTCAATTTGGAGCCGCCACTAACCAATTAGGGCTGGTTAGAAACCCAAGTAAAGTATGGGAGAATACTTTACTATCGCGAACCAGAGATTCAATAGGTCCGGGGACATGATTACGCTAGATTAATCTAACGCCCTTTCGGTACCTTTTATTTTGATTTCAAAAATATTTTGCAGGCAATGTTGATTAATTTAAACCTAAGTTACTAACATGCAAATTGTGGTCATGCGGGTGCGCAATCAATAAAATAACATTCAAATAAACAATGCTAATAAAAATGCATGTCCTAAACATGATTTCTAAATGACATGACACCTAATTTTTTTTCTCTTTAAAAAAAATAATTATTATATGCAATCTTAATCTAAATTTAATATGCATGGATTTTACTTTAATGATATGTGAGATGCAATTCATATGGTATGACTAGAACTATCACTATATGTATGCAATCTTATTTATATAATCCTAAATATGCATGTGTTTCATGACATAAGATGAATGACATAATAATTCTATATGCATGTTCTTTTTGTGATTTTTTTTTATTACACATATGCAACCTATATTAAACAATGATGACATGACATTGGATTAATTATGAACTAACCTGTTAATTAACCGGGTAAAAGACTTTTGTGTTTTCTTTTTTTATTTGAAATGACCTAGTAATTTTCATTAAAAAAAAAGGTGACATAATGATGCAATGCTAATTTTTGGCATTTTTTATTTTTATTATAAAAAAAATACTACATGATGAGAATGTTAAAACATTAACCTATAACCTTCTAATTAAAACGCAACATGTAATATGTGCATTATAAAATCTATATAACCTAAATAACATTTTTTGTTTTTGTTTTTTTAATATTTTTTTTGTGTTTTGGTTTTATTAAAGGAAAATCATCCTAATTCTACATGAATCTTAAAAAAGAAACTAAAATACGTTGCTTCAAATGTGAAATGAGTATAAACCTAAATATCTAATATGATGCATGATATGTGATGAGCAAATAATAACACGCTAAAATAAAAATCCATCCATGTAAATCAATGGCATTTTAATATGAATCAATGATGCAAAGAAATTCATGAATTTTGCCATAAAAAGTTGAAATAATCAAAAATCTAACCCGACGTCTCGCGGGTCAATATTTTTGATTATCATAACTTAATATGACAAATTTCCCAACGATAAAATAAATCAAAACAAATCAAGTTAGAATATATAAAAAAAAAACATGAAATCAAATATCTAGAAAATCACCTAGTCCAACTCACGGTTGGCTTGAGGAATGGCGAGGAGCACTAGGTTGAAGTTTCAATGGCTGTTGTCTTATGGTCCCGTAGTTTTTGTTTTTTTTGGTCGGAATAGTCCCATAGTTAGATTCTTTTCAGTGTCATTTTCTTTCCTTTTAGAGAAAGTCTATCAAATTGCTCCTGCCCAATCCCTCAAGCAAAGTCTATCAAATTACTTATCGCCATTGAGTGCAAACACCATTACTCCAAAATTTACTTTTTTGATCAAACATGCTCAAAAAATAATACAACATGAAGACTCAAGCAAAGATCAGTAACAATATTGCCTTTTACCTTAGCCGCAACATGAAAAAAAAAATCGTGCACATTTGATATGACTTTGGGAAGAGATTCCACCAATGAGGAACTAAGATTGGTACCATTTCCGTCCGAATCTAACAGCAGGAGCTGCTCCAACTCTTCGACCCACTGGCGGCATGCATCGGGATACTTCTCAAATCTGGCCACTGTTTGCTGTAAAAACGGAGAAGGTTTCTTTGGAAGTCCACTATAGAAATCAAATACGGGAACTACAGAGGTTGATGCTGGTTGACCGCTTGAAGTCGGAGTAACCGTTGCTCCTGGGGTTTGGGATGGTGCTGTGGCATTTATGTGTCTAAACTTTTCCAACAACTTCCTTTTTTTTTTACTGAGGTGGCAATTATTTAAAAAAGAAATTATCCAAAGTGCTTTGCTGACGTGGCTAGCTTGTCTCAAAACAATGTTGTTTTGCCTCAAAATTGATTTTTAATATAAATATTAATTTAATTAAAGTAAAATACTAAATTAAAAAATAAATAAATAAATAAGGGAGGGGCAACATTCAGTGAGGGATTCTATAGCTCTCGCCATTACCGCTGCCCCGCCATTACCGTTGCCCCACCATCACCGGAAAGAGTCGGCAACGATGGGGCAAGGGTCGGCCAAGGTGACCAGCAACCCTAGCCAACTGGTGCCGGCCATGTGACATCCTGATTTTTCAAATCTGATTTCAATTGAATAAATCGGGCCTTTCGTCGATGCGTCTATAGTGCTATTCTCTGAGCCGGTCACTCAAGAGATAACTAGACTATCTTGGAAATTTATTAAGGGGTTTTAACGCAAAAGGCTTGAGAATTCGACTAGGAATCGACTGCTCGACTGTGCTAATTTGCAAGGGTCATTACTGCACACTTAAAAATCGATCAGAGATCAGAGATAGATCTATTCGATTAAGATAAGTGATCAAAAGGGGGTGATTCCACATGATTGCAAAATTCTCATCGATCGGCACTAAATTGATTTTCTATCGTTTTGGGTACCTTGTGTCCGTATTTGAAACCTTAACATTTTCACGACAATCGAGAGTCGTCAATGTGTCGAAGATGTACATTGTGACTCGAGATAAATCGATCACGGGTCAATTGCACTAAAAAATTTCTAAAAGCTACCCGATAGACTAGATCACACTAAAAGCTCGTCGGATTGAAAATAACCGTGAATTTGAACCCGATTTCAAAAATTGAAAGTTCTGTAGTGTCACGAGCTATTTGAGAAACGTCGACTCATTCTCCGAAGAATTTTCAGAGATTCCGGGATTTTTGCGGAAAATTGAATCGGACGTTGTGGAAAATTAATGGAAATTCGGATTGACTCATTTGAAGGAAATTTGGGCTTTCAAGCCGAGCTGTATGGTGAAAAGAACTTATAGAAATTTCATGGACATTTTCTACATCAAAATTTGGACATTAAACTGGGAATTTGTTGAAGAATCTGAATACCAAAGAGTGAAATTCGGAGCTTGGACTATGGCTGCAATTTTTGTCATAAAATGGTTAATTATGGGTTTGATTTGTTGGAAAGTAACAGGGGGACATGTGTTTAATTAAGGAGATAAGATTTGCTGACATTGGACCCCTCTTCGAGCTTCTCCAACACGTCTTCTTCAATCCTTACCCTCCGCAACTTCTTGTTTTTCTATAGTCAAGGCAGCCAAAAGAAAAATTTAGGAAGTGTGAGATAGCAGCTGGAGTTAGTCATGTGAATGCCACTCACATGCCACTCATGTGATTCGACATGATTGCAAAATTCTCATCAATGGGCACTAAATTGATTTTCTATCGTTTTGGGTACCTTGTGTCCGTATTTGAAACCTTAACATTTTCACGACAATCGAGAGTCGTCAATGTGTCGAAGATGTACATTGTGACTCGAGATAAATCGATCACGGGTCAATTGCACTAAAAAATTTCTAAAAGCTACCCGATAGACTAGATCACGTTAAAGGCTCGCCGGATTGAAAATAACCGTGAATTTGAACCCGATTTCAAAAAAAAAAAGTTATGTGGTGTCACGAGCTATTTGAGGAATGTCGACTCATTCTCCGAAGAATTTTCAGAGATTCCGGGATTTTTTGCGGAAAATCGAATCGGACGTTGTGGAAAATTAATGGAAATTCGGATGGACTCATTTGAAGTAAATTTGGGCTTCAAGCCAAGCTGTATGGTGAAAAGAACTTATAGAAATTTCATGGACATTTTCTACATCAAAATTTGGACATTAAACTGGGAATTTGTTGAAGAATCTGAATACCAAAGAGTGAAATTCGGAGCTTGGACTATGGCTGCAATTTTTGTCATCAAAATGGTTAATTATGGGTTTGATTTGTTGGAAAGTAACAGGGGGGACATGTGTTTAATTAATGAGATAAGATTTGCTGACATTGGGCCCCTCTTCGAGCTTCTCCAACACGTCTTCTTCAATCCTTACCCTCCGCAGCTTCTTGTTTTTCTATAGTCAAGGCAGCCAAAAGAAAGATTTAGGAAGTGTGAGATAGCAACGGGAGTTAGTCATGTGAATGCCACTCACATGCCACTCATGTGATTCCACATGATTGCAAAATTCTCATCGATCGACACTAAATTGATTTTCTATCGTTTTGGGTACCTTGTGTCCGTATTTGAAACCTTAACATTTTCACGACAATCGAGAGTCGTCAATGTGTCGAAGATGTACATTGTGACTCGAGATAAATCGATCACGGGTCAATTGCACTAAAAAATTCCTAAAAGCTACCCGATAGACTAGATCACGCTAAAGGCTCGCCGGATTGAAAATAACCGTGAATTTGAACCCGATTTCAAAAATAGAAAGTTATGTGGTGTCATGAGCTATTTGAGGAACGTCGACACATTCTCCGAAGAATTTTCAGAGATTCCGGGATTTTTGCGGAAAATCGAATCGGACGTTGTGGAAAATTAATGGAAATTCGGATGGACTCATTTGAAGTAAATTTGGGCTTTCAAGCCGAGCTATACGGCGAAAGGGACTTATAGAAATTTCGTGGACTTTTTCTACATCAAAATTTGGACATTAAACTGGGAATTTGTTGAAGAATCTGAATACTAAAGAGTGAAATTCGGAGCTTGGACTATGGCTGCAATTTTTGTCATCAAAATGGTTAATTATGGGTTTGATTTGTTGGAAAGTAATAGGGGGGACATGTGTTTAATTAAGGAGATAAGATTTGCTGACATTGGGCCCCTCTTCGAGCTTCTCCAACACGTCTTCTTCAATCCTTACCCTCCGCAGCTTCTTGGGCAAGCAAATCCAGCTGCCATCCATCCCCCTTATCCAATTCTCCTTTGTTTCGGTCTCTGCCTTGCTTTCTTTTCATTTTTCCTTTCACGACAGCTCTCCATCTTTACCCACCGAAACACCAATTTTTCTCCCATCTCCAAACCACGACACGTCCTTATTTGCTGCTTGCTCGGTCAAAATTCAAGCGAAGCCCACCTTGTTGACTTCATTCACACCAACGAAGCCGCGTGTCTGCGGCATCTTCTCCGAAGACCAAGCAGCTCTCTCCACCGATTTTTTTTTCTTTCAACCAAATAGTTCAACTCCACGAATCCTCACCCATCGAAACCCCACCATCGTTCCTCTCTCCTTCGCTCGCAAGTTTGGCAATCATTTGGCCGAGATTCGGCCCAGTCTTCATCTCCACGAAGCGGCCCCAACGGTGATGCGCGTGATCGAAACAGCATGTCTCTCGGTCAACATCCCACCGCCAGGCTCTGGTTTCATTGAACCGCAGCTCTTTCGCACGCCCGCACCTTCGCAGCATCACGGCCCAGCAATTGGGCCCGTATCCAGCCCGCATCAACAGCCCACGAATTCAACCACAAGCCCATCTTCAGCCCGGTGATTTTCAGCCCTTCTCCAAAGAGATTTTAAAGCCCAAGCTCAGGCCCAAGCTCAGTTGATTTTTAGCCCATTTGAAGTTCAGCCATTTTGGGCCCGCGAAGAAAGCCCAAGCCCGCGACCAGCAGCCCTGCAGAAGCCCAAGACCGAAACTCAGCCTTGCTGAGTTGTGTTGGGCCCGTTTTAGGCCCGGTCCGAGAGTTCGCTGACACCGCCAAAAATTCAGATTTCTGCCGTCTTCGTGTCGTCGTCGCGGTGAACCGGTTTCTGCAATTAACCGATGAGTTTATACTCTAAACTCTGCTTAGTAGGCTAATAACGTTTAAGGGGTGTTAGATTTATTTTATTAGGAATTAGGTGGTTAGTTAGATTAAATTAGAAATTGAATTATTTAATTGAGCATGTTAGGTGGTTAGCATGGTTTAGTTAAGGCCTAAATAAATTATACTATTTATCTAGAAGGGTTCGGGAATTTTTCGAGTCCGTATTAGTTATTAATTTAATGATTCTGGCCTAGGTTAGTATTTTTAGAATTTAAATTGATTTATTTAATTAATTTCAGTAATTATTTAATTCTTAATTATTTTTCCGGAAATTAGGCCGGGATAGCCAGTGACCGGAATTTCGTGCGATTGCAATGGTGTGGTTAATTTCTACAATTGAGTGTTAAATTATGCAAATTGAGTGCTAATTGGATTTTTGGTATTTAATTCCAAAAATTGTGAATTTCCAATATTTATTCAAAAAATCTCAGGTGTCGGATTTTGACACCGAAAATGGTTTTAAGTACTATATGAAATAGTGGAATTTCAAAAATGATGAATATTAATTTTTCTGGATCAAGTTGACCATGTACCCACACACGAGTAATTTCATGGAATTTCTAATACGAATAAAAAGGCTAGGCTCACCATTTCAATTGAAGCATTTGAATGCAATACATGGTGCCTTGGGCCATATTTGAGTGATCATGTAATGGTTAAGAGAAATCGTCCCGGGCTATTGAGCTGGACGTTATCCTTATTTGGGATACCCCTGGACAATGGGAAGCCGATCGCAGTTGATTCTAGACCCTATGCTCCTTCGGGAAAGCCGTCTGATAAAGAGACGTGCCGTGCTCAATGGGGTGAGACGATGCCTGGCAATGCCAGAAGACCACCAAACTGAGAGTAGGCCGTGCTATATGCCGAGATCAAAACTAGGAATGCATGATTAATTGAGTGTGGCGTTTCAGTTATTTGAGCTTATTTGTTGCTCATGCTCTCATGTTGTTTGTGAGATAAATTGTACTGACCTACAGGGTGGATCTGAGACGAGGTAAGTCTCCTTGATTGTGTGCTTGTGTGATTATGACACTTCTGGGCGTATTTCCCTCCTAATTGGGGTTTAGAGCTTAGACTTGCTGAGATGATATCTCACCCCGTTGTGGGACAACATTTTCAGGGTCGTCGAGTGGAGGACCTGGAACTGAGAGGAAGTGATCGGAAGCGTAGGTCAGTTCGGACTGCTTCTTTTTGGAAGGCCTAGTCTTTTGGCCATAGACCTGTGTACATGACTCGGTGTATATATAAAAGCATGTTTATTTGTGAATCTATTGTCCTGCTTTTCTATCCCAAGATGATTACTGTCAGGGGATTTCTTTTCGCTTCCGCATGTGCAATAAAATGGAAAGGGTCGGCGACTCGTCCTGAGAAGTCGCAAATTATTATCGACTAGATAGGGATGGGCACGCGCTCGGAGTCCGGGGCGTGACAGGCCATCTTGGCCAACTCTCGCCCCACCATCGCCAGCCCTTTCCGATGTTGTTGGGGTAGTAGTGGCGACAAGGGCCGTGGAGGCCCCTGCTAAATGTTGTCCCCTCCCTCTTTAGATTTGGTTTATAAATTTAATTTAATTAATATAATTAAAAATCAATTTTGGGAGAAAACAACATTGTTTTTACACATTCATTGTTGATAGGCAACTCCAACAACCTACCTAGACTAATTTATTCATAAAATAGCGCCATGTTGAATTTCTAGCTACCCTCACTTAAGTGTCTAAATTTTTCAAAAAAAAAAAAAAAAGTGACACATAAAAAGTATCTTGGAGAACTTTTGGCACTTAAGTGTGCCAAGGTTTGGCATTTGCGGTGTATTTTAGCCCAAAAAACTCTAGTGACAAAGATGGCATATAGTCGACTCAAGTGATGATGCATAGACTAAAGCACAAGCCTTTCAAAATAGTGATCAAGTTTACATGTTTGAGAATTTTACTCTTCCTTTTTCCAATAGATCATTAATTTGTCGTCTACAAGGAATAATCACACGGAACCCAAAAAATTTGGTGCAGCGCGACTAATTTTGTCTATCAAATTACCAGCGATAAAGAAAAAGTTTCATACTTCTACTGTAATCTTTGCTCCCTTTCTAGGACAGTGAGACTACAGGCGATCAATGGCAACAAAAAGAGGTGCGCACGGCGGCTTGTCGGGACAAGGGTGAGTCTGTCTTATAGGCCATACTTAGTATGGGGGTCCGCCAAGGATATCGTCTTCGAGAGGTTGTGGCTTTTATTTGGTATTGCAACTTGAAGACGAGACAGTGGCGACGGATGATCTTCTGTCGCGTGACTCGTTCTTGGATTGATCTCATGTTGACATAGACCCCAACACATATATGAGGTATCGGAGTTTCCTGGGAAATCAAGAACCGATGAATAGGGTAAGTAGACCCCAACACATATACGCTATCCATATAAACCTGCGGATAGAAGAGGAATGCAATGTGGATTCCGTCAATTAAGTCGAAGATTAAATTGTCTATATGAAATGAATACTAGATGTAGAAGAGGAACGTGCATTATTTTCTGCAGTGACGAAATCCACAAGCATAGTTTTTTTTCCCTCCAGTGCTAAGTTTGGTAGATTGTTTTGGTAACTGATGGGATGACAGTATTGAACGTACCAAAACAGTATAAGGATTTTATTGAACCAAGTGAAGGTACAGAGATGGTTTGGCGCATTAGAGAAAAGTTTAGACACATAATATTTTTGCTTTCACTTGTCAAAACGGCTTAGAAATCTATAGAAGCAAGCCTTGATCCTCGGGAATAATTTTCTGCAATCTGTTTGAGAGTGGAACAAAACTCCAGTGGTTTGGAGAACGTGACCATGTGATCTGAATTAGGCATCACACACACTTCGTCTGTTGGATTGCGTTCGATCATCCATCTCTGCAGGTTCTTCTTTTATCACCAGGTCTTTGTCGCACACAAAGTAACCTCGATGAACCAAACCATACTTTGCCGTTGTGACCATTGCTTCCGCCTTGAACCTGTATTGGCCTGAAAAGAGGCGGAGAGGTCTCACCAAGTAGGAGGCCAATGGCAAATCCTACATAAAATGAAGTGATAAATGCATCTTAACTCGACCGGATAGAACAATAATAAGGCAGCGCATGGTAACACTCCCGTTTCTCCTAATTTCTGTTCTTTTGTTCCTCGGAACAAAAAAAGAACATAAACCCGTTTGGTAAAACATTTATTCTCGGGAACAATTTCTAAAAATAAGCCAATTTTCTTCTTCTTTTTCTTTTGTTTCTCTCTCTTGCCATGGCCACCTCCAATCGCCCGGAGCCACCACCGACCGCCGCCCGCCGTGTCACGCCCCGAACCCCGAGCGCGCGCACATCCCACTACGGTCGATCAAAAATGCGATATCCCAGGATACGTCGCCGACCCATTCATTTTATTACGCATGCGGAAGCGAAACAAATCCCCTGACAACATTTAACTTGGGATAGAAAAGCAGGCAATCAATCACAATACCAAACACTCATTTACAAACACAAATGGTTTGAATACAACACTGGACTTTCTACAAAATAGACTAGCTCGACAAAAGGGGAACTATCCTACAACCAACGAGCAGGACACATTCTCCAACCCTTATGACTTCACCTCTGCAACTCCTCAAGGCCAACCAAAGCTATCTGGCCACTCCGTCCACCGGGGACCTGAAATTTTAATCCCACAACCGGGATGAGACAATGTCTCAGCAAGTTCAACCCCCTAAACCCCTATTAGAAAGAAAATACACCCCGGGTGGCCTAGCCACATCACACATAAGACTTACCTCGCCTCGGCCTTCATCCGAGTTAGCGCAATTTATATAATTCAACCACGTACAATTATGATAACCAAACAACCATGGCTCAATCACATTATCAAAACAATTCAACCACTTGGATCGTCTCAACGATCAATCGACTCGGCCGATTACATGTCATTCCAACAAATCAATCATTGCTCACAATCACGGCCCTACTCGGCAAAATTAGAATCAGTGGCATCACGGCCCCACTCGGCGCGACCTTTATCAGGTGGCATAACACGGCCCCATTGGGCGCGACCTCTAATAGGTGGCATATAACGGCCCCACTGGGCGCGACCTCTAATAGGTGGCATATAACGGCCCCACTGGGCGCGACCTCTAATAGGTGGCATATAACGGCCAATCGCCCATCAATTTCCACACTTAGAATTTTATAAAGAATCCATATTTATCACAATCAACACTCAATTCGCCACATCCATTCATCAAATTCAAATTCTAAATACACAACAGCGATCGGCACGAAATTCTGAGCAAATAAGGTCCCAATGAAAATTTTCGGAATTTAATAGATAATTAAATTTATTCCGAAAATTAATAAAATAATAATATCCATAGTTTTCGAAATCCACACTCAATTTATAATATCCAATCATCAATTTCAAAATCCGAATGTACTGTAACGACCCAAGACGAAATTCTGAGCAACGGGATCAAAAATAATTTTTCCGTTTTTTTTTTTTTAATAATAATATTTTAATAATTTCGGAATTAATATAATATTATAAATTTCCAGAATTTCGAAGCAATTAAATAATTCAAAATTAAAAACCCTATTATGTCACATCAAGGCTTTATATTAAAAATAAACATACTTAACTTTAAACTAAACCCACTTTAACTTAATTAAACACCATAATCTAATCATCAACCAAATAAACTAATTTAACCAACTAAGCTTACTTAACTTTGGCTAAGCACACTTAGGGCATCATTAACCGTCTAATCAAGGTTTAGTGAGCTAAACTCACCGGATTAACGAGCCGAGCGGACCAAAACGACGAGGGCAACGCGAGGATCGACTTTCCTCAAAGCGGGCCGAGCATCCGGGCTCGGGAAGGCGGCCAAAACGGCCCACGAAGGGGCTGCCATACCCATTTTCGCAGCTACTGATTTGGGGCTGGAGGAGGCGGATCCGGCGCCGGTTTGGGCGGAGGAACGGCGGAGGAGGACCGGCGGGGCTTGGACGAGCCGATGGGGAGGTCAACGGCGGCTCACGGCGGCGGAAGGAGCTCCGGCGAAGGCCCGAGCTGCTCGGACGAGTTGCTGGGACGCCGAACGAGCGGACGAAGGCGCGACCAAGGCAGCGACGAGAGCCAGCGGGCGAGCGAGCGGTTGGACGGCGGCGAGCTGCGACGGCGACGACTTCAGCTTCGGTCGTTTGCTGCGGCGGCGAGCGGGACATGCTGCTTCGGTTTGCTCTGATCTTCGCACAACAAGGGCACCGAACAGCAGAAAGAGGATAGAGGAGAGAAGCGGAGGTGCACGCGAGCTGAGCGACGGCAAGCGCGGCGGAGGGCGGCCGGCGACGAGCGGCCGAGCGGCCGAACGAGCGAAGGGGGAGGCCGGCCGAGCTTCTGGTTCGCACGCCTCCCTCTCTCTCTCTCTCCCTTTCCAAGTTCCAAGACAACTCCTTCATTCAAGGAGGAAGATGATGGTGATGGGTCACCTTTTCTCGAGCAAATCTCCACCGTCCACGTGTCAAGATCTCAACCCTTGGCCTCAACCACCATGACATCATCCCATGTTATCTTCCACTCACTCAAATCCTCCACAACTTCTCCAATGGTTGCACTTTCATTTTCCGCCGGGGTCCAAAATCTTGTACGACCAATTCTTCAATTTCACTTGATTCTCTTCCAATTGAATCAAATTGAAGTCCATAAAATTAATCCAATGTTACCACACTTCAATTCACATCTTCACTTGTTCATAGAACCAACTTAAGTCCCAAAAGCGTGACCAAAGACGGGCCCACTAATTTCTCGAGCCAAATTGGCCATTCTCTGATTAATTTGCCGAAACACTCGACTTGCATGAAAAATCTTCCAAATGTAAGTTAATATTCCTAAAATGATTTGTGACACACCCAGACTTCCAATTTCTGAATTCGATCTCAATTCCACGGTTAATTTCACTTTGGCACGATACTAACGCGGCCCAACCTACCGGGTAGCTTTTAGAAATTTTCATGTATTTGACCTGTGGTTGATCATCTCAAGCCACAATGTACATCTTTGAAACATTGGCGACTTTCGGTTGTCGGGGTAATCTCAAGGTTTCAAATACGAACACAGAGTACCCAATCGATAGTATAGTCGGTCCAGGGTCGATCGACATGAATTATGCGATCCGGTGGAATCACCCACACCCGATCACATGCCTCTGTCGAGTCGACCTATCTCTGATCTTTAATCGATTTTAATTGTGCCGTAATGACCCTTGCAGACTAGCTCGGTCGAAAGGTTGCTTCCTGGTCAAATTCTCGAGTCTGATGCATTAGAAACTCTTAACAGCTTCACCCGATAGACTCGTTTCCACATGAGTGGCCAACTCAAGGAAAAAAACTATATGCGTGCCAATGAAATGCCCGTCTCAATTTATTGAACATAGAATCGGAAAATCGGGATGTCACACGCCGCCACCGCCGACCACCGCCAACTACCGCCACCGCCGCCACCAGACTCTGTTGCCACCGCTGCCACCGCCCGCTATCGGTCACTGCCCCCTGCCGCTGCCACTACACGACCGCCCACCGCCGACCATCACCGATGACCGCCGCCACAAAGCCCATCGGCCGCCAGCGGTCGCCGCACAATCAGCAGCAGGCGGTCGTGCAGCGGCGGTGGCCGGCATCAAACGACGGCGGCCGACGGTCGACGATCCGTGAGCAAGAATTAAAAATAAATAATACAAAAAAGAAATTATTGCGTTACCAAACGCATTTCTATTTTTTTTCTATTCCAAGAATAGAAATTTTGTGTAGTTATCAAACGGGTTTTTTTACTTAGAAATTGTTCCCCAGAACAGAAATAGAAAACAACTATTTCTAAAAAAAAAAACTCTTCCCCGAAACAGAAGCATTGTCATACGCAACCCAAGAGAACTTGATTCTGAGCTTGTTGATCACTTGGGAAGTTTTGTTTGATGTCGAAAAATGAAATTACAAGAATCTTCATCGATAAATGGTTGAATATCTTTACCTCGGGTGGAGAGAGTTGATACAGCTTAGAGGCCATGAAGTTGTATCCAAACAGAAAACTGGTTGGAGGCTTTTCAGGGCCATCATCAAAAGCATATCTTGTGTCCATGGATGAACCCAATCTGCGACCATACTGAGAATTCGCAAGCAGTATCAATATCACCGCACTGAGCCGTTGAATTATTTTATACCCAAAAATAAATAAATAAATGATCTTCTTCTTCTTCAAAATCATCTAATACATTAATTGCTGCTTACGATTATAGAAGTGTTTCTCTCTTGATGATTGGCGTGCAATGGATTTTCTTCCATGTTTGGTGAAGAGAACCTTTCGCGACTACTCTGTTTCGCTAGTCTTTACTATAAATTGGGCAAAAGATCTCTTCAAGTGCCATAACTTAAGTGACACTTAAGTGCCACATTCGAAAAGAAATTGATCACTTAAGTGCCACTCTGGCCAAAATCCAGCCAAAATGCTGACATGCGCAATTTCCAGTGAAGTAAGTGCAAAACGACGTCATTTTGCACGCCGACATGGCCAAATAATGCAAAAATGACATCGTTTTGATGCTAACGTGGTAAAAAATAATATAAAAATTAATTAAATTAAATTTATTTAAAATATTTCAAAATAATAATTTTTAATATTTAAAAAAATAAAACAACCAGAAAGGCCGGCGAAAGAGGTGGGAGGGTCGGCCGACGCGAGCCCTCGCCTAGATCAAGGCGAGGGTCGCAACCTCGCCTAGATCCGCTAAGGGTCGGCGGCCCTCGCCCATCCGGTGAGGGTCGGTGGCCCTCATCCAATGAGGGTCGGTGGCCCTCACCGGATGGGCCAAGGGCCGCCACCCGCCGAGGGCGGCACCCCCCAGGGTGACCCCCAGTGAGCGGCATCCCTTGGCCCAACCGGGTGAGGGCCACCGACCCTCACCGGATCTGGGTGAGGGCCGCAAGCCCTCACCACTCGCCACAGATCTAGGCGAGGGTTGCGGCAACCCTCGCCCAGCCGGACCAAGGGCTGTCGCCCACTAAGGGTCGCCCCAACGAGCGGCGGCCCTTGGTCTAGGCTGAGCGAGGGCCGCCAACCCTCATCGAATCTAGGTGATGGCTAGACCCGTTATACGGGTAGATCAGGTCGAGTTTAGGTCGGGTCATAAATGGTCCAACCCAAATCGAGTCATTTAACCTGTGTATGACCCATTTATTGTAATGCAAAAATTTTGACCATTACCTGACCTAACCCATACCAACCCATACCCGACCTATTTAACTAAACTTAATTTATTATATATATTTAAAAAAATGGTATTGCTAAAATAATTTTATAAAACACAAATTTAATGGACAATTTTTATAATTTTTAAAATAATTATTTTTAAAAAATCGAATTTTAATTATTTTTATTTTTTAAAAAATAAATTTTTAATTATTATTATTTTTTAAATATAGCTTTTCTTTTTCTTTTTTCTTTTTCTTCTTCTTCTTCTTCTTTGGCCGGCCGCCGCGACGATGACGACCGACGGCCGGCCACAGCAAGCCTCAAGTTAGCCCGACTCGCCGACACCGACGAGCTCAAGGCTCGCCGATTCGGCAAGCTTGAGCCTCGCAAGATCGGTGAGGCTGAGCCTCGTCGGGCGGAGGCCGCGGCGAGACCTTCGCCTCGCCAAATCTAGCGAGCTCGAGCTCGCCAAAGATCGAGCGAGGCCTCCACCTTGCCAAGTGTTAGCAGCCTTGCCAAATCCGGCAAGGCTCGAGCCTCGCTGGATCTAGCTCGCTAGGTGTTGGCGGCCTTGCCAAATCCGGCGAGCTCGAGGCTTGCCTAGCTGGTCGCCGGCCACCGAAGGAAGAAGAAAAAAAAAAAGGATAGAAAAATAAAAAATAATTATAATTTCGGTTTTAAAAAAATTATAAAGTTAAAGAGAGAAGAGAGAGATTGTGAGGTTTTGGTTTGGGTGAAAATAAATGGGTTGATAAATGGGTCTTAAATGGGTGTAGAGCTTATCAATTTAAGACCCATATATCTCACACTCTTCAATTTTAAAATCCATTATGAGTGCCTTTAGAAAATAAGACTTGACCCATTAATGACTCATTTAAACATAAATGGGTTCATAAATGGGTCAATGATCCATTTTAACACCTCTAGCGATGGCTCGCGGGCCCTCGCCGGTCGCCCGGGGTTGCCAACCCCGGCCGACCCTCCCCCTCCGTCGCTTACCCTTCCCAACGGCGGCTCGGGGCTCGGCTCTCGGCCACCTCCCTTTTTTTTTTTTTTTTTTTTTTTTTTAATATTTAATTTTTATAAAATATTTTAAGTATTTTTTTATTTTTTAAATATTTTAAATAAATTTAGTTTTAAATTTAATTTAATTAATTTTTATATTAAATTATTTACCACGTCAATATCAAAACGACGTCGTTTTGCACACTCTTCGCTGGAAAATTTACACATCAGCGTTTTGGCCGGAAGTGACACTTAAGTTATCTATTTCTCTCCGATTTTGACACTTAATTATCTCTGTGTCAAGTTATGGCACTGTGGGTCCGCACGTCCTATAAATTGATATTTGCCTCTCCATGACAGATTTTTTCCTAAATCGATGACACGACCCTTAATTGGAAAATCTAGACCGTGTATGTCGACCAATTCCGAACCCATTAGTCTTACAATTTATTTAAACGAATATGGCCAAACAGAGTGAATAGAAGGCTAAATGGGAAGTCTACTGGTTATATGCACAAGTCCTTTGGGATCGGAATCAGAATTGAAACTACCATCAAAACATGTTTTTTAGCCCCTTAGTTTACTATTCAAAGTAGAAAGAAGTACCTACCTCCTCAACAACAGAGGTAACGTTGAGCTCGGGACCATACATGAATGCAGCTACAAACACAGCAACTGCAGTGTTCTCAGGAAATCTCTCAATGGCCAATGAAATCACAACCCCACCGAAGCTATGCCCCACCAGTATCACCTTCTCTCCTCGCAGAAGAACCTTGAAGAATTTGAAGGGCAGCTTGACATATTCCACAATCGAGTTCAGCTGTCGAGGCTGCTTCGAATGGACTCCTGCAGCGGCCATATCCAGGGCAGTGACCTTGTGGCCTGAGGACTTGAGGATGGTGGCCACTTTGTACCAGCACCAAGCTCCATGGCAAGCCCCGTGGACAAGCACAAGGTGCCTCACTCTCACTCTCTCTCTCTCTCTCTCTCTCTCTCGCTCTCTCTCTCTCTCTCTCTCTCTCTCTCTCTCTCTCTCTCTCTCTCTCTCTCTCTCTCTCTCTCTCTCTCTCTCTCTCTCTCTCCGTTTCTTTGCCCTCTATAGTTGATGAGTTGTGCCTGTTTCTCTCTCTCCGTTTCTTTGCCCTCTATAGTTGATGAGTTGTGCCTGTTCAGGCTTTTGTCAGCTTCACTTCGGTTGCTTCTGTTGAAAAGTTAGAGGCGAAGCTCTGATATCAATTTGTTGGGATAAAATTTTGAAGGTCAAATGCTCACAACTCACACAAAGAAGAGAAGATAGGCTTGTCAATTTATTTCACCTTAATGAAAACAATTACAAGACTCCCCTATTTATAGAGTTGTTACATGACATATGTTCTTCTCATTAAGTATAGCTAGGGTTCTGAAGAAGATGAATCTCCAGAAACTTACAAAACAATCGCTATATCTCATCATATCTCTAGAAACAATCACTACATCTAGAAACTTAAAATGACTCATTAAAGTAATGCAGCAATCATGACTCTTTTTCAATGTGGGTACCGAACCGTCTACGATATCAATTTTGGAATCTCGGTATCAAAGTACCAGTAACTTGATAGTCTTGACATCAAAGTATCGAAACCTATGAATTTAGAGCTTCAAGATTTGTTCAATGCTAAGTTGAAGCTTCAATGGTTGTTGTCTTGTCATCCTGAGCATGAGGCTCGTCCACCTAAGCTCGTCGCTTGCTAGAACAATGAGTGCAAGCATTGAGCATCGAGCTCGAGGCTCACCCAATCGGCGAGCGATGGCCTTTAGCTCACTGATTTAATGAGGCTCAAGCCCAACAAACTTGAGGGTTGCCAGATCGGCGAGCACGAGCCTCACCAGTAGTTGGAGCTCACTAGCCTCAAACCTTGCCAGATTAGCGAGCTCCAAGCTCATTAGCCTCAAGCCTCGCTCGTGGCCGATCACTGGCCATCGTCATGGCCGACAACCGGCCAAGAAAGAAGAAGATGAAAACAAAAAAAAATGTTGGGGCTTGTAGGGATATGAGATAAGAGAAAGCATGTGAGGAGGCCAGCAACCGGCCGCAAAAGAAGAAGAGCAAAACAAAGGAATGAAAAGAAAATAAAATTAAAAATTAAAAATAATTCAATTTAAAAAAAAACAATTAAAAAGAAGAAGTCAGGGCTTGTACAGATGTGAGATAAGAGAAAGCATGCGAGAAGGCCAACAACCAGTCAAGAAAGAAGAAAAGGAAAACGAAGAAAATAAAAATAAAAATAAAAATAATTTGAATTTTTAAAAAAGAAAAAGTAATAATAAAAAGAGAGAAGTGGGTTGATGTGAGATAAGAGACCAGCCGAGAAAGAAGAGGAGGAAAACAAAGGAAAAAAAAGGAAAAAAAAAAATCAAATTTTCAAAAGAGAAAGAAGTAGGGGCTTGTAGGGATGTGAGATAAAAAAGAAAATGCGAGGAGGCCAGCAACCGGCCAAGAAAGAAGAAGAGGAAAATAAAGAAAAAAAATAAAAATAATTCAAATTTTAATAAAAGAAAACAATAAAGAAAGAGAGAAGTTGTGGCTTTTAGGGATGTGAGATAAAAGAGAGCATGTGAGAAGGCCCGCGACTGGCCGAGAAAAAAGAAGAGGACAATAAAGAAAATAAAAAATAAAAAAAATGAAATTCTTTAAAAAGAGAAAAAGAAAGAAAGAAAGAAGTAGGGGCTTGTAAGGATGTGAGATAAGATAGAGCAACTAAGAAGGCCAGTGACTGGCCAAGCAAGAAGAAGAGGAAAACGTAGCAAAGTGAGATTCGAACTTAAAAAAATGAAAAAACAAAATAAAAAAGGAGGAGGTTGGGACTTATAGGGACGTGAGATTAGAAAGAGTAAGTGAGGAAAATGTTTTCCACTTTTAAAAAATAAAAAACATTTTCTGCTATTTTAGATAACTTTTTTTTATTCAAAGAAATTATTTTTCCCAAACAATTCATTTTCCGTTAAATGAACGCTGAAAAATGCGGAAAATGTTTTCTTGAAAATTATTTTCTACGAAGTGAAGGAAGTCTAAAAGTTGGAAAATTCCACACGGTATCTTCTCGATCATAATCACAGCCAAATCAAGTGAATTCGCAAGCAACTTCTTGCATTAGCAGAAGTTCTGATCGGATGTTTGATTCATCCGGTTTCGACAATAATTGAGTCTAACGAACAAAAACTGTGGACCCGACGAGGTATTCAAGCCCGGCGGCCGCGGCATACGGCGAAGTGGATGGACAACCTTATCTCTCCTGTTTTCTGGTGGTTTCCTCCTTTTGTTTGCTGATGGATCTGGAAAGAACGAACGAGCACGAGTATCTTCAAGGATAAAAGTCTTCCTTAAGAGAACTCATTGAAAGTTGATGCAGAGTTCCTCCCGCTTAGTAGTGTGTAGATTTATGCTTCGATGTCGATGTTTTGCTTGACATGGTGAATTGTTCATCTTGTAAACAAGCTCTTTTTTCAATTTTGGTTTCAAGCTCGTTTTGTAATGGATCGGCACCCCTTGGTGCCTCAATGATATTCTCTTCACTTATCGAGAAAAAACTCCATTGACAAATACGGCATATAGTTGACTCAAGTGCTAATATATACACTAAAGGACAAATACAGCATATAATTGACTCAAGTGCTAATATATACACTAAAACACAAGCTCTAGATAAGTTTATGAACATTCAAAGGCGTTTGATAAAAAATTTATTTCCGTAATAGAATTGCTTTTGGTACAACTCCCGAATTCTTTTTGTGGCTTAGAAAGGTTCATACTTCTACTGTAATCTTTCCTCTTTTTCTGGGACGGTCGAGAGGAAAGGCGATCAAGTAGCAACAAAAAGAGGCGTGCAATGGCGGCTTGTCGAGACGTGCCAGACGTAGTTTGCGGTTCCGCCATGGATATGGTCTTTGAGAGGTTGTAGCATAAATTTTGGTATTGCAACTTGATGATGAGACAGTGGCGACGGATGATCTGTCTTCTGACTCGTTCTTGGATTGATCTCATGTTGACAGAGACCCCAGCACATACATGAGGAATTGGAGTTAGTGGGAAATCAAGAACCGATGAATAGGATTAGTAGACCCCGACACATATACACTATGCTTTTAAACCTGCTAATAGAAGAGGGAATGCAACGTCAATTCCATTGATTAATAGATTATTGTCTATCTGAATTGAATACTAGACGTAGAAGAGGAACGTGCATTATTTTCTGCAGTGACGAAATCCACGTGAATGGGCTTTTTCTCCTTTCTTTTTTCCATCCAGTGTTAAGTTCATTAGATTGTTTTGGTAACTGATGGGATGACAGTATTGAACGGACCAAAACAATGTAAGAATTTCACTGAACCAAGTGAAAGTTGAGAGACGGTTTGGCCCATTAACGAAAAGTTTAGACACATAATCCTTTTGCTTTAACTAGTCAAAACGACTTAGAAATCTATAGAAGCAAGCCTTTAAATAATCCTCAGGAATAATTTTCTGCAATCTGTTTGAGAGTAGAACAAAACTCCAATGGTTTGGAGAACATGACCATGTGATCTGAATTAGGGATCAAACAAACTTCGTCCACTGGATTGCGTTCAATCATCCATCTCTGCAGGTCTTCTTTTATCACCAAGTCTTGGTCGCACACAATGTAAACTCGAGGAACTGAACCGTACTTCACCGTTGTGACCGTTGCTTCCGCCTTGAATCTGGATCGGTCTGGAAACATGCGGAGAGGTCTCGCCAAGTAGGAGGCCAATGTCAAATCCTACATGAAATGAAGTGAATAAATGCATCTTAACTCGGCCGTATAGAACTGATTTTGCTAATAAAAGAACTTGATTCTGAGCTTGTTGAAAATGTGGGAAGTTTTGTTTGATGTCAAAAGACAAAATTAAGAGAATCTTCATCAATAAAATCGTCGAATATATTTACCTCGGGTGGAGAGAGTTGATACAGCTTAGAGGCCATGAAATTGTATCCAAACAGAAAACTGGTTGGAGGCTTTTCAGGGCCATCATCAAAAGCATATTTTGTGTCCATGGATGAATCCAATCTGCGACCGTACTGAGAATTTACAGGCAGTACACATATCAATGCGCTGAGCTCCAGAATTATCTTATACAATAATAATAATAATAATAATAATAATAATAATAATAATAATAATAATAATAATAATAATAATAATAATAATAATAATAATAATAATAATAAAATTGATGTTCTTCATGAAGATCGTGAAATGGATTAATTGCTGCTTATGATTACAACAAGTGTTACTCTCTTAATGATGGATGTGCTTCTATGTTTGGAAAAGAGAGCCTTTCAGGACTACTCTGTTTGTTTCACTTGTCCTGATTATAGATTGATATTTGCCTCTCCATGACAGATTTTTTCCCAAATCGATTGCATGACCCTTAATTGGAAAATCTAGACCATGTATGTCGACCGATTCCAAACCCATTAGCCTTACACTGAATTTAAACCGATATGGTCAGCGGAGTGATTAACAAAGGCTAAATGGGAAGTCTACGGTTAATATACACGATTCCTTTTGGATCAGAATTAAAAATACGATCAAAACATGTTTTTCCCCTTAATTTACATGTCAAAGTAGAAAAAAGTACCTACCTCCTCATAAACAGTTTCAACACTGAGCTCAGGACCATACATGATTGCAGCTACAAACACAGCAACTGCAATTTTCTCAGGAAATCTCTCCATGGCCAATGAAATCACAACCCCACCCATGCTATGCCCCACCAGGATCACCTTCTCTCCTCGTGGAAGACCCTCGAAGAATTCAAACAGCGGCTCGACATATTCCACAATTGAGTTCAGCTCTCGGGCCTGCTTCGGATGGACCCCTGCAGCGGCCATATCCAGGGCAGTGGCCTTGTGGCCTGAGGACTTCAGAAGGGTGGCCACTTTGTACCAGCACCATGCTCCATGGCAAGCCCCGTGGACCAGCACAAAGTGCTTCTCTCTCTCTGTTTCTTTGCCCTCCATATCTGATGAGTTGTGTCTGTGTTCAGGCTTCTTTCAGCTTCGCTTTGGTTGCTTCAGGATTTGTTTGATGCTAGGTTGAAGTTTCAATGGCTGTTGTCTTATGGTTCCGTAGTTTTTTTGTTTTTTTTGGTCGGAATGGTCCCGTAGTTAGATTGATTCTTCTCAGTGTCATTTTCTTTCCTTGTAGGGACAGTCTATCAAATTGCTCCTGCCCTATCCCTCCGGAGCCACACGAATAAAGTAGGAACTTTCCGTGCTATTGCAGTTTTTGGCTAAAAGTCGGATAATTCCGCATTGTATCTCGATCACAATCGCAGCTAAATCAAGTGAATTCGTACTTAACTTCTTGCAATGGCAGAAGTCCTAATCGGATGTTTGACTCGCTCGGGTTCTGACAATAATCGAGTCTGACGAACAAAAACCCTGGCCCCGTCGAGGTATTCCATACCCACGGCATACGGCAAAGCGGGTGGACAACCTTATCCCTCCTGTTTTCTGGTAGTTTCCTTCTTTTGTTTACTGATGGATCTGGAAAGAAAGAACACGAGTATCTTCAAGGATAAAAGTCTTCCTTAAAAGAACTCATTGAAAGTTGATGCAGAGTTCCTCCCGTTAAGTAGCGTAGATTTATGCTTCAATGTCAATGTTTTGATTGACATGGTGAACTGTTCATCTTGTAAACAAGCTCTTTTCTCAATTTTGGCTTCGAGCTCGTTTTGTAAATGGATCCGCACCGCTTGGTGCCTCAGTGATAATCTCTTCACTTATCAGGAAAAATCACCGCTGATAAATACAGTATATAGTTGATTCAAGTGCTGATACATAGACTAAAGCACAAGCCATTCAAGAATAGAAGAGTGATTAAGTTTTGATGTTTTAAGGATTTTGCTGGTCTTTTTTTCTTCATGCATCATATATTTGTCATGTAAGACAGGTAAAGTTTGACGCCAAAGTGATTCATGGAGAAGCAACTCTTTGGGACATTAACATGTCAAGACATTAATACACTTCTCCAGCAACCCAATCATCAGAGCTTGCCTCATCATTTCAGCATAGAATGGTAAGACGAGCCAAGCAATGACAAACGAAACAGCTTATCCAATACAGATGCAAATAAGTTTTGGTGTCGATGAACAAAAATAACAGGTATCTTCTTACCACCATTGCCTCCTTTAGTTGTATCTTCAGAAATAACAACAGCCCACAAGAACATATTGCACTACATGAAAAAATGCAGTTCCAGCTATGAAGCTGACCAAGCAAAGACTATCCAGGCCACAAGCAAAGAGTAGAAGAAAACAATTTAAGCAAAAGGCGATCAATGCGGCGTGAACTTCAAACTTCTTCAAGGAAATTCAGTTGCAAAGGCCATTTTGCAAGATATAACCATACAATGTTAGTGAAAGTGTACTCAGACACTAAACCTAAATGTGAATTTAGAGCTACAAAAGAGATCCCCTAAATCACTCACAATTTAGTAACATGTTCCTGATGTTGACCTCCCAGAAGAGAGGTGATCTAGACTAGTCCCACGGAAGAAAAAAGAAAAAGGAATGAAATTGCAACTCGTTAAAGAACAATTGGCGACCTCTCCGAGCTTCTTGTTTTTCTATAGTCAAGGCAGCCAAAAGAAAGATTTAGGAAGTGTGAGATAGCAGCCGGAGTTAGTCATGTGAATGCCACTCACTAACGACGAGCTGTCCGAGACTTTGGCCTTGCTGATTTCTGCAGGCACAAATGAAATTTTAGAGGAACTACTTTCCATTGTCATTTGTTCTAAGAACGAGGCTGTTCTACAGGGATTGCCCCTTCAAAAATGTTGAGCTGTTTGTGTTGGCATGTGAGAGAATTAATTTGTTTTGAGGCAACAATAAAAAATGATGGGATAACTGATACTCACAGATACATTGCCAAAGCTTGCTCCAGATCCAGTTGCAGCACCTGAGAGGAAAAGGATCTATTATTAGCACAACAGTAAAATGAATTCAAGAAAGTATATCTAATATACGTCACAGAATAATATAAATGCAACTATCAGTCATCAATCAAGACGCAGCCCCTTCAATCTATCGCCACCCAAAAAAAACCTCTGCCATGAGACATGATCAATTTACCAATAGCTTCCTAATTGCTCAAAACATATATGCAGGGGCATTATAAGCAGTAAGAACCCATAAAATATGAAATAAAACCAAAAAAAGATCCACTAAGTGTATAGACTCTCTACATCAGATTTGCTAAAAATCACAGGCCAATTCCAAAAGATGGTTATCGTGTCAATATTATGCATAACTCAAGGTTCATGCCAATCATAATAAAAGCAAAAAGGATATAGGAAAGAACATCAGCAACAAGATTCAATTGCCTGAGACTGATGAAGCGAGAAGGGAAACTTTAAGGCTCAAATAAAGCTAGACAAACTGGTCAGTAATCTACTTTGCCAGAACAAGAGAAAACAACTTTAGTACTCATAAATTTTTGGGAGCATCTGTAGGTAATCTATCTATAAACCTGAAATATTGATAGGCACAAACTACATTCTCTTTCTTATAGTAAGACTAGACCACTATGACTATCAAGCATTGGACAAAATAACTGCTTCTGCTAATTTTTTGGATGTCCAATGCCTATAAAAATTAATTTACACATTCACCGCTAGATGGTTGCCATGTGAAAGAATTCGGTTAAAAATTTAATTCCAGCCACACGTCACTCATCCAATGTGAATGTGTAAGGATATTTTACACTGGTGGTGGACCTAGCGAAAGAACAAAAAGAAAAAAATCAAACCTCAATCAATGAGAGAGACATCACTTTTTCTCAAACTATCAAGCTCAAGACAAAATGACTAAATGATTAGGTGCAAATAAATATGCAACTCCGCATTATTTATAAACAATGACAACATAATCGCAGCAATAGAGAAAAAGGAGTCCTGAATTATCTATCATTTGCTTAAACGTCCCCAGAAGTTTAGTTACCATCACCCAACTGAGTAAATATCAGAGAAATGAGTACGGACTCTAATCTTTTGTCCTTTTCTGCCTTCCGTTTTGGGTTAGTATTACAAGGAAAAAACATTTTAAAATACAAAACGAATGCCTTTTCTTCACTGACCACCAACCATGCCCCAATATAAGGTCTGAAAAGGTACCTGATGCAAATGGTGTAGAGAAAAGTGAACCACCGATAGCAGGGGTAGAACCTAAAGATGGAGCACTACTTCCGAACAATGAGGGAGTCGACGCAGACCCGAATAAAGAAGCCGATGAAGAAGAACCAAATTGTGGCGTCTGAGGAGAAGAGCCAGCAGTTCCAAAAAGAGAAGAAACTGGAGCTGACATGCTAGGCGTTGCAAATTAAGAAGATGACGACATAGAAGGAGCAGAAGACGGTGTACTAAAAAGCGATAAACCACTTCCAGATGATGCAGATACAATTGCCCTAGATGTCTGGGGAGCAGTCGATGCCCCTGGAGTAGCAGAGCTAACAAAAAGCCCGGCAACTTGTGTTGAAGGTTGAGAAACTGGAGGCAAATGCAAGGTTGGATGTACCCTCTTGGAAGCAGCTTCTTGTCTGGCGGTCTCGCGTCTGTCCGCCTCAAGAAACGGATCATTCCCATCGCCTCGATGGCGTTGATCAGCAAGATATGCAGTTTTCATTGATCCAATGTATTGATGAATGCTCTCCACCTTACAAAGACATGGGAAACACATACAGATAAATGCATATCAGAGATAAAAAGTAAAGATTGCTATTATTTTAACTGCCCCCTGGGCATAGTAATCTCGATAGCATCAGGCAAACTACAATCTTGTTAAAAAAAAAAAAATATCCTCAGAGTTAAAAAAAAAACGAAAAAAGACGAGCAGCATGAAGGAAAAAAAAGGAACTTATCGCCATTGAGTGCAAACACCATTACTCCAAAAATTTACTTTTTTGATCAAACATGCTCAAAAAATAATACAACATGAACACTCAAGCAAAGATCAGTAACAATATTGCCCTTTACCTTAGCCGCAACATGAAAAAAAAAATCGTGCACATTTGATATGACTTTGGGAAGAGATTCCACCAATGAGGAACTAAGATTGGTACCATTTCCGTCCGAATCTAACAGCAGGAGCTGCTCCAACTCTTCGACCCACTGGCGGCATGCATCGGGATACTAAATTAAAAAATAAATAAATAAATAAGGGAGGGGCAACATTCAGTGAGGGATTCTATAGCTCGCCATTACCGCTGCCCCGCCATTACCGTTGCCCCACCATCACCGGAAAGAGTCGGCAACGATGGGGCAAGGGTCGGCCAAGGTGACCAGCAACCCTAGCCAAACGGTGCCGGCCATGTGACATCCTGATTTTTCAAATCTGATTTCAATTGAATAAATCGGGTCTTTCGTCGATGCGTCTATAGTGCTATTCTCCGAGCCGATCACTCAAGAGATAACTAGACTATCTTGGAAAATTATTAAGGGATTTTGACGCAAAAGGCTTGAGAATTCAACTAGGAATCGACTGCTCCACCGTGCTAATTTGCAATGGTCATTACTGCACACTTAAAAATCGATCAGAGATCAGAGATAGATCGATTCGATTAAGATGAGTGATCAAAAAGGGGGTGATTCCACATGATTGCAAAATTCTCATCGATCGGCACTAAATTGATTTTCTATCATTTTGGATACCTTGTGTCCGTATTTGAAACCTTAACATTTTCACGACAATCGAGAGCCGTCAATGTGTCGAAGATGTACATTATGACTCGAGATAAATCGATCACGGTCAATTGCACTAAAAAATTCCTAAAAGCTACCCGATAGACTAGATCACGCTAAAAGCTCGCCGGATTGAAAATAACCGTGAATTTGAACCCGATTTCAAAAATTGAAAGTTCAGTGGTGTCACGAGCTATTTGAGGAACGTCGACTCATTCTTCGAAAAATTTTCAGAGATTCCGGGATTTTTGCGAAAAATCGAATCGGACGTTGTGACTTATAGAAATTCGGACGAAAAATGGAAATTCAGATAGACTCATTTGAAGGAAATTTGGGCTTTCAAGCCGAGCTGTATGGCGAAAGGGACTTATAGAAATTTCGTGGACTTTTTCTACATTAAAATTTAGACATTAAACTGGGAATTTGTTGAAGAATCTGAATACCAAAGAGTGAAATTCGGAGCTTGGACTATGGCTGCAATTTTTGTCATCAAAATGATTAATTATGGGTTTGATTTGTTGGAAAGTAATAGGGGGACATGTGTTTAATTAAGGAGATAAGATTTGCTGACATTGGGCCCCTCTTCGAGCTTCTCCAACACGTCTTCTTCAATCCTTACCCTCCGCAGCTTCTTGGGCAAGCAAATCCAGCTGCCATCCATCCCCCTTATCCGATTCTCCTTTGTTTCGGTCTCTGCCTTGCTTTCCTTTCATTTTTCCTTTCACGACAGCTCTCCATCTTTACCCACCGAAACACCAATTTTTCTCCCATCTCCAAACCACGACACGTCCTTCTTTGCTGCTTGCTCGGTCAACATTCAAGCGAAGCCCACCTTGTTTGACTTCATTCACGCCAACGAAGCCGCGTGTCTGCGGCATCTTCTCCGAAGACCAAGCAGCTCTCTCCACCGATTTTTTTTCTTTCAACCGAATAGTTCAACTCCACAAATCCTCACCCATCGAAACCCCACCATCGTTCCTCTCTCCTTTGCTCGCAAGTTCGGCAATCATTTGGCCGAGATTCGGCCCAGCAGTCTTCATCTCCACGAAGCCAGTCCCAACGGTGATGCCAGCGTGATCGAAACAGCATGTCTCCCGGTCAACATCCCACCGCCAGGCTCTGGTTTCATTGAACCGCAGCTCTTTCGCACGCCCGCACCTTCGCAGCATCACGGCCCAGCAATTGGGCCCGTATCCAGCCCGCATCAACAGCCCACGAATTCAACCACAAGCCCATCTTCAGCCCAGTGATTTTCAGCCCTTCTCCAGCAGATTTTAAAGCCCAAGCTCAGGCCCAAGTTCAGTTGATTTTTAGCCCATTTGAAGTTCAGCCATTTTGGGCCCGCAAAGAAAGCCCAAGCCCGCAACCAGCAGCCCCGCAGAAGCCCAAGACCGAAACTCAGCCTTGCTGAGTTGTGTTGGGCCCGTTTTAGGCCCGGTCCGAGAGTTCGCTAACACCGCCGAAAATTCAGATTTCGGCCGTCTTCGTGTCGTCGTCGCGGTTAACCAGTTTCCGCAATTAACCAGTGAATTTATACTCTAAACTATGCTTAGTAGGCTAATAACGTTTAAGGGGTGTTAGATTTATTTTATTAGGAATTAGGTGGTTAGTTAGATTAAATTAGAAATTGAATTATTTAATTGAGCATGTTAGGTGATTAGCATGGTTTATTGGCCTAAATAAATTGTACTATTTATCTAGAAGGGTTCGGGAATTTTCCGAGTCCGTATTGGTTATTAATTTAATGATTCTGGCCTAGGTTAGTATTTTTAGAATTTAAATTGATTTATTTAATTAATTTCAGTAATTATTTAATTATTAATTATTTTTCGGAAATTAGGCCGGGATAGCCGGTGACCGGAATTTTGTACCGATTGCAATGGTGTGGTTAATTTTTGCAATTGAGTGTTAAATTATGCAAATTGAGTACTGATTGGATTTTTGGTATTTAATTCCAAAAATTGTGAATTTCAAATATTTATTCAAAAAATCCCAGGTGTCGGGTTGACACCGAAAATGATTTTTAGTACCATATGAAATAGTGGAATTTCAAAAAGGATTAATATCAATTTTTCTGGATCAAGTTGACCGTGTACCCACACACTAGTAATTTCATGTGAATTTCTAATACGAAGAAAAAGACCAGGCTCACCATTTCAATTGAAGCATTTGAGTGCAATGCACGGTGCCTTGAGCCATATTTGAGTGATCGTGTGATGATTAAGAGAAATCGTTCTGGGCTATTGAGTTGGACGTTATCCTTATTTGGGATACCCCTGGACAACGGGAAGCCGGTCGCAATTGATTCTAGACCCTATGCTCCTTCGGGAAAGCCGTCTAATAAAGAGACGTATCGTGCTCAATGGGGTGAGACGATGCCTGGCAATGCCAGAAGACCGCCGAACTGAGAGTAGGCCGTGCTATATGCCGAGATCAAAACTAGGAATGCATGATTAATTGAGTGTGGCATTTCAGTTATTGGAGCTTATTTGTTGCTATGCTCTCATGTTGTTTGTGAGATAAATTGTACTGACCTGCAGCGTGGATCTGAGACGAGGTAAGTCGACACTTCTGGGCGTATTTCCCTCCTAATTGGGGTTTAGAGCTTAGACTTGCTGAGATGATATCTCACCCCGTTGTGGGACAACATTTTCAGGGTCGTCGAGTGGAGGACCTGGAGCTGAGAGGAGGTGATCGGAAGCGTAGATCAGTTAGGACTGCTTCTTTTTGGAAGGGCAGTCTTTTGTAGTCTTTTGGCCATAAACCTGTGTACATGACTCAGTGTGTATATAAAAGCATGTTTGTTTGTGAATCTATTGTCCTGCTTTTCTATCCTGAGATGATTACTGTCAGGGGATTTCTTTTCGCTTCCGCATGTGCAATAAAATGGAAAGGGTCGGCGACTCGTCCTGGGAAGTCACAAATTATTATCGACCAGATAGGGATGGGCACGCGCTCGGGGTCCGAGGCATGACAGGCCATCTTGGCCAACTCTCGCCCCACCATCGCCAGCCCTTTCCAATGTTGTTGGGGTAGTCGTGGCGACAAGGGCCATGGAAGCCCCTGCTAAATGCTGTCCCCTCCCTCTTTAGATTTGGTTTATAATTTTAATTTAATTAATATAATTAAAAATCAATTTTGGGAGAAAACAACATTGTTTTTACACATTCATTGTTGATAGGCAACTCCAACAAGCTACCTAGACTAATTTATTCATAAAATAGCGCCATGTTGAATTTCTAGCTACCCTCACTTAAGTGTCTAAATTTTTCAAAAAAAAAAAGTGACACATAAAAGGTATCTTGTAGAACTTTTGGCACTTAAGTGTGCCAAGGTTTGGCATTTGCGGTGTATTTTAGCCCAAAAAACTCTGGTGACAAAGATGGCATATAGTCGACTCAAGTGATGATGCATAGACTAAAGCACAAGCCTTTCAAGATCAAAATAGTGATCAAGTTTACATGTTTGAGAATTTTACTCTTCCTTTTTCCTATAGATCATTAATTTGTCGTCTACAAGGAATAATCACACGGAACCCAAAAAATTTGGTGCAGCGCGACTAATTTTGTCTATCAAATTACCAGCGATAAAGAAAAAGTTTCATACTTCTACTGTAATCTTTGCTCCCTTTCTAGGACAGGTGAGACTACAGGCGATCAATGGCAACAAAAAGAGGTGCGCACGGCGGCTTGTCGGGACAAGGGTGAGTCTGTCTTATAGGCCATACTTAGTATGGGGTCCGCCAAGGATATCGTCTTCGAGAGGTTGTGGCTTTTATTTGGTATTGCAACTTGAAGACGAGACAGTGGCGACGGATGATCTTCTGTCGCGTGACTCGTTCTTGGATTGATCTCATGTTGACATAGACCCCAACACATATATGAGGTATCGGAGTTTCCTGGGAAGTCAAGAACCGATGAATAGGGTTAGTAGACCCCAACACATATACGCTATCCATTTAAACCTGCGGATAGAAGAGGAATGCAATGTTGATTCCGTCAATTAAGTCGAAGATTAAATTGTCTATATGAAATGAATACTAGATGTAGAAGAGGAACGTGCATTATTTTCTGCAGTGACGAAATCCACATGAATAGTTTTTTTTTCCCTCCAGTGCTAAGTTTGGTAGATTGTTTTGGTAACTGATGGGATCAGTATTGAACGTACCAAAACAGTATAAGGATTTTATTGAACCAAGTGAAGGTACAGAGATGGTTTGGCACATTAGAGAAAAGTTTAGACACATAATATTTTTGCTTTCACTTGTCAAAACGGCTTAGAAATCTATAGAAGCAACCCTTGATCCTCGGGAATAATTTTCTGCAATCTGTTTGAGAGTAGAACAAAACTCCAGTGGTTTGGAGAACATGACCATGTGATCTGAATTAGGCATCACACACACTTCGTCTGTTGGATTGCGTTCGATCATCCATCTCTGCAGGTCTTCTTTTATCACCAGGTCTTTGTCGCACACAAAGTAAACTCGATGAACCAAACCATACTTTGCCGTTGTGACCATTGCTTCCGCCTTGAACCTGGATTGGCCTGAAAAGAGGCGGAGAGGTCTCGCCAAGTAGGAGGCCAATGCCAAATCCTACATAAAATGAAGTGATAAATGCATCTTAACTCGACCGGATAGAACAGATTCTGCTAATAAGGCAGCGCATGGTAACGCTCATGTTTCTCCCAATTTCTGTTCTTTTATTCCCCGGAACAAAAAAAGAACAGAAATCTGTTTGGTAAAACATTTGTTCCCGGGAACAATTTCTAGAAATAAGCAAATTCTCTTTTTTTTTTCTTTTGTTTCTCTCTCTTGCCACGGCCACCTCGAATCTCCCGGAGCAACCACCGACCGCTGCCCGCCGCCGCCGCCACCGCCAACCACCGACTGCCAACCACCGCCCGCAGCTGGCCGACTGCCGCCGCCGCCACCAGTCGCCGGCCTCTACCGGTCACCGCCCCCTGCCACCACCGCTGCACGACCACCCACCACCAACCGTCACCGGCGACCGTCGCCGCAGTGCCCATCAGTCGCCAGCGGCCGACGGCCGGACAATCGATGACGGGCAGCTGTGCAGCGGAGGCGGCCGGCCGAGCAAGAATTAAAAATAAATAAATACCAAAAAAATTGTTACGTTACCAAACGCATTTCTATTTTTTTCTATTCCAAGAGTAGAAATTTTGTGTAGTTATCAAATGGGTTTTTTTACTTAGAAATTGTTCCCCGTAATAGAAATAGAAAAGAACTATTTCTAACAAAAAACTCTTCCCCGGAACAGAAGCATTGTCATGCGCAACCTAAAGAACTTGATTCTGAGCTTGTTGATCACTTGGGAAGTTTTGTTTGATGTCGAAAAATGAAATTACAAGAATCTTCATCGTTAAAATGGTTGAATATCTTTATCTCAGGTGGAGAGAGTTGAGACAGCTTAGAGGCCATGAAGTTGTATCCAAACAGAAAACTGGTTGGAGGCTTTTCAGGGCCATCATCAACAGCATATCTTGTGTCCATGGATGAACCCAATCTGCGACCATACTGAGAATTCGCAAGCAGTATAAATATCACCGCACTGAGCCGCTGAATTATCTTATACCCAAAAATAAATTTAAAAAAAAATGATCTTCTTCTTCAAAATCATCAAATACATTAATTGCTGCTTACGATTATAGAAGTGTTTCTCTCTTGATGATGGGCGTGCAATGGATTTTCTTCCATGTTTGGTGAAGAGAACCTTTCACGACTACTCTGTTTCGCTAGTCCTTACTATAAATTGGGCAAAAGATCTCTTCAAGTGCCATAACTTACAAAAAGTGACACTTAAGTGCCACTCCGGCCAAAATCCAGCCAAAATGTTGACGTGCGCAATTTCCAGTGAAGTAAGTGCAGAAGGACGTCATTTTGCACACCGACGTGGTCAAATAATGCAAAAACGACATCATTTTGATGCTAACATGGTAAAAAATAATATAAAATTAATTTAATTAAATTTAAATTAAATTTATTTAAAATATTTAAAAATAATAATTTTTAAATTTTAAAAAAAAAAAAGTGTGGGGGAGGCGGCTAGGGCTTGGCCCTCGCCCGCCACCGTTGCCTCCCGTTGTCGTCGGGAAGGGTCGGTGAGAGGTGAGAGGGTCGGCCGAGGTTGTCGGGCCTTGGCCAAGGCCGGCGACCCCGGCCAACGCGAGCCCTCGCCCTAGATCGAGGTGAGGGTCACAGCCCTCACCTAGATCCAGTGAGGGTCGGCGGCCCTCACCTGGCTAGGCCAAGGGCCGCCACCCGCCGAGGGCGGCACCCCCTGGGGTGACCCCCAATGAGCGGCGGCCCTTGGCCCAATCGAGTAAAGGCCACCGACCCTCACCAAATTTGTGCGAGGGCCGCAAGCCCTCGCCACTCGCCACAGATGGGCGAGGATTGCGGCAACCCTCGCCCAGATCCAACAAGGGTTGGCGACCCTCGCCAGCCGGACCAAAGGCTGTCGCCCACTAGGGGTCGCCCTGATGGGCGGCAACCCTTGGTCCGGCCGAGCGAGGGCCGCAAACCCTCATCGAATCTAGGTGATGGCTAGACCTGTTAAACTGGTAGATCGGGTCAGGTTTAGGTCAGGTCATAAATGGTCTGACCCAAATCGAGCCATTTAACCCATGTATGACCCATTTATTACAATGCAAAAATTTTGACCAATACTCGACCCGACCCATACCCAACCCATACCCGACCTATTTAACTAAACTTAATATATTGATATATATATATATATATATATATATATATATATTTAAAAAAATGGTATTGCTAAAATAATTTTATAAAACACAAATTTAATGGACAATTTTTATAATTTTTAAAATAATTATTTTAAAAATCGAATTTTAATTATTTTTTATTTTTAAAAAATAAATTTTTAATTATTATTATTTTTTAAATATAGCTTTTCTTTTTCTTTTTCTTGTTTCTTCTTCTTCTTCTTCTTTGGCCAACCGTCAACCACGACGACGACCGATGGCTTGCCACAAGCAAGCCTCGAGCTCACCCGACTCGTCGACACCAACAAGCTCAAGGCTTGCCAGATTCGACAAGCTCGAGTCTCGCAAGATAGGCGAGGCTCGAGCCTCGCCGAGCAGAGGCCACGGCGAGACCTCCACCTCGCCAAATCTAGCGAGCTTGAGGCTCACCGAGGCGTTGAGCGAGGCCGCCCGCCTCGCCAAATGGGCGAGCTCGAGGCTCGCCGGCGTCGGGCGAGGCTCAAGCCTCGCCAATCTCGGGTGAGTCTCGAGCTCACCGGGCGTCGGTGGCCTCGAAAAATCTGGCGAGGCTCAAGCCTCGCCGGATCCGGCGAGCCTTAAGCTCACCGGGCGTCAACGGCCTCGCCAAATCCGGCGAGCTCGAGGCTTGCCTAGGCTGGTCGTCGGCGGCCCGAAGGAAGAAGAAAAAAAAAAAAAGGAAAGAAAAAAAAAATAATTTGATTTTAAAAAAATTGTAAAGTTAAAGAGAGAAGAGAGAGATTATGAGGTTTTGGTTTGGGTGAAAATAAATGGGTTGATAAATGGGTCTTAAATGGGTGTAGAGCTGATCCATTTAAGACCCATATATCTCACTCTCTTCAATTTTAAAACACATTATGAGTGCTTTAGAAAATAATACTTGACCCATTAATGACCCATTTAAACATAAATGGGTTTATAAATGGGTCAATGATCCATTTTAACACCTCTAGCGATGGCTCGCATGCCCTCGTCGCCGGTCAGCCGAGGTCGCCAACCCCGGCCGACCCTCCCCTTTTGTAGCTTACCCTTCCCGACGGCAACTCAAGGCTCGGCACTCAGCCGCCTCCCTTATTTTTTTAATTTTTTTTTAATTTTTTTTTTAATTTTTTAAAATATTTTAATTTTATTTTTTAAATATTTTAAATAAAATTATTTTTATATTTAATTTAATTAATTTTTATATTAAATTATTTACCATATCAGTATCAAAACAACGCCGTTTTGCACACGCTTCGCTGGAAATTTTACACATCGGCATTTTGGCCAAAGTGGCACTTAAGTTATCTATTTCTATCCGATTTTGACACTTAAGTGTCACTTTCATAAGTTATGACACTTAAGTGTCTCTTTGTGTCAAGTTATGGCACTCTAGGGGTCCGCACGTCCTATAAATTGATATTTGCCTCTCCATGACAGATTTTTTCCTAAATCGATGACACGACCCTTAATTGGAAAATCTAGACAGTGTATGTCGACCAATTCCGAACCCATTAGTCTTACACTTTATTTAAACGGATATGGCCAAACAGAGTGATTAGAAGGCTAAATGGGAAGTCTACTGGTTAATATGCACAGGTCCTTCAGGATCGGAATCAGAATTGAAACTACAATCAAAACATGTTTTATAGTCCCTTAGTTTACTATTCAAAGTAGAAAGAAGTACCTACCTCCTCAACAACAGAGGTAACGTTGAGCTTAGGACCATACATGAATGCAGCTACAAACACAGCAACTGCGGGATAAGTACACTAATGGTGCCATAAGTTGTGTACGACACTCACTTTGGTGCCAACGCCGATCTGATCGGCCGGAAATCTAACGTGGCCTTTTTTTATTAATTTCTTATGCTGATGTGGCTCGTCGGAGTTTCCATTAGATCACTTAGGCCTTCAAACAACGTCGTTTTAGCATCCTAACACCAAAACGACGCCGTTTTGTGTCTTTCCCCCAAATTTAAAACCCTAAATCCCCAAACGACGCCATTTTGTGTCGTCTTCTTCCCCGAGCAGATTCGTCTTCTTCCCCGAACAAATCCAGCAACACCAACAGCACCAAACCAACAACACCAGCAGCGGAGAGCCAGCAATACCCATAATTTTCCAGAAAAGAAACCACGCATTCGCCTCCGCCCTCTCCCAGTAGTTTTCCCCCATTTTTAATCACCTTATCAACCTTTCAAATCCCCGAATCTCAGCCTCACCACCGCCTTTTTCCCAAGAAATATCGTTGGGTGCAGAGGAAATGCGGGCTCAAAGGATCCCCAGAAGCACGAGCGATCCAGCCAATGGTAGCCGCGAAGATCTGGAACGCCACGGAGGTTGTCGGCGAAGCCAACGCTACGAAGGCGGCAGCCGTGGCCTCGCCATCTCCTCCTCCGCCCTCATCATCGACACCTCCCTCTTTCTCAGGATTTTCTGTTCATTTTTTTTTTCTTTATTTCTTTTGTCTTGCTGTGGCAAGCAACTACAATGGAGGTTGAGGGATGGTGGCCAAGCGACGGTGGCCGAGGGACGGCGGCCAAGTGACGGTGGTTGAGGGACGGCGGCTGAACGACGGTGGACGAGCAATGGCGAACAAAAAAACCCTAATTTCAATCTCCAAATAAAATTAACAAAACAGCGTCGTTTTTGTGAGGGTATCCACGTAGGACGGAAAAACGACGTTGTTTTCTTAAGGAAGACAGAAAACAACACCGTTTAAAAGGCTTCTCAATTTTATTTTATTTTAAATATAAAAGCCACGTAATCATTTTGGCAGGAATCTGTCATCGGTGGCACCAAAGTAATCGTTTTTCCTCCGATTTGGCACTTAAGTGATCCGGCAAAAACTGTTGGCACCAAAGTGAACGCCGTACACAACTTATTGCACCATTAGTGTACTTATCCCCAGCAACTGCAGTGTTCTCAGGAAATCTCTCAATGGCCAATGAAATCACAACCCCACCGAAGCTATGCCCCACCAGGATCACCTTCTCTCCTCGCGGAAGAACCTTGAAGAATTTGAAGGGCAGCTCGACATATTCCACAATCGAGTTCAGCTGTCGAGGCTGCTTCGAATGGACTCTGCGGTGGCCATATCCGGGCGGTGACCTTGTGGCCTGAGGACTTGAGGATGGTGGCCACTTTGTACCAGCACCAAGCTCCATGGCAACCCCGTGGACAAGCACAAGGTGCCTCTCTCTCTCTCTCTCTCTCTCTCTCTCTCTCTCTCTCTCTCTCTCTCTCTCTCTCTCTCTCTCTCTCTGTTTCTTTGCCCTCTATAGTTGATGAGTTGTGCCTGTTCGGGCTTTTGTCGCCTTCGCTTCGGTTGCTTCGTTGAAAAGTTAGAGGCGAAGCTCGATATCAATTTGTTGGGATAAAATTTTGAAGGTCAAATGCTCACAACTCACACAAAGAAGAGAAGATAGGCTTGTCAATTTATTTCACCTTAATGAAAACAATTACAAGACTCCCCTATTTATAGAGTTGTTACATGAAATGTTCTTCTCATTAAGTATAGCTAGGGTTCCGAAGAAGATGAATCTCCAGAAACTTACAAAACAATTGCTATATCTCATCATATCTCTAGAAACAATCACTATATCTAGAAACATAAAATGACTCATTAAAGTAATGTGGCAACCATGACTCTTCTTCAATGTGAGTACCAAACAGTCTTCGGTATCAATTTTGGAATCTTGGTATCAAAGTATCAGTAACTTGATAGTCTTGACATCAAAGTATCGAAACCTATGAATTTAGAGCTTCAAGATTTGTTCAATGCTAAGTTGAAGCTTCAATGGTTGTTGTCTTGTCATCCTGAGCATGAGGCTCGTCCACCTAAGCTCGATGCTCGCTATAACAATGAGTGCAAGCATTGAGCATCGAGCTCTAGGCTCACCCAATCGGCGAACGAGGGCCTTTAGCTCACCGATCTAATAAGGCTCAAGGCCAACAAACTTGAGGGTTGCCAGATTGGCGAGCACGACCCTCACCAGTAGTTGGAGCTCGCTGGCCTCGAACCTTGCCAGATCAACGAGCTCCAAGCTCATTAGCCTAAAGCCTCGCTCATGGCCGATCACTAGCCGTCGTCATGGCTGACAACCAGCCAAGAAAGAAGAAGATGAAAACAAAGAAAAATAAAATTAATTTGAATTTTTTAAAATTTAAAAAAAAAGTTGGGGCTTGTAGGGATATGAGATAAGAGAAAGCATGTGAGGAGGCCAAGAACCAGCCGCGAAAGAAGAAGAGAAAAACAAAGAAATTAAAAGAAAAATAAAATTAAAAATTAAAAATAATTCAAATTAAAAAAACAATTAAAAAGAAGAAGTTGGGGCTTGTACGGATGTGAGATAAGAGAAAGCATGCGAGAAGGCCAACAACCAGCCAAGAAAGAAGAAAAGGAAAATGAAAAAAATAAAAATAAAAATAATTTGAATTTTTAAAAAATAAAAAAGTAATAATAAAAAAGAGAGAAGTGGGTTGATGTGAGATAAGAGACCAGCCGAGAAAGAAGAGGAGGAAAACAAAGAAAAAAATCAAATAAAAAAATCAAATTTTCAAAAAGAGAAAGAAGTAGGGGCTTGTAGGGATGTGAGATAAAAAAGAAAATGCGAGGAGGCAAAGAACCGGCCAAGAAAGAAGAAGAGGAAAATAAAGAAAAGAAAAATAAAAATAATTCGAATTTTAATAAAAGAAAACAATAAAGAAAGAGAGAAGTTGTGGCTTTTAGGGATGTGAGATGAAAGAGAGCATGTGAGAAGGCCTGCGACTAGCCGAGAAAAAAGAAGAGGAAAATAAAGAAAATGAAATTCTTAAAAAAAAAAAAAAAAAAAAAAAGAAAGAAAGAAAGAAGTAGGGGCTTGTAAGGATATGAGATAAGAGAGAGTTGCAAGGCCAGTGACTGGCCAAGCAAGAAGAAGAGGAAAACGTAGGGAAGTGAGATTCGAACTTAAAAAAATGAAAAAACAAAATAAAAAAGGAGGAGGTTGGGGCTTATAGGGATGTGAGATTACAAAGAGTAAGTGAGGAAAATGTTTTCCACTTTCAAAAAATAAAAACATTTTCTGCTATTTTAGATAACTTTTTTTTATTCAAAGAAATTAATTTTCCCAAACAATTCATTTTCCGTTAAATGAACGCCGAAAAATACGAAAAATGTTTTCTTGAAAATTATTTTCTGTGAAGTGAAGGAAGTCTAAAAGTTGGAAAATTCCGCATGGTATCTTCTCGATCATAATCGCAGCCAAATCAAGTGAATTCGTAGTCAACTTCTTGCGATAGCAGAAGTTCTAATCGGATGTTTGACTCATCCGGTTTCGACAATAATTGAGTCTAACGAACAAAAACTGTGGACCCGAGGCATACGGTGAAGTGGATGGACAACCTTATCTCTCCTGTTTTCTGGTGGTTTCCTCCTTTTGTTTGCTGATGGATCTGGAAAGAACGAACGAGCACGAGTATCTTCAAGGATAAAAGTCTTCCTTAAGAGAACTCATTGAAAGTTGATGCAGAGTTCCTCCCGCTTAGTAGTGTGTAGATTTATGCTTCGATGTCGATGTTTTGCTTGACATGGTGAATTGTTCATCTTGTAAACAAGCTCTTTTTTAAATTTTGGCTTCAAGCTCATTTTGTAATGGATCGGCACCCCTTGGTGCCTCAGTGATATTCTCTTCACTTATCGAGAAAAAACTCCATTGACAAATACAGCATATAGTTGACTCAAGTGCTAATATATACACTAAAGGACAAATACAGCATATAATTGACTCAAGTGCTAATATATACACTAAAACACAAGCTCTAGATAAGTTTATGAACATTCAAAGGCGTTTGATAAAAAATTTATTTCCGTAATAGAATTGCTTTTGGTACAACTCCCAAATTCTTTTTGTGGCTTAGAAAGGTTCATACTTCTACTGTAATCTTTCCTCCCTTTCTGGGACAGTCGAGAGGAAAGGCGATCAAGTAGCAACAAAAAGAGGCGTGCAATGGCGGCTTGTCGAGACGTGCCAGACGTAGTTTGTCGTTCCGCCATGGATATGGTCTCTGAGAGGTTGTAGCATAAATTTTGGTATTGCAACTTGATGATGAGACAGTGGCGATGGATGATCTGTCTTCTGACTCGTTCTTGGATTGATCTCATGTTGACAGAGACCCCAGCACATACATGAGGAATTGGAGTTAGTGGGAAATCAAGAACCGATAAATAGGATTAGTAGACCCCGACACATATACACTATGCTTTTAAACCTGCTAATAGAAGAGGGAATGCAACGTCAATTCCATCGATTAATAGATTATTGTCTATCTGAATTGAATACTAGACGTGGAAGAGGAACGTGCATTATTTTCTGCAGTGACGAAATCCACGTGAATGGGCTTTTTCTCCTTTCTTGTTTCCATCCAGTGTTAAGTTCATTAGATTGTTTTGGTAACTGATGGGATGACAGTATTGAACAGACCAAAACAGTGTAAGAATTTCACTGAACCAAGTGAAAGTTGAGAGATGGTCTGGCCCATTAACGAAAAGTTTAGACACATAATCCTTTTGCTTTAACTTGACAAAACGACTTAGAAATCTATAGAAGCAAGCCTTTAAATAATCCTCAGGAATAATTTTCTGCAATCTGTTTGAGAGTAGAACAAAACTCCAATGGTTTGGAGAACATGACCATGTGATCTGAATTAGGGATCACACAAACTTCGTCCACTGGATTGCGTTCGATCATCCATCTCTGCATGTCTTCTTTTATCCCCAAGTCTTGGTCGCACACAATGTAAACTCGAGGAACCGAACCATACTTCGACGTTGTGACCGTTGCTTCCGCCTTGAATCTGGATCGGTCTGGAAACATGCGGAGAGGTCTCGCCAAGTAGGAGGCCAATGTCAAATCCTACATGAAATGAAGTGAATAAATGCATCTTAACTCGGCCGTATAGAACTGATTTTGCTAATAAAAGAACTTGATTCTGAGCTTGTTGAAAATGTGGGAAGTTTTGTTTGATGTCAAAAGACAAAATTAAGAGAATCTTCATCAATAAAATCGTCGAATATATTTACCTCGGGTGGAGAGAGTTGATACAGCTTAGAGGCCATGAAATTGTATCCAAACAGAAAACTGGTTGGAGGCTTTTCAGGGCCATCATCAAAAGCATATTTTGTGTCCATGAATGAATCCAATCTGCGAACATGCTGAGAATTCACAAGCAGTACACATATCAATGCACTGAGCTCCAGAATTATCTTATACCCAAAAAAAAAAAAAAAATCTATGTTCTTCATGAAGATCGTGAAATGGATTAATTGCTGTTTATGATTATAACAAGTGTTACTCTCTTAATGATGGATGTGCTTCTATGTTTGGAAAAGAGAGCCTTTCAGGACTACTCTGTTTGTTTCACTGGTCCTGATTATAGATTGATATTTGCCTCTCCATGACAGATTTTTCCCCAAATCAATTGCATGCCCCTTAATTGGAAAAGTAGACCATGTATGTCGACCGATTCCAAACCCATTCGCCTTACACTGAATTTAAACCGATATGGTCGGCAGAGTGATTAAAAAAGGCTAAATGGGAAGTCTACTGGTTCATATACTCAAATCCTTCGGGATCGGAATTGAAACTACGATCAAAACATGTTTTTCCCCCTTAATTTACATTTCAAAGTAGAAAAAAGTACCTACCTCCTCATAAACAGTTTCAAAACTGAGCTCAGGACCATACATGAATGCAGCTACAAACACAGCAACTGCAATTTTCTCAGGAAATCTCTCCATGGCCAATGAAATCACAACCCCACCCATGCTATGCCCCACCAGGATCACCTTCTCTCCTCGTGGAAGACCCTCAAAGAATTCGAACAGCGGCTCGACATATTCCACAATCGAGTTCAGCTCTTGGGGCTGCTTCGGATGGACCCCTGCAGCGGCCATATCCAGGGCAGTGGCCTTGTGGCCTGAGGACTTCAGAAGGGTGGCCACTTTGTACCAGCACCATGCTCCATGGCAAGCCCCGTGGACCAGCACAAAGTGCTTCTCTCTCTCTGTTTCTTTGCCCTCCATATCTGATGAGTTGTGTCTGTGTTCAGGCTTCTTTCAGCTTCGCTTTGGTTGCTTCAGGATTTGTTTGATGCTAGGTTGAAGTTTCAATGGCTGTTGTCTTATGGTTCCGTAGTTTTTTTTTTTTTTTGGTCGGAATGGTCCCGTAGTTAGATTGATTCTTCTCAGTGTCATTTTCTTTCCTTGTAGGGACAGTCTATCAAATTGCTCCTGCCCTATCCCTCCGGAGCCACACGAATAAAGTAGGAACTATCCGTGCTATTGCAGTTTTTGGCTAAAAGTCGGACAATTCCGCATTGTATCTCGATCACAATCGCAGCTAAATCAAGTGAATTCGTACTTAACTTCTTGCAATGGCAGAAGTCCTAATCGGATGTTTGACTCGCTCGGGTTCTGACAATAATCGAGTCTGACGAACAAAAACCCTGGCCCCGTCGAGGTATTCCATACCCACGGCATACGGCAAAGCGGGTGGACAACCTTATCCCTCCTGTTTTCTGGTAGTTTCCTTCTTTTGTTTACTGATGGATCTGGAAAGAACGAACACGAGTATCTTCAAGGATAAAAGTCTTCCTTAAAAGAACTCATTGAAAGTCGATGCAGAGTTCCTCCCGTTAAGTAGCGTAGATTTATGCTTCGATGTCAACGTTTTGATTGACATGGTTAACTGTTCATCTTGTAAACAAGCTCTTTTCTCAATTTTGGCTTCGAGCTCGTTTTGTAAATGGATCCGCACCGCTTGGTGCCTCAGTGATAATCTCTTCACTTATCAGGAAAAATCGCCGCTGATAAATACAGTGTATAGTTGATTCAAGTGCTGATACATAGACTAAAGCACAAGCCATTCAAGAATAGAAGAGTGATTCATGGAGAAGCAACTCTTTGGGACATTAACATGTCAAGACATTAGTACACTTCTCCAGCAACCCAATCATCAGAGCTTGCCTCATCATTTCAGCATGGAATGGTAGGACAAGCCAAGCAATGACAAACCAAACAGCTTATCCAATATAGATGCAAATAAGTTTTGGCATCGATGAACAGTAACAACAGGTATTTTCTTACCACCATTCTGCCTCCTTTAGTTGTATCTTCAGAAACAACAACAGCCCACAAGAACATATTGCACTACACGAAAAAATGCAGTTCCAGCTATGAAGCTGACCAAGCAAAAACTATCCAGGCCACAAGCAAAGAGTAGAAGAAAACAATTTAAGCAAAAGGCGATCAATGCAGCGTGAACTTCAAACTTCTTCAAGGCAATTCAGTTGCAAAGGCCATTTTACAAGATATAACCATACAATGTTAGTGAAAGTGTACTCAGACACTAAACCTAAATGTGAATTTAGAGCTACAAAAGAGATCCCCTATATCACTCACAATTTAGTAACATGTTCCTGATGTCGACCTCCCAGAAGAGAGTGATCTAAGACTAGTCCCACAGAAGAAAAAAGAAAAAGGAATCAAATTGCAACTCTTTAAAGAACATTTGGCGACCTCTTCGAGCTTCTTGTTTTTCTATAGTCAAGGTGGCCAAAAGAAAGATTTAGGAAGTGTGAGATAGCAGCCGGAGTTAGTCATGTGAATGCCACTCACTAACGACGAGCTGTCCGAGACTTTGGCCTTGCTGATTTCTGCAGGCACAAATGAAATTTTAGAGGAACTACTTTCCATTGTCATTTGTTCTAAGAACGAGGCTGTTCTACAGGGATTGCCCCTTCAAAAATGTTGAGCTGTTTGTGTTGGCATGTGAGAGAATTAATTTGTTTTGAGGCAACAATAAAAAATGATGGGATAACTGATACTCACAGATACATTGCCAAAGCTTGCTCCAGATCCAGTTGCAGCACCTGAGAGGAAAAGGATCTATTATTAGCACAACAGTAAAATGAATTCAAGAAAGTATATCTAATATACGTCACAGAATAATATAAATGCAACTATCAGTCATCAATCAAGACACAACCCCTTCAATCTACCGCCACCCGAAAAAAAAACCTCTGCCATGAAACATGACCAATTTACCAGTAGCTTCCTAATTGCTCAAAACACATATGCAGGGGCATTATAAGCAGTAAGAACCCATAAAATATGAAATAAAACCAAAAAAAGATCCACTAAGTGTGAAGACTCTCTACATCAGATTTGCTAAAAATCACAGGCCAATTCCAAAAGATGGTTATCGTGTCAATATTATGCATAACTCAAGGTTCATGCCAATCATACTAAAAACAAAAAGGATATAGGAAAGAACATCAGCAACAAGATTCAATTGCCTGAGACTGATGAAGCGAGAAGGGAAACTTTTAGGCTCAAATAAAGCTAGACAAGCTAGTCAGTAATCTACTTTGCCAGAACAAGAGAAAACAACTTTAGTACTTATAATATTTTGGGAGCATCTGTAGGTAATCTATCTATAAAGCTGAAATATTGATGGGCACAAACTATATTCTCTTTCTTATAGTAAGACTAGACCACTATGACTATAAAACATTGGACAAAATAACTGCTTCTGCTAATTTTTTGGATTCCAATGCCTATAAAAATTAATTTATACATTCACCGCTAGATGGTTGCCATATGAAAGAATTTGGTTACAAAATTAACTCCAGCCACATGTCACTCATCCAATGTGAATGTGTAAGGATATTTTACACTGATGGTGGACCTAGTGAAAAAACCAAAATAATAAAAATAAAAATAAAACCTCAATGAGAGAGACATCACTTTTTCTCAAACTATCAAGCTCAAGACAAAATGACTAAATGATTAGGTGCAAATAAATATACAACTCTGCATTATTTATAAACAATGACAACATAATCGCAGCAATAGAAAAAAAAGAGTCCTGAATTATCTACCATTTGCTTAAACATCCCCATAAGTCCAAAAGTTTAGTTACCATCACCCAACTGAGTAAATATCAGAGAAATGAGTAAGGACTCTAATCTTTTGTCCTTTTCTGCTTTCCGTTTTGGGTTAGTATTACAAGGAACAAACATTTCAAAATACAAAACGAATGCATTTTCTTCACTGACCACCAACCATGCCCCACTATAAGGTCTGAAAAGGTACCTGATGCAAATGGTGTAGAGAAAAGTGAACCACCGATAGCAGGGGTAGAACCTAAAGATGGAGCACTACTTCCGAACAATGAGGGAGTCGACGCAGACCCAAATAAAGAAGCCGATGAAGAAGAACCAAATTGTGGCGTCTGAGGAGAAGTGCCAGCAGTTCCAAAAAGAGAAGAAACTGGAGCTGACGTGCTAGGCGTTGCAAATAAAGAAGATGACGACATAGAAGGAGCAGAAGACGGTGTACTAAAAAGCGATAAACCACTTCCAGATGATGCAGATACAATTGCCCTAGATGTCTGGGGAGCAGTCGATGCCCCTGGAGTAGCAGAGCTAGCAAAAAGCCCGGCAACTTGTGTTGAAGGTTGAGAAACTGGAGGCAAATGCAAGGTTGGATGTACCCTCCTGGAAGCAGCTTCTTGTCTGGCGGTCTCGCGTCTGTCTGCCTCAAGAAACGGATCATTCCCATCGCCTCGATGGCGTTGATCAGCAAGATATGCAGTTTTCATTGATCCAATGTATTGATGAATGCTCTCCACCTTACAAAGACATGGGAAACACATTAGATAAAAATGCACCATTTAGATAAAAATGCATATCAGAGATAAAAAGTAAAAACTGCTATTACTTTAACTGTCCCTTGAGCATAGTAATCAAGATAGCATGAGTCAAACTACAATATTGTTAAAAAAAATCCTCAGAGTAAAAAAAAAAAAAAAGACAAACAGCATGAAGGGAAAAAAAAAGGAATTTATCACCATTACTCCAAAATTTACTTTTTTAATCAAACATGCTCAAAAAATAATACAACATGTAGACTCAAGCAAAGATCAGTAACAATATTGCCCTTTACCTTAGCCGCAACATGAACAAAAAAATCGTGCACATTTGATATGACTTTGGGAAGAGATTCCACCAATGAGGAACTAAGATTGGTACCATTCCTGTCTGAATCTAACAGCAAGAGCTGCTCCAACTCTTCAACCCACTGGCGACATGCACCAAGATACTTCTCAAATCTGGCCACTGTTTGCTGTAAAAACGGAGAAGGTTTCTTTGGAAGTCCACTGTAGAAATCAAATACGGGAACTACAGAGGTTGATGCTGGTTGACCGCTTGAACTCGGAGTAACCGTTGCTCCTGGGGTTTGGGATGGTGCTGTGGCATTTGTACTGCTTCCAGCATTTGAATGAATGAACCTTGGTCGCAGCATCATGAAAGAACGCACCGCTACCTCAGTGTTGCGTAGCATATCTTTAACAGCAGCCATCAGCTCCTGCAGCAAAGCTTTTTGGCGTTCCATAGAGGTGCTGATTCCACCAAGCTCCTAGTCACACATAGTGGAAAGATCTTTTAAAATTAGAATGTTTTTAATGAAAAAGAAGTAGATATTATGTCATGGATATCGATAGCTCAAATGGAACATCCGTAAACTAAACCATGGTGCACTGGTAACAACAGAGGTACTAGAGCGAAAACATCATGCGCAATACCCAAGTATTCCCTTGTCTCTTGTTTCTTAAGAGGGAGAAATAATTATTTTTTTTCCCATTTAAATTCCAATTTGTTTCCCCGGCGACTTAGCAACAGCAAGTCAAACACGGATTCTTTGACCATATACCCAATCAATCTTTTTCCCCTCAACGGTTCAGCAATAAGCAACTGAGACGATGAGTCAATCAAATAATGGTTACAAAACACCAAATAGACTATGAACATCCAATGCTCCATCAAATTCTATCAAAAGTAAAACTTGAAGACTTCTCTCAACACATTCAAAAGAACAGTAACCGTACAGGCTCTTTGAGGAAGAGTCCGACTTTAAAAACCCATAATTCCTTCAAATCCTAAGCCATAAGAATACCGTAATCTACAGAAGATGCAAATTAGTAGCTGAAGCAAAGCAGATTAAAACAAGGGTCGAAAAGCGATTAAAGGAACAACCTGTATAATATGGCTCGCGTCATGCTCAAAACCGTCACTGGAAACAGAGGAATCATAAAGGCGGCTACACTGATCGAGCTTCTGGCTCTCGACCCTGTACTCCAATATCTTCTCCCTGCATACAAAACAAGGATTGAGGAACCCAACAACGCCCCACGGAAAAAGAAAAGAAGACTCCGGCGAATTATCTTCAAGAACAGCCGAGCGATGGAAAACGAGAGGAACCCAACAACGCTCGACGACAATGAGTCCCCAAGAACATACTCTATCTGGAGCAGGATCTTCTGGGAATCCGGGTGGAGATCCGCCCACTTGGTGCCGTAGCTCGCCGACGTCTTGTCGTTCGTGAAAAGATAAAGCCGCCGCTGCTGCTGCTGCTGCTGCTGCTGCTGAATCTGTTGCTGGGTTTGCTGTTGCTGCTGCTGAATCTGCTGCTGGGTTTGCTGCTGCTGCTGCTGCGACCAAAGTGGAGTGCTCTGCTGCGGCTGCTGCTGCTGCTGCTGCTGCTGGGGCTGGAACAGGGACGGAGATTGGTGCTGCTGCTGGGGCTGCGGCGTCGAAAAGAAAGAGAAGGACGACATTCTCTATGCCGGCTCCTCCGGCCCTCTTCGAGACGGGGATTTCCCTCAGTTCCGGCTCCGAGGTTCCGCGACGGCGGACGCGGTCGGCATTCGAACGGACGATGAAGCTGCGGTCGGAACCGGGAGGATCGGAACGTGCGAAAACCCCCTCCTCTCGCTAGGGTTTTAGAGAGGGCGGGAGGGAGGGAGGGAATTTGGGACGAGAATGGAGAACTGAATCGCCCTCCCGTCCTGTCCCTGAGTATTTTGATTTTGCATTTGTTGTCCCTCTCTATATTTTTTTTTACTTTTTGTAGAAAAAGCCACCAAAAAAATTATGTGTGATATATACACCATGAATTTTTTTTATGACGCAATAAGTGTAACACATTTGCTCAAAAAAATCATAAATTTATACTTATACGATACATTTAGCCTCTGCTAAAGTTCCATCAAATAACCACTAGTAGGTGGTGGCCACCATTCCAAATTAGAAGGGAGAGATGAGAGAGTTCAAATCCTCACTTTCTCGAGGGGATTGGAGTGGGAACCATTTTATTTTAGAAATGAGTTTCGACTCACGCCCGCACGGAAGTATGGCAAAAGTCTGAAAGTGAGTGTTAGAGTAGGATTAAAATAGGACAGACCAAAAAAAAAAAAAAAAAAAGTTCCATCAAATGATTTTTCAATCAAAATAAAATTATTGCCAAGTGGCGTCGTATTAATACTATTTGCTTTTTGTAATCCATGTAAATAAGTTTTTAACGGTGTTCATTAACGGAATATTGACAGAAGAAGATAAATATGTTACATGGGTATAAGTTTGAGATTTTTAATATGATTGGAAAAAATTTTAGGATAAATGTATCGCTAGGCAAAATTTTGCCTGTTTTTTTTCACTCAATCTTGTTCCAGTCCCTAACTTTCAAGTATTCTTGATTTTGATGTGAGCCACTGTTGACACCTCAATTTTAATTAGTCTTTTCGAGTAAGTAGATAATAAAAAAAAAAAGAAAACAACAAAAAACAAATAAAAGCATGAAAAGAAACAAAAAGAAAAGCATAAGCCACCAACCACAAGGGCTGGGCCTTCAAAGCCTAGCCCCTTTTCTTTTCCTTCGCAGGCCCGCGAGGCCCAGCCGCATGGCTCAGCCCGGCCCTTTCTCCTTGTCTTCTTCCTCCCCTGTCTTCTTCCTCAACCGGATAAGCAGCACGCGCCGGACAAGAGGACGCGCGCGACGGAGCAAAATGGAGGAACAAAAGCGCACGTGGAGCAAGGGGGGGCTAGCGTCGGATAAGGATGTGCGAGGGAGCAAAGCGTCGGATGGGACGTCGGTTCGGCCGGCGGAGGCCGCTCGGCGCACGGGGACCGGCGGTCGAAGCTCCGTCGACCGGCTGCCCCCTCGCCTATAAAAGGGCACCACCTTCGTCGAAGAACGGAAGAGCGAGCTCCGAGATCTTCCCACTGAGAGACTTCGGGGGAAGAATCAAAGAGCGAGCTTGAGAGGACTCGGGTCGCGAGCTCGGCTGACCTCCCACTGAGAGACTTCGGGGGAGGCCGCCGGCGAGCGAGTCCGGGGAGGTTAGATCCGGCCGGTGGAGGCTCGGATCTGACCGGAGTGAGAGAGAACCAAGGCTGGGGGGGGCTGCTGGAGAGAAGAGGAGTCAGAGAAAGCCGCCGTGAGCCGAGCACCAGCCGCGAACCGCGAGGTCCCAACGTCGTGGGGCTGCTGCCGTCTCCCCACGAGCACCACTCCTTCAAGCTCGAAGAACCGGTGCAAAATCGAAGTTTCCCCGGTCGTGCTAGTCCGTCGTCGCCGCCGCAACACCGCCCGACGCCGTCTAGGTTTAAGGGCAGCCGTCATCGCCACAAGCCGTGCCGCACCCACGCCGAGAGCGGTGTAACGATGGATCCCGCCCATGCCATACCCATTTCTGCCGAAGCCCGTCGCCGTCGCCGTCATCGTAGTCGCCGCCGTAGCCGTCGCCGCAGCAGCCGTCGTCGCCACCGCGCACCTCGCCCTCCCCTCTCCGGCGCCGCGAATCGAGAACCCTAGGGTTCTCAATTTTTCGGGTCGCGGCCTCGGGTCGTGGGTCGGACCCGTGGGCCACGAGTCGGGTAGGGTTCCGCGAGGTCAAGGGAGGTTGGAAACCGGGTCGTGGAGTCGGAGCCGGGTCGACGAGTCGGGGTAGGGTTTCCGCGGTTTTGGGCGGCGGAAATCCGGGTCGGCGAGTCGGGTAGGGTTTCGCCGAACCGGGTCGGCGGGTTGACCCGGTTCTTTTCGAAAACGGGCTCTTGGGCCACGACGCCGTTTCAAAGCAAATAAATAAATAAATAAAAAGAAAAAAAATCTGAGTCGGGCCCGCAACGCGGGCCCGTCCTCATTTGGATCGCCGGCCGGGTCGGACCCAACCCGCGGATCCAACCCGGCCGGTTTTTGTAATATTTTAATATAAAATAATATTATAATAAATAAATAATCAAAAAATAATTTATTTTCAAAAAAATATTAAAAAATGTTTAATTTCCAGAAAATCGAAAAATATTTAAAAATGTCGAAAAATGTTTTATTTTCTAAAAAAATCGAGAAAAATCAAAAACAATTTATTTTCCAAAAATATTTTGAAAAATATTAAAAAATATTTTATTTTCCAAAAAATGCCAAAAATCCAAAAAAAGGTCAAAAATTCATGAAAAAGCAAAAAAATTCAGAAAAAGCTAAAAAGACTTGTATTTTTCCAAAAAATACCAAAAATCCCAAAAATCCCTTTTGTGTCCAAAAAATTAGAAAATGACTCAAAAATGTTTTTCCTCCCAAAATGCATGGAAAATCTCTCAAACATCCAAAAAGCCTTAGGGTTTAAACAAGATTAGGTACCGAAAGGGCATTAGTGATTAACTAGTGTAATCAAGTCCCGATCCTAATTTCTTTGGTTGCGCAGAGCGAGTATTTCTCCCGATACTTCGCTTGGGTTTCTAATCGACCCACTCCAAATCGATTAGTGGCGACTCCATTTTAAAAATTGATTTATAGGTTAAAAACTCAAACTATTAAAGTCGTGAATTGGTGGACTTGGGAGAGTCCGGCCATAACTAATTTCAGCCGAGCCATTAGCCTCCTTAGGCGCTCGTACCCAATTGCGGGCGCCGAAAAAAAAAGAGGTCGCGACAGCTTGGCGACTCCGCTGGGGACTTTGAGGACTTAGGCCATTTTATCTTTGTTTAAATGCTTTGCTGACTTGGTTTTTTTTCTTTTATGCAGGGTAATAGCTTAAAGTTTTTTTTATTCTGTTAAAAGAAAATGTTTTTGTGATTATAAATTGTTGTGCATGCTTTACTGTTTTAAACACTACACATGGCACACACAACCCGGCCGCCGGACCTGGGCCGCCATAGGATTTCTAGGATGGTGTTAAGAAAGATATAACCTCGAACGCGAGACTGCAATGTAGATGTTGCTTTTCTTTTCCACGAATTTCTTAGCCGAGGTTAGGAGGATATACTGCTAAATGCGAGACTGCAACGGGCTGATATCCTTTTAATCTCAACAAGCCTTCTCAGTTAGAAATCGAGCCGCACATATCATACGTATGTCTATGTGATTACCATCAATTTTCTCATGTGAAGTAAGTTTTTATTTTGTGTAATTTACTTACCTTCCTGTATATATCGAGTGGTCCATGATTAGTCTAGGATTTAATACCACGGTCATTTAAATTTGAAAGTAATTGTTATAAAGTTAAAAAAAAAAAAAAAACTTTTGCAAAAAAATTATTTTCAGTTGATGTTTTTATTCTCAAGCATGTTACAAAATTCTTTTTTGCAAGAATTTTCATTTGCCTCAAAAAATGGGATAGGAACATTTTTCAAAATTTGTTGCAACTCATGCTTTCTTCGCCTTTCAAATTGAATATCTTTTTAGCTCATGTTAACATGCCACGTGCCCTTTTTCAATCTATGTTTAGGAAATCCTCTACCTTTTTATGAATAAACAAAAATAGTAGGATTAGGTTGTCATCATGGGTGACTCCCTATTTACGCCTTGTATTCACACACATTTGTTTACTCATGACTAAGGTAATCACGGAACGTCAACGTTCGCCGATCTAGACTCGTTCAAAAGCAAGAGCAAGAATGGCCGAAGAAAATGTACCAAGCCGTATTGCGGTCATGGAAAGTGAAATGAAGCAAGTCTTCAATGTGCTTCAACAACTTTCAAAGCGAGATAGACTCCATCCAGGGCAAACTCACTCCCGCCCGGCCTCAATCGAGGTATTGTTGCCACAATCATCTACTAGGGGTGATCAAGGTGGAGATACCGACGATAACATACCCGAATTAGAGGATGATCCGCACCTAGCCATGATCGAGAAAGCTAGGCCGGACGGTTTGTCTAAAAGGCGAGCATGACAAACGCCTCGAAAAGCTTGAGGAGAAGTTGAAACAACTGCAAGGCCTCCAAGATCCTACTTTGACGGATCTCTCCATTTATTCCAATGTCAAAATGCCGGAAAAATTCAAAATGCCCGAGTTTGAGAAGTACAATGGAACGACTTGTCCTAGGGCTCATTTGCAAATGTACTTGGTTCGAATGACCCAATACGTTAATAATGCACCATTAATGATCCAGTTGTTCCAATCAAGTCTAATAGGCCCTGCTCTGAGGTGGTACATTACAAAGAACATGAATCTCCTCGAAACATGGAGCGAAGTGAGTGAGGCATTCCTCAAGCAGTATAAGTTCATAATGGATATTACCCCTTCTCGTGAGGATCTTGAGCGTACCGAAAAGAAAAAGCACGAATCGTTCAAAGAATATACTATCCGATGGAGGAATCTGGCCGCCCAAATCAGTCCTGAACCAACCGATTTCGAGCTGAGAAAGATGTTTATCAAAACCCTCCCTTACGAGTACCGTAATCGAATGGTAACCACGATCGCCGAATCATTTAATCAACTCATTCCAGTAGGGGAGCAAATCGAGATAGGGTTGAAGGATGGTTGGTTCACGCGAACCCGCACCCACGGGCGGAGTTCGGCATGAAGAAAGATAAAGAACCCCTAGTAGATGTTAATGCGACCTACAATCATTCTCCAACAATTAATACGAGTGCAAGACAGCAACAAGACCACCGGCCGTCGGCCATCTCGGCGTTACAACAACAAGAGACAATTTACTCCTCTTCCGGAACTCCATCACAATGCGGCAATCCTCCGAAAGAAGAACCTCCTTTCAATTGAGCCAAAACGACCCAACGCTGAAAGTTTTTCCAACTATGACCCGTCAAAGATATGTGACTATCACATGGAAGAAGTGGGGCATTCGACTGATGAGTGCTTCGCCCTCAAGAGTCGAATCCAGAACTTGTTAGACACTAAAGCTTTCTCATTCCAGAGCAATTCGCTCCCTGATCACACCGACAAAGTAAATGCGGTATTCAGTTTTGAAGACAGTCAGAGCAGAAATATCAAAGCACATACCGATGACATTCATCAAGGGCTGGTGAAGGCCGAGTATTATTCAGGCAATGAAGTGCCACCCTTAGCAATAGAGAAAGAAGGACCAGATGACATGACCACCATGTTTGGAGACCTTTTCATGGACACCATCAATGAAGGACCATAAGGGAAATGGGTGCAGGCCCGCTCGAGTAGAACCTTTTTAATTTCCTTTCATAATTCCCCTACGTGGGAACTTGTACATCTTTCTTAAGTCGGCTTGTTTTTATTTTCAACATCGGTTCCGCTTGAGGAACTAACTTTTGAAAACACTTTTCCAAAATGTAAATCCACCTATTAAATAAAGTTGAAAATATTTTGAGAGCATGAGGCGGTATCCCAAACCAGCCCGGTGATGTTATCCAACCATGAAAAGAAAATATTATCCAAGAAGAATACTGAGGGCTGGGCTTCCTCATGCTCTTTCTTCCCCCCAAAGATATATACTTTTGAAAACAAAAAAATGTTTTATTGCCAAAAGCTTTTGTCAAAACAAGATTATGAAATCATGTTTGTCTTTCTAACTCACTCACTTCATGTCTCAGAAGATCATACCCACCCCCTTTGACCTAGTATGACCAAGGGACATTTGAACCTGGCACATCATGTGAACTCGCCAAGTTCAAAAGCACTCTTCCAAGAAAGCGGGGGCAAACAGAAAGGATCATCACGCTTCAAAATGGTAAGTCCTATTCCCTGAACATAATGTCGAAAATGACATCCTCTCTCTTCCATCTACAGGAGACGAAGGATGGGATGTAATAGGCACATGCATATTATCAAACTTGAAGCATGCATAGCATGATAACTCGAGGCAGGATGTCGTGAGTCCATTAACAGGACTTCCAGCTTCAACGAGCCAAGAAGCACAAAGAAGGATTTGCTTCTCTTCCTTTAAAGTGATTACTGTCAACAGGGAGAAAATCTAGACAGTCAAAGCGATCTATAGCCCCACACCCTGGACAATGATGTTGGAATCTAGAAACTTCACTCCAGACGCGTATTCTTCCGAGGAGTAATTGCCATCAGAAAGCTTGAGGCTTTTGATTTCAGATTCCATAGAAGGTTGAGGTACATGACTTTTGCCCAATGATGCTATAGTTAAAAGGAGAAATTCCACAGAAGGAAGGTGTTGAAGATGAATCAACGACCAACAATCATACATACATGGTCACAAAGGAGGAAGGCCAATTGAAGGAAACATTAAACTATGCCAAGATAAAGAGGCCATCATCGACATTCAAATATCTTTAGGAGCTAGCACATACAAGCTTTGGAGAAGAGTAATTTGGTATCGTTTCCAATACTCCCCCTTCTTTGAATTCACTTTTGACATATTCCCCTTATTGACAGGGAGCATCACAACTCAAGAACCAAACTCAATGGTTAGGCAAATCAATATTGGTCAAGTTAGTACGTGGAAATGACCCACATCAAATTCACCTAGCTTCGTGTAAAAAGACATGTCATCTAGGAGCCAATTCAGAGAATAATTGACCTAACGAAATGAGTGACATAGGACTTCGTGTCCCCATCTCACTTCAGGTCCATCAAATCATTTGCAAACCAGTGAAGGGTAAAGTTGTATCGCTTCCAGTTATTCAACTCTTGAAAGAGTTCATGACTAACACATTCCCTCTTGTTTGTTGCAGGATCACCTGACTGTCAAAAGCAAGGATAACGAATCAATGAGAAGCATGTCTTGTTTGTTGCGGGGATTAACTTGTTTGATTTGTCAAAAACAAAGATAACAAATCAATGAGAGGCATGACAAACTCTCCCAAGCAAAATGGCATCTCAAGTATTGCCAAAGCAAATGACATAAAACCTTCAGGCCTCAACTCACATTTAATTTTGGCCAAACTAATTGATCTACTTGTACATCTTCTCTTCCGCAAGGGCAAAAGCAGAGATGCCCGATCAGATTCCCAACCCCGACCGATCATTCATGTGTCATATTCCTAATCAATAGGGACAACTATCGACGTCCATTTGCGAATAACCCTTTTGATGTTCAAAATCTAACATATTTGGAAACACCATTATGTTAGCCCCTAAAGTGGTCAATAGGGTCTTTTGCAAGTCAAAACCATTCACTTGTTCAAACTCCATTATATTCAAAATATTGCATGTCATTTCCAGATGAATTATACATGATGATTTCATCTGTCTAAGTCACTGATTCCACTGAGGATTATCAGAATAGACAGCTAAGTGAAGAATACAAGATTAATTGAGCATGTTGGATGAGGCGTGTCGAATGATGAAAGGCAAGCCATATCCTACACACACGTCCCCCCATCTATACACTTGTGAGATGAGTGCAGAAGATTCCATGGCTGCAGGGTAAAGAGTTCTCTCGCGAATGGTACGATAACCAAAATAGTGAGAGGCATTCCATTGCTCACCCCATTGAGCCCCATACATTGATGAAGCTTCTCTCATACCCATGTCAAGATCAACCCCTACACTAGGGCAGATTAGAAGCAAAGTAGCATCACAAGGTGAGAAGAGAGATAGAAATTTTCTTGCTCGCACTTGCATCAATCTTTGGGTGTCTTTATTGCATATGAACACTCACATTAATTTAAGTGCCCTAGAGTCATGAAGAGCAATTCTTTCTTTACGCACTTGTATTCATTGTGCAACCCAATTGAGTCTGTAAATTCATCCTCACATGGAGGCAAAGCAGAAGCTACTGCCGTTTGAGCAGCATAATCAAAAGCGCCGACAAAAGATGAAGACTCAATAGTCTAACAAAGGCGTTTGCTTGAACTTGTCAAGATCAGCTCTCAAGCAACAAGAATGAAAAAACATGGGCATAAAAAAGCAGTGTACCTGGTAAAAGCAAGGTCAATGCCCATATTTGAAGAACTGGAATAAAAAATAAGGGCATAAAAAAGCAGTGTGCCTGGTAAAAGCAAGGCCAATGCCCCCTAGTCAAAAATACAGCAAGGAAAAAGTTGCTGTTGTGGTTCATAGAACCTCCATCTGACAAGAAAGACTAGTGACAAATGCCAAGACAGTCACGAACTCTCACCCTCTTACATGTGAGCCAAGTCTCCGTTACATTCCCATTGTAAAAGTCTCTTCAGACTAGGGGCACTTCAATTAATGTAGGATTTCATATGTCTATAAACATCGCTCGAAGAAATACAAGCAAGATTACTCTATCTCTTTTCGCAGGGTTCTTGACTTGTAAACCCGGAGATGATCGTGCAACATTTTTGTCCATCAGCTTCAACCTTGATGGTCCCCTTTGATGAGCCGCTGACCAAGACTTCATCACAGTTTCAACAAAGACCTCTCACATTGGTAAAGTCGTACCGTTTGCGAGAATACTCGGACCCCTGCTGACATGATGACAGTGAGATAGTGTGATCCTTATAAATCCCGCATCAATGGTCGGGACGGCCTTTTCCATGAGAGTGAGCGGAAAGTCCTTCGGTCGAAAGTCCCTCATCTCGGCATGCTCAAGACATCTACATTCTAAATGAAGGTTATCTTTCAAAATCTTCCCTAGTGGAAATCAAAAGATGTAGAACTGACAAAATTATCATGCATGAATCTCATTTGAACTCATGAATTTACAGCATATACAATCATGTGTGCATACTATGCAAATAGCAGACATACTCATAGAGATCAGAGATATTACCAGGTAAGCATATCTCTATTTGTCTTAAGGTACCTACCACTATCTAGGTACTCTCTTCTTGACACTCAACCTATTCAAGTTGTCCCTTGAGTTTCGATGCTTGCTTTGTCTTAGCATCCCATTGTCTTTGAGTAAGGTAGGCCACCGTCCAGGATACTCCCTTTTCCCGACACTCGACCTATTCGAGTTGTCCAAAGAGTATTGATACTTGTGTGACCACCAAGTATCCATTTATCGTTGAATACCTTTGTTGTCTAGGTATCCCTATTGTCTTTGAGTACCGGTCACCGTTCGGATACTCCCTTTTCCTGACACTCGACCTGTTCGAGTTGTCCCCAGAGTATTGATACTTGTGGTCGACCAAGTATCTCTTGGAATACCTCTTCTTTGTCTAGGTATCCCCATATCATCAAGTACCCACCCTTGTCTAGGTACTTCCTTTTCATGACACTCAGCTTGCCCGAGTTGTCCCCAAATAATTAGCAGCTATTCAAGCATTCCATTGCTTTGTGTGCTTGCGCCTACCCAGGTATGCTTTCTTACCCTTGGACCAACTGAGTGGTCCCAGGTTGTATCATTAAGTACTTGTGTTCATCCAAGTATCCCAGTACTTTGTACACATGTGGCTATCCAGGTGTTCCACCCTTTTTAAGTGCCTGTGGCAATCCAGGTAAGCCTCGTGCTACATTCAAATTCCCATTTACCAGGAGGTGAGAGACCTTCACGAATATCTCAGGCACGTTCTCGATATTCCCAATTATCAGGAGGTGAGAGACCTTCATGAATATCTGAGGTACACCCTCGATATTCCCCTTTACCAGGAGGTGAGAGACCTTCACGAATATCCCAAGTACGTCCTCGATATTCCCAATTACCAGGAGGTGAGAGACCTTCACGAATATCTCAGGTACGCCCTCAATATTCCCTTTTACCAGGAGGTGAGAGACCTTCACGAATATCTCGCACACGTCCTCGATATTCCCAATTACCAGGAGGTGAGAGACCTTCACGAATATCTCAGGTACGCCCTCAATATTCCCAATTACCAGGAGGTGAGAGACCTTCACGAATATCTCAGGTACGCCCTCGATATTCCCTTTTACCAGGAGGTAAGAGACCTTCACGAATATCTCAGGTACGCCCTCGATATTCCCTTTTTACCAGGAGGTGAGAGACCTTCACGAATATCTCAGGTACGTCCTCGATATTCCCAATTACCAGGAGGTGAGAGACCTTCACGAATATCTCAGGTACGCCATCGATGTTCCCCTTTACCAGGAGGTGAGAAACCTTCACAAATATGCGAGGCACGTCCTCAATATTCCCAATTATCAGGAGGTGAGAGACCTTCATGAATATGCGAGGTACGTCCTCGATATTTCCCTTTACCAAGAGGTGAGAGACCTTCATGAATAAGCGGGGCACGCCCTCGACATTCCCATTACCAAGAGGTGAGAAACCTTCACAAATATCCAAGGCATGTTCTCAATATTTCCAATTATCAAGTACCATTCGATACTTGTGATCATCCAGGTATCCCCAAATAGTTTGTACCTGTGATCGTCCAGGTACCCCTTCGATACTTGTTATCATCCAAGTATCCCCAAAGAGTTTGTACCTGTGATCGTCCAGGTACCCCTTCGATACTTGTGATCATCCAGGTATCCCCAAATAGTTTGTACCTGTAATCGTCCAGGTACCCCTTCGATGCTTGTAATCATCCAGATATCTCCAAAGAATTTGTACCTGTGATCGCCTAGATACCCCTTCGATACTTGCAAATGTCCAGGTATCCCCCAAGAATTCATAATTATGATCATCCAAATACCCCTTCAATGCCTATGGTCAGCCAAATACCCATTTCGACGCCCGCAAAGGCCCAAATATCCTTCAGGTTGGTACTTGTGAATATCCAGGTACTCATTGATATGCCTGTGAATGTGTATCTTCTAATCAATGCCCCGAGAAAGGTCGGCGCATCCTCCCGAGAAAGGTCGGGTTCCAACCGGGTGTCTTCGACGAAGTCGGGCCCCACGAATCGATGCCCCGAGAAAGGTCGGCGCATCCTCCCGAGAAAGGTCGGGTTCCAACCGGTGTCTTCGACGAAGTCGGACACCCCACGTAATCGATGCCCCGAGAAAGGGGCGCATCCTCCCGAGAAAGGTCGGGTTCCAACCGGTGTCTTCGACGAAGTCGACACCCCACAAATCGATGCCCCGAGAAAGGTCGGCGCATCCTCCCGAGAAAGGTCGGGTTCCAACCGGTGTCTTCGACGAAGTCGACACCCCACAATCGATGCCCCGAGAAATCGGCGCATCCTCCCGAGAAAGGTCGGGTCGGGTGGACGGAAGTCGACACCCCACAAATCGATGCCCCGAGAAAGGTCGGGCATCCTCCCGAGAAAGTCGGGTTCCAACTGGGTGTCTTCGATGGAAGTCGACACCCCCACAAATCGATGCCTTGAAAAGGTCGGCGCATCCTCCCGAGAAAGGTCGGGTTCCAATTGGTGTCTTCGACAAGTCAAACGCCCACAAATCGATGCCCCGAGAAAGGTCGGTGCATCCTCCCGAGAAAGGTCGGGTTCCAACCCGGTGTCTTTGACAACGAAGTCGACACCCCAACAAAATAGATGCTCGAGAAAGGTCGGCGCATCTCCCGAGAAAGGTCGGGTACCAACCGGTGTCCTCGATACAAATCAGGCACCCACAAATGAGATGCCCTGAGAAAGGTCGGTGCATCTCCCGTCAAGGCGATTGAAGAAAGGTTCGGGTCCTAGACAAATCATGGATTGTTTTAACGGCGACCAGAAGAATGGTTCGGGTCTGGAAGAGCATCTCCCGTCACGGCGGACCGAAGAATGGTTCGGGTCCGAGACAAACCACTGATTACTCCAACAGGCGACCGAAGAATGGTCCGGGTCCTAGAAGAGCAGTCTTCCGTCAAGGCGACCGAAGAAAGGTTCAAGTCCTAGACAAATCATTGATTGTTGTAACAGGTGACCGAAGAATGGTTCGAGCCCTGGAAAAGCAACCTCCTCATATCACCAGGTAAAATGACGCCTTGATACTTGCCAAAACTCGGGGTTCACACCCTATCTCACTCACTCCCGGTAAGTAACTACAGGTATCTTCTTATCTGTCTTAGTATATTATATTGCTTATTTCCTGCATAGAATAATAGATCCCAAATAAAATATAATCTGCTACGCATGTATGGATAAAATTGAGGCATCAGTCTGTCTTTGAATGCAACCTCTGCGAGCTCACCTTCAAAGAGGGGCAGCTGTTGACACCTCAATTTTAATTAGTCTTTTCGAGTAAGTAGATAATAAAAAAAAAAAAAAAAAACAACAAAAAACAAATAAAAGCATGAAAAGAAACAAAAAGAAAAGCATAAGCCACCAACCTTTTCTTTGGGCCTTCAAAGCCTAGCCCCTTTTCTTTTCCTTCACAAGCCCGCGAGGCCCAGCCGCATGGCTCGGCCCGGCCCTTTCTCCTTGTCTTCTTCCTCCCTGTCTTCTTCCTCAACCGGATAAGCAAAGCACGCGCCGGACAAGAGGGCGCGCGACGCCGGAGCAAAATGGAGGAACGATAGCGCACGTGGAGCAAGGGGCGGGATGGCGTCGGATAATGATGTGCGAGGCGGATGGCGTCGGATGGGATGTCGGTTCGGCCGGCGGAGGCCGCTCGCGCACGGGGACCGGCGGTCGAAGCTCCGTCGACCGGTTGCCCCCTCGCCTATAAAAGGGCACCACCTTCGTCGAAGAACGGAAGAGCGAGCTCGAGATCTTCCCACCGAGAGACTTTGGGGGAAGAATCAAAGAGCGAGCTTGAGAGGACTCGGGTCGCGAGCTCGGGCCGACCTCCCACCGAGAGACTTCGGGGGAGGCCGCCGGCGAGCGAGTCCGGGAGGTTAGATCCGCCGATGGAGGCTCGGATCGACCGAGTGAGAGAGAACCAAGGCCGGGGGTGGGGGCTTTGGAGAGAAGAGGAGTCGAGAAAGCCGCCGTGAGCCGAGCACCAGCCGCGAACCACGAGGTCCCAACGTCGTGGCTGCTGCCGTCTCCCCCACGAGCACCACTCCTTCGAAGCTCGAAGAACCAGTGCAAAATCGAAGTTTCCCCGGTCGTGCTAGTCCGTCGTCGCCGCCGCAACACCGCCCCGACGCCGTCTAGGTTTAAGGGCAGCCGTCATCGCCACAAGCCGTGCCGCACCCACGCCGAGAGCAGGTGACGATGGATCCTGCCCATGCCATACCCATTTTCGCTCGAAGCCCGTCGCCGTCGCCGTCATCGTAGTCGCCGCCGTAGCCGTCGCCGCTGCAGAGCCGTCGTCGCCACCGCGCACCTCGGCCCTCCCCTCTCGGCGCCGCGAATCGAGAACCCTAGGGTTCTCAATTTTTCGGGTCGCGGCCTCGGGTCGTGGGTCGGACCCGTGGGCCACGAGTCGGGTAGGGTTCCGCGAGGTCAAGGGAGGTTGGAAACCGGGTCGTGGAGTCGAGCGGGTCGACAAGTCGGGTAGGGTTTCCGCGGTTTTGGGCGGCGGAAACCGGGTCGGCGAGTCGGGTAGGGTTTCGCCGAACCGGGTCGGCGGGTTGACCCGGTTCTTTTCGAAAACGGGCTCTTGGGCCACGACATCGTTTTTCAAAGAAATAAATAAATAAATAAAAGAAAAAAATCTGAGTCGGGCCCGCAACACGGGCCCGTCCTCATTCGGATCGCGGCCGGTCGGACCCAACCCGCGGATCCGACCCGGTCGCTTTTTGTAATATTTTAATATAAAATAATATTATAATAAATAAATAATCAAAAAATAATTTATTTTCAAAAAAAATATTAAAAAATGTTTAATTTCCAGAAAATCGAAAAATATTTAAAAATGTCGAAAAATGTTTTATTTTCTAAAAAAATCGAGAAAAATCAAAAACAATTTATTTTCCAAAAATATTTTGAAAAATATTAAAAAATATTTTATTTTCCAAAAAATGCCAAAAATCCAAAAAAAAGGTCAAAAATTCATGAAAAAGCAAAAAAATTCAGAAAAAGCTAAAAAGACTTGTATTTTTCCAAAAAATACCAAAAAATCCCAAAAAATCCCTTTTGTGTCCAAAAATTAGAAAATGACTCAAAAATGTTTTTCCTCCCAAAAATGCATGGAAAATCTCTCAAACATCCAAAAAGCCTTAGGGTTTAAACAAGATTAGGTACCGAAAGGGCATTAGTGATTAACTAGTGTAATCAAGTCCCCGATCCTAATTTCTCTGGTTGCGCAGAGCGAGTATTTCTCCCGATACTTCGCTTGGGTTTCTAATCGACCCACTCCAAATCGATTAGTGGCGACTCCATTTTAAAAATTGATTTATAGGTTAAAAACTCAAACTATTAAAGTCGTGAATTGGTGGACTTGGGAGAGTCCGGCCATAACTAATTTCAGCCAAGCCATTAGCCTCCTCAGGCGCTCGTACCCAATTGCGAGCGCCAGAAAAAAAGAGGTCGCGACAGCCACTAAAGCTGCGCATGACAACGCTTCTTGGTTGGGGAAGAGTTTTTTTTCGGAAATAGTTATTTTCTATTTCTATTTCGGGGAACAATTTCTGAATAAAAAAATCCGTTTGATAACTACACAAAATTTCTACTCTTGAAATAGAAAAAGAATAGAAATGTGTTTGGTAACGTAACAGTTTCTTTTTTGTATTTATTCATTTTTTATTTTCACTCACGGGTTGCTGGTGGCGGCGATGGCAATGACCGACAATGAGCGGCGGCAATCGGCGGCGACTGGCGACCGGCCAACGGTGGCAATCCGCGGCGAGTGGCAATCAGCAGTGGCTCCGAGCGATTGGAGGTGACCGCGGCAAGAGGAATAAAAGAAAAATAAAAAAGAAAATTGACTTATTTCTAGAAATTGTTATCGGGAACGAGAAGAACTTTTTTTTTCTTCTCATTTATGCTCCAAATATATTCATGAGCTAACTTTCTATTCCGAGGAATAGAAAAATAACTTGACGTTACCAAACGAATTTTTATTCTTTTTTTGGTTCCGGGAAACAAAAGAACAGAAATTCTAAGAAACAGAAACGTTGTCATGCAGTGCCCAAGTTATCATTATAGGTCCAATAATTCAACAATGCATCCATCTCTTCCGACCCGACCAACAGCCCTAGTCTCGCTTGTGACTACTGCCATGTTTACTCCACCGACCTTCTCCAGTGCCCAATAGAAACCATCAATTGACACATCGAACAAGTTTGTGTACCCAAAAGCCCCGTCCATCACGACCACCTCTGCCTTATTGACCGGGGCATAGTCCAGCAAGACGTGAGCCGGACTGTCGTGGTAGGCGAAGTAAGGATATATGTTGCAAAGAAGAGGATTATTGTTGGTGGCTGAAACCGGAGCCAAAGGTAGCAAGAATGGAGTTGCATGGGCGTTCCAATTCGACACGGAAGGAGGACAGGTCAATGCCAACATCGATTGGGACACAACCGTGGTCATTGGGACGGACAAGCTCTCTCTATGTTCTTCAATTTGAGCAAATTTACGACAGATTCCGTCGGCAGGAGCTTATCGGCGACTCTGCCGTAGTTCACGCCTATGCCTTGAGCGCCTGAAAAATTGATAACAAGTCCATTAGCTCATCGAACATATAGCCTCTTCTCAACTAAGAAATGGGAGGCGTTCTAAATCATAGCACGCAATGCTTTGAAACACCGGTTAGATCTATATTAAAACTCAATGAAACATAACATAAAATCTCCAATTTGCACTAACATGAAATAATACCTAGATGAAAACATCATTCACATTAGATTTCTTTTCTTGGTCATGCATTCACATTAGATTTTACACAAGGCAAACTTTGAGGTCCTCTACAGTTGCAAGTTGGCAATATCCTAAGACTCGTGATGATCGGGAAAATATATGTACGGATTCGGATTTCATTGGTCATGTATAATTATAATCATTAATCTTTATGATATCCATATGAATCTCACGTGAGACTCACATGATCAACGATTGTGATGGACTCGGTTTATGTGAACTGAGTACTAGATAAACTCTCACCCTAATAATTAATCATCGGCTTTTGGTTTGTTTGCACTGCACCACCTCCTGAGCTGATTTCCAGAAGAAAACCGATAATTACATGTCTAATGCAAGCACACACAGAGCAAGCAAAGAGAGAGACATCAAACAAGTCGCATTCCGGATCCCAATCCAATAGTTACATGTATTGAGTGCAAGCTTGCAATGAATTATGCTCAGAACATATGTTTTTGAGAGAAGAACAGATTGAATAGATTTCACATGAGACCCACTTACTTGAGGTTTAAATATTCCCCGTTCGGTTTTAACAAGCTTGTACCACAAGAGCCAAAGTACACATACCGGCAAAGCAAGAGAGGCCAGTAAACTGCAACATGAAAAATGCTAGGAGGCATGTGTGGAGTATATCGAGAGACTATTTGATACGTTCTCCAGAACTATCACGCCCAACTTTAAGGTGCTGCAACTTCGAAACATGTATTACCAAATGCACGCGTGACGGCACTTCACGGTTAAACTAAGACTAGGAACTCGGCCGGGCAACGGCAGGCCCTCTCTTTCAATGGATACATGCACGTTGGGCCTCAGTGGGCTCTCCGAGATGTCGGGCCCATCTAGTGGTGGATCCTCTTTCCCGAATGTGGCAATCCAGAGGCGTGGAAAAATTAGGAACTGAAAGTAATTGTGTGGCCGTCCATCTTCGAACTCTAAAAGGCACATGTTCCATTTTTAGCAAAACACAAAGGACGTCCTCCAATTTGTTCTTAAAAATTCTATGCTCGAAGCTCACATCTTTCTTGACCCAAAAAGAACATGAAAGGAATCGGCCATGTTCACTTAAAAAGCACCTACTTTACCTCTTTCTTCTATTACGGCCCAAACTTCTTTTGTCTTGTGAACAAAAAAATTACCAAGTTTAGCTTAGATCACAATCCAGTCTCAGAAAAAAGGCACCAACAGGCACCAACTTTCGGTTCGTATCCAAATCTAAACCCCATCGAGTTTCTGTTTAATGATGCCATGAAAGACGGAACGTGTCATTTCACACGCATTCAACTATCCACAGTTATAGATGTGGATAGATTGTATGCAATCCGAAGGCTTCTCCTATTTTCGAAAGCTACCAATCACAAGTTCAAGGTTCCATTGTTCTCAGTTTCTAGACATGCTCGGATCCTAACATATCGATCATTCGATCCTTGGTTGCCCATGACAAGTCATTTCCTTAGTCCATTTCCATTTTTGTCGCCAAGAGCAAAGCTTCGATGCTCACGTTTCCTCCTCTTGCTTGGTTCAGATTCCGACAGTGGTTGCAGCAACGACAATCATGCGAGTTATTGAGTACACCGAGAATAATACCTCAAATCTTTAACGATATCATTGGACGAAACCTTGACGCGATTCGGATTTGGGAATCGACTGAAAATTGATGCTTTTTTGCGAGATCAATAGAAAATTTTGGCCAGAATGAAGACCCAAGTTAAAAGCTGTGTTTTTCAAGGGAATCAGGCGAGAAAGACACTCAGACATTGCAGTTTTTTCCTTTGTAATCATATTGGAAAAAATATTAACAGTTGAATCTGGCGAAGGTTCTCGTTCTTTACTTTGCAAATCCCTTTTTTCATTGCCACGCAATTTGGCTAAACTTATCAATCGAATTTCAAACTTCATGTAAGGATTTATAATTCATTTAGCAGAGTTTGAAATCATAAAAAGAAAAGGCTTGACTGAATTACATGAGAGGGGTAAAGTTAAAGAGCAAATTTTTCCGTGCCATACAAGCATCAACAAAACGGTACAGCATGAAACTCCTCTCAAATTACATGGAGATGGACATGTCTAAAAGGGCCTTGCAATTCCTTTAATTTTCACACCTAGCAATACTGATTAAACCCTAAAAAGCTATCGTCATAACGAAAAAAAAAAAAAAAAAAAAGAAAGGAAGAAATAGAGAAGAGGAAAGAGGTGGGAATGTAACACCACTCATTTGAGACCGCTCCAAGCAGTGGAGATGGCGAGTCCTGGCCAAGAGAAGCACGAGTCGCCGCCTCCGCCGCCGCCGCCGCCGCCGCCGCCCACGAGCCCGCCCTCGTCGCCGCCCTCGAACTGCCACGCGTTCCCGATCCCCACCGGCCCGCCATTGCTCCCCACGCCCGCGCCGACGCCGTCTCCCACCCCTGAAAGGGCCAGACCCCTCTCCCGAGCCCGAACGCCATCTCGTCGAGCCCGCCCGGCCCCAGCCCGAGCCCGAACCCGCCCAGAGCCAGGAACCCAGGAGGCCCGTGAGCGTTCAACAGGGAAGTGAAGCTCCCGCACACGTTCAGGCCCGGCTTCCCGTCGCCGTCGCCGCCGGCGAGGTGTACGGGCCCCCCGTGGCTCCCGGCGAAGGGCAGGAGGAGGGAGGCGGCGTGCAAGTGGTGCTCCTGGGGGCGACGCCGGGGAGCACGACGGCGGCGGAGGAGGACGACGACGACGCGGAGGCGCCGGTGCGGGAGCGCTTGGCGTTCTTGCGGCTGCCGCCGCCGACGGGGATGTCCCTGAGGGTGCCGCCGTGGGTCCAGTAGCGGCGGCAGGACTTGCAGAAGTGGCGGGGCTGGGAGAAGTTGTAGTTGTTGTAGTAGCAGAACTTGGTGTTGGTGGAGTCGCAGCGCGGGCAGGGGAGGTGCTCCTGCTCCTGCGGCTGCGGCGCGGCGGCCCCCGCCCCGGCCGCGTGGAGGTGGCCGCCGTGGGGGGCCTTCGCGGGCTTGCGGTCGGCGCACTCCGACGGCATAACGGTGCACGCTGCAGAAGCCGGCTCGAGTTCTTGATCTCCGCGAGTTCTTGAAAGCGCCGGGTGGAGTTGATGGGGCGACGTTCTTGATATCTGCTGGTGGTGGTGGTGGTGGTGGGAGGTGGTGTTGGTGGAGGTGGGGTTTTATGGTTGGTCGGGCAGAGAGAGAAAGAGAGAGAGAGAGAGAGGGAGGGAGAGGAGGTGATATGTGCAGAGGGAGTGGACAGCTTTAGCTGCAGGCTTCTGTTATGCACGACATCATGCTGTTTGGTTTCAGACGGCTCAAAGGAGAGAAATTCATGTTCCTCTTTTTCTCGTTTTTTTTTCTCTCCCCTTTTCTTCTTTTTGTTTTGGGGGGAAGGGGAGAAGAATAATTTTGACTGAGTCGGCTGCTGTCTTTCAGTAGATGTTGCAGCGGATAGTGCGGCTCTCCATCCTTCCACATGAGACAAAATCACAACAAGCTAAGTCGTCCTCGGTTCGAAACCTTGGCCTAGCATTCGTAGGATCGAGATAAGGGCTCGTCGATTGGTCGTTTCCTGCATTGCATTTATGATCATACCGGCTACCGCTAATCGAAACGAATCCCCAGCCCAATTCCGTGATTTGGTTCCGTGCTGCTTCTGGTTTTGTCTGTCGTGAGTTTTGGTTTCTAGGCCACAATCGGGTTGTCTTTTTTTACCTACCCGTCTCGACGTATGGACGTATGTCGGTCCGAGGATACCACACACATGATGCGCGTGCCTGTTTAGCCGAATGCAACGTTTAACATTTTCCCCATTAAAAAAGTTATGAGTGTGCAGGCAAGAGGATATTATCGGTTGGCGGTGGATTTCAATTTGTAAGAATCTAATCATGACGGCAGTCCGTACATTCGTTTGAGATTAATTGAAGTTATCATCATGGCTTGAGGATGAAGCAACCCATGTTGACAAAATACCAAAGTATGATACCTCCTCGGAGAAGTAGGATGGATGCTTCTTTCGGAGACAGACTTGCGTCGAATGTTCTTTTAGCTTCCACGCACAATAGTATCGATCTTGCTCATGTGTATGTTTCATATGTAAAAACAAAATGAATCACGTACATGCCGCATATTCAAACCATGAAGCTTCATAAATACGATCAAAACCCTAACTTGCATAAACCCCTTTGGGAAAGTTAAACAACTCATACGGATAATCCTTGGTGTCTTTTGAAAAGAGGTCGATGCGCTCGTGGGAATGCGCCAAATCAATCTTTTTCTCATGCACATGAAGGAGTGCTATAATGCCAAAAAAAACAAACAAACAAACAAACATGACTTGCTCCTCAAACGTGACCCCCTTCAAGAAGGCACTAACCTACATGAGTGGAAGCTTCTGGTGCAACTTCCTTGTTGATGATGCTGCAGACCTTCCGTCGTACAATTCCTATGAAAGGGTATCCCCGGGTTGCTTCAATCTGAAGTTTTTGTCACTTGTTTCCTAACACTTGGGCCAGGAATTTATGGTGGGACAAACTTCCAAAGACTTTATGTGTTTTGTAATTCTTCAACCGGCCGGTTTTAGGGCATTTGATTAGTGCTTTGGAACGATTAGAGGTATTATTCATCATAGGGTATACTAACGTCATGGATTGTTGGATGTGAGAACGCACGACTGATTCATAAGTTCCAACTTATTGGGATCATATTAGTTATTAGTGACTAATCTTGGCATGCTTAATTCGTCATACTATGCCCTTTCTTCGAGTTATATTTTGGTGCCGAGATCACCCTTTTCCTGAATTTAGACACATGTTCTCTTTTCTCTTTCTAACGTCCTGTCTAGGGCATTTAACAAGTGACCTAGTTAAATGCACCTAACAGAGAAAAGTTTTTGCTTTCCGGACACTAATCACGCAAAACACGGAGAAAATGATGTTTTGAGAATGACAAATTTTTGTTATTTGGATAAGTAACAATTACCTCAAGACACCCCTTACGAATTGCTCAGAAGCTTCCATCTCTTGAGGACGATATATCACTATAAATTGATTGATAATTGCACAATTGAGTGAAACAACTTATTTATTCTTAATTATCTACATCTATTTTTGATGTAGATTGATTGACAATTGCACAAATTGAGTGAAATAAATGGATTGCAATTATAGTTATTGAATTATTTGAAATCCTCATAAATATTGAACTTATATACTGACGGTTCTATGTCCAAATTTATTTTTTCTTGAAAGGAATACTTAAGCGATGTTAATTACGTCAAAACCAAATGTTTCTCATGTAATTTTCCTTCATACTATATGGATGGTTACGAGGTGCTACAAACATAAAGGTCATTCGATATAGTTGTGATTATATTGTAGCCATATTCTACTATAACTGCAGTGCAGTTGCGTCATGAAGTATCATAAATTATATATTTGATCATTTTTGTTTGAAAGCTATGGTAGCTTCATACTAGATGAGGCAACTTCTTAAAAGCCATTATAAGTTACTGTAACTTTGGGGCTGCTTCAGCAGTTGAAATAACTAGCAAACATCTCTCAAGTTATAATATCTTTATTACACCCGAAACTGTTGAAAGGAAGCTATACAAGACTACCTAATAGACCATGGAAAATAAATTATATTCAACATAGCTCGTCTATTGGGCCCTTCACCCCTATTTTTCTTTTTCTTTTTTTAGAGAAATTTGTCAGACATTATTTCAACTTAATCTTAGGATGAGTACCAAAGTCCTAAAACTTATCGGCTCATTCATCGAGTCAGTTATTTTTCATTTAGCGGACATGATTGACTATACATCATGTTTTGGTTAATCAAGTCTAAATCTCACCGTCCTTTTTTTTTAGAAAGTCATAGTCAACTTGCCCTATAACCAAGGTATGTCATTGTTTCAACGAGAAAATCGACCAATGGACTTGAATGAGTGAAAACTGAACTCAGTTTATCCGAATGAATCACTTAAAACTCAATTGGCCAAAGAGAAAATCAAGGAGGACATCAATCACTTAATTTCTCTCAACCGACATTCTAAGCTGATGAGGAGACAAACGCAAGACCCATATCCAAGATTTCGCAAAGTGCCGACTTTTTCCATGGTAACATCGAGAGCAAATTTGGACCTCAGACCCCAACTGATGAAATCTCCATGAGAGAGAGAGAGAGAGCTGGTTCGTACGTGCATGAGGGGTGAGTGTCGAGCTGGGTTGTTGAAGAGAGAGCGGGATCAGCTTTGAATGGTCAAAGGCGGGGAACAGAGAGAGAGCCGAGGGTGCTGGCCTTATGTCCGGTCAAAGGAGAGAGAGGACGAGATCGAGATGAAGAAGAACAGTGGAGAGAAAGACAGACGGCAGAAGAGAGAGAGAGATGGACGGATGGAGGGAGGGACAGGAGAATCATGAATGTCGGGGCAGTGCGGGGAGAAATAATTGGGGCCGTCCCCTCTGATTCCGGACGCGTCTTGTCCGCACCGGATTCCTCCTCCGTACGCCTTCCCCCTCACCGCATTCGTCGCTCACCAACCCCCTCCCTCCTTCCCTCCCTCCCTCCCCATCCCCCACCGCCGTCCGATGACCTCCTCTCGTCTTGAGCCTCGGCGAAACCGACGGCGGCGATAGACGTGGGGACGGGTCGGTGGGGGCAAGAAAAAGGGGGAAAAGCACGTTGAAATTCAATCGTCTCTGATTGGGGCGAACCGAGAAAGTATGATGGTTGCAGAAAGACCATCACGGCTTTGGGTGAAAATGGGGAAAGGGGGGATTCTTCCTTGTGGACCCGGGTTCATTGGACCATGTGGAATATATCAACGAATTCATCTCATGGGTTTTCACACATAGAAACTGGGCAATAGAGTGAATGGCCACGATAGAATCAACCTGATGATTCTAAATTTGAAATTCAAAGTTGGATTTGACAAAATGTGCTAAAAAATTTGTAAGTTTGAATTTTCAATTATTAGTGTCGTGACTATGATTGGGTTGTACATTGTCGCGACCTGCGATGATTATGGAAATTGAGGAATCTGTGTTTAGATGGGCTACCAAGGGGTTTGAATATATTTATTCATGCAATGCATTTTTCATTGACCAACTTTTGAATGGTAATGAACACATTAGAATGTACATCCCACTTGTTTCAGCTAGTAGCCTGCAAGCCCCCTTATGCTCGACTAGTCCAATTTGGCACAAAGGCACATTTGGGTAGATTTAGTAAAGAGCATTTCATTTTCAAGGCTAGCCTCGCTTGAAAGGCTTGAACTAGGTCTACCCTTCTCAAAAAATTCCACACATTGGTTTTTTAATAGGCAAGCTCGAGCAACAAATTAGACCCAACTCGAGGGCTCAATTTAGGTCAAGCCAATGATTACATCCACAACTGGCAATCCGACTCCAATTGACAATGATCTAGGACCAACTAATTTTTGATGTCTTGGGCCAATTGATGGTGACCTAGATTGGGGGGGATCTTGATTCCACCCTAAAGACCCAAATAACGACAATCACCGGCAATGTCAAATGGCCTAATGAGCCAGCAGCAATCAACAAAGATGGTTGATAGTGGCAATGACTTCTCTTCAATGTTATATAGGTAATGGGTAGATTCAATTATGGCAGTGACTTCTCTTCAATGTTATATAGGTAATGGGTAGATTCAATTAGGGGTGAGTAGTAGTTGAGAGTAGACTAACCCTATTCATTAACATTTTTGCGAAGTAAGATAAAATTTACCATCATAAAGGAGTTCTTGTCAATTTTATTGTTGAAGGGCAAATTCAAATAGGGGTGAGCACCGGTTTAGGAAAAACCTTGGAACCAAACCGGACCAACTCTATTGGTCAAATTTTCGGCTTTGGGTGCGGAATCAAATCGAACCACAGAGCTGGACTAGACCAAGAACAAAATTAAAAAACCCTAATTATCTCTTTTTAGTGGTACTTTACATTTTGTATCTTTGTTGTACTTATTTCTCGCCTTTTTGTTGCTTAACTATTTTGAAGTATTTTCTATTTGTCTTGATTGTTAATTAAGGGAATGTTTTAGTAAGATCTGTCTTTTCAATGAATAAAAGAAAAAAAAAAGAAGAATAATGAATTGGCCGGTTCTCTAATAGATCTCGAGACAAACCAAATTGATATGGTTGACTAGAGGGTTTATAGGGTCATTTTCAAGTTCCAAAAACTTCAAAACTGATCCAAAACTTGTCCACACCCAAATAGTTCACCCAAGTATCTCGACCTCGGTCAAGTCTAGATCCTTAAATAAGTGTAACCCTTTTTCATGGAGCAACAGAAGAAGGATAGGCAAGGACAGAACCCTCACCGTGTCGCCCCCGCTCGATCCCTATTTACCTAGTCCACACAAAAGCCAAAACCCCCACGGCGCACGATGCAAGATCTACACTCATTGGACTTACGGTCTCTGGGAATGACTAGGGCTAGGGCTGGGGCTGGGGCTAGGGCTGGGACCTTCTTTAGGAAGAGCCGATGGGGTGGTGGGTCCGCCGCGCCCCGCACCGCACGGAACAGGAAGAGGAAGAGGCTGAGAATGATTCTGGCGTCGCGACAGCGAAGGGACGGAGGGAGGCGTATGTCTGTATGTAGATTCTCGTTGGGGCGGGGGTGCGGAGTGGGGGGGTCCGGGCACGCGCGGTCGTCAGGCTCCTTCCCTTCCTATCACGAGTCGCTTTCCTTGTGTCTCGCCTCCAAGGACGCTGTCGCTATTGCCTACCGCTACGACTCCCTCCCTCCCTCCCTCCCTCTCTCTCGCTCTCTCTCTGCAGAATTCCTCCTCCCTTTCAGTCAAGTCTACGAAACGCCAGTGACTGACCGAGGCTGTCTTCCTGTCAAGACATTGCTGTCCTCCCCTCTGTCGCCGCTGCCGCCCCGATTCCTACTCCTTCCTTCCTTCCTTCCCTCCCTCCCTTCCCCATGAAAGTCTTCTTCCCATTTCGGATTTGATTTATCTTATCCTGTTTCTTTTTGGCCATTTCTTGCGAGACAGCGATTCCCTCCCTCTCTCTCCTTGCCACATGCGTAAATGTAATCATTATGGAAGGTACGCACATTATGTGTCCCCTCCCGTCCCCTTTCACATTATGTGTGGGCAATTGATGATGACCCGCGCCGTGTCCCCTCTCTTTCCCCCCCTTCCTTTTGCGTGATGCTATTGCCCCTCTATAGCCTCCTCAAGGTTTCCTCTCGTTTCCTACCATGGGAAGTTTGAGGGTGACGATTACTTGAGAAGATCATCTATGTTTTAATGACCCTTTTTTCCGAAATTCGGTTCTATCCTTTAAGGCCTATCCAATTTCTCCAGTGGAATTTGACTTAAATATTGGTGACATCACAGTTTTTGAGTTTTTCCTCGTCGTCCAATATAACCTCTGAATTTTTCTTCTAAATTATCAAACTATTTAAAATCAGTTTTATATCGCTTGACTTCAAGGCGGCTGCTGATTTGAGGCTGCAAACCTCCATCACGAGGATAGTAGGTGTGAGTGCGCGCACATCCCCAAAAGGATAGAGAGAGAGAGGGAGGGGGAGAGAGACTCCACCCTCGGGTCTCATAAAATCGATGATTGTACCACATTCGGTTTATAACCCCGACTTCTGTAGGAGGTCTCATGTGACTCCAATTGGATGTGATCGCATTGTTCAATCTTGTGGTACAAGTGGAGCCCCATAGATCATCACGGTTGTCCCAATCTATTATTGAGTATGAGTCTCGACAAGATTTTCCCCAAACAAATCCAACTCGGAGGCAATACCTTTCCGGGTGATGCTATTCAAGTTGGTAATGCTCACGGCTCACGTACATAATCCAATGCCAGGAAAAAATTATTGTCGGAGCCTAACACACGGGATCCACGCCCTTTTAGTGCGGTCTGTATCCAATATCTATCGGTGTTGTTTTAGGGTTGTTCCTACTACAGTGGAATCGTTGGGAATGGCTGATATCCATTAAAGAAAGACTCCTTTTTTCCTACTTTATCTTCAGTTAGCTGGGATATGAATTTTATGATGACGTGAGCGGTCAAGTCATGGACATTAAGAGAATTACCAATTTAGTTTTAAATTCTTCAATTTTACCGTGTAATATTAGACATTTATGTGAAATTCTAATATATATCTTTTAATCCATTATCGCCGAGAATCACTAACACGATGATCCACAAGTTGTCAATATTAGCAAGCTACATAGGATGATTAGCAATTACTAAATGCTACGTCAGCAATTTCAGAGGGCAATTGGTCAGAAAGATTACATTGGAATTTTGCATAAAGATTTAGGACCATATTAGCGGAAATGAAAAGTTTAGAACTAAATTAACATCCCTACAATGCATTTACTTTTAGGGCTGAATTGGTAATTATGTCCATGGACCTTTCATTAAATTATTCTAGAATTGGTCGGACAATGCGCCGTAGTAAGTACACCAACAATGAGCAGTTTTAGGTAAGGTCTTACAAATTGCAAACCTCATCGTGCTAGATCAACCTCCCGTAACTACAATTATGGGGTCTAGAATAGATTGCCTGCGCAATTTAGTATAAATTGGGCTTAAGATTTAATAAAAATATTACGTCTAATTCAAGATTCGAACAAGGCGATATGGCTACGTAGCTAAATAAAATATTAACAACATGAACATTGAACCATAAATATAAATATAGAAAGAAAAGCTAAATGTCCTTCATGTAATTCGAAATTTTATAACAGGGTTACAAAGGAGCATCGTGTGCTTGTAAATGCACGAGCGACAATCAGTTCGACAAAGCGCGGCAGCACTTGGTCACCGATAATTAGGATCAAAGATCTCGGAGTTTTCTGAGATTCATGGGGGTGATGTAGCGGCTGTCGCCGTCGACCAGCTGCTTGGCAAGGATGATGTTGGCAGCCTCGCTCGGGTGGTACGGGTCCCAAAAGACGTGCTTTGACCGGTCCGTGCACATGCTGGAGGTCGGACCACATGGGACTATGCCGGCAAATTGGCCCCCGTTTCCACAGCATGCCCGGTTCGCCGTCGTGAATCCTGTGATTCCAAAGCAAGTGCACATTCTCTCTCAACAAATAAATCTAAGTTCCGAGTTTATGTCTGTGAATCGTGTTGCTTGTTAAAACATGATAGTAAGTGTGTATTTTCTGTATCTGTATCAAGAAGACAGTACCGTATTTGTCGTAGTTGGTGATGACTTCCAGGACCATGTCATAGACGTTGGCATGGACAAAGGTGGCTCCCGGGAGGGTTTTGGTGAGCTCGGCTAGCAAATCCGTCAACCTTCCGTTGTACTGCTTCGCGAGTTTGTTCGGCAAGTCGACGCATTCGTCTGGGTTTAGCTGATTTATCGTCTTCTGATAAGGTATGCAACCGATTGGGCCGACGTTCCCGAGCACAAACTTCCTAGCATCCAGCTTATAAAGCCTCTGCAATCGACATGGCCCCGTCAGATGCTGTCAAACGTAGCTCTGAGGGTCATCTCTCGAGGACGACCATGAGAAGAGATTTACGCACCGTTAGTTGGTCTCGCAGGTGGCTGAGCATGTCGTCGATGAAGGCATCAGGGGTTTCAGAGATCCGGGCGCCGACGGAGAGGACCGGAAGCATGTAATTGTTGAGGAAATCGTTCGCTCCAATTGTGATGGAGAAGATGGATGTCTTCATTATGTACTCCTTGGCCTTTGATGCGCCTAGCAACCCATCAATCTGTTTTCTTGTGATGTTGAAGTAGTCCACTTGGATGTCCATGCTCAGCCTATTGACCTGCACAAGATACCCTTGTTCACGTCAATTAGTTAGTGCAGAAGAATGCAAGATCTCTCATGATAATAAGGAGAAAGAGTTTGAGTTCGGACGAAAATCCTTCCGGTTGCATTCAGAATGCCTCCTCCCCCGGACGCATAGTTCACTCCACTCAATATCGCTTTCCCGGTCGTGTTCGGGGCCAGAAAGGGTACTGCGTAATGTGGTTGTCCCAGTAATTCTCCTGGGAAGAGCAGAAACGAAGAAAATGAAGAACACCATAGTTTACTGCCAAATTGACTCATGAAACACAGTTTTTCATCACTACAATTGCATTTGTCCCTTCATCAATTTCAACAGCAAGAAGATTCTGCAACGTGAAGTTAAGTTTAGACATCATGTATTTCCCAGCCTTTTGACGACCCGAAAAAGGTATCTAGCTCTGGGATTTAGGTCTATGATCAAGAACACATACCCACAATGTCCCCAATAGTCCTCCCATTGGTGTACCTCCCTGTCGGTATCCCTCCCGATGCTGTGAAATCGATCCCATTCGGACGTATATTCGCCCGAGAGAGAGTTGGCAGGTAATTGTTGTTCCCTGCGTCGACTAACGAGTCGCCAAAAATGAACGAAGCTCCGAGCCCTAGAGAATCGCTGTCGGCTTTTCCCAGGAAGCAAATGACATTCGCCAGCAAAAGAGCCAAGATCAGAGTACAAGGTTGAAGCCGCGCCATTGCCATTGCCAGTTCGCTTTGCTGATCTTGGCTTTTGGTTTTAGCTGGGATGTCCTAGAACACCATGTTCGTTCGACGCTGGTGCGCTAGTTATAAGCAACCTTCCTGTCCACCCATTAGAGAAGAAAAAGAGGGACGGGCGATTGGCGAAACTTGTGAGCTTGAGCTTAGCCTTTAATGGAGTTGCGAATCTGGTTTGACGTTTCTTCTGCAGAGGGCAGGAAGGGTTCGGATTCGGCAAGGTTTCATTGGTGGTCGTGGTGGTTCATCGACACTTGGAACGTACCATGAAACGGTTGTGAAAAGTTTTGAAGAGGTTGTCTTTGCTTTTGTCTCAAGAAAGGTCCCACACCCACATTGGAGTCAATTGAAATGGAAGTTGGGAATTCGGACGTCGCATGTGAAGATGGGATTTTAATTAAAATGGCAGAAATTTTCGTAATTGTGCACATTTCATTACAAGTTCCCCCAAGAAAACAAAGAATATTACCTTAACTAGTACTTGGCGGAGACTTTTGTCACTGTGGTCGTGGCACAATTAGAGAGAGAGAGAGAGAGAGAGAGATTGTGGGGGTACTTGTTTAGGTGAGTGTTTGGTCAGGAGGGTGGAAAATGGTTCATAGCAAGTTTAATGCTTTTGCAAAAATTGATCCTCAGGGTAGCTAAACTTAGGTCCTCCATTTCTCTACCTAGTTATGTTTAACAAAAGCAAGAGAGGACTTAAATCCACGAGCGCTATTTGCTACACTCGGATCGTATAGGCCAAATTCATGTGGGTTCGTTAGATCGTGTAAATCCATGTGAGATCCACAAATCCTGCACACACAGCTAGTTGAAGCAGGTGCATACACCAACGTCTTCCCATTTTGATGACTAGGTTGGGTTCTCATCATCCATTTATTTTTATTAAAGATTTATAAGAAGCCTACATAACCATTTTAGTAGGGTTTTTCATTTTTCTTCACCTATTTTTTTGGAACAAATTAAGGGTTAGGATGTTGTCAAACACGTGGGTTGATTTAAACTTCACATATAATACATCCGTCATCAAACTATAAAACATGTGTTAATTCGGTTCGAAATTTTTTAATTTTTTAATTTAGTCTTGAACTATTGTGCGAAATTCCAATGTACTCCTTTCGACCAATTACCATTAGAAACCGGTGATCTGTAATTTTGTCCACATCAGCGTGTTACATCCTATGCCTATGATGATCGAATGTTACGTCAACGATATCTGACAACAATTGGCTAGAAGGGGTGCATTTGAATTTTGTACAGTAATTTAGGTCTACATTGGCAAAATTGAAAATTTTAGAATTGAATTGAATTTCCTATCATAGATTTTGGACTGATTGGGTTATTGGCCCGATGAGATTGAGATCCCAGAGGATTATATATTGGTTACAAGCCACGCATCAGATAATGCTTTTGGGCCTGCCGGAGACTACGTTTGATTGCGGAACTTTTTGAGATTGACGAGTCCAGAGAAACAAATCTCTTTATGGGCCTCGCGGAGGGTTGTTTTGGGTGGCCAAGCTGTCTATGGGCCTGATTGGCATCTCAAGTCCAATAAGGCCATGGAAGAGCTCTGGCCCACGTGGGTAGTAGGCTTGAAGAGGTAAACCATGTTGCATTTGGAACCTTACAAATTCACATTTCTTCTTAAGTGATTATTTACTTTGGCAAATTTTATTTTAATTATCTACAAAGAGAAGGACATAAGTCGATGAAGTGGAAGTATTATGTGCTTGTTTGTCTTGAGTTGATAAATGAAGTTGCATGACCCAGAGATTATCAAATATATTGCATAACATTAATAGTTGAAAAATAAAAAGTTTTCGCAATTAATTTGATAATAGATAATATAAAATCTTTAATAGGGTTTGGCCCAAGAATTACAAGGAAAGAAGGTGAAAATGATTTGAAGGTGTTCAAGATTATTTATTTATTCTCAATAAATATCCCAAGTCTTAAAAGGAATGTAATCACCAAATATTACGAATTTCTGTCACCAACTCTCATTCTCTATGGCCCGTCGCGATGTGGCCTCGCCCTTGTCACTGGGAATCCCGCCATCCATGGCCTTGCCAACCACCATCGCCATCGCCATTGTCCATCACTATTGGGGTCACCATAGATTCATTTGACTACTCCGAATTAAACAAAATGGTATGGCCAAAAAATAAAATAAAACAAATTAACGAAGGGTGTACTTGATACCGAAAATTGAGGATATAAACTATGGATTTTATCAAAAAGTGGAAGTCCTCCAATGCAATTCACCTAACTTGGGAACTCAATTCAAATTTTGTTCTTTTTGCCCCTGAAAAATGGAACTTGCTTGGGAAAATCCCCAGGTGGTAGACATGTGAAATTCAAAAGCAACCCAAAAAGGGAAGAGCAACGGGAAATAAAGAAATAAAAATACAGCAAGCCTGTCCATTTCCACCATTAGAGCACTAGCCAAAACAAGCTCTCTCCCTCTCTCCCCCCCTTTCTCTCTCTCTTCTTTCTCTCTCTACCCATTTTCAAAACTCGACCGTTGGCTCTCTGCGGAAAAAACCCAAGAAGAGGCCAGGAACAATGCCGACGATGAGGAAGCGGGCGAGTACCCAGGAACCCATCTCGACCCCGACCTCCCTCGCCGGCGACGACCAGGCCGAGGCCAGGAAGATGTGCCTGTACGAGCAGTCCAGGGAGGAGCGGATCAAGGCGAACCTCGAGCGGATGCAGAAGCTCGGCATCTTCGACCTCTCCCAGAAGCTCCGGTCCTCCTCCGTGCCGCCCAAGCGGACCCCGAACCGCAAACCGTCCGAGAAGTGCGCCCCGGCCCCGCCGTCCGGCCCCGTCCGGCGGTCTTCCAGGTGGGTCGTTTGCGATGGCGCCGGTCCTTGCGGGGAAGCGTTTTGGGTTTTGGGTTTTGGGTTGTGCCTGATGGTTTGTTTGGGTTTGCTGAGGGAAAAATGCGGGAGTGTGATGGAGGTTGTGGGGTTTGATCAGAGATGCTGGTGCGTTTTGTTTGGTAAAAATGTCTCCTTTGCGGTCTCAAAGTTTTGGTTTTTGCTCTGGTTTGGAGATTTTCTTTTTGCTGACCAACGCGACTGATTCCTCCTTCGTTTTGGCTTTCACGTGTGGGGGTGTGTGTGTGTGTGTTTTGTGTTAGATGTATCGTTTGGTTACTGATAAAATAGAGCTATAGGATGGAGAATGTTTTGCTTAGAAGTTAAGAACAAGGGCTTGGCTCGGATGCATGCCAAATGTATCTTGTGAAACTGGTTCCATGAAAATGCTTCACTAACCGGTGTCTTTCCTGCTATTCTGATTCGAGATGAAAAAAATGACAGACGAGAAATTGCGAGTACTTTGCTCCTAACCTGGTTTGACAATGTGATGACTTTGACTGTAGCTTTGCAGAGATAATTCTCGTTTTTTCCTTTTTCTTTAGAGTTATTCTAGTAATGTATCTTTATTCATCCTAGGGAACCAAATCAACGTATTTCAATGCTGGTATAAGTTCACACATTGTTGATTTTCTAACTTTTTGTTAGTGTACTCTTTGTCTGTAATGTTGTGGAGCTAGGTTGCGAAGCGTCACATATTGTTGGTTTTCTAATCTTTGCTTGCGTACTGTTGTGTCCGTTATATTGTGGAGCTAGGTTGCAGAGCGTCACGCCGATAAGCTATGCGGAAGTTCGGATAGCCAAGAAGGACAGGTCTTTAGAAGATGAGGGAATAATTCTGGAAGAGGGCTCAAAGCCAGAGATTTATACAGAGGAGCATGAGAAACTGTTGGGCAACACTGAGAAAAATTGGGAACTTTTCGTGGATGGGTGTGGGAAAGATGGGAAGCGGATTTATGATCCAGTCAGAGGCAAGACTTGCCATCAATGTAGGTAAGTTGGTAGTTTCTGTCTGTCATATAAACATGAAATGCACCTTATAGAAATTATATTTCCATATTAATGATAAAACAGAGTATGTCATTCGACATTGAGGTTTTCTTTTAACGACCTTAAACCTGCAACTATTAGTTTTGTGAAATACTGCTGTATGAAGTTCTTTATTGTGGTGATGATTTTACTTTAGCTTCTTTTATGCTCTAGCCTGAAGTGGACAGTGTCATCCTGGTATAAGACCTAAAATTTTGTTTTGGACTAAGTGCAACTGATGCCGCATACTTGTTTTGTTTTCTTTCATCTAGTTTTTGCAAATAGAGTTTTACCAAATGTGGAGTTTACCAAAACTGGATTCCTAATTAGTATTGTGGTCTTCTCTGATCATTTACTATGACACCTTAACCCCAAGTCTCACATTGAATGCTAAGAGCTTGTGATATGATAACTCAAGTTGGAGATTTATCCCACATTGCTGACTCTTAAGTACTTCTTTTAATTGGGTTGAGAAATGAGCAGTTTATTTAAAACTTCAATCCTGTCCCAAATGCATAACGATCTCTTCCAAGAGGGTTAAGCCCTTGAGTCAAACACAATCACTTTTGTTGACTTTGAATATATGTGCTATTGGTATATTTTCTCTCTCTTGGCATATGGCAACAAGAACTTGCAAACAATATTAGTTTCACTTAGTATGATTGGGAAAATGACATCTTTTGCACTTTGCTTTGCCGTGAAAAGAAGTGTCTTTGGAATAGGGAATATATCAATGGAAAAATTTCTCAAATTCTGCTAGAATCAGCTAGATATAAATCACTGTGCCAATTAGTATGAGGTGCCCACTATAGTACGCCTTTAACCATGTCGATCTTTTATGTGGTAATTCAATTGCATGTATAATTCATTTGATATCTTTCAATCCCGAGATAAAGTTGCTTTCATTTCAACAGGCAGAAAACTCTTGGCTATCGTACTCAATGCTGCCAATGTAACATGGTGCAGGGACAGTTTTGCGGGGATTGTTTGTACATGAGGTAAGCTTCTTGGACACACCAATCATTTTCTTCCTGTCAAGTTCTTCTTTGCTAAGGCTTTTTGATGCCATTTACCATGCTCTAACGCTGATTTTGTCAGTCAGGTAGAGAAAACATGTTTATGTTCTGATTTGTTAATTCTTCGTGCAAAAAGTTAACACTTGCATACACAACTCGTTCATAGTCTTTTGATGTCTGTCTTCTTTGACATGCCTAGGATCAACGAGTCTTCTTTTTTATCACCAACTATTTTTAAACAGATGCCTAGCTGGAAGCTGCATGTGAATTATACTATTATTCATACAATTAGTACAAGGATCCTTCACACCATTTAAATAGATTAGCAACTGGTCTATGTGTTGGCGACAGTGTTATAGAGTCCGTATGGATGTTAAGTTGGCTGGTCGCTCAAGATTAGGCTGCCAAACTTGCAACTTGCTGGGAAGTGTATGTGTATCTCGAGGCTTTGGCATATCCTAACTGCATATGTCAAACTTCTGGTTCATGTATCTTGCAGATATGGGGAACATGTGCTGGAAGCCCGAGAAAACCCGAACTGGTTATGTCCAGTTTGTCGCGGAATATGCAATTGCAGTTTGTGCCGGCAAGCAAAAGGGTGGCCTCCTACCGGTCCTCTTTATAAGAAGGTCATCTTCTCTCTCTCACCTGACCAAGTGATTGATCATCTAATGCCAAGCTAGACTTAATCCTTCTTTCTTTCAGGTAAACAAACTGGGGTTTAAGTCCGTAGCACATTATCTAATTCAGACACGCCGCTTACAAGCGAAGGAGGAAGAAACTTCAGACTTTCTTGTTCATGCTTCTGCAAAGAGGTCGCTGCCCTTCTCAGATATGGAAACAGTGGCAAATGTATCTCCCATGCTTGCCGATCATGACACCATTGCATTGACAGAGTCTGAGTCTGATCCTTTGGTACAAGAAAACTCCACTGGTCACGTTTCTGTGAAAAGGTCGTTACCCTTTTCTGGCAAGGAAGCACATGTTCAAAGTGTCAATGATATATGTTCTGCTGAAAATATTGAAAATTGTGGACAGTCCAAGCCCAAGGGACTACAAAATGGTGTCAAAGATCTCAATGTGGATTGCACTGAAGTAGTGAAAAGCCCAAAACCACTAGCTAAAAGGAACCGCCGCCCCGATCCTTCACCCAACAGCATTGCTGGAAGATTGAGGCTCAGGCGCAGAATTAGCAAGGAAAATCTGGACGAGCCGAGGGATGAGGGAGAAGTTTCAGATGTCAAGAATACTGTGGTGGAAAAGGATGACAGTGAAGAGAAGGAAATCCACTGCGCAAGCGATTGACTGCAGATGTTGATGTAGGGTTCAAAGGAAAACCCGGTAGTAATCTCTGGTTGATCGGGTAAACTGCATGGTGGTCTGGCAACATTTTGAATAGCATATAGGCTGAAAAGGCTGTGGTATATAGTATTTCTCGGTTAGCATTTGCTGAGGATTCGAGATTTAGGCCAAAACATTGTTTGAAGCATTTTGGTTCCTTTATTAGCATTCCAGCTTCTGGCCTGTAAATTTTGTCTTGCTGCAGGTGTTACAACTCAATTCGTGGTCATTTTGCATGTAAGAGGAGCACAAGAGCATCGGGACTATTAAAACAGATGAAGCGAGTATATCAGCTCAATTGACCAATATCCATGGTTTCTTAGTTTCTTGACCTTATATCACTTCCAGGCTTCTTTTAACAATGAAAAGCATGATTTTCAGGAATCGAAGATAAATTGTAACAATGATATAAAATAGTTCTTTTAGTGAAAGGCCTTTCACTAAATTTTTTCTTGCTTCTTCTAAAAGAGGAACGTGGTTTCATTGAGGTTTGATAGGTACTAGAGACCATTTGGCTCCGGGAAAGCTCAGCAATACGTCGGTATTGAATTTGGGGTGAATGATTTAGATTTTCCTAATTTGTTTATTTAGAGCTTGTTTTGTTGTATCTGAGTTATACAGAAAATATTAATACAATACAAACTCCAAGATGTGAAAGTCTGATTCCGTCGTGTTAGGATACTATAAGGAATTCAATAAATAATTTTGGAGCGTTGCGGCGTCTCTGAGCTGCTTGGATTTGCTAGAGGGATGAGACTCAGGAAGATGAAAAGTGCAGCGATGATAGAATCCCATGGGATTAAGTTGCCGGGCTGGTCCCTGCAATACATGTTGCTGGATTGCTATTGTGGTGGACCGGCTGGTCAGATTTTGATGGGAGAAAAAAATGTGCACTGCTAATGGCAGGGACTTGAATCTTGAGCAGAAAGTTAAACTAGTTTCAAGCTAAAAGGGGCTATATGGGAATCGATGGATGCTCTCTTTGAAATGGAAATGGAGAAAATATATAGGCCGCACATTCAATGGGCGTCCCGTGTCGTCTACATGTCTCGCTTTTTCTTTCTCCATTTGAGTCCTCTCTCTTCATTGAAGATATCTGCAATCGTCTCTCTTCCGTTATTATCTCCTCTGTCTCCCTCTCTTTGCTTAAGACTCTCTCCCCTCCGCCTGCCTTCGCTGCCTTCGCCTCCGGCTTTGGCAGGTTGCCTTCAGGAGCCCCATCAGCGGCTCCGATTCCTCCAAGAACCCCCGGCTGGTCGCAGCTGTTGGATCCAAAGCTCTGCCTTCGCCTCTAGCATGTTGTGACTTCTTTTCTGGTGGGTTTCGGCTTCCAAAGCCAGGCGTGACTTCTCCTTCAAAGCCATGGCAGTTTTTATTGTCATCTCCCACCAGAAAACGTCCCTTCTGTGACTCCATGGATGGGGTTTTTCCAAGGCTCTTGGCGTTCCATTTCAGGGTTTCTTGAGGTTTTGCTGCCTTGGGTTCTTTCATCTGTTGGGCGGTGTGGGAATAGGGACAGACATGCATTGCGGGCTGATTGTTTTGCATAAATAACATGCGACGGCTTAGACTTCCTCGAAAGCGCCTTGCTGACCAGGAAACCAGGAATTGGATAGAGTCGAGAGGAGGTTTGGGAGAGAATGCTTTCTATTGTATTTAGATTGATATAAATGAGGGGAGAACTCTCTTATTTATACAAGAAGCTCTTGGATTACAACCGTCAATTCTCTTTTGATATAATTGATAGGATCGCATATCTCCATTTACCAACTATGAGCATTTTTTGTCGATAATGCTTTAGAATCCAACACAATTATTGTATTATCTATCCTTGGGAAAGATCTAGAAACCTTAGGCAGCTTAGGGTGCGTTTGGAAATGTTTTTTTGGGAAATGCAAAGATCGTTGAGTTAAAGATGTTTTTTAAAATGTAAATTGTGTTTGGTAAATTGTATTGTAAAAGTCAATTGTGAAGTACTAAAATGATGTTTGGAAAAATTATATTTGTAAAAGGCTTTAGTTATTCAAAAAAAGAAAAAATGAGAGTTGGCCAGCCAAAAACAAATAGGCGGTTCGCGAAGGACGGATGATTTGAGCAAGCCGTCCGGCAAAGGTAGGTAGTTTGACAAGGGTCGCGCGACCCTTTGGTGAGTGTTGTGGTGATTAGACTTGGTCACCGTGACCCTTGCCAAAAGGATGGCCAAATCGTGGTGCAACCTGTCCGAGGTTGCGTTGCAACCCCGTTGAGGCCGTCTTGCGGTCTGCGACCCTCCGACGAGGGTTGTGGCGACCGGATCTACAACCAGATGGATCGTGTGAAGGTTGTGACTTAGGTGGCAACCTCATTGTGACCTCGCAATTTGGATTGTGCAACCCTTGTTGGAGGGTTGCGTGCAGCCGCTCGAGCCTATGGCAAGGATCTTGACAACCACATATTATCGTGATCAAATCTGCAACCAAATGGGTCACATGACCCTAAGGGTTGTGATCTTTGTGACGACCACATTTGGTTGTGACTAGATCTGTGACCAGATGGGGGTCGCGCGTGGAGGTTGCGGTGCATGGCATGGCGCAATAACTACTTGTCATTCATCGGCGATCTCTCATGGAGAAGGAGTAGATGAATAGTGAGGGCACTGGAAAAAAAAAAAAAAAAAACCAACGAGGATAAGAAGAAATTTTTTATTTAAGAAGAAGGCTAAAAGAAGATGAATAGTGAGAAGGCCAACATTTTCCAAATGGGGTTTGAAATTTTTTACCAAAAACCAACGATTTTTAGGGGTTAATTTAGGAAACGCACCCTTAGATTCTTTTATTTGGTCCCCCCCGAGATTTAGCTCAATATGCCGAGAAGGGGAAAAGTCTCCATGTGCCCAGCATTTGGAATGCTAAAAGCCTCCAGGGTTTAATAATTTTTTTTTTTCCAATATTGCCCTTGTTGATAATCATGTTTTTCTTTTTTGCCTTAGAAAAACACTATTAATCGGGCTTTTAGCCTCGTAGATCTCGTTGAGGCATTTTTTAAATGGGGTTTGAAAATCCTTATTTACCAAACACCCGAGTTCAAGAGTGCGCTACCTGGAGGCCGGAGAAGGACCTCAAGGATCTTTGGGAGTTCAAAGTGGCTTCATCGCCAAAGGCCACCTCTCCTCCCAAACACACCCTTAGATCCATTTTCTTTTCCTTTCTTTTTTTCTTTTTCTTTTCACCTCAAAGCTACTTTGTAAAATATACACAAAAATGAGTTCCTAAACACGTTTGCATTCACTCAAAATGCCCATTCACTCAAAGTTACTTGGGGAAATGAACCAAAGGATAAAGCTATATTCTTTATTATTATTATTATTATTATTATTATTTTTTGGTTAATACTTTAAAAAACCATAACTTTAATTCTTGTACTAATTTTACCTTTTGTCTCCTAAAAAGCTTGCAACTTTAGGTCCCCTCCCCTAAACTCTTTTTTGTCCTATATAAAAGCCCAGACTTTAAGTCTAATTCTAATTTTACTCTAAACTTTTTTTGTATCATAAAAAATCTTAAAATTTAAATCTAATATCAATTCTACCATAAACGTTTTTTTTTAATCTCATAAAAAGTCTTAGCTTTAGATTCATTTTCAATTTCACGTAAATAATTTTTATTTTATAAAATATTACCAACTATATAGCTCTTCGTCAACCCATTGTCAAAATCGCCACTAGAATTTTGCACTTGTCAATCTCTCATTCTTGGAAATGTTTTATTTCTCACAATCAAAATGCTTGTGCTTGGGACGTTGAATAGCTGTGCTTTGGATTTTTTCATCTCTTGGCTATCAACGAGAAATTTTGAACAGAATATTAATGTTGGTAAGTTTTGCATCAAGTAAAAGTTTATGATTTTTATAAAACTGTAAAATTTTTAGGGTAATATTTGGATTGAACGGTTAAATTAATGGAAGATATAAAGTTGGGCATTTTCTTAGGTAAAAGAAAATTTTATGTAGAATTTGGGCGAGACTTATAATTGGAAGTTTTTCATGAGACAAAAGATAAAATTGGGATAAAAGTTAAAATTGTAGATTTCTTAGAGTATTCAGCCATTTTTTTTTTACATCGAAATAAAACGTGTTTGCCTCCGTTAAAGCAAAAGAATCACAACCCTGAATACTCGCCTCACTCGGGGACAATAAATGGTCGCTGTTTTTTTTTTTTTTTTTTTTTCCTCTAATCTCTGCCTCGCTTGCTCTGTTTTTCCGATATCAGGGACAATAAATGGTCGCTGTTGGCAAAGATCTTTTTCGTCCTTTCACGCAAACTCCTCTTAGGGTCGTACGGATTTATCCAAAAGCAAGCAGGCAATTCGCCGCTCACGTTGCCTCCCCTCTTCCTTTCTTTCCTAACTGGGACAGTGAAGGGCCACCTCGTTGGGGGTCCGACAGTGAAGGTCATAGACCAAAAAAAAGAAAAAAAAGAAAAAAAGACCTGAAGTTTAAAAATTTTTCAATGAAATATATGGGGAAAAGCGGGATTAGACAAGGGCTCCTTGATGCATCAGGCCGTGAATGTAAAATGCACGAGACTTTCTGCGCGGTGAACGACGATTTGTTTCGACCCTGTTCGACTTAGTCGAATATCCAGTCCGGAAAGCAGAAACCAGACGTCCACTTTGACTGAGGGAGAGGCTTGGAGGGATCTTTGACGCGAGTCCTGCACACGGTCGTTCCTCTCTGCCATGGGAGAGGGAAATGCACGCTGGAGCGACTCTGGTCCTCTTCATGCCCAAGAAGATGGTCAGCTTCTTTTCGAGGCCGAGACTCCCCACTTCTTCAGGATTGTCCTATCCGACCACATTCAGAGTGGGAAGCTCGTGAGCCTTCGATTCGTCCCAGTTACTTATGCATTTTTCTTTCTTGTAACTTCCTTTTGCTGCCATCGTTTCCGTTTCTTGACGCTCGGATAGAGACTTCTCCCTGGCAAAATCAATGCAGACCCATAGGTACTAGAGTTCATGCAGATTTAAATTAACTCTAGGAATTAGCAGCTCCTTTTGGTTCCATGATTAATCTTTTAGTGACCCAGTTAAAAAAAAAAAAAAGCAATCTTTTGCTAGTTCCATGGAAAAGAATTGCTGTTTTGTTGATGTCGCTGTAGATGAAGCTCTGTCTCTTTCTGGGTTTCGCTGTTGGTTCCTGGGTGGGGGCTGTCTTTTTTTTTTTTTTTCATATTTTATTTTCTTTATACGAGCCTTTTCTAGTTTTGTCATTTGGTTGCTTTGCTTGTTCTTGTGCGTGGTTGCTTTTAGTATAAACGAAAAGTCTTTCGTATGCTTTTGTCTGAATATTTTTTCCCACATAATAAGACATTTGGATAGCAACGCGGTGTTGTGGCGAGTTGGGTGATACTTCTTGGAGAGTAATGCTAGACGCATTGCGATCGATCTACAGATGTAACTGGTTTAGAAAGTCGTGGATAGATTGCAAAGGGTGTCATTATACTTAACATTCAACAAGTGATGTGTATTTTTAGCAGTATTCTATGCTCGGTTTAATCAATGAGTCATACTATATAAGTAGCGTACGCAATCTGATTGCTTGAGATGGGTGAATCTAATGACGGGTGATGGGAATGTTTCATTTTCAATAATGTCAAAAGATCTTTCTGCTTATGTATATTCACTTTTTTACCACGTAATGAATACACCTTCGATAAGTAATAGTTCCAAGCAAACAATAAAATCCTCCTGCCTGACTCCAAGTATCTGCCTAAATTGTGCTCTGCTTTTTATATAGGCGATTCCAAAAAAATTCGCCAGAAGATATGGGAATAATTTCTCCGACCTAGCATGCCTCAATGTGCCTAGCGGTGACGTTTGGAAAATGGAAGTGAGGAGGCAAAATGATGACTTTTGTCTACAAGATGGTTGGTCAGACTTCGTCAAGCACTACTCAATCAAACACGGTTACTTCCTAGTCTTCAGATATGAAGGAAACTCTGTGTTTCATGTGGTCATATGCGATAGGAGTACTTCAGAAATCAAATACCCTATGGTTTCAAAAGAAAATTGCAGAAATTCTAAGCCTGGCGACGAGCATTTGTTGTCACTATCAGACAACGATTTTCAGTCATGCAAATGTAAAAGGAGGGAATTGCCATCATCAACACAAGTTCGATCCCCGAAGAAGAAGAAGACAAAATCACCAGCTGATGATGGCGACTCTTTGTATGAGCCATCCATGGAAACAAGCAGTTATAGTGGGTCTCAAGAGTGGACTGAAATTTCAAACGACAAAGAACGTCAAGTAAGAAAAGGTAAAGATCATCTAATTTCAAGCTTTAGAAGTTGGAGAAAAAAGTCAAAAGATCAAAAAGGAAAAAAAAACACTGGAAACCTACTAAACCCTGTGAATCTGCTGTTTTTTTTTACTCCAAGTGAAAAGGTACTTTATTAATTTAAAATAAAATGACGTCTTTGTTGCAGATGTTCATGATGATGGACAAATCTCCGATGGCGATCATTGCCCAAAATCGGTGCCTTGTTTGAGTAGCCTACGATTCAGAATTGCAGAAGAGGTCGAAGTGCTTTCAAGGACTGCTTCTTTTGAAACCACGAATCCAGTTTTCATAGTTCTCATGCAACCATCCTATGTTCAGCCTCCATACTCAATGGTAAGGAATGAGTTGGGTGCTTAATACAATTGCTGGAATTTCTTAAGGACTATAATTTGTTTGGTGCATCCGTTTATGCTTCGATTAGGTTAGGGTGGTGACCTATGTACCGCAAGGGTCTAGCTCAACGTAGCGCATACCTCCAGACCAGCTAGGTAAGGAAGCCAAGTGGTAAACATGGGATGGGATCCACTCTACTCTGGCAGCTGAGGGGAGCAGATACCCAAAAGGGTACCTCATGAATTCCTCCTTACCACTTGCAGCATTGGTGTAACTAACAAATAGACATAACAGAAGCATTATTGATGGACCTCGAAATGGTCACTAACTGTTGATATAATAGAGACTCAGGAGACGACACTTTAATATATCACTACACCATGATTCTTCTGTCTTTACTCTGTGAAGGAGAATTAGATTATCTTACCCTTGAATGACATCCGCTTTTTCCGCTCCAATTTTTTGCAGAACATACCAGCTGCATTTTTCATGACACACGTCTCTAATACTAGCGGAATTGGTTGTATGAAGTTACTCGGCTCTAGCGGGAGGGTTTGGACCATCCAATACCATCTTGGGATATACCGCGCGAAACCAAAAGTGAGGGTCCAAAGCGGTTGGGGAGCATTTGTGCTGGACAACAAATTGCAGAAAGGTGACGCCTGCGTCTTTGAATTGACAACTACTGGTAGCTTCAAGGTCATCATCTACAGAGCCAATCAATGCTCAAGTTGTGGTTATTCATCTAGTAAGTCACAAAAACTTACACTTGTCCATTTTTCTTGTTCATGCTACTTGACTTTGTTATATACAAGACATCTGAAGCCTCTGAAAACACGCAAGCGTGATATGTGAAGTACCATAAGGCTTTTCCATTTTGTTGGACTTTAAATGATATTTCAAGTTTTCATGAGATAAAAAAAAAAAAAAACAATAGGCAACCTTTTACGTAAAATATGTTAAAAAAAACACAGTACTTTCCCTGCTAATTGTCACTACAGAAAAAATAAATACCATTTACCTCAACAGAAACTAGATACGATTTGAGGATTTTGTTCTATCAAGAGTGCAGATCAACCTAATGACATAAGTGGTGGCGACCGTATTGTTTTTATTATTATTTTTTTGTTCAACATATTTTGTGTAATTAATCAATCGATATTTTTTGCCTCAGTAATGGTCATTATTGTTATTGAGAAGAATTACGGTCATCATTTCATTCATGGGAAATATTACCTGAAAAATTATTAGTTGGTCATGTTGGTTCAATGTTAATTTTATTGTTTGGATTATTTTTCAGATATTTACAGTCAGTTTTTTTCACTTCATACAAATTAGTATAGAACTATGATTGATTAGATGATCCATTAACTTTGATTGATTGGTGATCTTATCATGTCAGATAAGTTGAGAAACAATGCCGAGCCAATCAAGAACCAAACCAAAGACCCAATCAAGAACCCGATCGAAGAGAAGACAGAAGAAGCTCAACATTCCAGCCGCGTAGAGCAGATGCCCTTGGATGCTCCGACTAGGCCTTTGGATGCTCTGGCCGAGGCCTTGGTTAAAAGGGGTAGAGGAGGACCTAGAAAACAAAGGCCTTTAAATGCTCCGGCAGAGGCTCAGGTTAAAAGGGGCAGAGGAAGACCTAGAAAACAAAGGCCTTTAAATGCTCCGGCAGAGGCTCAGGTTAAAAGGGGCAGAGGAAGACCTAGAAAGCAGAGGCCTTTGGATGCTCCGGTGGAGACTCAGGTTAGAAGGGGCAGAGGAAGACCTAGAAAGATGCTGCCAGGCGACGAGAAGATCGAAGTGATCGGGACCATAATGAACGGCGAAGGGGAAGACCTAGAAAGGTAGAGAATGTGGGAGAGAAGACATGGTGAATTTGTTGTATGCCTCGGACGGATCTTTAACGGAGGCATGCATCTTTGCTTTAGATTAAAGAATACATATTTATGAAGATAATTGAGTTTGCTTCAAGTTAGATAGGTCAAAGATTACTCCATAACAATTAATTTACTTAAGGGCACCACTATTAACGAATAATAGTGGTGCAATTTGGCAATGCTCGGACTGATAACAAGTAATTTACAACAAAATGACATTGATAGTTCCGAAAGTTTGATCCAATATGCAATGTTATAGATGGGCTTTTAATTTGTCCAATGGAGAATTTGAACTATTCATAAATGTTCAATAGTTTTTTTTTATCAAAACTTTGTAATTTATTGCAAAATATGCTATCTAGTTCTTAAATTATTGTGTAATGTGCAACTTAGTCTATAAGCTTTCGTTTCTTTTTTGTCTAGTCATCGATTTTTCAATAACAAAGTAAAATCAGTCGACTACTCAAAGTTTTTTCATTATTACACTAATTCTTGGATCTTAAAATATATTTCATTCCATTACGTTTTTTAAATCAACAAAAAAAAATTGCTTCTTTTTATTGCCTTTTTGCCTCTTTGATGGCTATAGATATTAGGATAGCCTTGTTCAAGTGTTTCCAAAATTTTAACCAATTTTTTTTTTTGGAGTTTTGCGAATTAAATTTAGTTTTTTTTTTTTCCTTGTAAAAATGTTGTTTTCATATGATTAATTGTGGAGTTTCAAAACACACGAGTAGCACTGCCGCCTTGATTGCCAGAGAGAGTTTGAGAGTCCTCGTGGCACCGGCACGACACAAGAATTGGTCTTGTGAGTTTTGCCTCTTTTATTTACCCAAACAATCTAGTCTTTGTCAATATATTGGTTATGTCTACTTTGATTCGAGATGAATTGCCAAGTTTCTATGGCTCTTCGTCACTGTAAAGTGTGAATTCAGCTCTACTTACATACTCGATGTGTGAATCTCAGCTCGAGCTTGATCAAGTGTTAAATTTTTTATTTGAGCTCAGCTCGATTACATCCCGTCAAAAATAAAGCTTGAACTTGAATTTTGTAACTTCGAATATTGTGTGATTTTTTAGTATTCTGCTATGTATTAAAAGGTAACGAAAGCTCGATTAGACTTGCAAGCTTGTTGAGTGTTGATGAGTGCGAGCTCGACTCGACGATAGACTCGCGTAGCAGATTGATGTCTTAAAGTAAATGCTTGTGATAGCTAATTAGCAGATCGACATCTTAAAGCTTTTGCCAGCTATGCTGGGTTGATGATGGCGATTCTTGGTGCGAGTTGGTGTATTGATTTCGGCATACGATTATGAATCCTTTCTGTTTGTGTCAGGATATGTACATTTCTTTTAGAGAGCCCTTGTTCTTTGAAGATTAACATTGGTTTTCATTCGCGGGTTTGTGACTGATTTTCGTCGTCGTCTGCCACGTCACAAGTTCAGCTCTCAAGTCGGTCGCTGATACACGTATGCACGAATAAAAAACATGGGTACATTGCAGGTCAATTTGGTTAAAATTCCCATGTGAATCATTTCTACTTATGTCTCATGTGCCAATAGGTAGATAATTTCTAAGAATTCTCGGCTGGTTAGAAAGCATCAAAGCTTTGGGGCATCAAGTTATTCATCCTTATACTCACCTGTCTAAAGTTCTTTGCGGTAACAAAATTTGCTAGCTTTTTGTCTCATCAGTGTCCTGGACCGTTCTGCATTGTTGGTAAATAGTGATTTTCCTGAGTACATGTCTGCAATTGTAATTAGAGCTCGAGTTTCTCTGTGATTTGTTTTGAAACTGTGTTACGGAAGTTCTTGAGGAGGTCAACCGAGAAATGCACTAGTAAACTCGTTTACTGTCATGCAGAGAGTACCGCCAGCCTTTCTGAACAATTCGGAGGACACTCACCCAAGAAATTTCTCATCAAATCCGGCGTAAGATCGTGGTTCATTAGGATTGAAGAATCCAATAATGGCTATTGCCTTTTGCGAGGCTTTGGGAAGCTCGTGAGAGACTTGCTCCTAGAATTCGGGGATTTAGGGCTTGTTTGTTTTTGGACGAGTTTCTAAACATTTGAAGTTGTTTGATAACTCTTCAAATTTCTATTCAGAGGGATAGAAGTTTGTTTGGTACAATGTCAAATTCTTTTGTGACATAGAATTTTTTTAATTTTTAAATAATTTTATTACATTTTTCTTCTTTTTCTTTTTTATTCTTCTTCTTCTCGCCGGAGCATTGGCAGCGACCTAGCTGGCCCTTGGTGAGACTGAGCCTTGCCAGTAGCTAGGTACTTGACCTCACCTTGGCTGGGTGAGGTCGAGGAGGAGGTGAGGCTGGACCTCGCCAAGCCACCACGAGGTTGGCCTCGTCATGGTTGGGCGACACTGACCTCACGGTGGCCCAGTGAGGCCGAGCTTCATCGTGCCTAAGGGAGGTCAACTTTGCGTAGATCTAGTGAGGTTGAGCTTCACTCAACCACTGGCGAAGCTTCAACAAGGTTGCTAGCCCTTGTCTGGTTGATTGCTAACTATGGCTGAGGTCGGTGACCAGCAAAGAAGAAGAAGTAAAGGGAAAGAAGAAAATAAAAAAGAAAACAAGAAAAACAGTCTTTTGGAGTTGTTCTTGGGAATAAAAATGTAACTTTTTTCACTTATTGATTATGTTCTAAATCTATAAACAAAAAAATTACAAATGGATTTCTATTTTTTTTTTTTTTTTGGTGGAACAAAAGAATTGAATAAGATATTGTTTAGCCTGGTTACCAAACAGAAATTTGAAGTGGTCATATATGGCCCAAGTTGCTATGAGAAAAACATGATTTTTGTGAAAAAATATGATTTCTTCGACCAAACATTGTGCAAGACAACCTAGTGAGAGCTCTATGTCCATATTAATTCTATCACTTACCCCTAGTAAATTTCAATGTTTGACGTGCTCATGTAATCATTTGTGGAATGTAGGTGCCTACGTGAAATGAGAAGGTGATCATCAATTGACCGCTAAGGTGAAGATAGAGGACAAAGAATGTGGGGCAGATTCTTGAATGCCAACTAATCCATTTTTTGTGCATTCACATCTAGGTTGATTGAGTCTTGGTTCATACACGATGGGGAGGTCTGATGTTCAATTATTCCCACTCCTAAGGCCAAACTCAAGCTATGGTGGGACCAATTAGTTTGTGATGGTTGAACCTCGGGTCGGATGCAAGAAAATTTCCCTAAAAGCTACTCGAGTGGATTAGGTCGCACCAGATTGAATTCAATCGTAAAAATTGTGATTGAATTTAGAAATTGGAAGCCCGGTCATGTCACTTAGGGGTTTCTGGAAGATGACATCATGGGATGATGTCATGGTGGGTGGCAGGGAGATCTTGACAAGTGGAGGGCCAAGATTTGTAATATTGTCCACTTTGGGCCCTTCGGTTCTTACAGATTTTGAAATTGATGATTGAATTTTAAAAAACGTGAAAATATGGATATTATTATTTAATTATTTTCGAATAAATTTAATTATTTATTAAACGAAAGTTTTGTTAGGACCCTAAACTCTAGAATTTAGAAGACTCAAGTCTTATAAACTGGGCGATTGGTCGTGATATGTCGATAAAAGATTCCCCTGAAGCAATGTGGGACGCCCAATGGGGCTGTGGGACCCCTTCCCGCGCGGTGAGGCCACGTAATCTACCACCTTTTCCGGGGACCGAGGCACGGATGCATTGGTATCCCTCCATAATTCTTGCAGGCGCGAGGTAAGTCGCTCGTATTTTCTTTCTAATAGGGGTTTAGGGGGTTTGCCGAGGCTAAGATTTCACACTGGAGCGGCTAGCTGGCCCCCTTGGGAGCATAGCGTAATTCTGTTGAATTATGAAAGTGTTATGTTGTGGCCCCACATGTCGGGGTTTTATAATATGCTTCCGCATGTGCATTAAAGGATTAGTCGGCATTTGAATTTGATGCCGATTTGTGACAACCGAGGCGCAAAAGCACCATCGCTTGGGCAGTCGCCTTGTAACGATACCATTTTGCCTCCCACATTTTGGGTCTTTGGCCCTCGTGACTTTAAAACGCGTGACATAACTTAGAGGGACCCAAGTCTTATAAACTAGCCTAGGATTCCCCCTAAGCGATGTGAGATGAGGGACCCTTTCCCTGCGCACGTTCGGGGACCAAGGTGTGGACGCACCACCGCTTGGCCCAAGCGGTGTGCGTGAGGAGGAGGGATGAAATATAAGATGTCTGCTCTGTAATCCTCTTAGGCCGTCTAAAAAATTCACGAGCTACCATTTAAGGACTTGAAATGTTATCCCACAACGGAGTGAGACAATATCTCAGTAAGTTCTACCCCCTAAGACTTGACTAGGAAGAAAATACGCCATAAGCCTACCTAAGCACAAACATGAGTCTGAGGTCTTACTTTTACCTCGTTTCTTCCTGCAAATTAATATAATTGAGATTTTCAACCAATCAATTCAACACATCAAGACAGATTGAATCATCGATCAATCAACTTAGTCGATTGATCATATCATCGAGACCATTCCCCGGTCACCTTAATCAATACTATCTATAAAGTGCGATCATAATCAAAACTGCTCATTCTAAACTAATAGTAGATAGTATAGCTCACCAAAAGTTGTCGCAAATATTTTATTGTATACTATATATGTTCGCCAGAAGTTACCATAATAGACAATATAGCTCACCAGAAGCTGCCTCAAATACTGATATAGTATACTAAATATGCTTGCTAGAAGCTGTTGCAAATGCCGATATAGTATACTAAATATGCTCACCGAAAGCGCCTCAAATACCGATATAGTATACTAAACAAATCACAATTTTGATACTTCCCGATAAAAATAATCATGTGTGGATACACGGTTGGCCTTAACCAAAATTACTATATTTTCACCCTAGAACATCCCACTAAATTCAATAGTCCACAAATCAATTTTTGGTATTGTAAACCGACGCTTGGTGATTTTCCAATTAATTACTAAAATTAAATAAATTTATGAATAAATTCCTAAAATCACAAATTACACAAAATCTACACAAATTAGGACTCATTTAAATAAACATATTACGCCATTGCAATCAACATAAAATTCCGGTCACCGGTTATCTCGGTCTAATTTTTGGAAAATAAATAAATAAATAAATAATTACATAAATTAATTATTAAATGCAAATAAATAGAACTTAGGCTCGTAAAGTCTAATTAAAAGCCAAGACGGATCTGGAAAATTTCCGAATCACTCTAGATAAATACTAGAGCTTGTCTAGGCCCTAACTACTCTACTCTAACCACCTAACATGCAATAACAATTAATTAAATTACTAATATAATTCTAACTATCCACCTAAACCATGCTTAGTCTAAAATAATCAACCCTTAAATGTCATTAACTTACTAAGTAATGATTAGTGAGTTAAACTCACTTGTTAAGCGATCCGCTCGAATCAAATCGACAAGGATGCTGTGGGGGATGAGAAACTCCAAAGAGGGACTGCCTTTCGAGGTCGGGAAATGGGCCAAAGCGGGCTAAATAGCGGCCTAGAGACCCACACATTCTAGTATTGAACTTGGGCCAAGAAAGATGGCTAAGCTACGGGAACCGACGAAGACGATCACGGCGAGGCTGCTGCGGCCTAGCGGGTTCTCACAATGGCAAGGATGTGCATGGCGGTTGACGGCACTGGACGGAGCTTGGACGACTTGCTGGACATGGAAGCTGGGCGAGATGGCACGGTTGGGACAGTAGTGAGGCGTGATGCGAGCAGGCGTGATGCAACGCGGCTCTGGGGCATGACGGTGGCGTGAGCGACATCCACGAGCGGCATCCGACGGCGATTGGCTGGCTTGCTGGTCCATTCCTCTGGCTTTGTTGGAGAGTTTTGTTGGCTTGAATGGGGAGGGGTGAGGTCGACGGAAGCTAGGGAGAGGAAGGAGGGGACAAGCTTGGCTTGGAGGGAGCCACCATGTTTTCATCCTATCCTCTTTGGTCCCCTTGACCGATCCTACTTGGCAATTGGCTCCCTTAGCTCAATTTGTAGCCTCAAGCTTCCTCAACAAGTTAAGGAAATGTCCAAAAAGTCAAGGACCATGGGACATACGAATTTCACAAGTTTTCCCTCAATTTGGACCCAAATGCTTCTTGAATAAATTCAATCTAGCCTTTGAAAATTCAATCGTTGAGTCATCGATCAAATTGATATTTTTCCCTCCAATAGAACCTACTTGCATTTCAATTTCGCGATAAAAACAGTTCTCTAATTTTTCCGAAAAACGGCCCTATGATGACTTTTTCATCAAAAATCCCGGTTTGTAGAAAAATTTTCAAAGATTGAGTCGATGTTCCCAAAATGACTTGTGATATGACAAAACTTTCAATTTTTGAAATTGGATTCAAATTTGTGCTTAATTTAATTCTGGCGGGTTTTTAGCATGACCTAGGCTTCCAGGTAGCTTTTAAAAAAATTTAGTGTAAATGACCCGAGATTGATTTTCTTTGAGCCGCAATGAACCTCTTCGACACATTGACGATTCTCGGTTGTTGTGAAAATTCGAGGATTTAAATACAGACACATGGTACCAAAATGATAGAAAGATCAATCTAATGCCGGTTGACCAGAATTTTGTAATTTAGTGGAATCATGCACGTTTAACCACACATCTCAATCAAACTAACATATATCTGATTTTTAATCGATCTTATTGTGTCAAAATGATCTATGCAGATGAGCACGATCGAGTAGTCAATTTCTAGTTGAATCCTCAAGTCTATTGCAGTAAAATCTCTTAATGACTTCCCCCAATAATTCAATTATCTCACGAGTGATCGGCTATGAGAATAACACTATAAGCGCGTTGATAAAATGCCTGATTTAATTTAATTGAAAACAACATTGAAAATTCGGGATGTCACCCAAGCATTGTCTTGCCCCATCGTGCATGACATTGTCTAGGATCCCCCATAGACGGCATTCCATAAATGAGCATTGATTTGGCCTCAACCGCGACTTGGCATCCGGACCTCCATTGGGCATCTGATAAAAATTAGGCATTGTCTCGCATATTCATACACATCAAGCAGAACCATTACCCTGTGTAATCATATGCATTAGGGCCATTATGTGATCACACGAGCACTCGACCTCTTAAGCAAATTTTTACCTTTTGACTTAGCCAATGCAAACATGGTTTGTGCTCAAATAATGATCTCAATTCTTTTTTTCATGCTTAAAATTCCAATAAAATATTTGCACTTGTTCATGTACTTAAAATCAACCCACCAAATTTTACACGCTTTTATTTTAACACCCCATTGCCCTATTTAACACATAAAACTCTGCGCCAAACCCGACACCTTAAAATATACAATTTTCTTGCCCATAAAACCTTCTTTGGAAATAGTAATTAAGGCATATATATTGGACAACCAATCACATGGCATAACAAGTTCAAACAATTGGAATTATGCATAATCATCCAATAAAATAAGTATAAAATTCCACTTAACATCTAATCCAATATTAATCTACACTAATAACCATTAATTAAGCTAATCGCAATTAATTATGCTAGCTGTGATTAATTGAGTTAATAGCGATTAATTAAACTAAACTCGATTAATTAATTTAACTATAATTAATTAAAACTTAATAGTATTTAATTAAAATATTTACAATTAATCAAACAAATCACTATTAATTAAAGACTAACTGTAATTACTTAGACTAATTGCACTTAACTTTAATTTAAATCATCCTTAATCATAATTAGGGTTAAACTAAAATTAACTAATACTAACCGTCATTATCCTTAAACATAATTAACTACCTGGTCAAGGATTATGAGTTAACTTATGGATTTTCTGGTGGTGACGAACCTACTACAACAATAGCATGATGGTGTCAAGGATGTGACACTCACGGCTTGGTCGAAGGCAGTGGCAAAGAACTTCAAGGCTTTTGGCCACCAAAGAGGAGGGGGTGGTGCTTGGTGGCTTGAAGTGAGGATGGCGGACGGCGAACGGCAGAGTGATAGATGGCGAGCATTGGTGGTGTAGTGATAGCAAAGGTGGCTTGAGTGGTGGTGACATGGACGGCTCGAGCAGGTAGCGAAAATAGCGGTTTGATGGTGGTGAGAGATGGCATAGATGGAGGTGGTGGTGGACGGTGGTGAGGTGAGTGGTGGTGATCGGTACAAATGAGAAGAGTCAAGGAAAAAGGAAGAAGAAGAGATGAAGAAGGAGTGGAGAAGGGGAAGAAGGAGGAAATGGGGGCTGAGGGGCTACATGCTAGATGGGGAAGAAGGAGGAGAGAAGAGAGAAGAGAGAAGAGAGAAGAGAGAGAAGAGAGGGAAAGGTAGTTATTCTGCCGAAATCTCATGATTTTCCCTCACCAACTCCACTTATATTCCTCTTTGCCAAGCATTTTGTCCCTTAAATATCTTCTTGTTTTTCCTTTTTCTTAAAGCCAAAATTTTGGCCAACAAATCACAACTTTGCCACTAGTTCCGGTTTTTCCTTTTCTAGTTTTCAATTTTCGTTCGATAATTCATTTTCCAAAATTTTCAAACTTGCTAATAATTTGCAGATAGATGAGTTGACGTCCAATAAATTAACCTTAAAAGCCTCGAAATTGGATACCCAAAATTGAGTTAAATTTTAAGATTAAAGTTAATCAAATGCGACTTTAGTACAACTTAAACTATCGAATGGTTTTTTGGGATTTTCAAGCGGTTGACCTATGGTCAATAATTTTCGATCCACATTTGCACCTCTTCAAATCTAAGATGACCCTTGGTTGTCATGTAATTGCAATGGTTCATTTACGTTCCTTGAGTACAAGATCAATAGAAAATCGATTTATCATTGTTTGACACGAGTATAATAATTCGCATGGAATCACTTGCGAACTGACTACATACTTCCGTCGAATCAATTTATATCCATTCACTAATTGAATTATAATAGTGTAGTATTGATCATTGTCAATTATTATGGTTGAGCGGTCAATCCCTCATTGAATTCTCTTGTTTTTCGTGTTTTAACTCTTTACGGCCTTACCCAATAGATTAGTTAATGTATGAGTGATTGGTTCAAAATAAATTAATTATTAGTGTATTGATGAAATAACCGTTTCATATATTTCGAAATAGGGACCAAATTTCGGGATATCATAGATCCCATTCATATTCTATCGACTGTGATAGTTAGCCCATCTAGTGGGTTACTTCTATTGCTAGCAAGGGGAAAGAAAAGGTGGCTGAAACTCTTATGTCTAGGAGGAAGGGAAAATCATCAAAGGATTTGGATGATGGTAGAAAGGGTGATAGTGATGAGAAGTTATTCATGGACTTTAAAAGAAAACTTGTTGGTTTTGTTGCTGTTAGGAGTAGAGTTGAAAAATTGATTAGATTGGCTGATTATGCTGAAAATATTTGCAAAAGTTGTTGAGAAGAAGAGTGATAAAACATAGGGTATTTGACTTCGATTTCTTTGAATCTTCTAGAATCAAGATAAAGCATATTTTCAATAAGGTTATGATGACCAATTTGTGTGTTGAAAGTTCTCCAAATTATCATTCCTTAACAACATACTTTTACTCAAGCTTGTTGTTTTACTCACCTCACAACATTGAGTTTACCATTTTTGATAATATGTTCTTATTCATGCTATTGATTTAGCAAGAATTCTTGATGTCAATCACTTAAAGTTTGTCCCAATTGATATTGATCCTGATACAACTTATCAATATCTCTTTGCTATCTCAGATTTTTCACGAGATACTTTATCTTATGTTTCATATCATATCTTCCTCCGAAACAAATTGTCCAGCACAAAATCATAATTAATTTTCTTTGACCAAAAGGTTCCTCAAGAACAGATGTATGTTGATATGAAGCTAAGATCATCTAGGCTCTTTTGAATAATCATCATTTGTCACTTGCACACATGGTCATTCTTCATATGTACCAAACTATTTCAAAATCCAAAGGATAGTTGCCTTCATGCATTATGATATTGAGATCCCAGCAAATTTTAAGAAAAAACAACTCCCTTTGTTATCAATTGATGAAAAAAATGATAAAGAAAGTGGGATTTAGATTTGTTAAGGGAAAATGGCAAGACAGACGTGGAAAGCCCATTCGAATTGATGTGAAAGCTCTTATGGCAGACTTAGCCTCACCTCCTACTAGAAGAAGAAGAACTAAGGTTGATCAAACTGGATCTCAATCACTCTTGTAGAGATTGATCGAAGAAACTTTTGAGGATTTTAATTTGACACAAGACTAGGAGGATGATCCCGATACGCTGATTGATAGGATTGGAGATAGCCTAGTAGACAAAGATTTTGATTTGGACAAAAATCTAGAAGAGGATAAGACTATAGATGACACTGAGCTGGATAGGCCAGAGGTTGAGGAAAATTCCTAGCAATAGTAAGAAATCAATCTTCCAACGGTTATGTAAGGAAAAGAATAGGAAGTGGCTGATACTATTGCATTGATCAGGGATGGGTTGCATGAAGCGGTGGCCAGTGTTAGTGACCTAATGCCTACTGTGATGGACAATGCCACATTATCCAAACATCTAGTAATCGAAGAAGTGCAGGAACAGTTGCAGGAAGACCAAGTGTTGGCAAGCACCTCTGAATCCATAGGATAATGTGGAGGCACCCACAAAGCACGTTTAGCTTACTGTCCTTGTTGTAGATGAAAATGTTGTGTCTACAGAAAAAGAAGTAGATGCAGTGGGAGAACCATATGCTAACAAGGATGCTCCAATTGAGGGGGAGCAAGTTCAGGCCGCAGGGGCTGAGGAAACATAACAAGGAGGAAAAGAAAGGGACCATGATCCATATGTTGAGATCATTCCTTAACCAAAGGCTGTTGCAGATTCGAATGAAACTATTATTATAACGTTGAAGGAGCTCAAAGATGAGGTCCAGGAAATAAATTGTCGAATCAAGAGGCTCACGCAAGATGATGACAAAAGGCTTAAGATGCTCGAGAGTATAATTGCCCATATGAGCCACTATGTCCTAGTATTCGTGCCTTTAGATGATCTCCCACCTTCAAGCCCTCTAGTTGAAGACCCAAATCAACCATCCACCTCAAAATAATCTGTTCAATTTTTGTTTCAAAATTTCTAAAATAGTTTCATTTGTCTTAGCTTGTTTTCTGTTTGACTTATTGGTTTTCTTGAGGTGTGTTTCTAGATTTGCTATGACACTTTGCTACTAATGTTGAACGTATTTGTTTGCTATATTATGGTTTGCTGTTATATTGTTATTGTTACCTTTTACGCTGTTGACAAAAAGGGAGAAAGTATGAACGCATGCTGTCAAGGGATTTTGATGCGACTGCCATTAAGATATGACCTAGTCCTTAATCTAAGGATCAAGATTTTTGGCAAGGCTAATTAAATCTATCTTATCCCCTATATTGTGTTGTTTAGAATATCTATAAGAACACCAATTATCTTATCTATCATTCTTATAGATCAAGTTTGCGCTTTAAATTCAAATTCACTATTGATAAGAACTTTATCAAACAAATTTATTTTGATATGTTATGTTGTGAAAAGTTTTATCATCATAAAAAATGGAGAAATTGTTGAGGAAAATTCCCTTGATAGGTTTGATGATTAACAAAAATTTCTTTTAATTGTTCATTGGTTTTGATGATAAGCTTTTCCAAGTAGAAACTCTCATGAGTACTATCAGACATTACTCATGAAACTCAGAATTAGACTCTAAAATTTTGAAGTTATTTATATCTTTGATATTCGATTACGAGGATTTTTTTTTTTGAAGTCCCTCCTCATGCAATGGCAAAAAATTAATAGATTTCTTGTTATAATTAAGATCTATCTAACAAGGAAAGAATATCAAATCCAATCTCTCAAGATGGAATCTAGCGACTCTTGGATAAATCAATCTATAAGAGGCAAAATATTCTTTCCAAGTGAAGCACTCTTCTTATAGAAACTCTATCTACTGTATGGGCGGCAGAATCATTGAGAGACTTCAATCTTAGCAACCTTGAAGCTATCAGATGTACTGACAATGCTCAAGTCCCGCGGGTAGATTGGTTGAGAAATCCTCTAAGAAAATGTCCAATGGTTAGCTTGGATACAAAGTATTATATAAGAAGGTCAAGATGCTGAGAGGAATATCTAGTTGAAATTCTGAAGTTTATAATTTCTAAGTTTTAAGTGATCTTCAATAATAAACTTTCGTTTTTGAGAGCTGTACTATGTAATCTTTTAGAGGTTGAGAGTATGTGAGGAATTTGTCACATGTACTTGAGTAGTCATTACTAAGATCTTGTAACCTCTGATAGATTGATCTAATGAAATCTAGCTAATTGGTTGTCAGTGCGGGAGAGTGGATGTGGGTTTGCCAAAATCAAACTATTATAATTTTTTGACTGTGATTTTCGATCCCTTACTCTCTATATTTTATCTATATTAAGGGTTATTTACACACCGATAAGATCTAACCGTTTTTCAGGTTGTGGTAAGAAGTTGTTCTGTTGCAAAATTATTCAAATTTCTCTTATTCCACTTATTCACCTGTTCAATCTCCTCTAGATGATCTATCTAGCTCTAACAGTGCTAGAGATTGACAATCTTACACACATTGTAAAACTTTGATTTTGTGAAGACATACATTCGTGTAATCCAAAGAGGCATGACAAAGAAAACTTCGATATCTTGTAGAGGTTACCTTTTTTTTTGTATGTATACATCAAAATCTATTTCCGAATAATAGAGAGTAGAGTCATTTTATTACCATTGAAATTTCATAAAAATGTGCTTCACTCATGGACAGGCAATAACTAAAAAAACACTTTTTATTAGTTGAGGAATGAAACCACAAAGGCATTACATAAGTTCAATAACATTATTGCAATGAATAGGTCTTCTTGCAACCCCGAGTGCATGAATTTGCACAAGCTTCAACCTTCTTCACGTCCACCCCAACTTTCTTGGTGTCTACATGAGTTCAAATAAGAACAAAGAGATCAAACAAAAGTCACTCACATCAAAATTGAAATTGATTTTTTTAAAAGAACATTTATATTGAAGTCGAACGAAATGAAATAATTTAATACGCAACAATCCTCTCATAATTTAAATATATCAATGAAATATTGATAAAAAAACGAGATTCTATGATGACATTCTTGTTTTTATGGATCTCATTTATTTTTAATCTTGATATGAAGATTATTACTTGGATGGTGGTCAAGGCAAGTAGACATGAAACAACCGACATCACAGTGCTCTAATGCCGCGGACGTCAAGGACTCACTACAACAAGGCCTATTGCAGGACCTCACGCATAGCATCAAGCACATATAGTTACCTTGACATGTGTTAAGACACTGCTGTCTGCACAAAAAGTCACTATAGACACCAATAGACAACCACAATATCAAAGCTACCATGAGCATCATTGACCCCATTCTCTTGGATGTGATTACTACCATGGCTATTACCACCTAAATTGTACTCATCTCTCTCTCTCTCTCTCTCTCTCTCTCTCTCACTCAATGAGTCTTGATAGCTTTGTGACCTAGTGTAGTGATGTGCTTAGATGAACCCAATGTGGCACCTTTATATACATAAAGATTTCTTCAAGTTGCTGAATGAGTCAATGATTAGAAAGGTATGTATAGGAGAAAGATTATCCTTTTCATTAATGAGACTATGCTTGATATGTCATCTACTTGAATGATATCGATTTCTAACCAAATTTTAGATCTTGTATAAAGATGGCAATAACTAGGGGTTGTTGACACTTAAATTTTGCCTAAATTAGTTAATTAAAAATAGCATTACAGGTTAGGAATTAGTCACATAATAATAATAATAATAATAATAATAATAATAATAATAATAATAATAATAATAATAAAAAAAATTAAAAACTAAAAACTAAAAAAAACAAAAACAAAAACAGGTGGGTCGGGCCGGATCCGACCTTGGCCCGACCCTCCCCCTTTCTTTTCTCTTCCCCCTGCGCTGGGCTTGGCCTAACCCGTGAACGAGGGTCTTCTCCCTCTGGTTGGTCTTCGAGTAGGACCTGCAAAGGACAAAGTAGCAGAAGGAGTAGCGATGGAGGAGCTAGGGGAAGCGATGACACACGACTGCAGCGTGGCAACGCCTACGGCTGTCAAAACCCAAGAGAACCTACTACTATCTTAGCCGAAAATGCCGCTAACTTGTCCCAAGAACCAAAATAGCTGCAGGTGCATACACAAGCAAGGAGAGGAGGCTGATTAACAGCAGTTTTGAGGTAGAGATGGAGGGAAAAGGCAGTTGGCTTCGTTGGCCATCCAGAGCCGCTTTGGAGGATGCCAAAAGGGGGGAACCTATGGTAGAATTATAGGGAGAAGAGAGAGAGAGAGAGAGAGAGTGGCCAAAGGGGAGCAAGACAAAACACCAACACAAAACAGAGAGGGAAAGAAAGGAGAGAAGCTCGAGAGAGTAGAGGTGAGCCAAAGGGAGAGCGTGAGACTGAAGGACAGCTTTGCCATCGCCGGTCGTCCGCCCGAGAGCCGTCGTCCACCATAGCGCTCCCCTTCGAACCATGTAGGTCATTCCCGAGTACATCTACCCTTTTGTTGGTGGGGCGTTGGGCTGGAGCTCGTGGTTGACTAGTTCGCACGAGCTTCAGTCTTGATCCTCGCCCGAAATCCCATTGTGCTCGTGTTCATTCCTCACACAGCTTATGCGTGCTTATTGTAGTGCTTTATGCAAATATTTGTTTGTGCTTGGTGTCATGGCCGAGAATTGTTATTTTTGTTTAAACTCAAGTTAAAGGCTGATAAACTTGTCCCTGAGCGATCCAGAATAGTGCTTGTGTATCACGTGATGATCTTGGCTTGAACCCGAGCCCTGATCGAGTCTATGCTTACCTCTCTAGTTAGTGCGTCTTATGTGTTCGATGAAATGCCTTAATTAAAAAACCGAAGAGCATTGTATGTTTTAACGCAATACCAACTCATTTTTGCTCTCATACCCGCTGAGTCTTGCTTGCTTTGCTCATATTTGTGGTGTTTTCGTAGTGTTCGTGAGAAATATTCATGAGTATTCGAGTTGATGATGTTTTTCTTCACACTGAAAAATGGCTTTGTCGTCACCGGAATGGGTATCATACAGTGGTCATCGTTGGTCGGAATGAACTATCGGCGCCATATGGTAGCTTGGTGACCCTCCAAACACTGGTGAGGGTTTTGCCGCGGTGTTGTTTTTAGTTCGGTGAAAATGGCGCGAATTGAGGAAGAAGTGTCGGGGAAGAAGAAGAGTGCTCGAGGGGAAATAAAAAAAGCAAGGAAAAAGGAAAAATCAGAAAAGAAAAAAATAATAGAGAAAAGAAGGCAAAAATAACTTCGGGAAGGATGAGTCGTAGAAGGGGAAGGCAGGGAAGGGATGAAGTAAAAAAAAAAAAAAAAAAAAGGATAAAAGCAAAACAAATAAATAAATAAATAGAAAATTATAAAAGGTAAAAATTACTTCGGAAAGAGGAGTCGCGAAAGAGAAGTTGCTATTCGGGGAAGGGATGTAGAGGTTAGAATGGTCTGGGTTGGGTTGGTTCACTCCCTAACCATAAGACCAACCCACATAGTGTCGGTCCTCAATTTTTGGGACTGATGACCGACCCTATTAAGCTTGGGACCGAGGACCGGACCGACCCAATGGGTTCGGTCCGGTTCCAGGGTCAACCCGGGACCAACTAATAATTTTTTATTTCAATTTTTGTACTCCTTAAAAAACCGATTAAAGATCAGACTAACCTAATAGGTTCGGTTCGGTTTCAAGATCAACCTAGGACTAATCATTAATTTTTTATTTCAATTTTTGTACTCCTTAAAAAAACGATTAAAGATCAGACTAACCTAATAGGTTCGGTTCGGTTTCAAGATCAACCCAAGACTAATCATTAATTTTTTATTTCATTTTTTATACTCTTTGAAAGGGCAACCGAGAACCAGTATCGACCCAATGAGTTTGATGATGAGCAAGATCAGCTAAGAAAGGCAAGCGGTGAGGGTTAGGTGAGCGTCGAACAGAATGGGCATTGAATGTCGAGCAGGGAGCAACAAGCCAGCGAGCATCGAGTGGTGAGTGGCACGAGTGACCTAAAGCGAGTGAGGTGAGTGTCGAGTGGCAAGTGGAGAATTTTTTTTTTTTTATAGCAAATTGAAGACTAAGAGGACAAATAAGACAAAAGAGATTGAATACTAGAGGAGGATGCCATAAAGTGCCTTTTTTGATACCATGAGGACTCTTTACAAAATATTTTCCTCCCTAAATTATGACTAATGATGTCGAAAAGACATTAAAAACATAAGTTATTATAGAACAATGTAAAATTACTTAAACTCCTTACTAAATAGTTTTTTTTAATGTTGTTGATGCCATTTATTTTAATGTTTTCTCTATATAAAAAAATTATACATAATATATTATATAGGGTTGGTTCGGGCTGGACCGACCTAGAACTCTCAGGATTGAGGACCGACCTGCACAGTACTGGTCTAGGAATTCTAGGACCAAGGACTGACCTAGTCTCCTTGAGAATCGGACCAAGATCGGCAGGGTCGGGCCAGTCCAGGGTCGGTCCAAGGTTGACCCTAGACCAATGCTCACCCCTAATGGGATGAGGCCAACCTGGACTCAAGACGTGGGGGGGTCTCATGTTTAGTTCGGGCTAAATTTTGTTGTTGGCTTAGGTTAGTTTATTGGGTTTAAGGTTATTTTCGTGCCTAAGAAGGAGTTCATGGACATGTCAAGTAAGTGGGCTAATTTCGGAGCTGGGCTTATTTAAGACGTGCTGGAAGTTGTTTTAAAGTGATCTTAGTGTAAGTGGGCTTAAGTGTTTTCCTTCGATAAATTTGGGCTTGATCTTGGGCCTTTTTTTCCGAATGGGTTTAAGTCATTGAACCCATTTCTTCAATTTGGCTTTAAGTTTTCATGGCCCAAACTCATGAATTCTTACTCGTCCCACATTTGAATCGAGCCGAGGGCTCAGCCCGAGTTACCATTTTGGTAATATTAAAAAAATGCAAAATATATAATTTAAAAAAATTAGAATTTTTTTATTTGTTTTAAAATTTAAAAAAAAGAGATTAATTTTTTTTTCAATTATTAAAAAATAAATTTTAAATTAAAAAAATTCGAAAAAAAAAATGATGGGGTTTAGTTAGGAATTGTGATATCTTGTCTTCTTAGTATAATTAGGCCTTTATTTGCTCTTATTTTGATTATAGCGCATGTTTAATTTGCATATCTAGTTATGTTTAATTATACATGTTTAACTTTACTATAATTAGGATCTTGGTAGTTATGATTATTACTTTAATGATTGCGCACACGTATAATCATCTCACATGTTAGTGGATATGTATAAAATCAATTCAAATTGTCTGACAAAAATCTTTTTTTTTTAATGAACAATATTAGGTATTGAAATGACACCAATTGGTTAATTAGTGTAATCAAGTTCCCAACCCTAGATTCTTTGGTTGCGTAGGAAGTGAGATATACTCCCATACTTCACTTGGTTTCTAGTTGACTCTAATAGGCTAGGTGCAATTCCTTTTTGCAAAATTCCTAAAAATATCCCAATGTCATGAGAGGTATGGGTTGGGGAGAGCTCGCGCTCAATCATGAGTCTTAGGTCCGTTATTTAAGCAATACCTCTAAACATATTCCCTCCCCCCAAGAGGTAGGTTGCGATAGGGGTGATTATGGTTTGGCTTAAGTCGGTCCAGTACCTAACCTAGGGACCAACCTATACAATGTTGATACTCAATTTTTGAGACTAAGGACTAACTCTGTTGAGCCTGAAATTGAGGATTGAACCAACCCTATGGGTCCGATTCGATTCCAAGGTCTACCTAGAACCAATAGATTAGTTTTTGGTTTCATTTTTTGCATTCCCTAACATGACAAACATATTATTTCAAATTACATATCCATTAATAATACGATTGTTGACACCTAATTTAAACACATCTTTTAGAAATAGAAGATAATCTTTGATTAGAGGGAATTTTTTATTTTTTTTAAATTTTGAATTCAAAAACTCAACAGTCAGATTTTGGAGCCACTTTTTTGTTGAGGAAGTTGAGTGAATATTGGAAATCTTCAACAACTTCGAGTCTTTCCTCTATAAAAGAGGGCGAGGTTTCGGAACGAAGGGGGGCTTCTCTTCGTCTTCGTCCAAGGAGAAAAGAATACACGAGTGAAAAGAAAAGAGAAAAGTGAGGAGAGTTTCTCTTGGTAAAAAAGAAAGGAAAAATTCTTCGGAGAGGAGAAAAGTGAGAGGAAAGCAAATAGGGGTTGCAGAGAAAAGAGTCAGAGAGAAAGTGACATGAGAGAGAGATGTGAGAGCAGAAAAAGAGGAAAGAAAAAGAAAAGCAAAAAAGGAAAAGGGAAGAAGTCTTCTTCGTAGGCTCCCAAGTGACCCCCGCTGCCGAGTTGACGTCCACCGTAGCTGCCAATGCCTCCGCCGTTGCTCCAAAGATCACCCAAGACCGGCAGCAGAGTCTCCGACCATCGACGGTCGTTCCGTGAAGCCGCGCTGCCCGACGTCTCTGCCCACCGCCGAACAACGCCCTTGCAAGACCTCCATTGCAGCAGTTCGCCCCATACGACGCCTTTGCCCGCACCACCGCTGCCGCCCGAGCCCCCCGCGCCGGTTACCGCAGCCCTTGTGATCAACCCCGATTGCGATTCGACGCCGGCGAGCACCGTGCTACCGCACCAACCCGGTTCCGCACTCGGAATCCTCGCCCGCGATGCCCATCATCGGTGGTCCAAGCTACTCCGCGCCCGACGCCCGCAGCGCACCTCACCGCTCTAATCGCCGTCCGTCGATGCTCGCCTCGCCATCGCCTGCCTTCATCGGAGTCCCGACGCTGACTTGAAGCTCCACCGAGCCACAACCTGCTCCGCTCACGCCATAGCCTTGTGCCTGATGTTGCTACTCCTCTGGCCGCTACTGCATGCCCATATAGAGCCACCTGCTGCCACCCCTGTTTTTTTTGCAGGTCTAGTTATCACCCGAGCCTCGCCGAAGTTCCGACGAATAGCCCCTATTTCGAGCGGCGACCCATTACCGAACCACCACCGCAGCTCAGCCACCACTGTTTCTTCGCCATTCCTCAAGTTAACCATGAGGTAGACTAGGTAGATTTTTAGAATAAGTTTATTTTGAGTATTTGGAGTCATAGTTTTCTCTTTATTCTAACTTGATTAGTTCTGATCTATTATCATTACACGATTTAGAAAATTGGTCATATTAAGTCATGATAATAAAAAATATTAAGCTGCGAGACGTCGGGTTAGATTTTTGATTATTTCGACTTTTTATGGCAAAATTCATGAATTGCTTTGCATCATTGATTCATATTAAAATAATATGCCATTGATTTATATGGATGGACTTTTTTATTTTTATTTTGGCGTGTCATCATTATTTGCTCATCATATATCATGCATTATAGAACTTAGGTATTTAAGTCCATATATATCTCATGTTCAACACATTTTAATTTTAAGATTCATATATAATTAGGATAATTTTCTTTAAATAAAACCAAAACAAAAAAAATAAAATTATTTAGGTTATATAGATTTCATAATGTGCATACTACATGTTGCGCTTTAGTTAATGGGTCATAGGTTAATGTTTTAATATTCTCGTCGTGTAGTTTAAAAAAAAAAAAACCAAAGATTATTATTGCATCATTATGTTGTTTTAATAAGAATTATTAAGTAATTTAAAAAAAAGAAAAAGAAAACACGAAGGTCATTTATTTGGTTAGTTAATAGGTTAGTTCATAATTAATCACATTTTATGTCATCATTGTTTAATGTAGGTTGCATACATTAAAAAAAAGAATCATAAAAAGAACATGCATATAGAATTATTATGTCATTCATCCCATATAATGAAATGCATGCATCTTTAGGATTATATAAATTAGATTGCATACATATAGTGATAGTTCAAGTTATGCCATATGAATCGCATTTCACATATCATTAAAGTAAAATCCACGCATATTAAGTTTAGATTAAGATTGCATAATAATAAAAATTAGGTGTCATGTTATTTAGAAAGTCATGTTTAGGGTATGCATTTTTATTAACACTTTTGAGAAGTTTTTTGTTTTAGAGGATAGACCTTATTAAGGTTGTAGTTTATAATTTCTTATATTTTGTCATTTTGGTTTATTGAATGTTATTTCATTGATTGTGCACCCGCATGAACACCATTTGCATGTTAGTATCTTAAATTAAAATTGATCATACTACCTGCAAAATATTTTTGGAAATTAAAATAAAAAGGTACTGAGAGGGCGTTAGACTAATCTAGCGTAACCATGTTCCGGATTTATTGAATCTCTGGTTCGCAAAAATAAAGTATTCTCCCATACTTTATTTGGGTTTCTAATCAACCCTAATTGATTAGTGGTGGCTCCAAATCGAATATAATCGCATGATTAAATGGGGTAATTCATTAGTATCAAGTCGCGATTGGTAGGACTTGGGAGGGTCCACGCCAAGTCTTCGGACTTAATAATCCATTAGCCTTCTTTAAGTAATTCACCCTCGAGAAGGTCGCGATAGTGATATTGAGTAATTAAATTATAAAAAATATATATATCAAACGATATATAAGACAATGTAATAATAGAAATTTACACTTCCTAAAAGTAACAAACCATTAAAAAAAAAAAAAAGCACGTGAGACAATGGACTAGATGCAGGTAGTTAGGTGAGTGAATAAAGGCTAGCGAGGCAAGTGAAGAGAGGCAAGTCACAAAGTGTGAAGTGAATAAGGTGAGCAAAATCAAGGAGAGTGAAGAGGGTTTTTTTTTTTAGTCAAATTACGGATATGTTTCTCTCTACTTTCTAATTTGCATGAGAAAATGAATGGTGAAGATAACAAAGGAGGAGGCATAGAATTTAGAGAAGACAAAAAAGCACATAATATATAATATATTATATATATGTACAAGGTTAGTTTGAGTTGAACTAACCTTAAACTTACAGGACCAAGGACCAACCCGTATAATGCAAGATCTAGGGGTCCCAAGACTAAAGACCAACCTAGTCCCCCTAAGAACTAGACTAGGAATGGTCGGGTTGGTCGGTCTAGGATCGGTCCAAGATTGACCCCAGATTGATGCTCGCCTTTAGTAATAAGTTGCTATGTATTGTGAGAATTTCTTATTATATCCAGATATTGTCAAATTCAATCTCATCAATAAGTTTCCTTTTAAATGGCCCTAATTTTTTAAAAATAAATTCAATTTAATCCTTGACAAATTAGCTTATTTTAGTCCCTAGTGGAGCTCCTGGGGAAGTCCCCTAAGAGAGTAGAGAAAGGTTTATTGTTTTGCTTTTAAGTTCTTGACACATCATGTTGTCCTCTAGACATTATATTATGGGTACCAAGGATTGAATTGAATTGATTTTACCAAACTAGGACTTTATCGATGGAGGCCTAGAAAATAAAGTTACATTTTTCTGTTAAAAATAAAAAAAAAATCAATTTCAATTTTGATGTGGGTGACTTCTTTAATTTTTTTAAATTAATTTTTTTAATTTTTTTTTTAAAATTTTTTTTGGGACTCATGTAGACAGCAAGAAAGTTGGAGTGGGGTGTGAAGAAGGTCAAAGCTTGTGCGCATTCATGCTCTCAAGGTTGCCAAAAGACCCATTCATTGCACTAAAGTCATTGAACTTATGTGATGCCTTTGTGGTTTCATCCCTCAACTAATAAAAAGTGTCTTTTTAATTATTGCTTGATCAAGAGTGAGGTATATTTCTATGAAAAGTCAATTGTGATAAAAATGAGTCTACTCTCTATGATTTGATATCGTGACCTTCCTCGCGGGTGCATCACCTAGGGTTCAGCTAATAAATTATTAAGCCAAAACTTAACTCAAGCTCTTTTAAGCCCATATCAATTCGCAACTTATGGTTCAAGTTTTTAATATGCAAATAAATTTTCAATAAGGAGTTGTTACTAATCGGTTTACAATTGATCGATTAGAAGCCCAAATTAAGTAATAGGAGAATTACTTCTAAGAACAGGAGATTTTAGGTACATGGACTTAACACATCGGATTTCTTTAATGCCATTTTGGTACGTTCTTTTTAAAAAATAAAATAAAATAAGCAAGTGACTTGGACTCATTTTATTACTACATAATATGCGAAGTAATCATGCAGGTGTGCAAACCACCAAAATAAACACCCAATAAAGTAATTAATAAAATGCAGGGAAAGTGTATTTGCCTTAGAGAAACAAAAGCATTTAATAAAAAAAAATCACATCGACAATCTAGATATGATTTTTACTTAATATGCAATTCACTCAAAATTTCTTTTAGGATTTTCACTTATTTAAATGAAATTTAAACTACATGCAATGCAATGCAAGAATTCCAAATGCAATGATGTACAAAGTTTTTCTATACTAAAATGAGATGCAACATGTAATTAAATCAACCTAACATGCACACTATATGAGACACGATTTTAATTAAATGACCTAATTTGAATGACTAGAAATAATTAATGTGACTATTTTGACATGTCACACATTCTAATTTATTGACACTAAACATGAAATTACTAAATTACATGTAGTTGACAAATCTAATTCTAAATGACATGTGCATGATTTTTTTTTTTCTTTTAATTAAAATTCATAATAGAAATACCCTATATTTAAACATGCAAACTATATTAAGAAAAAGAAATCTGATTTATTCTAGGCATGCTTTTGTTATTTTATTATGAAAATTCTGAATAAATAAATTATTTAATTTAAATATGCAATCTAAACTAAAACATTCAGTATTATCAACCAAAATCAATTAAATCCTATCTGATCCCCTAGGTTGCACCGATATGGACACGTGACATGCAACATGTGACACGACACGACATGACACACCAACACGTCATTTCTCAAAAAGTAGAGAATTTCGACACGTTCCAATACGTTATATATTAAATAAATATTTTAATATATAAATGCACAAATAACTAAATAATAATAAAAAAAAAGCCTAGAATTAATCTATACTAAAAACATTAATCCTACATTTGCTAATATCATTCATTGTTTTAATTTGACAAATTCAACTACATTTCATTATAATAATCCATAAAACTTGGAGGAAAAAACAAGTAATCCATGTTCAACTATTCATTTTAGCTTTATATTTATTTATTTATTTATTTATTATTTTTTCCATATATTTATATTTAGACCCTAGAAGTATTGGAAATTTGTAAAAATAACCCCGCGCGTGTTGGGGTAACATGTCAGAATTTCCAACTCGGGTGTAGGAGCGTGTTGGAGGCAGTTGACCGCGTGTCGGACACGTGTCGGAGTGTTAAACATGACACAAAGGGTCCCGAAGAGTGTCCGTGCAACCTAGCTAATCCCTTCTATTTTATTTTATGAACACAATCAAGTAAAGAGTATCATTCAATCAATTAACATCCACCAATCCACGAAGCTTATCTTATCTGTTTAAGTTTTCACAACTCCATAATATATGAAAAAATCATCCAAGATTTGACCTTGTGTAACTCACTATAGGCTTGGGAAAGAAAGATAATATGTGTTTGAATGATATATATAGCAATAGAAGAAAGAAAAAGATTGAATAAAGGACCCTTGAACATTTGGAGATCTCAAATGGATCAATGTGAATGGTAACTCATTATTTTAATTAATCATATCTTTGGATAGAAGAAGATTATATAAATGTTCACTCGAAATCTCACTTATCAGATTCCATTGTGAAGTGTTAACAATTTATGGATTGATTGTCGCCTTAGCACTTTTATTTGCAAATCCCTTTGTGTAATCCAATAAATATAAAAATACTTTTTTTTTTTGTATCTAATTGTATTTTTTTTGGTATCTAATTCTATGAATGGGAGAAAAATAGAATAAACTAGCAATTATATCCAAGTAGTTAAGAAGATTGATGGAAGGTTTTCTATTTAAATTTGGAAACAAGTAAATCAACGATCATATCCAAATAGTTATAGATAGAATGAAAGATATCTCATGAGGCGGGTATCGTTTCTCTAATTGCCGTCCAAGCACAAAGTTTCCTCACTTGAGTGATTTTTTTTTTTTATTTATAATTTCGCAGATATCACACATTCACCCAAAACATAGCAAAAAATCCACAGAATAGGCAACAAATTTAATATATCAAATTTGCAAGATAATACTACCTGATTTGCAGACAACTTCCCAAATTTGAAAGGATGACGGATCGTGCCTTTGGAAAATGGGACAAAAGCGATAATGGCTGATGGGCTAGGATGTTGACAGCAGTGGCGTTCGATGGTGGCGATGGCGAGCCTCGCGGTGCACCGGGATCACCGGTGAGACAAAAAGAATCGTAAAACAGGGGGCTCCTCACTAGAGAAATCGCGATTGTCTGGTCTCTACCCAATGCCAATAGTTCGGCTTAATCAACGCCAGCCTACTCTGAACAAACTGTGAAAAGATAATCACACACGGCAAAAGAAACAAAACAGCAAGGCGTCGGCTCTGATGGACACGGGAGCAACATGTGTCTCGATGAACTTGGCGACGAATCCGGAACTTGATGGGTCAATGCGAGGCACGATGGGGGCGTGGATAGAGTTTGCAATTATGGGACCAATTTCTTCAAGAATTGTGAATTTTGTGACTTATAATAGATAGTTATTCTTAAAGTACCCAAACAGTTATGCTAGCAAAACTCCACAACCATTCATTATTTGTGATTTGATTTTTTTGTGATTTGACTGTTATTTTCAGAATTTAAAAACTGTTATACAATTATTTCTCCTTGTACACAGTGGAATAAATCTTCTTTGTTTCTAAATTTTTTCACTTGACCACCGTTTGACTTTTCTCTCACTTTGCTCAAGGTCACCTGTTTCTTTGAAGACTTCCACGCCTAGTCACATTTTTCTTCCGCTTGGCTCCATGTTGTGTGCGCCAGCAAGCATGATCAACTGAGTGTGATGGTTCAACAGGCAGCTCAAGGGCTGGGATGTCGATGGCGGCAGGCAGCTCACAGGCTGGGACGTTGATGGCGGCAGAGGCATTGGAAATAGCAGGCATGGCACAGCGAGGCTCCGCAGCTTGGTGCGGCGGGGAGCTTGGGTCAAACCAGCATTGAACCTCGCTGATCAACCTGTAGTCGACCCAGAAGCTCGCTGGATTTTGGTTTGAGGCGTCGAGGGACTGCAAGATGGGAATAGCGACAGTTGCTTGCTGTTTGCACGCTTGCTGGACTTGCGTTACAGAAACGGGAGGTGCTGGCTTCGCTGGAATTGGCTCGCTGGCACACTGGGTTGGACCGTCGGTGATATAAAAAACACTAGGAGGTTGACGGTGGTTCCCGCTGCAAGGACAGCCACGAGTTGGTTGAGGTGCAGGCGTCACGGGCAGGGACTCTCGACGAAGGGAAACAGCAGCGGCCTTGTCGTCAAGGACCGTGCCTCGATTGGAGGTGTGACGGCTGGGCATGTGGAGGACTCGTCGTGGGAGTGGCGCGGAGGAGGGCTTGCTCAAGAGCGTAAGAACGTCTCCTTCTGAACATGAGGTGGATAATATGGTTGAGTCTAAAATTACAAAAATGACATTTTTAAGTTCAGATTCATCATTTTCACGCAAAATAGAAAGTGAATTTTAGTAATAACGGTTGAATCTAAAATTTGCAATATACTTCTTCCAAGTTTAAATTCATCATTTTCACTTATCAATTGTACTACACTTTAGGAAATCAAATCACGCACCTTCTAAACATGCAAGAGATCATATTATTATTATTATTATTTAATGTTCACCATATCCACAACCTTATTGCACATCAAAATTATACATCTCAACCAACTAACCAAGTTAAAAATGTTAAGTAGACTGAGCTGACTTAACGTCTAGAAATTTCACTTACTTATCTCGAACAAACTTGAACAAGCAATGGCTGTGATCACCTCCTAACTCGTGAAAAGATAGGACCAAAAGAAAAATCTGCTTCTGAGAATGTCCCTCTAAAGGTTCTAAGAGAGTTTGCTCGATGTAATCTGTTTAGATGCACGTTAGTACTTCCTTATTACGTGTGGCATGATTAAGCTTGTCATATGAACAGGTGTAAGGAAATTAAAATGTAGTGTTGATAATTAATCTAAATGGAATAATGATTTATGGATAGGTGTCGTGTTTAGGGTTAAAGCTTGAGTTTGAAGGTGGCATATGGCCATGCGCTTCTTCTCGAAATGCCATTATTTGTCATAACCAGGGAAATTTGTAAATAATTATAAGAAAATAATGATCTTCTATCTTCGTGGCCGTTAATCTAAATAATTGACTATTAATACTAATTAACTAAAGTTCAAATAAATAATACCACCCATCAAAAACTAAGACGATGGTTAATTAATTAACACTATTCTACTATTAATGTGTACATTGGCATTTATCAATTTGATTCAATACTTTGGACTTAGGATGATTACGTTTATGGAAAAATTATCTTCCGCACCTCACAAAATTTATGGTTCGACTAAAATTTATGTGTCCACCATAATTTTAAGTTAAATAATACTTATCTTTGTAATCTAAGTATCATTATTGGATACAGAAATTTCCAAATGACACATAATTATGAATATGAAAATTCCGGATGTCACACAGCAATCAAGCGATGAAGAAGAAAAATAAAAAGAAAGAAGAGGATAAAAAGAAAAAAAAGAAGAAGGAAAAAAGTGAGGTGAAAGAAGATATGAAAAATGTTTTCCCTACTTGAAAAGATGAAAAGATTTTCCTTTATTTTAGAAAATTTTTTCTGTTGATTGAAAATATTTTCACTGATTAGTTCATTGTCCGTGAACCAAAAGCATGAAAAATACGGAAAATATTTTTGTGAAAGTTATTTTTCGTGAAACGAATGGAGCCTTATTCTTTATATTTTAGAGAGTGCTTGTTAGATTTGTTAAGTTTGGACAGTTTAACTATCAAGCATGTAGGATTACGATTTTGTTCCATCCTTACAATACCAACATAACTAAGGATACTATTTTTATTATAGGATTAGATTTCCCAACTTATCTCTCATTTTGCTCGATTTTACCATATGCATATTTTGTTCCTCACATTAAGACTGACCTAAAAAAGCTGTGGGAATTTTCAGGGTCTTCCGAAGGCATTTGTAAGAAATGCAAGACTGAGGACACAGTGTCATGTGGCGATGATGGATCCACTTGGAAGAAAATGGTCGGTCGGCTTGCGCTATTTTCGTAATCACACTGGTATGTGTAGGTGGTCAAGTGCGGTCAGAGCGACCAGCGACAACCTAATGTTGAAGTACCTTCAAGGCAAGGGTAATTCCATGGAGTTGAAAATCATTAGCAGAGCAGGAAGAGAGGGGAGAGACGAGCTCATGGGAAACGGGCTAAAAAGAAGTAGATGCTTTCGGGCATAAATAGTTTGTTCTTTTTTTTTTTTTTTTTTTGAAATTTTTGTTGATGGATGATGAGCAGAGATTTTTTTATGGGAATAAGTAGATTTACGCATGTCCATCTCTCTTTTTGTGGTAAATATTGTGCTTGGTTCATGTAAAATTTTAAAAGATGTAGGCCTCATCCATAATATCCATGTTTTTTAAGTCTGGTTCTTGATGTACTAATGGATAGCTCTTGCACTTGTTTTGCCCTTATGTGATGACTAGGGTTTAGAGCTACTTAAATTTTGTTGAAACAGTTTTTGCACTAAATGACGTGAAAATAACTTGAGATGTTGGGTGCTAAACGAGATTGAGCTTCTTCGTCTCACTACTGAAAATTTTTGGAACCATTAGTGTATAAATTCTAAGAAATATTTGAGTAAATGAAGCATTTGCCTATGCAAAACCTGTTTATTTATTTTTTTGCAAAATCAAATTTAAACCAGCCAATGCCTGTTTTTATCTGCTATCTATGACATTGGAAAAGCATTGTAACAAAAATAAAAAGAGTGATGTGGGTAAATAATTCCACATCCTCAGCATAACTGTGTTTTACTGCTAAAACTGTGAAATAAAGTAAAGTGTCCTTAGTAGGTTTGAGGTGTCGTAACTTTTAAACCTTTTAAGCGAGAGTTATAGGATTTTTTTCAAGAACTTTAATCAACAATAACTACCATCACAACTTTTCGATTATAATGGGGACATGTAGATTATTTAGTTTTTTTTTTTTTTTTTTTTTTTGTGATGGAGACTTCTATGGATAACGATAACTTAGCAATGGTACTTCCATCACAATGAATTTCATCTTCTCTATCTTGTAGCTTGACAATGGGCTAATACCCTAGAGAAACCCCTGCTTTAGGTTCACCCAAATCTACCTTAAACTAATCCCAATTCTAGGTCAAATCTCAATTCTATCCATTTTTTTTTTTTTGTTTCATAAAAAACCACAAACTTTTATTGAAGCCCAAATTTGGTCCAATCAAACCCTTCGTCCAAAATTTATCTTGACAACCAAGAGATGGATAACCCCTGAGTGTGAGTTATTCAAGCTTCTCGAGCATGAGCTCTCCGACTGCAAGAAATAGAAGATTCTGAGCATGAAAAATTGAAGACTGAGAATGAAATTGAAGATCCTTAAACGTAATGGAAGGAAGACTTTCTTAAGAGTAATAGCAATTAAAAAAAATAAAAAATCGTAATTTTTACCCAAATTTTAGATTCAATATGACTTCATTTGAACTGATAGGGAAATGCGTCTCCAAAAGACATGTTCTTAGATATGAAATTTGCGAAAGAAAAGCTAAGGAAATGATGTCGAAATGCAACATCATTGAAAATGATATTGGACCGAAGGTTCATGGAGGCAAATGTGGGACTCGAGAAAGTTTATAGTTTTTCGTGAGACAATAAAATGTGCCTCAAGTTTGTGATTTTTTAACCGAAAAAAAGAAGTTGAGAGTAGGATTAAGATTGGACCAAAAGTTATGAGTTTTTTATGAGGTGAATAAAATTTTTATGATAAAATTGCAACTGGAGATAAGATAGGGCTTTTTTTAAAGGGTGATAGCCTAATAAGTTATTCTGAAAAGAGCTGTATTAGGTAAGTGATGATTGTCCATAGTTAATCTGAAATGTTTTTCCAATTTTGTGTGATTTGCATTTCAAAAAATTTATATTAATGATAGTTTCACGAGGTTGTGAACAAACGATCTTACCAACTTTGAGTACGACAAAGAAAATACCATGATGGATGGGCATCCCTTTTCATTTTTTTTTTTTTTATGACTCGGGAACCGCCGTCGGTTGGCAGCCTAGACGTAAATTCGGGGTGGATTGAGCCACCACCATAGACCCAGCCACGTTTGAATTGTGCGAACACTCCTCCACTCCTTTCCCAAAGGCCTTTCATGGTAAAGTTCACCTTCACAACTTATAGAAAAGAGATGTGATATGACGAGATTTTTTGTTTTTTTGTTTTTTTGAGAGTTGCATAGGTGGATGTGATATAAATCTTAAGACGGGGAATCAATGGAAGGGTCTTGCAACGTAAAGGATTGCATTGGCTTTTGAGAAGGGGATGAGAAATGACGGAGGAAATATTATCAGATCTTTAAACCATCTTAAGAAATTAATTAACACAAGCCATCAACGTAGATATAGGATAGTTAAATTTCACAATCGAGGATCATGATAGATTTAGTTACTCTATAATATTTCTCCATCTCTTAATTATTAAAAAAATTCGATGGCATAATGTATGATGATTTTAAAGGAGAAGCAATTACTTGTAGATTAAGATATCAAAGGATGTATCATGATATCATAGGAAGAAAAGAAAATTTTGTACTGATTATCATTCATATTGCACTGGAGGTCAATTTTAGTAGAATATGCTAAAATTTTCCAATTAAAAGGCGAAAAAGTTATTTCTAACTCGTTGTACAGTTGTAAGCAAATAGTGTTTCCAAACAGAATATGAAGAATATTGGAGAAAATTGTACTGTATATTTCTTAACTTTTGTACATGCATTACAAGCCTATTTATAATACAAGAAGGTTGTACAATAAAAAAGAATATACGGAATAACATTTCTTATTCTATATTCTGGAATAACGTTTCTTATTCTATATTCCGAATATCTAATCTTACGGATTGACTATATCAATTAATCTGTGATTAGAATAATCATAATCAAATCATATCTCATTCTCTAATACTCCCCCTCAAGTTGGTGAGTGCATGAATGTCAACAACTTGCGCTTGAAAGAAAGAAAGAGATCACGAGAAACTGCTTTCGTGAATAAGTTAGCGAGCTGGGAACGGCTAGGAACAAGTGTGCCGTCCTGAATTTTGTCACAAACGAGATGGCAATCAATCTCAATATGTTTGGGATGCTCATGGAAAACTGGATTAGTAGCAATGTGGATAGCCACTTGGTTGTCACAAGAAACCTCGGCAATAGACAACAGGACGGCAAGATCGGTGAGGAGCATGCGAAGCCATGTAATCTCACAAGCTGCAGATGCCATGGCTCTTTATTCAGCCTTGGCGGAAGACCGTGCAATAGTGTGTTGTTTCTTTGAACGCCAAGAAATAAGGCAAGAGCTAAGGAGCATACAGTAACTAGATACTGAATGGCGTGAGGATGAACATGCAACCCAATCAGAATCAGTATATCCCTGTAATGCAAGGGATGAGTCAGTCGGAAAAAATATTCTAGAACCCGGATTAGATTTCAAATACCGGACTATCCGAAGTGCAGCTTGCCAATGATCATCATGTGGAGCATGCATAAATTGGCTAAGATTTTGAATAGGAGACAGAATATCCAGGCGAGTAGTAGTGAGGTACAAAAGGCATCCAATTAAGCCATGATAAGGAGCCGGATTGGCTAGCTCAAGGGATTCACTGATTGGACCGCCCGACAATTAGACTAATATCAGAAATAATGTTGAAGGCGTATTTCCTTTGACAGAGATGAATGCTTTTTTTTTTTTTTTTTTTTTCTATCGAGAAACTTCTATGCCCAGGAAATATTTAAGAGGACCTAAGTCCTTGATGCGAAAACAAGCATGTAAAAATTGCTTGAGTAGATGTATGCATACCTCATCATCCCCTGTGATCACCGAATCCGCAACATAAACAAGAACCGCAGTAATAAGGGAACCACGTGTAGCCGTGAATAAAGAGTAATCCACCTTAGATTAAGTGAAACCAATATCAATTAAAGTAGATGAAAACTTGGCAAACCATTGGCGAGAGGCTTGTTTAAGTCCAAAAAGAGATTTTTTCAAATGACAAACCAAGTTCTCCCCATTAGAGTGAAGTCCTAGAGGTAAATTCATATAGACGAACAGTGGCTAGAGCAATGAGAGTTCTTACTGTGGCCATTTTAGCAACAAGGGGAAATGTGTCATGATAGTTGATCCCTTCGGTTTGAGTATAACCCTTTATAACCAAACAAGCTTTAAATTGCTCAATGGTCCCATCAGATTTGTACTTAATCTTGTAAACCCAATTGCAGCCAATTGTTTTTTTACCACGAGAAAGAGGTACAATATCCCATGTGTGGTTTTGTTCAAGAGCCTGTAATTCTAAAGACATTGCCTCCCTCCATTTGGGAGATTGACACGTGGAGTCATAGGTGGTGGGTTCCTGCTCAATACTGATAGTGGCTAAAAAAAATGATGAGATGGAGAGAATTTGGAATATGATAAATAGTTGGAGAGGAGATAGGGCGTACCTATAGCAGGACTCTCAAGTGCTGAAGACAATTGGTCAGAAGCGGCAATGGCACAATGGTAATCTTGGAGGTAGGTGGGTTTTTGGCCAGTGCGGGATGGGCGTTGGGGGCAGCGATGTCGGTTTGCTTAAAGAGTTGCGAATTTGATCATCATATTTGGTCACGGGTGTATCAAGGGATGGGACGGTCTGTTCAGATTAAGATAAGGCAGACGATGCGGGGTCAGGGTCGGACAAAGAGTCGTTGGGAATGGCTAGCGGTATAACAATGTTGAGTAGAGGTGAAGTAGGTTTATGTGTGGCACGAAAGGGAAAAATGTTTTCATAAGAGATAACGTCGCGGCTGGTGAAAATTGTATGGTCGTGGAGGTCATAGAGGCGATAGCCTTTATGGTTGGCTGGGTATCTAATGAAGACACAACGACGGAAGTGGGGATGGAATTTGTCGAAATGAAGGTGTCCAGAAGAAGCGTAGCAAAGGGAACCAAATACTCAAATGTGGTCATAAGTGGGCGGTGTTTTGTGGAGGAGTTCGTATGGACTTTTATATTAAAGTAAATGTGTGGGTAGACAATTGATTAATTGTGTTGTAGTGAGAATGCAATCACCCCAAAAAGACAAAGGAATTCCCGAATGAAATTGAAGAGCACATACCACATTGAGTAAGTGGCGATGTTTGTTGTGGAGTATGAGTGCAACTACATTGGTGGTGAATGCCTCGTGAGTGAAAAAAAAATTGCACGTTGGAAGATAGAAATTCAAATCCATTGTCAGATTGAACGGTTTTGATGGCTATTTGATGATGGTTTTAATAAAAGTGTGAAATTTAATGAGTGCATCAATAGCATAGGACTTAAAAGTGAGAAGAAATAACGAGAAAAATCGTCTACAATGATAAAAAAGTGACGATATATCTTACGAGTAAATTGAGAGTAAGGTCTCCAAATGTCAACATGAATAATATCAAAATGTTGCATACTAGAAATGGAACTTGAGTGAAAACTTAAATGAGTTTGTTTGGACAGATGACAAGCATCACATGGACAAGATTCTTTATTGGAAGCAAAATGAAGAGAATCTTGTAAGGTGTGGAGGATTGACTTAGACGGGTGGCCAAGATGGGCATGCCATAAACTGTGGGTAGATGGGTGGGTGGATAATGCACTGCGTTCGGGAGGGAGCTCCAAGTAGTAGAGACCACCACATTCAAGGCCCTGAACAATGATGTTCTTTGTCGAGAAGTCCTGAAACAAGCAAGAAGAGGGAAAAAAAGTAACTGAGTAATTCAAGTGTTGAGTAATTCAAGTGTTGAGTAATTTTTGAAATGGATAGAAGATTAAATTTAAAAGTTGGAGCAAAAAGAACATCGATAATGGTGAGGGTCGGTGTCAAAGATATGGAGCCTTGTGAGATGACAAGAACGCCAATCCCATTAGGTATGCCAACAATGTGAAGAGGTTACAAGTATATTTGGGCATATTGGAGTGATTTAGGGTTACGTGTAATGTGATTCGTGGTTCTGGTGTCAATAACCCAAGTACAATAATTTAATGAATTAGAAGTCAAGTCGAGAATAGTACGTGTGAGATTTGCCTCGGAAATGTTTACCTCTTGGAGCAATCGCGTGATTTATTTATATTGCTCACTGGTGAATGGTGGCGGAGACGTGGAAGAGGAGTTTTTGAGATTGGTGGCAAGCTTGCTATCCAAGGGCTTGGTGGGGAGTTGGTCCCGGCACCGTCCCTTATAATTAGTGGGAAATCCATGGAGGCAGAAGCAAACATCACGAGAATGGCCTGGTATATGGCAATGGGCACAACGTTCACGGGCACGTGATGGAGGGCCACGTTTTCCAAGGTGAGAAGAAGCGGTCTCGGTGTGCTTATGGGATGGAGCCGAGAGTGGCGAGTCCATTTGAGTGGAAAGGTTTCCCATGGTGCCATATGTCAACAGTTTGTTTTCGGCGAAAGAACGAGTCGAGTGAATATGGCATTGAGATTCGTCTTGAGAATGAGTAAAGCCTGCGCAGCAGTGGGTAACGGATTCATGAGCAAAACTTGACCGACTACATTAGAATACCTCAAGTTTAAACCCATTAAAAATTGATAAAGATGTTGATTCTCAAGTTGCGTCACAAACAATGTCCTCGCCTCGCAAGAGCAGTTCGGCAAGGGTTCCAAATTGTTTGGATCATCCCAATAACGCTGCAAATTATTGTAATACCTAGTGATGTCGTCTTCACTTGGTTCAAGAGTGCTTATTTTTTGCTCAAGGTGGAATATGCGAGGACCATTAGACGGTGAAAAGTGTTCACGCAGATCAGCCCATACTTCCGCAACAGATTTCGTGTACAACACGGTTGGGACAAGATCTTGGCGATGGAATTCAGGATCCATGATAATATCATGTTGTTGATGCGAACCCATGGGGCATATGTGGCATAGGTTGATTCTGGTTTCGAAATATCTCCCGTGACGAAACCCATTTTGTTCTTTACGGATAGAAGAATGGTCATGACTTGTGACCAACTGTTATAATTATCACCCGTCAAAACCAGGCTGACTAAATTTGAACTAGAACCATTGGGATTCGTCCTAATGACCACCCTTCCAACATGAAAATGGGAGGTGAGGGGTTCAAATCTCCATATTCTCTGGGGGGATGGGGTGGTGATGTGTAAGTTTCAAGAGTGGGTTTTGACTCCCACGCTCTGCAAGAGGCAGTGCAAAAGTTTGAGAGTGAGTGTAAATTAGGAATGAAGTAGGACTGACAAAAAAAAAAAAAAAAAAAATTGAACCAGGGCAGTTCGAGGCATGGAGGAAGAACAAACTGTCGGTCTGTTCATGAGCTGGTGTATGGCTGGAGAATTCCTCAGTCCAAGAGCTTTATTCGGACATGATAACCAATCCAAAAAACAAAAGACGGTGCCTAGAAAAATCAATCAAAGCAACTGACGAAGGACGATGGGTCCAAAACAGAAGCAAACGGACGGCTACTGGTCACTGGCCAAAATCGAAGGCAAGAGACGGGCTGAATGATCACTGTGCTCTGATACCATGTTTCCGAACAGAATATGAAGAATATTGGAGAAAATTGTACTGTATATTTCTTAACTTTTGTACATGCATTACAAGTCTATTTATAATACAAGTAGATTGTACGATACAAAAAAATATATGAAATTACGTTTTTCATTTTATATTTTGAATATCTCATCTTATGGATTGACCAAATCAATTAACTTGCGATTAGAATAATTAGAATCAAATCATATCTTATTTTCTAATAAATAGAAATACTGCCACTATATTTTCACACTTACTTTTTCAAGAAATACTTTCTGAAGACATCATATTTGTCATGGAACAAAGAACAGCTTTATCGTGATATCGATTATCTTGTGTCTTGAGGATTGTGCGAGATCAAATAGCTGACGATAGCAACTAGAATATTCTGACTAACTTTTTTCTTGTTCGATTCGACAATTCATGCTATAGGTTGTCGGGCTTGTAAGCACAGCCTCAAAAGTACATTTTATGGTGGTATGTTGCAAGATTTATGAATTATATAAATTAATAAAATTTCACTTATTAATTACGTTAATTTAATAATAGGGATTACATAATTAACGGTTAAGATGAATTTGTTGTATATCTTTTTTTTTTTATAAATAGTTTGAAGCGATTCTCCCGGTCTTTTTGGCTTCCCTCACGAGCGTGGCTTCGAAATTGATTGACGCGGTCGGTCACGAACGGGGATTGGACAGCGAGCAGTCGCTCTCTCTCCGCCCTTCAATTTCGAGGAGGCAGACATGACCATTGATGAGCAGAGCAAGCGTCGCCCTTCTCTCTTCGAGCTGTTGAACGGGCATATCACCCACAAGCTCGTAATCCTCTCTCTCTGAGCTACGATGTACCAAACTTTTTCAACATCCAAATCGAGCTTCCCCTATATTCTTTTTATGATGGAGGTGACTTCCTTTCGGTGGGCGAGATGATTTCATTTTGGCACAGCGTTGCATTTGGCGTTCATGGATTGTGTGTCCCATCTTTACGAGAAAATCTTTTGCCGTGTCATTCGAACGCGAAATGCGACATTGTCGTGGTTTCTTTATTCCTTGTACGTCAGACCTGACATTTCTTATTAAGTGGGCAAGCTATGAAACATCACGTTTGTTCTGTCGCTTGCTGCTTCGGATTGATTCTCTGTTGTCTACTGCGTTAGTTCAGCCACTGGGTGGCTTTGACTGCAGTTCTTTTGACAGTATTCAAGTTAATTGTTGGGGTGAAGGTGAGTTGGATTTTATTATGCGGGGGGTCTCTACCCTGTTCTTGACTTTGATCGAGAAGAGTGGGAAATAAGGGAAAGATTATTTCCCCTTTTCTAAGATCAAGTGAGAAATGCGCTATATATTAGCCCTGCCATGAACATTATCGCCACCCCTCTCTTCAATGCTTTGATCTTCATGTGGTGCTTGCTTCTCTCTGTGGTAGTCTTGTTAATCTTGTCTTCTGGTGGGTGATTTGAGGTAGGAAAGAACCATATGTAGCTTAAGTGCGTGAAGAGTCAGATTTATTACTATTATCGACACCTCTCTCTTTGATGCTTTGATCTTCATGTGATTGCTCGCTTCTCTTTGTGTAGTCTCTTTAATCTTGTATTCTGGTGGGTATTTTTGAGGTAGGAAAGAACCATATGTAGATTAAGTGCGTGCAGGGTTAATGATTTATGAGATAAGTACATTGGAAGTCCTAAAATTTATCATGAAAATGCAATTAAGTCATAAAATTTTCAAAAAGTGCAATTAAGTTTTAAAACTTGTTATAAAGTACAATTAAGTCTTAAAACTTTCAAAAAGTGGTCTTAAAACTTATCAAAATAGTTCAATCTAAGTCATTCCATTGATCACACTTTTTGAAAATTTTATATTCGAGACAATCTTTTAAAAGTTTTAAATTGGTTAGCTTAATTATATTTTTTTGAAAGTTTTAGGATTCAATTGCATTTTCATGATAAGTTATAAAGAAGACAGCTACAGACAACAAGATGTTATGAGTTGTCAAAGAGCTGATGAACGTACATCCTTCGTTTAATAGAATGGAGAATATCATCTTTATAAAGGAGAGACTATTTTCCCTGATTTTAGGCTATACTTAAACGGGTGACCATGAAATATTTGATGTTCTGTCTTATTTGAAATTGACATGCAAACGTATTTCATAAAGTTAACTTTGGTGAATGATATATATAATTCTTTTTTTTTTTTTGGTCTAACATGTGCTCATACATTTCATTTCATCCGTCTAGTTGGTAGCATCACCAAGTCATGCTTCCATGTTATGTCTTGCTAGAGATTAACAAGCTTATGCATATTGTAAAACTTTGATTGGGTGAAGACATACATACGTGTTTTGGAACAAATTTTTAAGTCAGAAAGTAGTATTAGAACATAAATGGAGACTAATTTTTTTTTTATTTTTTGAACAAAAATGACAATAAAAAAACTTTTTTATTGTTTGCCCTCATTACTAACCGATGCTACCATCCCCAATCCGTTGGCTGCCAGGAGAGATAAATTTTGTATTATTTTCAAAAGAATTTTTATTTCGAGGATAGAAATCTTGTATCATTGTTAAATATATATTTTTTTTTATCAGAAACTTATTTTGGAATATAAATAGAAAAAATCAATTTTTAGCTAAAAATTGATTCTTGGAATAAAGTGGTTATTATTTGCACCCTTACTAACCATCCGTAGAAAAAGATAGAAGAACATCAAAATATAATCTTTGTTTTGTTTGTCCAACTATTTGGTTGCTCTATGTTTCAAGATTTATCTTAGGGCTTATTTGATAAAAATTTTATTCTCAAGAATAATTTTTGTTTAAAAATAGTTTTTTCTATTCTATTTTCCAAATGAGTTTTGAGCATTCAAAAGTGTTTGGTAAACAAAAAATTTATATTTATAGAATAAAAAAAAAAAATACCACAGCCCGCGGCGGCGGCAAAGGCTTTGCGCTCTTACCCTTATCCGGGAGGGGAGGAGTTCAAATCCCAGTCCTATCGTTAGGGATTCTTAAGTGTGGCACCCTGGTGATGAGTCTTGAGCTAGCGCCGCCCCCGGTTTACCTTGCCATTCTAGGGTCATAAATAAATAAATAAAAAAAAGAAATGCATTTGGAAACTCAGATTTTTTAATGCTGTAGAATTACTTTTACTTTTTAAATAATTTTATGACATTTTTTTCTTCTTTCGCATCTAGCTGGTCATCGGCCTAGGTGATGGCCGGCAATTGGCCTGACAAGTCTTCTTGGTGAGGCTGGTGACTAGCTAGATGACGAAGAAGAAGACAAGAAAATAAAAAAATTGGCTTGATTCCAAAATTATTCCTTGAACAAAAAAAGTAATTTGTTTATATTTTTAATTTTGTTTTAATTCTATTTATGGAAATAAATTTATTTAAAGGAGTAGAAAAATTAGTTTACATTTTTGTTTTTTTGTTTTGAGAAATAAAAGAATAAAAATAGCTAAGAATTGGCCGATTACGAAAGAGACCCTTAATCAAACCAAAGAGTGAACCACTTAAATCAAGCGTAAAGGATGAAGCTTAATTCAACGTGAGAGGGAAGAACATGGGACTTGACACCCCCTCCGCTTCTGGTCAAGTCCGCAAACCCCAAATCTCGACTGACAATGGACACAAAGTCTTCCAAATCCTGCAAAACCCATGGCAGCAACGTTCAGCAGTTCAAGCAGTCGATTGGACGTATGACTGAAGTTGCATTGCATTCTATCTCAGAAAACGACGAAAGTAAAACGAAGGGTACACGCAACCCAATCGACACGGAATCCTTCAAGTATAGTAACTCACGGGACATTTTCTTTCAAACATATACACGCACGTAAGCTTCTAACGAGTCCCTGAGGAGATGGTAGGAAGGGGATATTTTGAGTCCCAGACTCCACATTTCTTCAAGATTGTTCTATCCGATGCCCTTCAAAATGGAAGACTCGTAATCTCTCTCTCTCGCGCCCCTTTCGAAACGTGTCCCTGAAGGACTAGCACAGTAGCACTCACGTAAAATTTGCTGTTTTCTTTTCCATTATGCAACAGGGGATCCCAAAGAAGTTCGTGAGAAAATATGGGAGCAGTCTGTCGGACTTGGTCTTCCTTCATTTAGCCAGCGGTGATGTTTGGGAAGTGGAACTGCTGAGAGGAAACGACGGTGCTTTTCTCCGAAGAGGATGGCCAGACTTCGTGAAGCACTACGCCATCGAACACGGGCACTTCCTAGTGTTCAGATACGAAGGAGGCTCTGCGTTTCGCGTGGTCATATTCGACAAGAGTGCTACGGAGATTAAATACCCCCTCGTTTCTGAAAATGATGATCCAAGAATGGAAGAAGATGTAGGGGACGCGTCGGTTGAAGTCTTTGAGGATCATTCCGATCAGTCACGCCGAAACCAAAGGCAAGAGTTACCTTCATCAACATTGTTATCTCCATTTTCGAAGAAGAAGAAGAAGAAGAAGAAGAAGAAAACAAACGAGCGCTTGAATAAGCAGGAAGTTGGAGGTAGCTCTTGACTTTGCACTGTTTATCGGAACATTATGAAGCACTTTAAACATTGTTTTATTAGTAAGGCTAGTTATCTCTCAAAGATTAGTTTACTATATGTCGCGTTAGATTATTAGCGAGCGTTTAAGCAAGTGGACATAGAAAAAAATATGTAATCTTATAGAAGTCTGTCAAAAAGTCTTAGTAGATCGAGCATTTGGCGAATGTTGATTAGACCCATTTTAGTGGGCCGTTAATGTAGCGAAGGTTGACACAGAGCTAAGCCATAGCTACTGTAGGTTTTGTCATTCCTGCAACTAAACACTGCTTTATCCAATAAATCTCTGCCTGATCTTTAAGGTGTGTGTATTCATCTGTTTGAATTCAGGTGGTGGAAATAATAGTGCCTGTGATGCCAATGCAGGCCTTAAATCTGGCTATTCGAGAAGGTACCATCCTTACAGAGTCAGTGAAAAATCTGAGGCCTTAGAAAGAGCTACTTCTTTCCAGTCTCCAAATCCATTCTTCTTGGCTATCATGCAACCATCCTTCATTCGCCACTGTTTGGTAAGGAATCAAATCACTGAGCTGGAGCTAATGCGAAAGAGTTAGAGTGATATTCAAATCATTGTTTAATTTTATTAGTAACGGTGTTTGTATTGAGATTATTTACTAAAACTTATAAGCTAATAAAAGACGCAGACAAATGGCGATGGAGTTTTATGAAAGTAAAATCATGGTTGGTTTAATTAAAAATACGTTGTGGGTTCGCTGGCATGATTAAGTTTAGGCCACTAGAGTCTATCTCTAGCAACGTTGTCATGCTACTCACCAATCAAAAATTGTTGGTGAGATGCTCTGTTGTTCAAATTGTTGAGTGGTCATAAGAACAATAAAGTCTATATGGATCATTCAATTACTGAATGATAATGCTATTAATTGTTGAAAGTGGTCCACTTATTCAAGCACTCGTACTATTTCATGTACTAAATTTTTCTAAATCAGCCTTAACAAATCAATTGCCATATTGTTCTGATGAAATATTTCAACTACGTGACATGTTGTAGAGTGCACCGGCCAGGTTTTTCATGAAGTACATTCCCAATTTCAGAAGCAAAGGAGACATAATTCTATACGTGTCGGATGAGAGATTTTGGTCGGTCCGGTACAAGTTTGGAATATACGGCAGAAGACGACAAATCAAATTCAACTGTGGTTGGAAACGTTTTGTGCAGGACAACAATCTCAAGTTGGGTGATGTTTGTGTGTTTGAAATAATGTGGAAGGTTCACCAAATTTCATTCAGAGTCCTCATCTTCAGAGCCAACGGAGATACAGTTGAATTCGGTAGGGGACATTTGCACGTTAAATTATGTTTTATTCGCTGACTTAGGATTTAGAGGGTGTTTATGCGAGTATCTACTTTGATTTGTGCCTTCTGTTTTAATAAGTTGCATTTGGTATTGGATTTAGTTCATTCTCACTTTTGCTTCCTTCTCTTGTAAAGCTGTTCAAAAGTTTAGAAACCTTGAGCATTTTTTCCAACCAAGTTATCAAACTAATTTGTTCAAACCAATTCTTGAGCTTACAAATTTCTTTTTCAATCAAAGTCCTTCAGTTCCAAATGGACATGATCCATTATGGTCTTTATGATTTTGGATTTTGATGTGCATCCTTGTTCTTCTTTCTGCCTTTATGGGTGAGATCTGTTCAAACAGAAGAAGCTTCTCAACACAAGCTCGAAACAAGCTCCAGCAAATCTGATAAATCTCAGTATGGCCAGGCCAAAAATGAAGAATCCGCTTCTAATGATCAATCTGCAGGCAAAGTTTTGAGGTTGAACCAGGTAAAAATAGCTTGAGATACAAATGGGAAGATCAACATTAGCTGAAAATTAGTTGTAGACAATCTAACATAATGATGATATGATGTAATATACAGCAATACAAATGTACACTCTTCTTGAAGCACGCAGTGCCGGCAATGTGGAAGACACCAGTGGAACAGTTTCTCCAAGTTGTATTACATCCATTGAAACTGCGAGCAAGTTTTGCACGAACCGACCATCCTTCCGAATAGTCATTTGCCCAAAACACTTGAACAGATGCACTCCGGTTAGTGGCAAGACCAGCTACATTTATTATATGTAGAAAGCACATGCAATGCATGAAAAAAAGAACAATTTCTTTTTGGAAACTTCCAGCAAGTTTCGCAAGAACTGACCATCCTTCCAAGAATCCAAGTAGTCATTTGCCTGAAACAGTTGCGAGAAGTACTCTAGTTTACTTTGTCTTCTAGATGGACCAAATTGATGATTCGACCTCCCACCCATTCGTTGATTCCAATTTTTTTAACATACAACCGATGGTCTGCGTGCAGAATGTGCCGGCTGGCTTTGTCAGGAGGTTCTCAGATCAGAGACACATAATAGGGACTCTAAGAGTTGGCCACAGAACATGGCCCATCAAGCTTTGTGTGTATCCTCATCCCAACTGCAACAGCTTCAACGGCAGAATCTCTGCAGGTTGGTTCAATTTCGCAAGGCACAATGCTCTTCGAGTAGGAGATATTTGCATATTTGATCTCCTCATTTCGGACCTCATGGTTCTCAAAGTCTCCATCTTCAGGAAGGCGTCGATTGAATTACGATGATGATGACCGGTTTTCTCTCTTACGCGGCGTTCTGGAAATATAAACCATGATAATGTGTGTTAAGTTCTTCCATATGCCAAAAATTCCAGTAGTTTGGGTTGGATAGTTTTGCACAGTTTAACCATGAAATCTATATTGAATGTAAGATTCCTAGGCCTGTGCAACGTAGTACTTGATCTTGCAATGTTTACAGATGGATTGCATTTAAAATGTGTTGCACTAGTGCTCGGCAATATACTGCCTTCTCACTAGTTGTCAGATTATAATTTTAGATGTACGCGCACTGATTATACATGCATGATCCAGAGATTTTGATATCTTGAACTATGGGGAAAAGGACATGTGCTGACTATTTTATAGCTAGCAAGACACCATAATTATATACATAGGTAATGTCACATATTTTAGATTCAGTCAGATCAGAAGCTAATTTTGATAAAATAAAATAAAACAATCGGAAGTCGGACAAATATGGATCCTAAATGTAAATTCCATGTCAAATCTAAAGCCAAAACACAGCTACGGAAGCACCAATGAGTTTTCGAACTTTTTATTCATGAAATTACCCTTCTCGAGGTCCAATAGAGCATGAAGATGCCTAATGAAACCAGTACGAATGTTCAGCCTCATCAAAGTGAAAATCATTTGAATCGCACTACTGATAGATGTCATTGGCTCATCTTCTATTTTATTTTTGCACCCCAACTAAACTTTACATATCCTAAAAACCAATATATATATATATATATTTTCAATCAAGGTTCAATCAAGGTGGCTAGTCTACTTGGCTAAGATTTATTTCCAATTAATTTAGAACCTTTTATTGATCTCAATAATTTTGAATCTTTCAATCACTCATCGATGACCAAGAATCTTGATTCCTTGTGTAACTTCGACTTGTATGTCAGGCGGATTGGTCACTCCAACTTCATTTCAACTTGCATTCAGCTGTGCGACAGTGATGGGTTTGTTCAAAATGAGCAATAACTACAATTCAAACCCAGTAATTTGATCATGAGTGTGAAACTCCTATTGTAACTTCCAAAGGGTTGTGAATATTGTTCACGCCTTCTCACCCTTCTTAGTTAATAAAAAGGAAATGTATCATGCTTTTTATACAACCACAAATTAATTAAACGATTTTGGCCTGCAAGGTTGCACAACAATCGGGCAAAGAACAACCAAAGTGCCACAACTTGATATGGAGGAACATATAAGTGCCAAAACTTTCAAAATGTCCATTTAAGTGCCTTTTTTTCCTTGAAAATTGGATAGCTAAGTGCCAACTCCGATGAACTTGCCAGAAATAAGATATTATGTTAATTTATTAATAAAATTGGTCTACGTGGCTTGTCAAAAGCTCTACTAAGCAATTCATGTCTAAAATGATGTCATCCTCCTTGTTCACTTAAATGCCGATCACAGTTAAAAAATAATCACTTAAGTGTCAATTTATATTATAAGTGATCACCTAAGTGCCACTCGTGGTTAAAAGTGAACATTTAAGTTTGTTGTTTGAGCATAATGGAAGACTGTGTTGGGTCTAATTTGAGAGATAAGGACAATGGTACTTGATCATAGGAGTCTTGAGAGGGAGGCCATTCCCATTAGACATAGGATTCTTGAGCATAGAATTCTTGAGAGGACCATACAAGATCATCCATGTCTACCGTATCTTGATCTTGTGATTGAGGTGAATTATTTGTGATTAATTAAGTTAATCAAGATTAATTAAAGCTAACCATAATTAATTATTTAACTATAATTAATTAAAATTATTTATTTTTAATTAAAATAATGAAAATTAAGTAAGCTAATTATGATTAATTAAAAAATCACAATTAATTAAAACTAAACACAATTAATTAATATAATCACGGTTAATTATTCTAACCATGATTAATTAAGACTAACGGTAATTATTAAACTAATTACACTTAAATTTAATCTAAATCGTCCGTAAACATAATTAAAGCTAAACCATACTTATTTAGCACTAATCATCATTAGTCTACTACCCATAAACACAATTAACTATCTAATTAAGAATTATGAGTTGATTCACAAATTTTCCAGCGGCGATGGTAGCGTGACAGCATCAAGGATGTGACGCTCACGGCTCAAATAGAGACTCAATGATGGCGGCAAAGCCCTTGAGACTCTTGACCACCAAGGGAAGGGGGGTTTGGTGGAGGTGAGCTGGTGGCGTAAAGGGAGGGGCGGCTCGGCGGCACAACGACGACGGTGGATGACACAAAGGACATGAACAGACGGGCGGCACAGTGGGTGGCTAAAACGAAAATTTGGAAAGGTGGTTAAGTGGCGTCTAAGGTGGTGATGCATGTGGTGGTGGACAGTGGTGGGGGTGGCGGATTTGCGGGTGGTGGTGGATGGTGGTCAGGGTGGGTGATGGTGGTGGAGGTGGGCGGCTTGAGGAGAATTGAAAGGGAAGAAGAAGAAGAAGATTGGTGATAAGAGGAAAATGAAGAGCAAAAATGAAGGAGGGGAAGGAGCATGGGGTCTTCGGTTGAAGAAGGTGGAAACGGCGTGAGAGGAGGGAGGGAGGGAGAGAGAGAGAAGAAATAGAAAGAAACAAAAGATTTCCCAAGATTTCTTTCAAAACCCCATGATTTTTCCTTTCAACCACCTCCTCAAAAACCCTCGTGGCTTAGTCTTATGTCCCCACAATATCTTCTTATTTTTTCTCTTTCCTTAAAGCCAAGATTTTGGCCTACAAATCACAGCTTTGCCACTAGGGGTTTGCATGAAAAAATTTATGAAACAGAAATTGATTTCTCAATTTCCATTCCTCGGAAGTTTCTGAGCAAAGAAACTTGTTTGATAACGACTCAAAATTTCTATTTTTGGAATAAAAATCTGTTTGATAACAAAATAAAATTTATATTTCTATGAATAAAAATTGATTAGATAATAACATAGGAAATTCTCAAATACAAAATAATAGTTGAAATAATACTAATAACATTATAAAAGTTGAAAATATAATTTCATGAAATTTTGGCATATTATGGTCCATTGCCATTAAATTGGCAATAGTTTAAACAAGACACAATCACCAACATTAATCTTGCATCCGTCCTACAAAAGAGGAAAGCTCGAAGCTTCATTCATCCATATCAACAACTAACTATTGCAAAAGTGGAGATGCAGAAGAGCAGAACTGAGCGTTTCACATGACCATTCTACAGAAGCATTAGCAGTTCTTCAAGGAGAGGAAATTAGAAACTTGCAATCCTACAAAAACAAAATCTGCTTTTTCTTGGTCTCTTGAAAGGAAAAGAAGAGAAAAACATTGAGCATCCAATGAAAGCAAACTACAACAGAAAAGGGAAATTATAAATGCATAAAAAGATAAAAAGACCAATCCAACAAAAGTTACAAAAAACTGTTAATCAGAGCCTCAACTAGTAAACATTTCTCTCATACGTCAATTACTTTATGAATTGACCTAGCATGAACATATAATAAGATACCAATTTTTTTTTTTTTTTTTTGGTCGGAATAGTAGATACTTTCATTCATAACTTCAAGAAGTACAAGAAGACGACAAGTAAAATTCTGAGCACAAAATTTCCGAAAGAATTGGAGGAGGATTAGACATCCAGTTTTGAGGGAGTGCTTTTGTTCTGTTACCCTTCGCTATCCAGTTGGCCGCGGAATTGGCTTCACGAGGGCAGTACACCACCTGCATCACACTTGATTGGGCCAGGATTTTGTTGCATTGGCTAAGGATGGTCTGCACATTCCAGGGGTGTTTGGCCCAGCCCATAAGACTTTGTACTGCTGTCAAACAGTCAGACTCACATAGCACTTTCTCTGCTTCAACTAGTTCAGTTCCGGCTCCTTCCATGTGCGAAAGCTTTCTCAGATGCATAAACTCCAGTCCCTTCAAAATAGCTAGGGTTTCGATCTGCATGGCTGAAGAGGCTCGGGTATCGCTGATGAAGCCATCCACCACTTGTCCGGCGTGATTCCTCAGTATTCCGGCGACGGATCCAACCGGTTCTCCTGGTACCCACGAGCCATCGACGTTTAGTTTCAGGGTTCCTCTGTCCGGCGGTCTCCACCTTCTCGGTAAGTACAAGTCTGTGGGGTTCTTAGCTTCGTTTGTGTTGTGCCATCTTCTGAAATTCTGGAGGTTTGCTTGTGCGAGATCTACAATTGTGTTCGGATCGGGCGGTTTTGCTCTGAAGATGGTACCATTGCGGGCTTTCCATATAAACCAGAGGACCATCGCCACTAGTTCCTTCTCGGGTGAGTGGTGATTGCCTTCGAAGCTTTCCTTCAACCATTTATCAAACCTGGATATGTGCGTGGGTTTACACGTGAGATTAATCCATGGGTCTATCCATATTTTCTTTGTCCACTTGCAAAGGAGGAACGGAGTGCTCGGTGGTTTCCGGGTGTGCGTTGCAGAGCGAGCAGATTGGATCAGGTACCACCTGTCTTTTATAGAGGTTTTCTCTAGTTGGTATTGCATTTTGACATATGCTCCATGCAAATATGCGCATCTTCGGGGGGATGGATAACTTCAATAGCTGTGTCCATAGTGTTCGAGGGGGCCGGAATGAACTTGATGCTCTGTTTTGTTCTGTTTTTGACGTTTGCGCACACACCTTGTTGTATCCGCTCTTTACTGTGTACACTCCAGACCTGTACCATTTCCATGCTAACTTGTCTTCCTGCTGATTTGGGCTTAGAGGGATGGATAGGATTTCATTTGCCACTCGGTCTTCAAACAGGTTTTGGACTTCTGTTTCTTTCCATGCTCTGCTTTCTTCGCTGATAAGTTCTGCCACCATTATAGGTTCGTTTTTGTTTGCCGGCCCTCCTATCACTCCATATGCTAGCCATTTATCCTCTCGAATTCTAATTTGCTTGCCGTTTCCTACCCTCCATTCCACCTCCTTTTCAATTGCTTCCCTCCCCACGAGAATGCTTTGCCAACCCCATGAGGGGCGCTGCCCTTTCCCTGCTTTCCATACATCTCCGTTAGGGAAGTAGACTCCTTTTAGTATTCTGCTCCATAAGGCTGATGGGGATTGAGATAACCTCCAGACTTGTTTGCCCAGCATTGCCTTGTTAAAAATTGTCAAATCCCTGAATCCGAGCCCTCCTTCATCTTTCCTCAGTTTCAAGACTTCCCATTTCTTCCAGTGCAAACCATTTCTTTTGTTGTTTTGTTTCCACCAAAAAGATGCAATTCTTCGTTTTATTGCTTTGCATATTGAGATGGGTATTTTAAAGATCGACATAGCGTATTGAGGCAGGGCTTGCACAACACTTTTTATCAGCGTTTCTTTTCCTGCTTTGGACGGAACTTTCTCTTTCCAGCCTTCCAACTTCATGTTTACCCGAGCTAGGATCCAAGCAAACATTTCTTTTTTTGATTTTCCCCAGTTCGTCGGGACTCCGAGATACTTTCCTGTTTTGTCAATGATCGGCACTCGGAGTTCTTGCGCGAGGTTTCTTTTTAGAGTTGGAGGACAGCCCCTGCTAAAGCAAACCCCTGATTTGTTGAGGTTGATTGCTTGACCCGTGGCAAAACAGTACTAGTTTAGGACAGCAGCTAAGTTGTGGCATTCTGTGATAGTCTCATTAAGGAAGAAGATAGTGTCATCGGCAAAAAGAAGGTGTGATAGGGTAGGGCAGTGTCTATTTAGGGTTATTCCTGTGAGGCTTCCATCTTCCATAGCCTTATGCATTAACCACGATAAGACATTTGATACCAGGATAAAAAGATAAGGTGAGAGAGGGTCGCCTTGCCTTAGTCCCCTTGATGGTCTGAAAAATTGCATTAGCTCCCCGTTAACTTGACACTAAGAGTGGTTGTTGAGACGCATTGCATGATCAGGCCAACCCATCTTGTATTAAAGCCCATTTTCAGCAAGCATGCCTCCAGAAAATCCCACTCTACCCTATCATATGCTTTTTGCATATCAAGTTTCAGAATGGCTTGGAACTTCTTTTTTCTCTTCTTGATATGGAGTTGGTGTATAACTTCCTGCACTATTAATATATTGTCTTGGATTTGCCTACCTTGCACAAATGCACTCTGCTCGGGTGTGATAATTTCTGGGAGCCATCTCTTCAATCTGTTTGCCATCACTTTTGCAATAATTTTGTAGCTGAAATTGCATAGGCTTATAGGTCTGAATTGGGATGTGCTTTCTGGATTTTTGACCTTCGGTTTTAGGGAGATATGTGTTTGATTGAGGGTGGGATCGATGATACCTGTCTCAAAGAAAGTTTGGACTAGCTGAACAACTCCATGCTTTACTTCCTCCCAAAAGTGCTGATAAAATTGCCCGTTTAGACCATCTGGACCCGGAGCTTTAGTTGATTCTAATTGGAAAACCGCTTCTTCGACTTCATCCATACTCACGTTTTCCAGGAGATGAGCATTAATTGTCTCATTTACTGGGCTAGGGCACTGATTTAGGACTGGTTGGATATTCCTCGGACCCACGGATTCATATAGTGTTTGATAAAAGCCCTGAATATGTTGCTTAAGTATGCTCGGCTCCCTGCACCAAGTTTCTCCATTTATTTTCAGCATTACAATTCTGTTTCGATGCCTTCTTTGTACCGTTGTGGCGTGGAAGTACTTTGAATTTTGATCTCCCCACTTGAGCCAATTTATGTGTGCCCTAAGCCCCCAGTATTTTTCTTCCTGTCTCCATAGCTTTTCTAGTTGGCCCTTCACTTCCTGAGATTCCTCCTTACTACATCTTTCTGGAGGTCTGTTTGTTAACTCTGTTAAAGTCTGCTTTAGTTCCCTTATCCGACGGGCAGCATTAGGAAACTTATCTCGACTCCATGCAGCAAGTTCCTTTGACACTTCTTGAACTCTGTTTAAAAAACTGTTTTCTATTGAGGAGTTTTCAGTCCATGTTCGTTTGATTATCTCCATGCATTCTTTTTCTTCCAGCCAAAAAGCTTCAAATCTGAATTGTTTTTTCCTTTTCTTGCTTTCAGGGTGGAGCGTAAGAAGAAGAGGGCTATGGTCTGAACCAACAGCTGGTAAAGCTTGTACTTCCGCATTTGGGAAGGTCACCCTCCATTCCATGGTACATACTACTCGATCTAATCTTTTTTTTACCAAGTCCACTCCTGCTCTGTTGTTTGCCCAAGTGTAGACACACCCTTTACTATCAACATCCATTAGGGAACAGTCGTTCAAAACCTCACGAAATGCTGTTATTCTATAGTTGTCAGCCTCCTTCTTTCCCACCTTCTCCCAAGTGTATAATATTTCATTAAAATCCCCCATACATATCCATGGAAGTAGATTTTGTGTCCGTATCTCTCTTAATTTCTGCCATAAAAGTAGTTTCTCCCTATAATTGGTTGGTGCATAGATAAAGGTGATTCGCATGTGGCTACCGCATATCGGATCCTGGCATTCCACGTCGATGAAGGCGTTGGTGCTGTTAATTACTCTTACGGCCATCTCTGCGCTCCACATAAGTGCTAGTCCTCCTGCAATTCCTTCCGGGTTCTCTAGGAATTTATTTGGGAATTTTAGACGTTTGATAACGCCCTCAACCTTCGACTCCTTGTTTTTGGTCTTCATTAAGAAGACTATGGTAGGCCTTTCGAGAGCAACTAAAGCTCTCAGCTCTTGGAACATCAGGGGGTTGCCTAGCCCCTGACAGTTCCAGCTGATGATTTTCATGACGTCTTCGGTGGCTTATTAGGGCTAGCCACCAAAGCCCAATCGTTGCCCTCCTTGACTATCTGAACAGGGGTGTCCAGAAGCTCTGTTTCATCCACAAGCAGGATAGTGTTCTCTGCTTCTTTTTTATGTTTTTTTGCTTTCTGAGTCTTCAAGCCTTGCCTACTATTTCTTACCTCCCCCTGAAAGTTCTCTTTAGGGAGATCAATGCACATAATCTGCTTCCCTTTGTTTTTCTTACTGAGGTATGTTGCCAAGCCTTCGTTTTTGTTGTTATCCGGATAACAATCTGCCCTTTTCTTTCCTCGTGCTATAGAAGCTCGCTTCTGCTCTTCTTTTCTCACCTCTTCTCCCGTATCATTTTCTGCTACAGGCGTTTCTGGAATTATCTCTTCCGGGTCTGAATTTGTTTCAAGCTGGCCATAAAAAGCTTTCCAATGAGGGCTGTGATCACGAACTTCCGCCTTTAACCAAGGTCCGTACTTCCCTATCTTGTTTTCTGCCCATTTTGTCTACTCATAGGGAATCTCCTCACAGTCAATGGCATAATGCCTAATTCTCCCGCATGTGTAACAGTAATGTGGCAGTCGTTCGTACTTAAACTCCACCCATAGCTTCTTCTTCCTTATATCCAATATTGCTCCCGATTTCAGAGGTGAATTCAAATCTATTTCTACTCTCACTTTTCCTGCCTTTTGTGGGCCACTTCCACTATTCCCCATCTTTATCTCGACAACTCGACCCACTCTTTCAGCCAATCCAGCCACCACTTCCTCTCTAAACCATCCTGGTGGGATCCCTCCCATTTGAATCCAGAAGGCACAACGAGTATAGTCATAACATTGTTCTGGTACTTCTGGGTCACATTGTCTTAGCACTAATAGATTGCTTCCAAAGGACCATGGGCCTGTTTTCTTGACTCTCTCTTTTTCTTCTTCAGATTGAAACACGAAGGAAAATAATCCTAGCTCTTTTTGCAGGCAAACAACAGATTCAGATTTCCATGCCTTCTTCATTACGGTAGTAAAAGCTTGGAAGTTTACATGTGGCTTGGAGAACAACTTCCCAAATAGGGTTAGATTACATTCTTGCATTTTAGTTGGAGGTATTTCAGTTGAAACTTCGACCACATCACTTTCAGCCCAGAGGTGTCCTAAACTCTTACATAATGCTGATAGTCTTAGGTCATTTTCGTTCTCACCTTCCATTGCTCCGATTTTCAGGATGTCGCCGATTCTCTTTGCCTGCGCTGAGATGAGATTGGGTCGCTGTCCTGTACTAGATTGAATAAGCTGAAGCCTAGGTCGTTGCACTTTGCTTCCTATTTGGCCAGTTTTGCTGATTCCGTGTATGTTTTGGGGGTAAATGGGTGGAGATTTGGGGTTAGATTGAAGGGGGCTCTGTGAGTGTGTAGTAGGTTAGCTTTGGGTTGCTATGCGATCAGCTGGGGAGGGGCTTAGGGTTTCCGGTAGTGTGGATATGGGATGGGTGCGATCAGCTGGGGAGGGGCTTAGGGTTTACGGTAGTGTGGATATGGGAGAATGTGATGTGGTGGTTGTTCATGAATGGGTTGATGGTGTCTTTGATGGGAGAATAGAAGGTTTGAGATTAGGGTATGTGTACCATATCTGGAGTGCCCACCTATCCATCGGGGAGGAGCATCAAAGCCAGCATCATGGGGGGTTTTAGGGTTCCATCAGTGCAGTTTGCCGATTGAGGAAAAAAGGGGAAAGCTCTACCCTGGGTAGAGAGGAAAGCTCTTCCGAGAGAAGAGAGAAAACTGGTCCATGAGCTACCTAATAAGATACCAATTTGGGAAGCTACAAAGTTATTCAATTGCATCTTTTCCACTGAACTGCTAACCCCGAAGACAATTCCTTCAGCTCGCGAGACTTTGAATCCTTGACATTGAATATTCAACTAACACTATCTTAACTAGAACAATCTTAGCAGCAAGACCGAAAGATGCATTCAGCATTGGCAAACAGAAGCTTGAAATCTAATCCTGAACTCACTGTTTCCAGCAACTCAAAATCTGATCCACATTGATTGACATTGGCATCATGATACAATCAGAGTTTTGACAACAAACTGACAAAAATTGCTCAACTACAACAGTGAAATTGTAAACGAATTTTTTTTTTTCTGTTCAATTGGTGAGCAGCCATATGGCAATATAGCAATGATGTCCACCATAACAACATATACAGAGCATTTACCATCAAAACCCGAAAAGTTCTATCTTGTGTCCTGCAAACGAACACTGAAATTTATAATAGTCTCCTAGTCCTGATCACCCGGATCCTATTTCACACCTCCCACTCCTTATTTACCACCTTAAAATGCACGAAAAGGATAAAAAAAACTAATCCCAAAATGATGAATTCATGATCTCGCAGTTCCTGCTTCTCATTGTTCCTTTCTCTTTTCTGGTTGTAAAAATTCTCACTTTGTCCTCCACCCCACTGAGAAATAGACCAGCATAGTGTACGTAGTTCCTCCATGTACTAGCACAGAGGTGAGAAGGGAAGGATCGATTGAACCTCGTGAGGAATCATGGGGGAAGTTCCAGAGAAGGCCGCGATTGAACACGGATGCGAGCGGATTGAATAACGACGGAGATGGGCGACATCGATTGAAGTTGCGGAATTGAGAGCGGAAAGGGGACGCGGACGGAGGAGGCGGGTCCGATGGGACGATCGGAGAAAATTGGACGGTTTGAGGATGGCGACAGCGAGATGAGCGACGATCTGACTGGCAAGAGGACGGTGATGGCGACTGGAGTTGCGGAATCGAGAGTGAAAAGGGGATGCGGATAGAGGAGGCGGGTCCGATGGGACGACCGGAGCAACTTGGACGGTCTGAGGACAATGACGGCGAGATGAGCGACGATCTAACCGACAAGAGGACGGCGACGACATCGGAGTCTATGGCGAGGATGGATAGCTTCGGAGTCGATGGCACTAGGGTTTTTGGTTGAAGTGAAGAGAAGGAAGAAAAGCAAGGGTAAGAAGTGAGGAGAAGGAGTCGACGTCTGTGAACGAAGAAGGATGGAGAAAAGGAAATAATTTCTATTTTATTTTAGAAATTTTTAGCTTCTAATTTCTCATTCAAATCAATTTCTGGAATAGAAATCTATTTTAGAAATAGAAAAATCAAATTGCGTTACCAAACGGATTTTTGTTCCAAACCTGTTTCGGGGAATAGAGAAATAGAGAAATAGAGAAATAGAAATTTTATCATGCGCAGTCTAGATCTAGGTCCCTTTCATATTTCCAATTTTTCGTCTATTAATTTATTTTCTGAAAAATTTCAAACTTGTTGATAATTCGATGAAAAATGAGGGAATGTCCAATAAATTAGTTTTGAAACCCTCAAAAGCTCAATACCCAAAATTTAAATTAAATTTCATGGTTGAAAATCGATCAAATGCAATTTTAGCACGACCTAAACTATTGAGTGGCTTTTAGAGGTTTTTCGTGTAGTTGGCCCATGATGGATAATTTTCGATTCACGCTTGTACCTCTTCGAATCATGGCGACCCTCGACTGTAATATAATTGCGAGGGTTTAATTACGTACCATGAATACAATATTAATGGAAAATTAGTTTATCATTGTTTGACGTGAGTATCGTAATCGTGTGGAATTACCCATGGACTGACTACGTACTTCCATCAAATCGATTTATATACGTTTGTTAATTGACTTATAATAGCGTAGTATTGGCCCCTGTCGATCTTTATGGTTGCGTGGTCGATCCCTAACATAATTCTCTAATCTTTCGCATTTTAACCCTGTACTGCATCATCCAATAGATTTGTTAACTTGTGAGTGATTAGTTCAAATTAAAATAACCATAAGTGCATCAATAAAATAATCATTTAATATATTTTGAAATACGGGTCAAATTTCGGGATATCACAAGTATTTTAGACCATACACATTTATTTTATTTTATTTTATTTTGAAGGAAGACTATAAAATGAATGTGTTCTATAACACATCTCCAACCCTAGCCTCCATATTATTTCTTGTTTTATTTTTTTCTCATATTCTTCTTGGATATATAGATCTTGTGGCTCACCAAGTGGTTTTTTGAGTATTTAGATTGTACTCTTATACTCTCTGTTGAAGATAGTGAAACCCCTCTCTCTCCCCGTGATTTTCCCCTTTCTAGATTTTCCACGTAAATCTTGCGTCTCGTGTGATTTCAATTTTCTTTTCATCCTTTACTACTTGTGCTTCGATTGGTGCATCTTTTTGTGTATTTCTGCAACAACTAAGGACACCCAAAAGTTCAAGCTAATAAATTGTGCCGGAAGATTTTGGCACGTGAACATCAAGAAGGTCTAGAATGGCTTGTTCTTCACAAGAGGTTGGAAAGCATTTGCTCAGGACAATTCGTTGCAGTTCGGAGACTTCCTGGTCTTCAGGTTCAATGGAGTCTCCGAATTCTCCGTGAGGGCATACGGATTCGCTCAGGCCCTGTCGTTCGCTAGGAAGCGCAAATGCGGCGAGTCCACTCCGATAAATAAAAATAATCCTACAGGAAGCATGCGCGGCGAAGAGCATGGCGGGTTGCACTCATTAGGATCAAATCTCAAGCATGAAGATTCCGATTCTGTAATGGAACCTGAAAAGGATGCAGAAGAGACTCCGTATCACATAAATGTGAATGGGGTGGTTCATGCTTGCTTCAAAGTGGTTCTCACATCGAATTCTCTCAGGAATCCCCGGTATTTGGTAGGTTCAGGACACTATTTAACTTTAATGAATTTTGATTGGCCATTCTTATAGACTATAGCATTCATTTTCCGGCCGCACAGGCCTTTTCTTTTATTTATTGTTTAATTAACAAAATAATTGTAGAAAATTGGGAATAGAAAAAAGCTTATTCACAAGAAGACCGATCGGATTGGCTAAATTAACCATCAACAACAATTATCTCCATGGCTATCATCAAATTAAACCAAGATAGATTTTAGGAAGAAAAGGGCGTTTTCCGAATAAGCTGTTTTTCTTTTAGAAAGGGTCATATGTTTGCATCTTTACTAGATTCAAAGACTTTGGTTTATGTTATTGTGATTGCGGATGAAGATAAATTCCATGCGAACAATTATTTTTTATTATGCAGCTATCATCTTAATTTCTCTTTAATTTTCTTCAGCGCATACCTTGCCAATTCGTTGAGAGTTACATCAAAACTGGGAAGCAAAACACGAAGCTTCAGTATGCAGATCGATCGTGGCCAGTGAGGTTGCCTGCGCGTCCAATTTTCTAGGGAGGGTTCTATGAAGGTTGGAACATCTTTTGCGAAGAGCAGTAATCTGCAGTCTGGAGATATTTGTTTGTTTGAGTTGATTGATGACGAAGAAATCGTGTTTAAGGTGTCCGTTCACACAAATATCGACTGAGTGAGGCTTTAGCAAATGGAAATGCTGAAATAAGATTCGAGGAGATAGTTCAAATGAATGTTTTAGATTTTAGTACGCTCTTGATTTAGGCCATAACATTTCAAACTCATTTCAGACAGGTCTACCTTTCTTGTGCTCGGGATGTAAGTATGATGTCAAATGACTATGATAGAATTTCTGTAATATATGGGCTTTAAAGTAAGGAAATAAAATAAAAGAAGAGAAAAGAAAATGTTGAAAAGTCAAAAAAGGAGGCTGAAGGAAAGTGGAAGAAGCTTCGGCTGAGTTTAAAAGAGAGAAAGAGGGAGAGAAAGAGAAGAATATCGGCAGAAGCAGGGGAAACGCAAAATAGGGAGAAGAGAGAAAGAAGAGAAAGGAAAAAGGGAAAATGGGAAAAATTTTGGCACGCTCGTGACCCGGACGCCTCATCAAGCCGACTCAAGTGTGTTTTGCAAGGCCGGTAAGAAATTGAAGCCTTTAATCACTTGCTTGAAGCGATTGCCGCAATTAGGGCTCGAAATTCGGATTTCTTGGGTATTTGTGTGGCGAAGCCCAATTTTTTAGTCGTTAAGCTGTAAATTTTTCAGAAATGGTACTTTGGGATGTTGTGAAGCTATAGCATCTTTTGGATCGTGATTTGAGCTTGCGGTTTGTTCGGAACGGAATTTTGAAGTTGGAGGCACAATCTGATACTGTAGCGAACAGTGGCTTCGAGTCTCTTTTTTTGTTATTTCCGGTACTGTTTTGGGGTGGCTGAGTTGGGGTTGTTGTTGTACGTTAAGAGAGCTTTCTAAAGACTATAAGACGGCTTGAAACGGAATTTTGTGGAGGGATTTATGGTGTGACGAAGTTGGCGCATGGGCCGCGCCTAGCTGAAAATGATGGGTTTATGGTAAATTGTGAGCTTTTGGGGCGCATAGGTGTCATTTATCGACTAATAGGCCTAGTATAGGTGAGTCGTTATAAGAATATCATTTTTACTCGGCTTTTTAATATTTTTTCCGTTAATTGTTAGGAATCCGATGCGTTGGTTCGTGTGAGCGTCGTAGTTGATTTTTGGCTTTTTCCCAGGTGAGTGACACTATTTCTTCTTTGTATTTTAAACTCATGTTTTGAGAAACGTGATGGATTATATATTCCATGAGTTGATAAAAAGCATGTTTTGTTGAATTAAACAGGATCGAGCTATTACTAATATTTTTGTTATTCGAAGGGAGTTATATTCCGACTTCGATTTGAATAGTTGTTTGAAAAAGGATTTATGAAATTCTTTGTGAAAGAATCTTGAAATGTTTTGGAGAATGCTTTGATATTTATATATCAAATTTCGAGTTGTGATATGATTTTCTTTCTAATGTTGGATTACTGGATATTGTGATATGATTCTCTTTCGAGTTGTTATTGTGCTCAATGTCTCTATGGACCCTGAGGGGTGTGGGTATGCGCATACTATTCTAGGATATCCTTGTGGGCCGAGCCACCGGCTAATAATATGTGGAGACCTTGCCAAGGGGGGAATCTTGGTTGTCTTGTCACGGGCGTTACGCGTGACCATGGCTAGACATTTGAGCATGAATTGATCAATGGAGTGAACCATTGACGTGTGATTTGAGTTTAATCGATGGAATGGACCATCGATGTAACTTGATGAGATTAATCAATGGAATAGACCATTGATGCATGTTTTATGAGATTGACTAATGGACTGGATCATTGGTATTTTGGTATTTGAGTTATGATTATGTATTTGAGTTATGTTTTAAATGTGCATAGTGATTTCTCGATCCGCTTAGAAGAAATGTGTTACTCACTGAGCCGTAGTAGCTCACTCCTTTCTTATACTTGTTTTTCAGGTTCTTTAGCGAGTCACGAATAGGCGTGAGCGTTCGTTTGGGGAGGACTTTTGTGGTGGAAATTTTGGGTATGGCTTATGCATAGTTCATAAGTTTATAAGTTAGTCTTTGTAGAAGGTTTATGTTTTGATGTTTGTGATTATAGATATACTCTGATATAGATATTGTAACCAAGTGCCCCTTTTTGTCAAATATATATATGTGGATGTATATATGTTGATATCGGGTTGAATTTTGGTTATGTTGAGGCTGCGTCCTTTGGTAAAAGGGCGGCCGTGTCATGCCCCTTTTTCTTGAGAATCGGGGTGTGACAATTTCAGAGTGCCTTTCTTTGGTGTCTAATTACGAGAATTTCAGAGTATCTCTCGTACCAGCAATGAGATAAGATAGGCTGTAGCTCTCTGTTTTCTGTGAATATGTCGAACGCACTTCAGGGAAGATACAGATGATGGGTCACCAAACAGAGTACATACTGAAGATCTCTTCAGGGGAAGAAGCAGTTTTGAGTAATTTTGCACAGATTCGCTTGAAGCTAGTTTTTGCGGTGGTCTATGTCTTTCCGTGTTCATTTTGGCAACGCATAGGATGAATCGGAGGATGTGTCAAATCCAAATAAAAATCAAAGATTCCTACAACTTCAGATCATAGTTACATTATCCGGAAGAAGAGCATCTCTCCTTGATCAAGACAAGATTTGAATGCATGCATCTATCAGAGAACTAAACAGAGTACATACTGAAGATCTCTTCAGGGGAAGAAGCAGTTTTGAGTAATTTTGCACAGATTCGCTTGAAGCTAGTTTTTGCGGTGGTCTATGTCTTTCCGTGTTCATTTTGGCAACGCATAGGATGAATCGGAGGATGTGTGTCAAATCCAAATAAAAATCAAAGATTCCTACAACTTCAGATCATAGTTACATTATCCGGAAGAAGAGCATCTCTCCTTGATCAAGACAAGATTTGAATGCATGCATCTATCAGAGAACTAAACAGAACCAAAGCCAAGTACTTATATGACTCATGCACAATCTGAGGCAGCTATAGTTTGTGGCAATTTTGCATACAAAAAGCTCTTGAAATGAGGGGAATCATCAGCTTGTACAGTGAAGTGCACCCAACTCCTCGTGTAATTCGTTGCACATGATCAATATAATTAAGCAGTTAGCAAGTATAAGAGTTTTTTCGATGTGGGTTACATTATTTGATATTATAATTTATCGTTTTACGGAATTGGTTTAATAAGATGAGATATAAAGATTCTTAATTAGTCTATTATAGATTTGGCTAGTATGGGCCAAGAAAAGCCTGACCTATAATGAGAGGATTTATGCCTTAAAACTCTATAAATAGTGTTCGAGTCTTTTATCTAACCCTTACATGCAAATATCCGTACATAAGGAGTGATTTCTAAATGCTAAGGTTGCATTTGGCAGTTAGGATAAAATTTAAGATATGATTTATCCCATGTTACGTTTGGTACTTGCTCGAATAGAATAAAATTAGATATAAGAAGGATATAACTCGTATATAATTATTTTATGTGAGATGTGAGATAAATGTGGATATGATTTCCAAAAATCTATTATATGAAAGTTATTTTCTCTAAATAACAAACTTCTTAGATTAATAAAATTAAAATTATATTTCATTATACATAATATTTTAATTCTAATATAAGAAATTCAAAATAATAATAAATTATAACAATTTGGTTATTCTAATTTAATATCATTTTTACTTATATATCTGAATTTGATTCTATCTTCTAATATAAACTTTGTATATAAATATATTTATATTTATTACATATTTGAGGTAATTTAGGTATGTTAGTATAGTTTATTATTTAATAAAATTTTATTAGAGAATGGTGGAAGGGAGAAAAGAAAAAAAAAAAAAAATTAACAAGAGAGGGAAAAAGAAAAGCAATAAAAATGAAGTAGGCAAGAGTCTTTGTAAGAGATTTTTAGCATCTTTGTGCAACTTTTAGGTTTATTGATATCGATTTGCTGTTTATATAAAATAATATATATGATATGATGTAAACATGTCCAAATTTACTATTGTGATTCACCAAATAATGGATATGATATAGCAAAATTTTTGGAGTTCATATTCTGTCATATGTAGTCCTATTTTGATTAGAAATCTGGACAACCGAACGTATTATTGAGCTAGTATTATATAGAGTAATAGAGAAGCGATTGAGCTTTGCATCGTTGTAGCTCCATATTAAGAATGATAAATTCTAAATTAGGTACGCAAATCTCTTTTACTCAATTATCTGTCCTTGGTTCTAGTTATGGCAATCTTGACGGCTGTTTTCACGGCTTACAATAAGAACAAGCAGTTTGGGAAGTGATGATCATCACGCTACAGCAGCTTTACATAAATAGTCGGCAGCTATTTAGGGGCTGGGCAATGGTTAATTTGCTTAGTCTGAGGCTGAATTTTGGCTTTTGTTACTGAACACTCAAAGGCTGTGTGTGGTTTTTGGCAAAAGGATTGGGATAGGATAAGATAAAATGGGATGAAAAAATCTTTCCGGGTAGTAAAGGTGGACATATTTTATCCTATCAAGTGGTGGGTATACTTAAGATTGGAAAATAATAAATAAATTCAATTAAAAACTGAAAATTAGAACACAAAGATTGTAATCCTTGAAAAAAATACAATATTTTGGAAGAAGAATTAGGGCCGTCACTTTCTGTTATCAAGAGTGCTCACACAGTCGCTCAAAAGAAGAAGGACGACTTCAGGAAATTCCAAACAACCTTTTCAAGAGTGCGCATGAATTGCAACCGAAACACCCTAGATTGGGGAATCATGGCGGTGGTGGCGATTTGGGGAGATGGAGGTGTCGCTTAAGGACCGTGACTCACCGTAGATCTGAGACCGCGATAGAGAGACGAGGCGAGGGAATTTTGGGCGACCGCTAGCTGCAAGGTCAATTGTCACGGTCGTCCAGCGCAATAAAATCAGAGTGATTGCCAAATGAGCACCGATATTAATCTCGTCAAGAGATTCAAATCCGAGTTCGGCGACACAAGCCAACCGCAGGTGTTTCCGTGCCTCTGGTTTTGATGAGAAATCAACGGTCGCAATGCAATCCGATGAGTCAGAGCTATTCCAACGAGCTCTTCAACCGGTGCAACTCACTCGCCGGAGAGATCGCGCTGCGCCACCATGGCTATCACTGGTAGCATCGATCATCACAAGATAAGATAATAGGTTGTTGTTCTTCTTCTTAATTTTTTTAATTTTTTCTTATCCAAATCAATATATCCCGCCTCCTACTCCTGATTTCTTATTTGCCATTTTGTTCAGACGTATCTTGATTTATCTAGTTCAGAGGGTGTTCTCAAACAGTAGATGAGATAATAAATTGTCTTATCTAGACTCAAATTTATGTTACCAAACACAGCCACAGTGCTATTCTATATCTCAAGTTTGAGCCTGTAAGTGAAAGTCCGAATTTACATAGGAGATTTCTTGCTTGAGATGTCTGGCCTTTATACAATGGACAGATGAATTTAGAAATTAAAAAAGGAAGTCCACAGTGCGCTAAGTTTCAGAGTAAAATAAAGATATCGACTTTTCTAATTTAAGTTGGAGTCAGACTAAGTTTTTTTTTTTTTTCTAATACTTAAAAGGGGAAAAAAAACATATGGTCCATTAACTATGTCTCAATACATAATGTTATTTTGGAATTGCAATTTGCGAATCCATTTAAGTTTAAGCCATGAGCAATTTGCTAATCCATTTAAGTTTAAGCCATTAGATTCATGCTTAGTCTGGTCTATTTTTGCTGGTTCTAAGCATGAAAATATATAATTGGGAAGGTAAATAAGAGTATAGATATATTCGAACTCAGAACTCTGATATTATGTGAGATTTTATGGGGGCATTATTGACTATTCTAAAAGTTTAAGTAAGTATGAAACCGTGGTTTAATAATTGAGAATTCTATCGCATTGTCATAGTAAATTGACAAATAAGAGGAACCTATGTATGAGTGACTTGAACTATTGGGCTGTGAGTTATGAGTAGGCATTTAAAAGGCTCAAGGGTTGTAACAGGAGAAGAGCTCTCGAGGGGTGGGACTCTAGGCACGTTATTTTCAACGGTCGACTGTCCTCTTTGAACATTTCAGCCTCGTCCTTGACCGAATGAAGCGAGTAGGATCCAATGAGATTTCTTGACTTTAGCAGAATGTGTGCAATTTAATATCTTTGCCGGGCAAGTGTCTGGTCTCCTCGGATGAACGCCATTTGTCAGCGTCTCTCCATGTGGCCTCGGCTTGATGAGCCTCTTGGTTGGATTTTTGTTTTATATTTCCCTTGGCAGTTTCCAGCTCCGGCAAATCTTATCTCCAAATGACGTGGTGTCCAACCCAAAGTCAGTTCTGTGATTGCACATTGGTTCCCACCCCATTGGACCGTTCTGATGGACATCCTCTTTGCAAGTTCTTATGGCCATTAAATTTAAGGAAATCTGGTTTGGGTGCAATTCTGATTACCCGTATAAAAGAGTTGAGGATTGTCTGAAATCGATTAGACTTAAGGGACGCATGATTTTATAGACATGCTGGAAAGCAGCAACTGAACTCCTGAAAGGAAAATTTTCTAGATAACCCCTGTGCTGCTATACTTCAGGAACAATTCATCATGCCAATTCTGATTGAATTGCTGATAATTTTGATCTCAACCTTGGCCCTGCTATTGCCCATTTCCCTCTACCGATCATGCATGTCCAAAGACCGTCACAGTGTGCCCGAAGCTGAAGGCGGATGGCCTATCGTTGGCCACCTTCCTCTGTTCAGCAGCAAGGACTTGATGCACAAAAAGTTGGGTTCCATGGCCGATAAGTACGGACCAATTTTCGCCGTAAGATTAGGCTCTCATCGAGCAATTGTCGTGAGCAGTTGGGAAGTGGCTAAGGAGTGTTTCACTGTTCACGACAAGGCCTTCGCCGATCGACCAATGATCACAGCTACAAAACTCATGTGTTACAACGGTGCCATGTTTGGGTTCGCTCCTTATGGGGAATGTTGGCGAGAGATGCGCAAGATCGCGACGATTGAGCTCCTCTCAAGGCACCGGCTTGACTCGCTGAAGCGCATACGTGCTTTCGAGGTCGAGACAGCGATAAAAGAATTGTTCAAGGCCTGGATCGAAAAGGGTAGGCCCAGAAGTGGGATCCTGATGGAAATAAAATCTTGGCTAGGAGATTTGATACTCAATATATCTGTGAAAATGGTAGGAGGGAAGAGATACTGCGGTTCGAGCGCTGACTGTGACGACACCGAGGCAAGGAGGTGCCAAAGGTCAATCAGGAAGTTTTTCGATCTATTTGGAGTCGTCACGCTGTCGGATGCAATCTCATCTCTAGGCTGGTTGGACTTAGGTGGTTATAAACGATCGATGAACGAGACCGCGAAAGAGTTGGATGTTTTGGCTCAGGGGTGGCTAGAGGAGCATAGGAGGAAGAGATTGTCCTGCCCCGGAGGCGATAGAGAGCAAGATTTCATGGATTTGATGCTGAACGTCATCGAAGGTGTGAAGTTTTCAGATTTTGACGCCGATACGGTTATTAAGGCAACTTGTTTGGTGAGTGATTCTACCTTATAATGTTTTTAAACTAGATTTCTGTGCATAAAAGTTGATCTGCAGTCACGTTAACGCATTCACGAATGCTTCTCCCCCATCCATACTTGAAAACTTCAAGCATTTTCATGAATGCAATTTTGTTGGAGTTGTCATTTCATCCATAAGCAGCAAAAATATAGTACTTTTAGCATCCGCTTATAATTTAATGATAATAAACTAATTTCATGTTCACACGTTTTCTTAAATACAGTTTAATCACATCAAGATTTTGCACTAGATGTGGGCTGGCGATAGAGAAACATATAAATTTGTCTTACTATCACTTTTGGAAATCATTAGTTTCGATCTAGTCGATATAAATATTTTGTTGCTGTCAGAAACTCCGCAGGAAGTTATAAACATAGAGACATAAAGAGTGATACTAGATATTTTAGGATCAGTTTACTAACATAATAAACTAAGATATACCGCTTTAAAAAAGAGGCTTGTATTTCATTTAAATCCAATAAAAGACTGTACATCATTAATAATTGAGTTTTAGTATCTTTCAAAACAAAAAAAAATGCATTTTTAGTATGTTTATCTAGGACAAATACTAGATACTCTTGAATGATTTTTTTTTTTTTTTTTTTGGCTCGAGGAGCAATCGCAACCATAAGATTTAGGAAAAGACAATATCATGACCTTTCGGTACCCTTGTAAATGATTTTTCCTACCTACCACTATTTTGCTTACTTTTGTTTTACTAATGTTATAATGTAACCTATTTGCTATCCTGTAACTATATCTACCTACTCTTTAACATAGAGATAAAATCTTGTTAGAGTTATATTTAAAAAGTTCGACATGAAAAAATTAGTAATGTGAAGCAACTGATATATTTTAGTTAATAAAAAATTTAAAGGATTAAATTTTTGAGTGAATGTAAATCCAATTGAATTTGATGATAAGCTTGGACTTAGATCCTCTTTTGGCAATTTACTTGATAAAAATATTGAATTTCTACCACACACTCTTAACAGCTCCCTGTTCCACATATCAAGAGATTTTATACTCTCAGAAGTGGACTAAAGTGATGAAATCAAACTAAAGGATGAAAACACTAACCATTTTAGCAACCATTTGAGGTTAAATAAAAAAATTCATAAACTTATCTTAAATCTCTTCTTACTCAAGATGCTAACTGTGTGCAATTTTGATCCTTTGGATCTATTCGATTTAAGTTCATTTATAAGTAATTTGTTTAAATCATTCGAATAGAAGATATGATATATCAAAATCATATTATATCTAATCCATGACACCATCATATGACATCTAACATCTTTTCCAAACCTGTCGTGTTAATGCCAATTCCTTTTGAATATAGAACATTATAATAGCAGGGACCGACACTTTGATAGTGGCGATTACATGGGCGCTATCACTACTAATGAACAATCCCCATGCATTGGAAAAAGCACAACAAGAGTTGGACGCCCATGTCGGCAAGAGAAGGCATGTGGAAGAGTCCGATGTGAAGAACTTGATCTACCTCCAAGCTATCGTCAAGGAAACATTGCGTTTGTATCCACCGGTTCCGGTCAACGGTCTTAAAAGTTCCATGGAAGAATGCACCTTCTCTGTCGGCTTCCGCATTCCTGCAGGTATGTGGCCTTTGCTCGTCAGCAGAAATCGATAGCATATGGGACCTTGATATATAGTGCAGTCTCTTTCACATTAAAAAACGTATTGTAAAATTGAAGTGATAAACCAGGCCTGAAATAAACATGCGATCCACGGGGTGACGAATGGACTGCGTTGTTACACAGGATCATCATAGTCGGGTCTAGCAGAAGTAGTGTGGACCATATGCTTATCACGATTTTGTCGAAAAGTTCTTGGGTTAGTGTTAAACAACCTTTCAAATATTCTTTTATACAATCCATATTCATCACTGTTGTTTTGGATAATTAGTTAATTTTCAAATCACAATACTTGCGCCAACACGATGAATGTGAGTTGCGTAACAATGAGTTACAGAGTCTTTGTACTATGTCAAAATCCAAAAACTTTTATATCTTTTCTTTAAAGTCGGAATTCGAATCTGTTAATTGATTCAGAGGGCAAGTCCACTTTTCAACTTGCCAAGATTACTATGTGCCGTTGACTTGCACCTTCGTTCCCTGATATCTATGTAAAATTTCCTTGTGTTTGCACATTTTCTAGAAAAGCCCTTATTCTGCTTCACTGGATAGGTACGCGTTTGCTGTTGAACGCCTGGAAAATACAGAGGGATGAGCGCGTATGGTCCAACCCGGACAGGTTCGAGCCCGAGAGGTTCCTCACGACGCATGAGAATGTGGATGTGAGAGGTCAGAACTTCGAGCTCATCCCCTTCGGCGCGGGGAGGAGGTCATGCGCTGGAACCTCGCTGGCTCTTCACACAATGCACTTGACCCTGGCTAGCTTGCTGCAAAGTTTCAAAATTGACACGGTCTCCGGCGAACCAGTGGACATGACCGAGAGCCCTGGCTTGTTGAATTTGAAGGCGAGCCCACTTGAAGTTGTGCTCGTTCCACGCCTTGATCAGAAGGTTTATGAAAGAGAGGAGTAAGAGAATTTGTAGTCTTTGACTATAGTAAGTACTTTATTTTGTGAGGAGAGCCACGAGATCTATTTTCTGTGGCAAATCAGACTTGAATGTAAATGTTCCCACCTAAGGGGCTACTAAGGACTGCAATTAGGAATAAAACAAAGACTTATTATAATCGTTTTTAGTCATATTGTTAGTTTCCAATTTTTCATCATATCTATGAATTGTTTCAATATTGATGTTGGACAGTATTCGTGAAAAGCAATCATAGCGTCTCTTTCCAGTATGTAATAGATTTACTTATTTATTTTTCATAGTTATTGGATTAAGAAGAGAAAAATTAGCTGCCTTAAGGGCAAGCGAGCTTTTACTTTCTATGGGTCGAAAGGCGAAGACAGTTTTAAAGTAATTTTCGAAACAAAATGCTTTAATTTAGTCAAAACTCAAGAATATTGTATAATTCATTCTTAATTAGCAAGATGCATGCCCAGTGTAAATATAAGTCGGTTGTTCATCTATTTTACATTTTTTTACTCTTGTTGATTTTCAGTCGGATACATTAAATGTTGATGGGTATTGTTCGTATTGCTTAACGACGTTCATGGCAATTGTTATTTTTTTCTGTTCAATGTGTCCGAACATCCATTCATCTGATAATTTTTACGGTCATATCAACAACATGAGGTCTCGATTAACTAGCATTGCCCCTTGTGACTTAATTGATTAAATACTTTTTATTTATATCTCATTTTCTTAATAAATAAATATTTGGAAACATGATTTCCTCTTTAAGTTTTTTGACATCGGTAGCAATTTTGTTATTGATTTGCTTGTATTATGCATTTACAATCTTATTATTCATTTATGGTTTATTTTTCTTTTAATTATCAACTTTTCTTAGTAATCCATTGGCTTCCTTTAGTAGTTCACCTTTTAGGAAGTTGTGACAGTATGTTGTACTTTTGGAGAAATTGACAGTAGTCCTACAAAATCTTACATGTCATGAGGTTCTAGAGGTCTTGTACAACCTATATGTAAGGAGTAGTATTAGATTATTTAAATTACACTTTCATCTAACAACTTAAAATTTTAAAATAATTGGCAATAGCCCCACAAAATCTGACAAATGCAAGCTTCATCATGTTTATATAGGCACAATTTGAAAGGTGTTTTGACCGAAATTTTTTTGTAATTGATTTATCAAATTGAGAGATTGTTTCGTGATAAATTGGCAAAGTTAAATACTTTGTGAATTATTAGATGTAATTGGTGACTGAAAAATATTGAAAGTATTTGAACGAATTGATTACATCCATTGCATTACATGATTTATTGTGGAATCTTGTATTGCTTTCCCCAATCGATTTCCTTGCTCTGTTTATTATTACATCTGAACCCTTATTTTTTGCAGCACCAAAAATCCAGAAAAAGACAAGGAGTTGTTTACAATATAAGTATGTCCACTGGACTTAAAATTCCACACAGCCAATCTTTTCCACCAGAAACTACCCGGAAAGCAGCAACTGGACTCCTAAAAGGACAACTTTCTAGATAAACTCTCTGCTGCTATACTTCAGGAATCATTCATCATGCCAATTCTCATTGAATTGCTGATAATTTTGATCTCAACCTTGGCCCTGCTACTGCCCATCTCTCTCTACCGATCACACGTCCAAAGACCGTCACGATGTGCCTGAAGCCGAAGGTGGTTGGCCTATCGTTGGCCACCTTCCTCTGTTCTTCAGCAAGGACCTGATGCACAAAAAGTTGGGTTCCATGGCCAACAAGTACGGACCAATTTTCGCCATAAGATTCGGCTCTCATCGAGCAATCGTCGTGAGCAGTTGGGAAGTGGCTAAGGAGTTTTACACCATCCACGACAAGACCTTTGCCGATCGACCGATGGTTGCTGCCACAAAACTCATGACCTACAACGGTGCCATGTTCGCGTTTGCTCCTTACGGGGAATACTGGCGAGAGATGCGCAAGATTGTGACCATCGGGCTCCTCTCGAACCACCGGCTCGACTCACTGAAGCACATACGAGCTTTCGAGGTCGAGACAGCGATAAAAGACTTGTTCAAGGCCTGGGTCGAAAAGGGTAGGCCCAGAAGGGGGGTCCTTGTGGAAATGAAGTCTTGGCTAGGAGATTTGATGCTCAATATGTCAATGAAAATGGTAGGAGGAAAAAGATACTGTGGTTCGAACGCTGACTGCGACGACAGCGAGGCAAAGAGGTTTCAGAGGTCAATCAGGAGGTTTTTCTATCTATACGGGGTCGTCGTGTTGTCAGATGCGATCCCGGCTCTCGGCTGGTTGGACTTAGTTGGCTATAAACGATCGATGAACAAGACCGCAAAAGAGTTGGATGTTTTGGCTCAGGGGTGGCTCGAGGAGCATAGAAGGAAGAGGTTGTCCCAACCCGGAGGTGATGGAGAGCAAGATTTCATGGATTTGATGCTGAACGTCGTCGAAGGTGTGAAGTTTTCAGATTTTGATGCGGATACAGTTGTTAAGGCAACTTGTTTGGTGAGTAATTCTAGCTTATGGTATCTTGAAACTAGAACGGTGCAGAAAAGCTGATCTGAGGTCATGCTAATGCATTCACCGATGCTTCATTTTTCCTGAATGCAATTTTGTTGGAGTTTTCATTTCATCCATAAGCAGCAGAAGTATAATACTTTTGGCAAAATCCACTTATAATTTAATGATAATAAACTTATTTAATGTTCACATGTTTTTCCAAATACAGTTTGATGATATCAAGATTTTGCAATAGATATGGACCGGCAATAGAGAGAAATTTAAACTTGTGTGAACTATCTACTTCTAGGACTTATAGAATCATTAATTTATATTTGCTTAGTATTAGGGGTGTATGCAAAGGAATTGAGAATCACCCGAAACATGACTAGACTGGATTGGGCCTAGCCTAGAATTGGCTATTCCCATGGTGACCGATCTAGTTCTTGGTTCCAATTTAATGGAACCGGTGAGCATCGGTCCGGTTTCCAGTCTAGGCTTGGAATTGCTCACCCACCTAGACTAGTATATATATAGAAAAAAAGAAATTTCATCTCAACTACCAAATGATTTTTAGTTTTTCAACCAAATATATATGTACATATATGTATATTTGTAGTTATTTGATATTATTAACTAATTTTGTTTCTTGGGTGCATGATAAGATTAACTCCCTACTTTTTTTTTTTTTTTCATTCCGATAATCAATTTACTTGCTTTCTTAACCAAAACAAAATAAACAAACGAAGAGGAAGGAGATGACTGATTGGAGATATCATAAATGTTGCGGTGCACTTTGTCATCATGTAGGAAATTAAGAGACAATGGCTTATTTTAAGAGCATAAATAGAAACTAGGTGCACATAATATTAATTGATGAATACAATTTGTAAGGATTGAGGACTAGTTTCATAAACCCACCTGGGAACTGGACCATGGTCGGGTTCCTGAGTGAGTCCATGAAATCAATGGGTGGTTCTTGATTTCAATATTTTGAAATTGATCCTCAGTGGGCGGTTTTCATGGTGAAAACTGTCAACCCAACCGTGCTCACCCCTACACAATATAAATTTTTAGTTGCTATAAGAAACTCTATAGGAAGTTGTAAAAATCAAGACATGAAGAGTGATGCTAAATATATTAAGATTGGTCTACTAACATAGTAAACTAAGATACATCATTGATTGCAAATGGGTCTTTAAATATCATTTAGTAACCTAGTTTTAATATCTAGCAAAAAAAATGTAGTTTAGTATGTTTATCTAAAGCAAATGCGAGATGTTCCTAAACAGATTTTTTGTGCTCGAGGAGCGATCACAACCATTGGATTTAGAAAAAGACAATATTGTGACCTATTGGTACCCATCAATTTTCCTACCAAGCATTGTCTGGCTTACTTTTGTTGCATTAATGTCTCATATTTTGTCCTAATCTAGGACAAAAGTTTAGGACAAAATATGCATGGTAGGAAAATAGTCATAAGTGCTTGGTACCCATCAAATCTTCTGGACGAAAGTGATCAAATCTTCTGGACGAAAGCAAAATGTGACAATATTGACTGGCAATTACATTTCGCTTTCGTCCAGAAGATTTGATCACTTAACTTGAGAAAATAATCAAAATTTACGTCTTATCGTAATCGTAATCTGTCTACTCTTCAACAGAAAGAGACGAACTCTTGGCAGCTCGAAAGATAGCGATGATTCTATCAGTATCACCATGAATTCTTCTCCGCTGGACGGAGGAGATTTAGTTGAAGATCAGCTAAAATATCCAAAGTAGAAAGAAAATGGCACAAAGGGCCAAACAACTCGGTACCTCTTAATTAGGAATCAATCGCCTAGGAAGATCAAAAGGTTTGGACTCTTTCTTTAGCTAACTAATAATCCCCGTTACTGAGTTTTGTTTAAAGAAAAAAAAAAACCCACATAAGAGAATTGACATAATGTAAAGCAATTAATATATTATAATTAACTCATAATTTATTGACTTTTAAGCTTTTGAGTGAATGCAGTCTAATTAGATATGATAACTGATTTGGATTTGGGCTTCCTAAAGGTATCAAATTTATACTCTTGGAAGTGGAGTACGGTGATGAATTAGGCTTCAAACTAAAAGGACCAAAACACTTTCCACTTTACCAACCATTTGAGGGCAAATAAAAATTCAGAAACTTATTTTAAGTCTATCCTTTTTTGAGATGCTATCTATGTAAAATTTTGATAATTCAAATCTAGTTTGATTTAAGTTCGTTTACAAATACCTTGTTTGAATTATCTGAATAGAAGATATGATATGTCAAAATCATATTAGATCTAATCCATATTACCGTCATCTGACATATTCCAACCTTTTTGCTAAAGAACTTGAGTTGATCCCATTTTCGTTTGGATATAGAACATGATAGTAGCTGCGACCGACACTTTGATAGTGAGCACCACGTGGGTGCTATCGCTGCTATTGAACAACCGTCACGCATTGAAAAAGGCGCAACAAGAGCTGGACACCCATGTCGGCAAGAGCAGGCATGTGGAAGAGTCCGATGTGAAGAACTTGACCTACCTCCAAGCCATCATCAAGGAAGCAATGCGTTTGTATCCACCGGTTTCGATCATCAATCTTAGAAGTTCCGTGGAAGAGTGCACCTTCTCTGCTGGCTTCCGCATTCCTGCAGGTATGTGGCCCTTGCATGTCAGCTGAAATCGATGGCATCCACAGCCTTAATTTGTAGTGAGGTCTGTTTGGCATGAAATGAAATACTCTAAAATATAAGTGATAAATCAGGCCAATTCGTGAAATAAACATGTGGTCCATATCTTTTTTCATTGGGTCAAGAATGGACCACATTGTTACATAGGATTCTGGTCGGGTCTAGTGAAAGAAGTGTAGGATTCTGGTCGGGTCCAATCATGATTCTGTCCAAAAAGTTTTTGAATAAGTTTGAAATATACAGCTTGTAATATCTTCTTTTATAAAATCCATGTACATCACCATTGATTTAGGTAATTAGTAATTTTTTCAAATCACAACTACTCGTGCCAACTTGATGGATGTGAGTTGTGTAACATTGAGTCACACAGTCTTTGTACTATGTCAAAATCCAAGAACTTTGTATCTTTATTGTCTTTAAACTCGGAATTTGAATCTGTCAATTGATTCAAAAAGGCAAGTCCACTTCCTAACTTAACAAAATTTCTCCGTGACTTTGACCTGCATTTTCATTCCTTAATATCTATGTAAAATTTCCTTGTGTTTGAACTTTTTTAAGAAGGGCCCTTATACAGTGTCATTGGTTAGGTACGCGTTTGTTGTTGAACTACTGGAAAATACAGAGGGATGAACGCGTATGGTCCAACCCGGAGAAGTTCGAGCCCGAGAGGTTCCTCACGACGCATGAGAATGTGGACGTGAGAGGTCAGAACTTTGAGCTCATCCCCTTCGGTGCGGGGAGGAGGTCATGTGCCGGAACCTCGTTGGCTCTTCACACGATGCACTTGACCCTAGCTAGCTTGCTGCAAAGTTTCGAAATCGACACGGTCTCGAGCGAACCAGTGGACATGACCGAAGGCCCTGGCTTGACGAATTTAAAGGCGAGCCCGCTTGAAGTTTTGCTCGTTCCACGCCTTGATCAGAAGGTTTATGAAAGAGACGAGTAAGAGAAAGTGGAGTCTCTTGACTATCGTTAGCACTTTATTATAAGGAGAGCCGCAAGCTCCGTTTACTGTTGCAAATCAGACTTGTATGTAAATGTTCCCACCTAAGTTGCTACTAAGGACCGCAATTATGAACAAAACAAAGACTTTCAATTATATTACACTAGAATCCATCTACTTATTGTAAGCGCTTTTCGTCATGTTGTTAGTTTCCAGCTTTTCGTCACATCTATGAATTGTTTCAATACTGGAGTTGGAGAGTATTTCGAGAAAAAACAATGATAGCATATCTTTTAATTACGTGATCGGTTTACTTATTTATTTTTCATAATTATTGGACCGGGAAGAGAAAAATTAGCTGCTTTCAGGGCAAGCGAGCTTTTACTTTGTTTGGGTCGAAATTCGGAGATAGTGTTAAAGTAATTCTCGAAAAAATAATGCTATAATTTTGTCAAAGCTCAAGAATATCGCATAATTCATTCTTAATTAGCAAGATGCATGTTCGGTGTACGAGCGTAAGGCTCTTTTTTCTTTAATAATTACAAGTCGGTTGTTGATCTATTTTACATTTTTTTGTTTCTTCTTGTTAATTTTAGTTGGATACTTTAAATGTTGATTGGTATTGTTCATATTGTTTTGGAAACTTAATCGAAATTGTTCAATTTTCTGTTCGTTGAGTCCAAACATCCATTTATCTGATACTTTTTTGGTCATATCAACAACATGAAGTCTCGGTTAACGAGCATTACCATGTGTGACTTAATTGATTAGATGCTTCTTATTTATCTCATTTTCTTTAGTAAAGAAATATTTGGAAACATGTTTTTCCTCTGTAAGTTTTGAAATCGGCAGCAATTTTCTTGTTGATTTGGTAGTATTATGCATTTACAATCTTATTATTCATTTATAATTTGTTTTTCTTTCAATTACCAACTTTTCTTAGTAATCCATAAGATTTCTTTGGTAGTTCACCTTTAAGAAAGTCACAACAGTGTATGCTGTACTTTTAGAGTAGTTGGCAGTAATCTTATAAAATCTCATATGATATTAGGTTTTAGAGGTCTTCTGGCTTAAGCCATGTAAAGGAAATAATGCTTTCATTTAACAGATTAAATTTTTAGAACAATTAAAAATGTTGAGAAAACATTCCCTAAGTGATTTCAATGACTAATAAAACTTAGAGACTTTGTTTCTGATAAAAAGTATTTTCAAGTGGAAAGTTTGATGGGATGTGATCAAATGTTATCAATCAGAACCAGAGTCGTAGCTTAATTACTTCATTCCTTATACATTCTATCAATCAACTAGGAATGAGTCAAATATCCTTGTACAACAGCTAGTGGTGATTTGTTGGATTTCGTGCCATACTTATAAAGAGTTTCAAAAGGAAAATATTGCTAATATCTTTCGGAGATTTAACTTTCCTGGAATTTCTTTCTAAAGGAGAAAAATCCTTTCCATATACAAATACTCGACTTTTTGAAACCCAAACTGTTGTATGGGTGACAGAAATTATGAGAAGTATCAACCTCGGCGATCTTGAAACCATCAGATCTTTTCAAATAGATCTAGGCCAATGGATAGATTGGCTGGATAAGTCCTCCTGGAGATATGTCCAACAGTTAGCTTAGACTAAAAGGAGTATAAGAGGAGGTTTCAAAGCTGAAGGAAAATAATTCGCATTCATGAGATTTGAAACTTTTAATTTCGAAAGTTTGAAGAGTGTTTTTGTGATCTCATATATTCATTGCCGAGCGATACTGTGTAATCCTTAGAGGTTGAGAGTGTAAGGAGTTGTTTATGAAAACTTGAATACTTATAGCTTAGGACTTGTAATATCTGATCGATTCTTACTAGTTACTTTCGCCAATAGGCTATAGCACGGGAGAGGATGTAGGCTTGCAAAAGTCAAACCGCTATAAACTTTTATATGCAATTCTCTATCCCTTGCTCTTTTTATTAATTTTTCTAGAATTGTACACCGGTAAGATTTAACCACTTTATCATAAGTTGTCTTGCTGCAATATTTATTTAAATTCTTTGATTTCTGCATAATCACTTATTTATCCCTCTCTAGGTGATAGTTAAATAACAAAAAATAGTCTCACCAAATCTCACAAAGGTGGGCTTCATCATGTTTGCATCCAAGCGCAATTTGAAGGGTATTTTGAAAAAAAAAATTGTGCAATTGATTTACCAAGTTAAGAGATTGTTTCATGATAAATTGTCAAGGCTAAGCACTAGGTGAATTATCGGATGTTATTGATGGCTAAGAAAGCCTAAGAATGTTTGGGTGATTTGAGTGTGCTCATTACATTGCATGATTTATAGTGGAACCTTGTGCTAGTCTTTTGAATTAATTTCCTAGCTTTGTTTGTTATTGTATTTCATCCCTTATTTTTTGCAACACCAAAATTAGGAGTGAGCATAGTTCCAGGGTAGAACTAGGAATTGGACAATTAGGTTTCAAGGTATGCCAAATAGTTTTTAAGTTTCAAAAATTTGGAAATCGATTATGATGGATAGATTCCAAGTTTTAGGAATGTGGGACATATCTTTGCGTTTTTCTTGTTTTATGTCTTTATGCAATCCTGTGGTATTCTATGGTGAGCATGTATTTTGAAACCACTAGTATAGACTTCAATTTTCAGCACATCCATAACCGAGATTTTTGTTTGTTAATGTTTAATATTTTTTGTGTGTCTAAATATAAGTTATAATTCACTGCAGTGTTTCAATTAAAAATACTTGTAGAGGAACCTGGATATACCTTGAAACAAGTAATAGGATATGTTCCAAATTACAGACTATGTAGGGTAGGTTTTGGGTTTTGTAAATTTAGGAACTGATTCCAATGGATAGGTTTCAAGTGGAAACTACACCAATCTTGGAACCGCCCACCTCTACCACAAAAATTCAGATAAAGACCAGGAGTTAGAGCACTTCATTTAAAATATATTATGTCCATTGGACTCAAAATTCCACACAGCAATTTTTTCCACTAGAAACGACCAGGAAAGCGGCAACTCTACTCTTAAAAGGAAAATTTTCCAGATAAACTCTGCTGCTATACTTCAGGAATCGTTCATCATGCCAATTCTCATTGAATTGCTGATAATTTTGATCTCAACCTTGGCCCTGCTATTGCCCATCTTTCTCTACCGATCACACATATCCAAAGACCATCATGATGTGCCTGAAGCCGAAGGCGGCTGGCCTATAGTTGGCCACCTTCCTCTGTTCAGCAGCAAGGACCTGATGCACAAAAAGTTGGGCTCCATGGCCGACAAGTACGGACCAATTTTCACCATAAGATTAGGCTCTCATCGAGCAATCGTCGTGAGCAGTTGGGAAGTGGCTAAGGAGTGTTTCACTGTCCATGACAAGGCCTTCGCCGATCGACCAATGATCACCGCCACCAAACTCATGGGCTACAATGGTGCCATGTTCGGATTCGCTCCTTACGGGGAAAACTGGCGAGAGATGCGCAAGATAGCGACGATCGAGCTCCTTTCGAACCACCGGCTTGACTCGCTAAAGCACATACGAGCTTTCGAGGTCGAGACAGCAATAAAAGACCTGTTCAAGGCCTGGATGGAAAAGGGTAGGCCCAGAAATGGGATCCCGGTGGAAATGAAGTCTTGGCTAGGAGATTTGATTCTCAATATATCGGTGAAAATGGTAGGAGGAAAGAGATACTGCGGTTCGAACGCTGACTGTGACGACGCCGAGGCAAAGAGGTGCCAAAGGTCAATCAGGAGGTTCTTTCATCTATTTGGAGTCGTCGTGTTGTCGGATGCGATCTCAGGTCTCGGCTGGTTGGACTTTGGTGGTTATAAACGATCGATGAACGAGACCGCAAAAGAGTTGGATGTTTTGGCTCAGGGTTGGCTAGAGGAGCACAGAAGGAAGAGATTGTCCCACCCCGGAGGCGATGGAGAGCAAGATTTCATGGATTTGATGCTGAAGGTCATCGAAGGTGTGAAGTTTTCAGATTTTGATGCCGATACAGTTGTTAAGGCAACTTGTTTGGTGAGTAATTCTTGCTTATAATGTTTTGAAACTAGAACTGTGCATAAAAGTTGCTCTGTGGTCGTGCTAATGCATTCGCTAATGCCTCTGATTTCACGAAAGCAATTTGTTGGGGTAGCAGAAGTACAGTGCTTTTGGCAAAATCCATTTATAATTTAATGACAATTAACTTATTTCTTGTCCATCTTATTTCCTGTCCACATGTTTTTCCAAATATAGTTTGATCCTATCTTATTTCCTGTCCACGTTTTTCCAAATATAGTTTGATCCTATGTTATTTCTGTCCACATGTTTTTCCAGTGTGATGGCATCAAGATTTTTCAATAGATCTGGACCGGTAATAGAGATACATTTAAACTTCCGGCACTTAGAGAATCATTAGGTTCGATCTAATCAATATAAATATTTAGTTGCTGTAAGAAACTTCGTAGCAAGCTGTGAGCACAGAGATGCTAGATATATTAGGATTAGTATGCTATTAAGATGGAAAGCTAAGAGATACTGCTGATTGCAAACGGGTCTTTAAACATCATTTGGTAATTCAGTCCTAGTATCTGGTAAAGAAAAATGCACCTTTTAAATATATTTATCTAAAGCAAATACCAGATGCTCATGAAAAGATATTTGTTTCTGCTGAAGGAGTGATTGGAACCATCGGATTTAGGAAAAGACAATATTGTGACTTATTGGTGCCCATCAATTTTCCTACCGAGTATAGTATTTCTTACCTTTGCTGCACGAATGTCATATTTTGTCCTCACCATCGGTCCAGGATAGATTGGCAGTTACATTTCGCTTTCATCCAGAAGAAAAGGTCACTTAACTCGAGAACATATTTAGCCAGTCAAAAGTTTGTCTCATCTGTAATAATATCTGTCTATTGTTTTAACACAGAGAAGAACTCTTGGCTGCTTTTGAAAGACACGTTGATTCTATCATTATCACCATGAGTTCTATTCCAGTAGATGGAGGGGATTAGTCAGAGATCAACAAAAATATCCAACGTATGAAGAAAATGGCATAAAGCGTCAAATAACTTCTTATCTCTTATCTTTACCAAAAAAAGAAAACTTCTTATCTCTTATATAAGAATCCATCGACTAGGAAGACCAAAAGGTTTGAACTCTTTCTTATGTTGAAAAAGTCTTACAAAAGAGAATTTGTATAATGTGGAGCGTTGATATTTTCTAAGTGACCCATAACTCATTAGCTTTGAGATTTTGAGTGATTTGAGTGAAAGTGGTTCAACTAATATAATGATGGGTTTGGATTTAAACTCTATCATAACAATCTGTATCAAATCCACGTTTACAATAGTTCCCCATTCCACATACCATGAGATTTATACTCTTGGAAGTGGAGTAATGTGATGAATTAGGTTTTAATCTAGTAGGACAAAAACATTTACTCTTTAGAAATCATTTGAATAAAAAATTCACAAACTTAATTTAAGTTTATCCTCGAGATGCTATCTATGTGAAATTTCGATCCTTTGAACCTGGTTTGTTTTAAGCTCGTTTACAAATACTTGTTCAAATCATCCAAATAGAAGACATGATGGATCAAAATCATACTAGATCTAATCTATGTCACCAATCATCTGACGTCTTCCAATCTTTGATGTTGAAGCACTTGAGTTAATCCCATTTCCTTTTGGTTATAGAACATGATAATAGCTGGGACCGACACTTTGATAGTGGGGCTCACGTGGGCGCTATCGCTGCTAGTGAACAATCGCCACGCATTGAAAAAAGCGCAACAAGAGCTGGACACCCATGTCGGCAAGAACAGGCGTGTGGAAGAGTCCGACGTGAAGAATTTGACCTACCTCCAAGCCATCGTCAAGGAAACGATGCGTTTCTATCCACCGGTTCCGATCAATGGTCTTAGAAGTTCCACGGAAGAGTGTACCTTCTCCTCCGGCTACCGCATTCCTGCAGGTACGAGGCCCTTGCATGCTGGTAGAAACCGATAGCATATAAGACCTTCATATGTGGTTTGGCCTCTTTAGCATGAAAAAACATACTCTAAAGTTAAAGCGATAAACTGGGCTAATTCATGAAATAAACATGCGGTCCATGTCTTTTTATAGCGTTATGAATGGATTGCGGTGTTACACAAGATAATGGTCAGGTTAAGCATAAGTCTAGAACATATCCCATCCTAATTTTGTCGAAATTTTTTTTGGATTAATTTTAACTATTCAGCCTATGGTATCTTCTTTTATACAATTCATTTACATCACTATTGAGTTTGCTAATTAGTAAATTTTACAAATTCCAACTACTCGCGCTAACATGATGGATATGAGTTGTGTAACAATGAGTTGCAGTCTTTGTACAACTTCACAATACAATAACCTTTTATCTCTTTCGTCTTTAAACTCGGAATTTGAAACCATCAATTGATTTCAAAAGCGCAAGTCCGCTTCCCAACTTGGCAAAAGTTTCCTTGGGACTTTGACCTGCATCTTCATTACTTAATATCTGTCCAAAATTTCCCCGTCTTTGCAAATTTTTCTAAAAAAAAGCCATTATACTGCGCCATTGGCTAGGTACTCGTTTGCTGTTGAACTACTGGAAAATACAGAGGGATGAGCGCGTATGGTCCAACCCGGACAGGTTCGAGCCCGAGAGGTTCCTCACGACGCATGAGAATGTGGATGTGAGAGGTCAGAACTTCGAGCTCATCCCCTTCGGCGCGGGGAGGAGGTCATGTGCCGGAACCTCGCTGGCTCTTCACACAATGCATTTGACCCTTGCCAGCTTGTTGCAAAGTTTTGAAATCGACACGGTCTCGGGCAAACCAGTGGACATGACCGAGAGCCCTGGCTTGACGAATTTGAAGGCGAGCCCGCTTGAAGTTGTGCTCATTCCACGCCTTGATCAGAAGGTTTATGAAAGAGACGAGTAAGAGAAAGTGGAGTCTCTTGACTATCGTTAGCACTTTATTATGGGGAGAGCCACAAGCTCCGTTTCCCTTGAAAATCAGACTTGAATGTATATGTTTACACCTAAGTGGCTACTAAGGATTGCAATTAGGAACATAAAAAGACTTCAATTATATTACATTTGAATCCATTTGCTTAATCGTTTTTAGTCATATTTTTAGTTTGCAAGTTTTCATCGCATCAATGGATTGTTTCAATATTGGTGTTGGAGAGTATTTCGGCAAAAACAATCATAGCATCCCTTTTGTGTATGAAATAGATTTACTATTTCATTTTATATAGTCATTGGACTAGGAAGAAAAACAATTAGCTGCCTTCAGGGCAAGCGAGCTATTACTTTTTTTTGGGTCAAAAGTTGGAGATAGTGTTGAAGTAATTTCCAAAAGAACAATGCTATAATTTAGTCAAAACTAAAAATATCGCATAATTCATTCTAAACTAGCAAAACGCATGCGCGTTGCACATGGGTAAGGCTCTGTTTCTTTAGTGAAAGTTGGTTGTTAGTCTATTTTACATTCTTCTTGTTAATTTTTAGTTGGATACATTAAATGTGGATGGGCATTCTTCATATTGCTTTACAAAGTTCATGGAAATTGTTCTATTTTCTGTTCAATGAGTCCAAACATCCATTTATCTGATATTTTTCAGTCATATCAACAACATAAAGCCTCAGGTAATTAGCATTACCACCAAATGTAACTTAATTGTTCAGATACTTTTTATTTATCTCATTTTCTTAATAAAGGAATATTTGGAAACATGATTTTCCTTGACGAGTTTTCGAAATCAGAAGCAATTTTTCTTGTTGATTTGCTAGTATTATGCATTTACAATCTTATTATTCATTTATGGTTTTTTTTTTTCTTTTAATTACCAACTTTTCTTAAATTTTATCAGCTTTTAATTATGTTTCTTAAATTCTATTTAAATTTGCCATCTCTTACATAAAATTCCTAATCCCAAATTCAAGCAATTTAGTTGCTTTCGATTAAGTTATCAATGAATTTTGGGTTACCGACTTTTATTTGAGTTGATTACCAATATTTTATAAATTAATTTTAAAATTTTATATTAGGTTGCTTAATTGAGAAAAAAAAAATTGCCATGTCACTCAGATAAAACATGGTTATTTTATATAACAATTAGTAATTTTAAGGCTTCTAAGAAAGATAAATAATATCTAGAGAAAAGAAAGAATCTTTTTTTTTGGTGAAAGATAGAGAATTTTAGAAACATTGGCTATAGATCACAATCAAACAAAAACTCATTTTACTATAGGAGGACAAGTAGTATAACTTGAAAAAGATTTGAACCTCAAGCGTGATATATTTTTGTAAATGTAAATTTTCTTCTTTGTATAGAGCGACGGTACTTTGTTGCATGATCCATAAAACTCTACACTTTTATAGCTATGTTTTTACTTCTATCTATATGCAAAAAGTATTTTGACATGTATATTAATAGACAGTGTACATTTTTTAATCACTTAATGTATCGAAAATTATACATTAGACGCAATTGCGCAATGTCTCATTAATTATAAAGCAACAGTACTTTGTCGCAAATTATAAATAATGTAATTTGTATAGAGCAACGTTACTTTGTCGCATGATCCTTAAAACTCTACACTTTTATAGCTATATTTTTACTTCTATCTATCTGCAAAATTATTATGGCGTGTAAAATAGTAGACACTGTACACTTTTTGATCACTCAATGTATCGAAAATTATACATTAGAGGCAATTGCACAATGTCTCATTAATATTAAGTCAATGTGGAGGCACGGATAGAGCCAAACTTTCACGAGTCGCGAGGATAAGAATTTATTTTTGCTGCAGCAAAATGCGCAGGGGTCTTTCTAGTTACCAATGAAAAGAGAGAGCTTGAGTCAACGCGAGAGGGGAAGAACTTGGGACTTGACACCTCCTCGGTTTCTGGTCAAATCCGTGACCGCAAAACTAGTATGACAATGGGCGGAGTCTTTCAGATCCTGCAACACCCAGGGCATCAGTTTTGACGTTAAACAGGTGAAGCAGCCAATTGACTCATGGCTGATGATGCCTTGCGCTTCACAGTATTTGTCTTTCCTTCTCTTGGAATACGACGAAATTATAAAGAAGGATACAAAACCCCTTCATCATGCACTGCAACTCACCAGACCTTCTCTTTCAAACACATACATACGCGAACGTAAACTCTTAAGAGATGGTGGGAGGAAGACACTTTGAGTCCCAGACTCCGCATTTCTTCAAGATTATTCTTTCTGATGCCCTTCAAAATGGAAGACTCGTAATCTCTCTCTCTCTTTCTCTCTAAGGGTCTTTGCATGGAATGATCTTCATTTCTTCAACCATCGTACAATTTAAGTATGCAACATGACTTAGTCACCCAATTTCAGTTAAATATTTTGTCTTTTTGGGTTAGCACTTGTCACAGGAATTTTATGCTTCCATGCTCATCGTGCAACAGGGAATTCCAAAGAAATTCGTGAGAAAATATGGGAGCAATCTGTCGGACTTGGTTTCCTCCAGGTACCCAGTGGTCAGGCTTGGGAAGTGGAACTGGTGAGGAGAACCGACGGCGTTTGGCTCGAAGGGGATGGCCAGACTTCGTGAAGCACTACGCCATCAAGCATGGTCATTTCTAGTGTTCAGATACGAAGGAGGCTCTGCGTTTCGCGTGGTCATATTCGACAAGAGTGCTTCGGAGATTAAATACCCCATTATTACTGAATTGCCAAAAAGGAAGAAAATGAAGGGGACACGTTAGTTGAGGTATTTGAGGATCATTTTGATCGGCCACTCCGAATCCAAAGTAAAGAGCTGCGTTCATTAACATTATTATCTCCACCTTCGAAGAAGAAAAAAACAAACGAGTGCTTGTATAAGCAGGCAGTTGGAGGCAGTTGGAGGTAGCTCATGACTTTGCACTTTTTATTTGAACATTATGAAGCAATTTTAACATTTTTGTAGTAACAAAAGTTTTATCTTAATGCACGGGATTTACCTACTAAATGATCTGCTAGATGATTAGTCAGCGTTTAAGCAAGTGGAACATACACAACGTACGTTGTCTTATAGAAGTCTGTCAAAGGTTGTAGCAAAGGTTGACACAGAGCTACGCCATAGCTAATATAGTTCCAGTTATAACAGGATTTCAGGGTGACAAAGCAATTCCTGCAACCAAAAGGTGCTATAACTAACTCATCTCTAACCGATCCGTAATATGTTGTATTCATATGTTTGAAATTGCAGGTGGTGCAAGCAATATCGTCTGCGATGTCAATGCAGGCCTCAATTCTAGCTGCTGGAAAAGGGAACGTCCCTTCAGAGGCGGTGAAAAATCTGAGGCCTTAAAAAGAGCTGCTTCTTTCCAATATCCAAATCCGTTCTTCCTGACTTTGATGCAACCATCTCTCATTCGCCACTCTCTGGTAAGGGGAATAAAATCAGTAGGTTCTAGCTAATGCCAAAGAGTCAAGAGCTTTATTTGAATCATCATTTGATTTTAACAGTGGCATTAAGATTCTTTACTAATACGTATCAACTAATAAACGATGCAACAAATGCTGATGGAAAGTAAAATCATGGTTAGTTTGGTTAAAAATACGATGTGGTTTTGCCGTCATAAATGAGTTTAGGCGACTAAAGTCTTTCTCTACTGTTATTATGTTGCTCACCATTCAAAAGTTGTCAGTGAGATGCTCTGAGGTTAAAATTCTTGGGTGGTCTTGAGGAGAACAGTCAGGTCTATATGGGTCATTCGTTTGCTACATAATACTGCTATTGAGGAAAATGGCCTCACTTATTTAAGCACTCATACTATTTCTTGTACCAATTTTTAAAAATCAACCTTAACATATCTAGCATTACTCAAAATATATGAAAAATTTCCATTGCCATATCCTTCATAGAAGTATTTCGACTTCTTTCCACGTTCCAGAATGCACCGGCTAAGTTTTTCATGAAGCATATTCCCAGTTATAGAAGCGGTGGAGACATAGATTTATATGTATCCAATGAGAGATTTTGGTTGGCCCGGTACAAGTTTGGAATATACGGCCGAAAAACACAAGTCAAAATCAACGGTGGCTGGAAACTTTTTGTGCAAGACAATAATCTCAAGGTGGGTGATGTTTGTGTGTTCGAACTGACGAGGAAGGTTGGCCAAGTTTCATTCAGAGTTGTCATCTTCCGAGCCAACCATGATGCAATTGAACTTGGTAGGTGACAAACAAATTGCACATTAAATTTGTTTTATTGATCATCTAATGATTTAGAGGGTGTTTATGCAATTACCAAGTTGTGGAACTAATTTGTTTAGTCCAGCTTGGATAAGTTTTTAACAAAACTCTCTTCAGCCCCAAATGGCCACGATCCATTATGGTCTTTATGATTTTTGGATTTTAATGTGCCACCCTTGTTTTCCTTTTTGCCTCTTTGGGCGACATCAGTTCAAACAAAAGAAGCTTCCCAACTCAAGCTCCAAAAAAGCTCGGGCGAACCAGTTGCATCCGAGTATGGCCAGGCCAAAAACCAAGAACCCGCCTCTCATGATCAATCTGCAGACAAAATTTTTGACCTTGAACCAGGTAAAAAAGCTTAAGATCCAAATGTAGAAGATTAACATAGCAGAAAACAATATGTAGACTGTCTTCACTATGATGCTTTGGTCTAATATTCAGCCATGCAAATGATCACACTCCCCAAAGCATGCAGTGACGGCCATGGGGAAGGCACCGGCGGAAAATTTTCTCTTGCTGGTTTAACATCTATTGAAGCTGCAAGCAAGTTTCGCACGAACTGCCCATCTTTCCGAGTAGTCATTTGCCCGAAACACTTGCGCAGATCTACTCCAGTTAGTGACAATATCAAGTACATTTGTTTTATTAGTAAACACATGCCTTGTATATAAAAGAACAAGTTCTTTCGAAATTGCAAGCCAAGTTTCACCCGAACTGTCCATCATCCCAAAAAACTGAATAGTCATTTGCCCCAAACACTTGCGTAGATGTACTCCAGTTTATTTTGTTTACTAAGTGGACCAAATAGAGCTGATCTCATAGCCTTTCGTGGATTTCAATTTATCTAACACACAGATGGTCTCCTCCCAGATTGTACCGGCTGGCTTCGTTAGGAGGTACTTAGAACACAGCCACTTAAAGGGGACTCTGAGAGTTGGCCACAGGACATGTTCTGTCAAGCTTCGCATTTATCCCCAGCCCAACTCCAAAAGCTTCAAGGGTAAAATCTCTGCGGGGTGGTTCAATTTCGCAAGTGACAATGCTCTTCAAGTAGGAGATATCTGCATATTTGAGCTCCTCGATTCAGACCTCATAGTCCTCAAAGTCTCCATCTTCAGGTACAGCATCGATTAAGTTACACTGATGATGATGACTGGTCGACCCTCTCATGCAGCGTCCCGGGAATGTAAGCCTGCTGCTGTTTGGACATGGTAGTATACATACCATGAGAATATGCGTCTAAGTTCTTTCCATATGCCGATGGGTTGCACATTTTTTTACCATGAAATGTATTTTGAATGCTAAGTTCCTAGGCCTGTGCAACAGAGTGCTTGATCTGGCATTGTTTGCAGATGGATTGCATTTGAACTGCGTTGCCATAATGGTCGGCAAAATTCTGCCTGCTTACTAGTTGTCGGATAATAGTTTTAGATATACATACATCGATTATATATGCATGATCTAGAGATTTCGATATGTTCAACCGTGAGGAAAAAGTATGTGCCAACTATTTCATGATTAGTAAATATCAGAAGTATTTACGTAAATAATGTCACATGCTTCAAATTCAGTCAAATCAAAAGCTATTAATAATTAAATAAAATAAAATAAAAATACAACAATCGAAACTTAGAATTGTCAAACCTAAAGCCCAAAAACACTTATAAAAGTACAATGAGTTTTGTTAACTTTATATTCCTAAAATTGTCCTTTCCAAGGTCTATTCGGTGGTCCACCTTTCTTTCTGACACCACCATAGAAAAAAGATGCCTAATGAAACAACAAGAACTTGTAACAACTGACCGTGCCATCTCCTCGTTAGGGTTCTCTTCTCTCCCTCTTATCTTCGCACAACTTTCTTCATCAGTCTTGATGGAGGAGAAGATTGATCTCTCCCTCCCCTTCATTTTTCCTTTTTCTTTAGCTGATTTGGTTCTGTCTTTTTCTTTTCTTTTCTTCGTTTCTTGATTTTCCTCTTGTTTTGAGGTGCTTTTCTCTTCTGACTTAGTCTAGATTTAGAAGTTTTTCTCTCTTGTTATGAGAAGGTTTCTATCACAATCTAGTTTAGATTAGGGACTTTTTGAGTATATGATTTTGAGGTTTCGCTTTCCTCGGGTATTGTTGGTGAACAAGTCTAGTTTCAAAGGATATCGAAGGAGTTATGTAAAGGTTTTGCTCTCATAGGTGTCAAATCTGTGAGCATTCAACATTGTTACTCTGAACGGTGATGATGTTGGGAACGCTGAATTTAAGCGCACATAGCCAAAAAATAAAACCAAAATAACATATGAAAATCTCAGTGTGTGCTCATTACTTAAGACGGATTCGGTGATCTTTAAGCTTGTAATAATGTGATACATCTTCTTATTAGGAGTTGTTTTTTTTTAGGATTCATATGGAATTTGTTTTGGTTTACAGTTGGACTACGTTTCTTAATTGTATATCCCTGAAATTAAATGAAAAAAAAAAAAAAACAACAACAACAACGAGAATGCTAAGCCTCAACAAAGTGATTACCGTGCGAATCGCTATTTTTGCACCCCATGTAAAAGTTGACATCCTACAGAAGCAATGCAATTTGCTCTTTCAATCGGGTGGCTAGCCGAATTGGCCTTTCTTGACCATAATAAGTTTGTATATTTCGATAACTGATCGATTTCCAAAACTTTCGATTTCTCTCCACTGTGAGTTTGACTTGTGTGTCGGGCGAAATAATCACTTCAATTTCATTTTAACTCATATTCGGTCGTACGACAGCAATAGTTTGGCTCAGAAATTGTTCAATTCTCTCTTCGGCAAAAAAGAGAAAATGATAAAAAATAAATAAATTGATATCAAACTTGCAGTTTGCAACTCAGTAACCATCACCTACTCATTTTCATACCCATTTATAGTTTATTGCATCACTCAAAGCACTACTTTTACGTACTGATTATCGTTCTACTAGCATTATTCTTCTCTCAAATCAACCAAAATGACAAGAATTGGTTCTGTTGTATTGCAAACAAACAAAAATACCGACATCAACGGAAAAAAAATTAGAAACAAAAAGATTCAATTGTTTTCGCTTCACAATCTTTGTATGTGTAGAATTATTGACCCAACAGCTTAAGGCAGGGCCAGTAGTCTCCTAATGTTCTATTCTATTCTTTTCTTTTCTTTTTTGGCGATTGTGCGATGAATCCTAACCAGGAGCATTTCTTGTACAAATAATTCATCCATTGAATCTCGGTTTTGGAGAGGGGTCCAACCTTCGACTGGCGTTGATGAAGGGTGTCAATTGCTGGAAATGAAATCTAACCCTCTTTGTTCTCACGCAACCATCCTTGCTTCGACTCATATGCGTTTTGGTGAGAAATATAACCACATAAAGCTCTAGAAACATTGTCGTCCTATGAAATGTTGTGAAAGGTTCGGTGGGTTTAAAATTATTTTGACCTTTCAATGGCTGGGAAATGAAACCATTTTTTAAAGATTAAGAACTATATTTTCGTGAGAGTTTAGAGATAGTGGTCCATATTGGGAAATTACCAAAAAAATATTAAACATATTGTAATTGTGTAAATTCAATCTATTGAGCTAATTTTGGCTGGTTAGCCCTCACATGGATGCCGGCTAACGTTGATGTGGACAATTTTTATAATATTTTATTCTTTCGAATTATATATTTTTTTCCTTTTCTTCCTTCCTTCATTCCTTCTTTGTTCCCCACTATGGCTAGAGAGTCACCCATTGGAGCTTGCCAGCCATTAGATGAGGGCCACGAAGCCCTTGTCAACCATTGACGAGGGTCGTAGCCCTCTCTCAGCCTTGCCTAGATGTGGGCAAGGCCATAGTGGCCGGTGTAGGCGACCTCACCTGTGACTAGCAAGGTTGGCCTTGCCCCCACAAAATTAGGGTACTCATGATTTTTAGTAGCATAGAAGAAAATTGGAAGCAAACAATAGGTGAAGGAGGCATAGATTTTTGACCTTTGATTGTTGTCACGCCCGATCCTCCGAGCGCGCGAACATCCCACTCTAGTCGATACAAATGCGACTTCCCAGGACACGTCGCCGACCCATTCATTTTTATTGCACATGCAGAAGCAAAACAAATCCCCTGACAACATTTAACTTGGGATAGAAAAGCAGGCAATCAATCACAACCAAACAAACTTTCTTATAAACACATAGGTTTATATACAACACTGGATTTTCTACAAAATAGACCAGCTCAACAAAAAGGGAATTGTCCTATGACCAACTTGTCAGACACGTTCGCCCATTCTTTAGCCTCCACCTTCCGAACTCCAGGACTTCCGGTCCTCCACGATCATCATCTAGGGACCTGAAATATTATCCCACAATGGGGATGAGACTATGTCTCAGCGAGTCCTACCCTCTAAAACTCGATTAGGAAGAAAATAAGCCCCAAGGCGCTCTAGCCACACAAATAGGATAAAGGACTTACCTCGCCTCAATTCCTTCCTGCACGTCAGTACAATTCATATTCAAACAATGCTCGCACAAGCTGAAACTACCGACACTTATATCGGTCTATCAATTCAATCAATCCAATCATTCGCAATGATTCAATTCCATCATACTATCTATCTTTCCATTTCAACCGTACTATCTATCACCATTACTATCTATCATTCAATACGTCTATCAAACTAGTCGTTTACGACATATGCTCTCCAAATAATATATAGACGATAGCTCGCTCAAGTTGTATAGATAGATAGCTCACCAAAGCTTTAGCGATAGATAGCTCGCACAAGCTATATAGATAGATAGCTCACCAAAGCTGTAAGCGATAGATAGCTCGCACAAGCTGTATATATAGATCGTGCTCGTATATGTATATGATAAAACGATCTTAGCTCACCAAGCTGATACATATATATAGTATACTATAGCTCACCAAAGCTGATCATTCAATAATAAACCAACTCATATCTCAATTCAATCAATCAATCAATCCAATCGATTCAAACTGGTCATACAAACCAATTACGGTGTTAAAAGCTAACACCGGGTATTTTCAAGTTAAATACCACAACTTCATGAATTTCACACAATTCCACACTTTTAGAATTATTCACCATAATCATCAATCACTCAATTTCTCAATTTAAACATACAATTAACACAAACCGACTGCACCGCTGCGATCGCGTGAAATTCTAACGACCAGAGGCCATCCCGGCATAATTTTCGAAATTATTAAATAATTAAATTTAATTCCGAAAATTAAATAATTAAATATTATATTATAATAATATAAAATAATAAAATAATATTTAAAAATTCGAAATAATTATTTAATTAAAAATAATCAATTAGGGCTTAAACAAGATTACACTAATTTAATCATACAATTAGCCCTAATTAAACATCCATTAAACTAATCATACAACTAATCTAATTTACATTAAAATAATCTAATTTAATCACATAAACCTAATTAGACTAATCTAAGCACCCCTTAAGCATCATTAACTCACTAAGCAAGAATTAGAGGATAAACTCACCGATTAACGATCCGAACGGCTCAAAACGACAAGGACGACGCGAGGTCCATATTCTCCAAGGCGGGCCTAGCTTCGAGGTCGGGAAGCCGACCAAAATGGGCCAAAACCAAGTTGCCATACCCATTTTTTCCAGCTACTGTCCATCGCTGGTTGAGGCTGGGAAAGAGCATCGATTGAGGCGCACTGGGGCCAAGATGGACGGAGGAGACCAAACCGGACCTAGCGGGGCTTCACGGTGGCCGGAGGTGAGGCTGGGCGGCTCCGGCGAAGCCCCCAGATCTGGAATGGTAGAACTTGGCAAAGCAGGAACGGCGAGATGGAGACGAAACGGACGGAGATGCACGGGGTAGTGGTGGGGGTGCGGTGGCGCGGAGACGGCAGGGCGGCTGGCCGCTCCGGCTACGACGGAGAGGGAGCTCCGAGGTCTTCTTCGACATCTTTGGGTTCTTCAAGAAGGAGAAGAAGAACACGAGCAGCAAAAGGGAGATGGAGAGAGGGCGACGACGGAGAGGGAGTGAGAAACGGCGTGCGGGTGAGAGCGACGGCGACGGAGCTTTGGCTTCGCCGGGTCGGGCGGGCTGCTCTTGTTCGCTGGGCTTGCTGGCTTTCGAAGAAGAAGATGAAAGAACACAGTCGCACGGTAGGGGAGGGAGAGAGAGGCAACGGAAGAGAGAGGGAGAGGAGAGAGAAGATGGGACCACTTTCTTTCATTTTCTTTTCTTTTCTTTAATCCCCACCAACATGGCCCACCATGACCTCAGGGATTACCTCACCATCCACTCACCTCCAATCTTCCACAACTATTTTCAATGGGTCCAATTTATTTTTTCCATGGCATGAAATTTCCAAAATTCTTGTACACTTAATTTAATCAATTCTCAATCAATTCCATTCAATTGAAGCTCAATTAAATTAACCCATGGTCCTCAACCTTCTCATGACATTTCCCCATCAAATGATCCAACTTGCTTCCCAATGATTCGATTAAAAATGGCCTTCTAACAATCCCGAACAAAAACGGCCTTACTTTGCTTTTCCACCAAAATCTCGGTTTGAAGAAAAATCTTTTGAGGATGAGTTGACGTTTCTAAAATGAATTGTGACTTGACAGAACTTCCAATTTCTGTAATTGGGTTCAATTTCACGGTTAAATTCAATCTAGCGCAACTTTAGCGCGTCCTAACCTACCACGTTGCTTTTAGGAATTTTCTATGCAATTAACCCGTGGTTGATTATTTTCAAGCCACAAAGTGCATCTTCGACACATTGACGACTCTTGATTGTCGTAGAAATCTCGAGGTTTCAAATACGGACACAGGGTACCAAAACGATAGAGAAATCGGTCTAGTGTCGATCAATAAGAATTGTGCAATTAGGTGGAATCACCCACACTGAATTACATGGTTCTATTGAATCGACCTATCTCCGGTCTCTAATCGGTCTGTGCCGTAATGACCCTTGTAGATTAGTACGGTCGAGCAGTCATTTCCTAGTCGAATTCTCAAGTCTATTGCGTTTAGATTCCTTAACGGCTTCACCTGATAGACTAGTTATCTCATGAGTGGCCAACTCAAAGAAGAAAGCTATAGTCACGAAGATGAAATGCCAACTTATTTAATTGAAACCAAAATTGGAAAATCGGGATGTCACAACTCTTCCTCTCTTATAAAAATTTTGTCCTCAAAATTTAAACCATTAAAATTCTTCTTCAAAATGGTGGGGTATTGTCGTCTCATCAATTCTCGCTCCTTTCATTCGGACTTCGCTTGCGCTATCCAAGATCCTCGTCTTGCCGACGAAACATTTCCAAATGGCCAAACCAATTCTTGATTCCCAAAGAGGCTAAGCACTTGTCCATCTTTACAAAAATGAAAGCTGCAAAAATTTTGGTTCTTTTTTTTTTTTTTCTTTATTTTTCCACAAAGTGGCTAACTACTACGTCGGGGATTCGAACTTCCGACTTCGGACTGCGGCTTCATCCCAAATACCACTCGGCTAGAGGCGCCAACGGTGTCCCAAACGCTTTCTTTTTCCATTTAAAGCCAAAATCCTTCTTAATTGAACCCAAAATCGAAATGGATTCCACCAATTTAAATGCTGCTTCACCTTCATTTTCTTAATCAAACACAATGTCCCTTTCAAAGGCGACATTTAAGAATGAACAGGATTCTCAACCTGAAAATTCAAAGGTTTCTGACGCTTAACCGCGTAAATTTCCCGACGGCTCTGAGCGGTCCTTAATCTGTCACTGATATTTGCAACTAATCACTGATTTTTGAACCAACTCTGGACCTGCGATTTTATGATCTCTGACCTCAACTCAACAAGGCGAAGTTCTCGAACACTCGCTATGCACTAACTAAAAAGGAACTCTAACGATCCGCTGAGCGGGAAGCTTTGGTCAAGATCTGACATAACTCTGACACTGACACTCTGCAAACAAATTATTTTATGCACAAACACCTCTGCATGCCTAATCCAATCAAGATTCTTCTGCACAGCCACAAAGTGGGCTAATTTCATCAGTCTTTCACTTACTACCCGAAATGAAATTATTAACACACTGACTCCTCGATAGACCTATCACAAAAATCTATTGTGACATGTTCCCACTTTCTCACGGAGATATCAAGAGATTACAAAGGTCCTCTCGAATTGCAAAACCGTGCTTTCTTTTGAGAGCACATCTGACACTTGCAACATGTCAGTGATATTTATTTTCATACCGGTCTGCCAATCCTGTTTATGCAAATTCGGACTCATCTTCGTACTGTCTGGATAATGCTGAAGCTGCTACGACAAGTTTCCGATAAGATCTCTTCTTTAATCTCGGTATCATCAAGTACACTCAATCGTCCTTAGAAATCTGAAAATCAGTTCCCTTCTTCTCGGTATCCTCCTACAAAATCTTTTGAATCTCTGAGTCTGTCCACTAAAGCGTCTGATTCTAACCCGAATATCCGGTTCAATTCTGAGGGTGGCCATAAGATTCGAAAGGTGGCCTACCTCAGATTTGAAAACCGAATCTCAAACTTTCTCAAGTAAGGTCCATGCTTTAACCAGCATATGCACAAATGAAGACTCTCGACTCAACGCATCAGGGACTTCTTTCATCATTCCAAGGTAATACCAGATACCACCATCATAGTCCTTCAAACGATCTGATTCACAACGGTATCTCATATTCAATTCCTTCTGAGAGAATATATACTTTGAGACTTTTAACGGTCAGCGAAGATCTGGAGTCTTTCTTCACACCAACAATATCTCTAAATCTTCAGAACGAACATTATTACTGCAAGTTCTAAGTCATGCGTCGGGTAATTCAGCTCATGAGGTCTCAACTGACGGGGCACGTATGCAACAACCCTACCATGTTGCATCAGCACACAACCCAATCCTCTAAACGATGCATCACTATAGATCTTGTAACCACCAGGACCATATGGAATGGTCAGCACAAGTGCGGTAGTCAGCTTCTGCTTAAGCTCTTGGAAACTACGCTCGCACTTGTCTATCCACACCAACTTCTTTTCTTTCTTCAGTAGTCGAGTCAACGGCAAAGCTAAAGCTGAAAACCCTTCCACAAACCTTCTGTAAACCCAGAAAACTTCTGATCTCTTTCACTGTAGTCAATCTCGGCCAACTATTCACTACTTCAATCTCGGACGAGATCCATGGAGATTCCTTTCTCCTGAAATCACGTGATCTAGGATCGCCACACGAGTTAACCAAAACTCGTATTTGTTAAGCTTAGCATAAACTTCAAGATTTCTCAAGATCTGAACTATCATCCTCTAATGTCTCTCATGCTCTTCAGCACTCTTCGAACACACCAGAATGACATCAATAAACACAATCATAACTAATCCAAGTACCCAATGAACACTCTGTTCATCAAATCCATACAAAAAGCTAGAGGGTTCGTCAAACCAAACGATATTACTATGAACTCATAATTGCCGTACCAAGTACGCAATGCTAACTTCGGTATGCCTTTCTTCCTGATTCTCAACTGATGATACTCTGTCCTCAAGTCGATCTTGGAGCATATCAATACACAAACGCAACAAACCATCATTCTTCACAAACAAGACCGATGCTCCCCAAGGTGATGCATTGGGACGTAAGAATCCTTTATTAAACAATTCCACCTTCATCTCTAAAGCCTAAGGAGTCTTAGAGATTCTTTCAACTCGGTGATCAAAAGCCATCCGGCAAGGAGCCTTAGTAGGGACTTCCATCATTCGGATGCTAAGCTCTTGCAATCACGAACTTTATTTCCCTTTATGACAACAAACTTGGAAATCTTCAAAAAAAAAACACCTCGAAAACTGCACTTTTCAGAAACACCTTAGACAACCACAATTATGTTCTCCATATTCGGTTCTTCAATTGTCGCATCCACTACAGTCACCATACAGATTTGGCAACCTACCCCCAAAACCAAGTCGTCTTCAGTGACGAATAATAGGGATTGGAGGTCCTTTCCGACTTTCAGTAACTCAAAACTTTCGTACGCTAACTAAACCAACTAAATTATATCACTGCCACGATTCATAATAGCAGAAAACTCCTCGAGCCAAACCTTTTCATAAATGATTTTCAAGTCATACATAAGCAAACCCATCTAGTACAACTATAGTTAGAGACTCATCTTCATTTTACTTTATTACATCAACGGAAACTCCACAACTTTCACTCAAAATCCAGCTGCGCTACTCTAATAAAACACCTCAAAACATTCTTCCCTTGATTGATGCATGGTCAATCCATTCATATTCCTTTCACTATCCTAGTGGCGTCATGTCGGCGGTAGCAATGCTCGAGTCCTCTCGGAACTTACATGGGACAGTTCCTAGCCCAATGGCCATGCTGGCCACATTCAAAGCATGCTCCCATTGCACTTGGTCACCAGGCTGACTCACACTTCTTTTCTCAAACTTGACACACAATCAGTGAAAACCTATCTCCTGTCAGGTAACAACATGCGCTCTTTCTTGTATTGAAGGCCTGCTCCAAAAACCCCACAATGCGTTCTATGGCGCACTCCTTTCAATCTGTCCCATTTGCTTTCTAGATCGTTTCTGACTAGGTAACCTTGTTGGTTACGCACATAACAAGCACCCGTCTTACCAGGACAAGGGGCTGATCCATGTCAGTTTCTGTCAGCATGACACACTCCAATCTGATTCATTGCTGACCTAACCATCCCACATTTCCACTTGGACAGAAATGGGATACTTTTCCCCAATCATAGACTCTTTCCCAAACTGGTTTCCATCTCTACTGAATCTGAACCTCGACTCGGATGCAACGACTTGCTCCCATATCACAATTCCAGGTTGGGCCTCAACAGGCATGACAATAACAACGGTTACAAGACTGGGCAAAGCATTAGCGGGCGGCGGCGGCTCAGTCCTGAGCTTACTGACCCAACAAGATTCCAAGGAACACTAGCGCTGGAACAATCACATCAAACCTCGGGTCGCTTGGTGCTGCTATACTAGTACCGACCTATAGCGATACTCTCACACTCGCGCTGGTCTGAGCCAATGCTCCACCATGACCACCTCGGGTACCGATCCCTGTCGGCATACCACCTCGAGTAATTGGTCTAAAGGTTCTCTCTAGGAATCCTCTGCTCCTAATCACTCATCTATAGGATCTTTACAGAAACCCGTTTCTCAATTCTAATCCCAGATTAGAATTTGAGTGATCCACACCAAACAATTTACCAAACAACTATCAACCACATGCACTAGCATGAAATAAAAGCCATTCCTACTAACTATCCCATGACTCATCGCACCGTATCACTCCATTCACAGACCTGCTCTGATACCACTTAAACGAGGATGTCACGCCCCAATCCTCCGAGCGCGCACACATCCCTTTGCAGTCAATAGAAATGCGACTTCCCAGGACACGTCGCCAACCCATTCATTTTTATTGCACATGCGGAAGCAAAACAAATCCCCTGACAATATTTAACTTGGGATAGAAAAGCAGGCAATCAATCACAACCAAACAAGCTTTCTTATAAACACATAGGTTTATATACAACACTGGATTGTCTACAAAATAGACCAGCTCAACAAAAAGGGAACTATCCTATGACCAACTTGTCAGACACGTTCGCTGATTCTTCAGCCTCCACCTTCCGAACTCCAAGACTTCCGGTCCTCCACGATTGTCATCTAGGGACTGAAATATTATCCCACATCGGGATGAGACTACGTCTCGCGAGTCCTACCATCTAAAACTGATTAGGAAGAAAATACGCCTCAAGGTGCTTTAGCCACACAAATAGGATAAAGGACTTACCTCGCCTCAATTCCATTCATGCACGTCGGTACATTTCATATTCAAACAATGCTCGCACAAGCTGAAACTACCGACACTTATATCGGTCTATCAATTCAATCAATCCAATCATTATAATGATTCAATTCCATCATACTATCTATCTTTCCATTTCAACCGTACTATCTATCAAACCATTACTATCTATCATTCAATCCGTCTATCAAACTAGACGTTAATACGACATATGCTCTCCAAAGCTTTAATATATAGACGATAGCTCGCACAAGTTGTATAGATAGATAGCTCACCAAAGCTGTAGCGATAAATAGCTCATTGAAGCTGTAGCGTATAAATAGCTCACTGAAGTTGTAGCGTATAGATAGCTTATTGAAGCTGTAACGTATAAATAGCTCACTGAAACTATAGCGTATAGATAAAACGATCTTAGCTATATGTATATAATATTTGCTCTCCCAATATATATAGTATAAACTATAGCTCACCAAAGATATCATTCAATAATAAACCAACTCATATCTCAATTCAATCCAATCAATCAATCCAATCGATTCAAACTAGTCTACAAACCAATTGACGGTGTTAAAAGCTAACACCGGGTATTTTCAAGTTAAATACCACAACTTCATCCAATTTCACACAATTCCACATTTTGGAATTATTAACCATAATCATCAATCACTCAATTTCTCAATTTAAACATACAATTAACACAAACCGACGCATTGCTGCGATTAGCGCAAAATTCTAATAAGGCCATCCCGACAAAATTTTCGAAATTATTAAATAATTAAATTTAATTCCGAAAATTAAATAATTAAATATTATATTATAATAATATAAAATAATAAAATAATATTTAAAAATTCGAAATAATTATTTAATTAAAAATAATCAATTAGGGCTTAAACAAGATTACACTAATTTAATCATACAATTAGCCCTAATTAAACATCCATTAAACTAATCATACAACTAATCTAATTTACATTAAAATAATCTAATTTAATCACATAAACCTAATTAGACTAATCTAAGCACCCCTTAAGCATGATTAACTTGCTAAGCGAGGTTTAGAGGATAAACTCATTGGATTAATGAGCCGAACGGCTCAAAACGACGAGGACAACGCGAGGGTCCATATTCTCCAAGGCCGGCCTAGCTTTCGGGGTCAGGAAGCCAACCAAAACGGGCCAAAACCAAGCTGAAATATCCATTTTTCCAGCTTCTGTCCATCGCTGGTTGAGGCGGATCCGGCACCGATTCTAGGCGCACAAGGGCCAAGATGGACGGAGGAGACCAAACCGGACCTAAGCGGGGCTTCACGGTGGCCGGAGGTGAGCTGGGCGGCTCCGGCGAGCTCCACCAGATCTGGAATGGGTTGGAACTTGAGGAACCGGCGAGATGGAGACGGGACGGACGGAGATGCACGCGGGTAGGTGACGGCGTTGCGGTGGCGGGACGGTGGCGTCGTGGCTACGACGGAGAGGGGCTCGCTGAGGTCTGCTTCCGACACTTCTGGGTTCTTCGTACAGCAAGAACACGAGCAGCAAGAAGGAGAAGAGATGGAGAGAGGCGGCGACGGGAGAGGAGAAGGAAACCGGCGTGATGGCTCGCTTCGCGTGAGCGACGACGGCGGCGAGAGGTGGCGATGGGAGCTCTGGCTTCGCTGGTCTTCAGCTTCTTCTGGGCTTGCGAAGAAGAAGATGAAGAGAAGCAAAAACACGGTAGGGGGAGGGAGAGAGAGGCAACGGAAAGAGAGAGGGAGAGGGAGAGAAGGAAGATGGGACCACTTTCTTTCATTTTCTTTTCTTTTTCTTTAATCCCCACCAACATGGCCCACCATGACCTCATATTACCTCACCATCCACTCACCTCTAATCTTCCACAACCTATTTTCCAATGGGTCCAATTTCATTTTACCACCGTGGGAAATTTCCAAAATTCTTGTACACTTAATTCAATCAATTCTCAATCAATTCCATTCAATTGAAGCTCAATTAAATTAACCCATGTGTCCTCAACCTTCTTATGACTTTTCACCATCAAATAATCCAACTTGCTTCCCAAATATTCAATCAAAAACAGCCCTTTAACAATCTCGAACAAAAACGGCCTTACTTTGCTTTTCCGTCAAAATCTCGGTTTGAAGAAAAATTTCTGAGGATGAGTCGACGTTCCTAAAATGAATTGTGACTTGACAGAACTTCCAATTTCTGTAATTTGGTTCAATTTCACGGTTAAATTCAATCCGCACGCGACTTTAACGCGTCCTAACCTACCGAGATAGCTTTTAGGAATTTTCTATGCAATTAACCCGTGGTTGATTATTTTCAAGCCACAAAGCGCATCTTCGACACATTAGCGACTCTCGATTATCGTAGAAATCTCGAGATTTCAAATACGGACACAAGGTACCAAAACAATAGAAAAATCGGTCTAGTGCCGATCAACAAGAATTGTGCAATTAGGTGGAATCACCCACACTGAATTACATGGTTCTATTGAATCGACCTATCTCCGGTCTCTAATCGGTCTGTGCCGTAATGACCCTTGCAGATTAGTACGGTCGAGCAGTCGGTTCCTGGTCGAATTCTCAAGTCTATTGCGTTTAGATTCCTTAACGGCTTCACCTGATAGACTAGTTATCTCGTGAGTGGCCAACTTAGAGAAGAAAGCTATAGACGCGAAGATGAAATGCCCGACTTATTTAATTGAAACCAGAATTGGAAAATCGGGATGTCACAATTGTGCCCAAGTGCAGAAGTGTAGTGAAGTAAGGCAAGCTAGCCACAGGCCAATTTTGGCTACCATGGCGTCACTAGCCACAAGCAAGGCCACCTTCGATTGCGATTGGCGAGGCTGAGTGAAGGCCGCAACACTCGATAGCCACAAGTGAGCTCTGACGTCCCTTACTAATTATAGTGGGACACAAAGAAGAATGGAAAGAAAAAAAAAAAAAAGGAAAAAGGAAAAAGAAAAAGAAAAAGAAAAAGAAAATAAATAAATAATTTGAAAAAATTAAATACTATTAAAATTTGTATATATCAGCATCAACCAAATGGCAAACACTGGCTATCATCCACGTCATTAATGTTATAAAAATTTGTTGTCCTATAAAATGTTGTAAAAAGTTTGTTGGGTCAAAACTATTTCGATTTCTCAATAGCTGGGAAGTCAAACCATTTGTTTTTAAGATTAAGAGCTATATTTTCGTGAGATTTTTCAAATAGTGGTCAATATCTATTGTATACTCACCAAAAGAGGTTATATTCATTCCACCCACTTAAGTCAAAAACCACAATTTAAATCATTGCATGACTCATACATTAAAAGGGACAAAACAACCACCCCAAAAATTCCAGTATCATCACATGGACTAATATCTACGGACTTTAGATCAAGTAGTTTTCTCTTTGATGCTAACCTTTGTCCCCTTTATTGCTTGTGCGTCCAAGCGATGCCACAATTGGGAATCAATTTCCAAGTCGGTAAACGCTTTTGTTTCTAGTCATGTATAGTGTTCTCAACTTTGTTCACCATGCGACAATCATAGAACCTTTAACAATTTTCCACAAGTTTTCCTTAAAAATAAGTCTTTATCATGTACTGTCTAATTGCCCTATAGAGATAAGATTTCTCTTAATGCGAGGAACAAATATGACATCCTGCACTTCCATTGATAGCAGTTACTATTAGTAGTTTTTGTGGGAACTTCACCCTTCTCCATAATATTTATTCATTGTTAGCAAGATAAATTTTTCCAAACTTTGAACAACAAAATTGTGCATTAATTTTCTACGCGAAGTAGAGAGAAAATAATTCACCTGAGTCTAAAATCCAAGATTCAATTAGACTGTTAACACTAAAAGTCGAAGCATCATAAGCAAGGGTCTCTTCAAAAGTTGCATTCACAAATTTCTCTGCCTCTTGATTTTGATACTGAATTTTCTTCTTTGGGATTCTACAATCTCCTCTCAGATGATTGTCGCGACCTACCTCTCGGGGGGAGGAAATAGATTTAGGGATATTGTCTAAAGGACGTACCTAAGCCCATGAGTAGGCACGGACTCTCCTAAGTCCATACCTCATGCAACATTGGGGTATTCTTAAGAATTTCGCAATAAAGAGTCGCCACCTATTAGGGTCAGTGAGAAACCAAGTAAGAAACCAAGTGAGGTATATGAGTGTACCTCACTTTCTACGTAACTAGAGAATCTAGGGTCGGGGGCATGATTACACTAATTAATCAATTAGTGCCATTTCGGTACCTAGTCTTGTTCATTTTTATAAAAAATATTTTTGTTAGGCAATTTGAATTAACTTTAAACGAGTCCACTAACATATGAGGTGATCATGCAGATACACAATCGTTAAAATAACAATTAGCAACCAAGGAAAGCATCAAATAAACTACAAGACAAAATGAGCACCTAATACTAATAAATAAGAAAAATACCATTCCTAACTAGCCCAACAGTAATCAACAATCGGTATAATAAAAGCGCTCAATCAATTGATAATTCACCTAAAAAGGAAACATGGACACCCTACCACAAAACTCTAGGAGTTTGTACAATTTCGAACATGATTTTTTAACAAAGATTTTCACACATTTTAACTGAAAACAATTCAAAATCAATTTTTTTTTTATGTCTTTTCAATTTTTTTTTTAATTTTCGTGATTATTATTATTATTATTATTATTATTATTATTATTATTTGATTTAAAAAAAAACAAAAATAAGCTTTTAATTTGGAAAATAGCGACCCAGGCTGTTGTGGACTTTCAGGTCGAACCACGGACGCCAAAGGCCTAGAAAAGGAACGGGCTTACTGAAATCAAGCCCAATCCGGCCACTACAAGACCAACTCCAGGACTACTCAGCTGAAAACAAACCCAATCAAAGCCGAATTAAGGACAACACTGACTGCTCCTGTAATAAAAACTAAGCCCAAATTCACCGAAAAAAAAAAACAATCCAAGGCCAAGGCTCGCTAAAACCTGAATGAGCCCAAAGTCTACTTCTCTTGGATGCTCCAATCCCAGAACTGCTCAAGATCACAGATCAAGATCATCCCATAAAGCGCCGGCACTTCAACCACAATCCGAACCCATTCTATCCCGAGTCCAATAATGATACACTTCACCATCAAGAGTCTTCGGTCCATTCCCTCACCAACCTTTTCCGACACAACACCACAGAAGCACCGAACAAGACTCGAGAAGAAAAGACGTAAAGCCTATTGAGCCATGGCGACAAAAACAACAAAAAAGAAACACAAACCTGTGTTGAGGTTAATGATGGATTACCGTCAACTGAATTCCCATCATTACACATTCGAAGCAAGTCGAAATCGGAGGTAAATCTACACGAACTTGGTTCGAACGCTTTGTCGAGCACGTGACGCGCAGTGGATTGAAGAGAGCACGTTGAGCAAATTGCAAAACTCGAACCCGCATCCAGACTTCAAACATGCTCGAAATCAGAAATAAAGGCGCAGCAAAAGCCCCGCACGCATATGGATTAACAAAAAAGAACAAGTCTCATGGCCAAAACCAACAAACGGAATTCATGTCTCCTTCAGGCATTTTGACAAACAGTCGGCATATGCTACTGAGTGAGGGGTTCCCGGCCCAAACGAGGACTCGAACCTACGCCGGCGACCTCAACGCATGACATCCAGGGATAACGGCACAAATTTCAAGGGCGACGTGACCCGGAGCTCGCGCGAGCCGAACGGCCGCGAGCGTCGGCCCGACGTCGCCTAAAACGGGGCAGAAGCAGGGGACTTGCGGTATATAGGAAAACAAACAAGGGCAGTCGCAGCAGTGGCCCTACCCGGCTCGACGGCGACGTATAGAGGGCGAGCTCGATAGGTCGGACTACGTCCGGTCGCCTCGCATGCCTCCGAACCGGGATCCCCGGGAAGCCGACGCAACTCGACACAAATGACAAAGAAACGCTCGAGACCTACCGTAAGGAGAGGCGCGTGTCGGCAAGGGTCGACGCCCAAGTTCCAAGCACGATGGCTACCGGGGGAAGCCCTTCACTCACGGCCTCACCCTCTCTACTTCTCGGTCTCGCTCGAATCTCCCCCGCGGCTCTCTCCCTCTTCCCCTCTGTCCGGTTCTGTCCACTCCCCCTTCTCTGCGGTGCGTTCCTGGTGCCTTCTCTTCCCCTGCGGTGCCGTCTCCTTCTCCCTTCTGCTCTTCCTTTCGGCTCCGCTGCTGCTCTGCTCTGCTCTCTGCTCCCATCCTCTGCTGCTGCTCCTGTCTTTTCCTGTGCTGATTTTCCTTTCCCTGCACGTCTACGCGCGAAGGTGGCTGGAGGAGGGAGAAGGCTAGCGCGGGCCGGGCCGAAGGGGAAACGGCTTGGGCCGCGGGAGAAAAGGAAAATAGGAGAAAAGGGGCCCGGGCCCAGCACGGGGAAAGGCAAGAGAACCAGGCCGGGCCAAGGCCGGATCCGGCCCGACCCGACCCCTACGCGTTTAAAAAATAAAAATAAAATAATAGGTGTCAACAATGATCTTTTATTTCGTTATTTCTATAAATAATTTCACCACAAGATCTCGACTTGCTTCTCCCTATAGATTTCGATCTACCATGGTTCTGATTTTGACCTTGTTGATTGCTTCTCCCTTCACCTCAAATATTCAAGGTAGTGCCCAAAGATTCACTTAACTTTCTTGTGCAAATATCCCCACCAAGAATCAAATCTTAGATTTTCTAAAACTTCAACTTTTTCTTAACTAGACAAACTATTAATTATAGTTATAGTTGCACTCAAATTTTCAAGTAGAGAAGATAACAAAATCAAAGCTCTTATCTTACCAAAAAAAAAAAAAAAAAAAAAAAATTCAAAGCTCTTATCTTATTGTTAAATTTGATTTTCGTCAAACTAAATTAAGTCATGATCAGGTTGAATTGTTAATAAGATAAATCACAAAAGCACATTCGTCCATCTTTAGATTAAAAAAATGACGCACTAAACATACTTTGTTTGATGCAGATGGCTTCTTGTATATGTTGGACAATGTCCTCATTGATACCAATGGATAGGTTTCAAGTGGAACCTACACCAATCTTGGAACCGCCCACCTCTACCAAAAATTCAGATAAAGACCAGGAGTAAGAGCACTTCATCTAGAATATATTATGTCCTTGGACTCAAAATTCCACAGAGTAATTTTTTTCCACTAGAAACTACCAGGAAAGCGGCAACTCTACTCTTAAAAGGAAAATTTTCCAGATAAACTCTGCTGCTATACTTCAGGAATCGTTCATCATGCCAATTCTCATTGAATTGCTGATAATTTTGATCTCAACCTTGGCCCTGCTATTGCCCATCTTTCTCTACCGATCACACATATCCAAAGACCATCATGATGTGCCTGAAGCCGAAGGCGGCTGGCCTATAGTCGGCCACCTTCCTCTGTTCAGCAGCAAGGACTTGATGCACAAAAAGTTGGGCTCCGTGGTCGACAAGTACGGACCAATTTTCACCATAAGATTAGGCTCTCATCGAGCAATTGAGCAGTTGGGAAGTGGCTAAGGAGTGTTTCACTGTCCATGACAAGGCCTTCGCCGATCGACCAATGATCACCGCCACCAAACTCATGGGCTACAATGGTGCCATGTTCGGATTCGCTCCTTACGGGAATACTGGCGAGAGATGCGCAAGATAGCGACGATCGAGCTCCTTTCGAACCACCGGCTTGACTCGCTAAAGCACATACGAGCTTTCGAGGTCGAGACAGCAATAAAAGACCTGTTCAAGGCCTGGATCGAAAAGGGTAGGCCCAGAAATGGGATCCCGGTGGAAATGAAGTCTTGGCTAGGAGATTTGATTCTCAATATATCGGTGAAAATGGTAGGAGGAAAGAGATACTGCGGTTCGAACGCTGACTGTGACGACGCCGAGGCAAAGAGGTGCCAAAGGTCAATCAGGAGGTTCTTTCATCTATTTGGAGTCGTCGTGTTGTCGGATGCGATCTCAGGTCTCAGCTGGTTGGACTGTGGTGGTTATAAACGATCGATGAACGAGACCGCAAAAGAGTTGGATGTTTTGGCTCAGGGTTGGCTAGAGGAGCACAGAAGGAAGAGATTGTCCCACCCCGGAGGCGATGGAGAGCAAGATTTCATGGATTTGATGCTGAAGGTCATCGAAGGTGTGAAGTTTTCAGATTTTGATGCCGATACAGTTGTTAAGGCAACTTGTTTGGTGAGTAATTCTTGCTTATAATGTTTTGAAACTAGAACTGTGCGTAAAAGTTGATCTGTGGTCGTGCTAATGCATTCGCTAATGCCTCTAATTTCATGAATGCAATTTGTTGGGGTAGCAGAAGTACAGTGCTTTTGGCAAAATCCACTCATAATCTAATGACAATTAACTTATTTCTTGTCCATCTTATTTGCTGTCCACATGTTTTTGAAATACAGTTTGATCCTATCTTATTTCCTGTCCACATCTTTTTCCAAATACAGTTTGATGGCATCAAGATTTTTCAATAGATCTGGACCGGTAATAGAGATACATTTAAACTTCCGGTACTTAGAGAATCATTAGGTTCGGTCTAGTCAATATAAATTTTTAGTTGCCGTAAGAAACTTCGTAGCAAGCTGTAAGCACAGAGATGCTAGATATATTAAGGATTAGTCTACTATTAAAATGGTAAACTAAGAGATACTGCTGATTGCAAACGGGTCTTTAAACATCATTTGGTAATTCAGTCTTAGTATCTGGTAAAAAAAAAATGTACCTTTTAAATATAGTTATCTAAAGCAAATACCAGATGCTCATGAAAATATATATTTTTCTGCTGAAGGAGCGATTGCAATCATCCGATTTAGGAAAAGACAATATTGTGGCTTATTGGTGCCCATCAATTTTCCTACCGAGTATAGTATTGCTTACTTTTGCAGCAAGAATGTCATATTTTGTCCTCACCATTAGTCGAGGATAGACTGGCAGTTACATTTCGCTTTCATCCAGAAGAAAAGGTCACTTAACTCGAGAATATATTTAGCCAGTCAAAAGTTTGTCTCCTCTATAACAATATTTGTCTATTGTTTAACACAAAGAGACGAACTCTCGGCTGCTTTTGAAAGACACGTTGATTCTATCATTATCACCATGAATTCTATTCCAGTAGATGGAGGGGATTAGTCAGAGATCAACTAAAATATCCAACGTATGAAGCGCCAAATAACTTCTTATCTCTTATGTAAGAATCTATTGACTATGAAGACCAAAAGGTTTGAACTCTTTCTTATGTTGAAAAAGTCTTACAAAAGAGAATTTGTATGACGTGAAGCGATTAATATTTTCTAAGTGATTCATAACTCAATAGCTTTAAGCTTTTGAGTGATTTGAGTGAAAGTGGTTCAACTAATATAATGATGGGTTTGAACTTAAACTTTCTCATGACAATCTGTTCCCCATTTCACAAATCATGAGATTTATACTCTTGGAAGTGGAGTAACGTGATGAATTAAGATTTAATCTAGAAGGACAAAAACATTTACCCCTTTAGAAATCATTTGAATAAAATATTCACAAACTTAATTTAAGTTTGTCCTTCGAGATGCTATCTATGTGAAATTTTGATCCTTTGAACCTGGTTTGTTTTAAGCTCGTTTACAAATACTTGTTCAAATCATCCAAATAGAAGACATGATGGATCAAAATCATACTAGATCTAATCTATGTCACCAATCATCTGACATCTTCCAATCTTTGATGTTGAAGCACTTGAGTTAATCCCATTTCCTTTTGGTTATAGAACATGATAATAGCTGGGACCGACACCTTGATAGTGGTGCTCACGTGGGCGCTATCGCTGCTAGTGAACAATCGCCACGCATTGAAAAAAGCGCAACAAGAGCTGGACACCCATGTCGGCAAGAGCAGGCGTGTGGAAGAGTCCGACGTGAAGAATTTGACCTACCTCCAAGCCATCGTCAAGGAAACGATGCGTTTCTATCCACCGGTTCCGATCGTTGGTATTAGAAGTTCCATGGAAGAGTGCACCTTCTCCTCCGGCTACCGCATTCCTGCAGGTATGAGGCCCTTGCATGCTGGTAGAAACCGATAGCATATAGGACCTTCATATATGATTTGGCCTCTTCAGCATGAAAAAACATACTCTAAAGTTAAAGTGATAAACCGGGCCAATTCATGAAATAAGCATGCGGTCCATGTCTTTTTAGCGTCATGAATGGATTGCGGTGTCACACAAAATAATGGTCAGGTTAAGCATAAGTCTAGAACATATCCTATCCTGATTTTGTTGAAAAAAATTTTGGATTAATTTTAACTATTCAGCCTGCGGTACCTTCTTTTATACAATTCATTTACATCACTATTGAGTTTGCTAATTAGTAAATTTTACAAATTCCAACTACTCGTGCTAACATGATGGATATGAGTTGTGTAACAATGAGTTGCGGTCTTTGTACAACTTCACAATACAAGAACCTTTTATCTCTTTTGTCTTTAAATTCGGAATTTGAATCCATCAATTGATTCAAAAGCGCAAGTCCGCTTCCCAACTTGGCAAAAGTTTCCCTGAGACTTTGACCTGCATCTTCATTCCTTAATATCTGTGCAAAATTTCCCTGTCTTTGCACATTTTTCTAAAAAAAAGCCATTATACTGCGCCATTGGCTAGGTACTCGTTTGCTGTTGAATGCCTGGAAAATACAGAGGGATGAGCGCGTATGGTCCAACCCGGACAGGTTCGAGCCCGAGAGGTTCCTCACGACGCATGAGAATGTGGATGTGAGAGGTCAGAACTTCGAGCTCATCCCCTTTGGCGCGGGGAGGAGGTCATGTGCCGGAACCTCGCTGGCTCTTTACACAATGCATTTGACCCTTGCCAGCTTGTTGCAAAGTTTTGAAATCGACACGGTCTCGGGCAAACCAGTGGACATGACCGAGAGCCCTGGCTTGACGAATTTGAAGGCGAGCCCGCTTGAAGTTGTGCTCATTCCACGCCTTGATCAGAAGGTTTATGAAAGAGACGAGTAAGAGAAAGTGGAGTCTCTTGACTATCGTTAGCACTTCATTATGAGGAGAGCCACAAGCTCCGTTTTCCCTTGAAAATCAGACTTGAATGTATATGTTTACACCTAAGTGGCTACTGAGGATTGCAATTAGGAACATAAAAAAGACTTCAATTATATTACATTTGAATCCATTTGCTTAATCGTTTTTAGTCATATTTTTAGTTTGCAAGTTTTCATCGCATCAATGGATTGTTTCAATATTGGTGTTGGAGAGTATTTCGGCAAAAACAATCATAGCATCCCTTTTGTGTATGAAATAGATTTACTATTTCATTTTATATAGTCATTGGACTAGGAAGAAAAACAATTAGCTGCCTTCAGGGCAAGCGAGCTATTACTTTTTTTGGGTCAAAAGTTGGAGATAGTGTTGAAGTAATTTCCAAAAGAACAATGCTATAATTTAGTCAAAACTAGACCCGTTAAACGGGTGGGTCGGGTCGGGTTTGGGTCGGGTCATAAATGGTCCGACCCAAATCGACCCATTTAACTGTTTATGACCCGTTTATTGCAATGCAAAAATTTGACCCATACCCAACCCGACCCATACCCAACCCATACCCGACCCATTTAACTAAACTTAATTTATTATATATATTTAAAAAAATGATATTGCTAAAATAATTTTATAAAATACAAATTTAATGGAAATTTTTTATAAATTTTAAAATAATTATTTTAAAAAATCGAAGTTTAATTATTTTTATTTTTAAATATAAATTTTCTTTTCTTTTTCTTTTTCTTCTTCTTTTTCTTTGGCCGCCCACCTAGCCACGACAACACTGGCAATCGGCCACAAGCGAGCCTCAAGCTTGCTCAACGAGCTCTAGAGGATATATATATATAATATGATTGAGCAAATTATGTAAGTATTCTCACAAGGGTTCCAACGTAAAAAGTGAAACCAATCTATCCTTCTCTAGTATCACTTTTCCAATTGGCCAAGTGACCGATTTTTCTAAAGATTTTTTTTTTTTTTTTTTTTTTTTTTTTTTTTTTTTTTTTTTTATAGATGGAATGTGTCTCAATGGATGTAAGAATTTAAGGAATATTAGTGCAGTACTTTGATAGTCGAGCAAGTGTCTATAGATCTTCATGAGCCCCTTTTGCCGAGAGCATTGAACAAATAACTTTGATGCAACATTCTCTACAGGTGCCACCTTTATGCCTAGACCCGATTTTAAGAGGTCACAAGTATTGAAATTTGCCACGACCCACACTCCGTCAAGCGGAAAGGAATCCCAGAAGGATCTCATAATTGAACAGCTCCTATTCTTTGCCAATCTCTCATCACTGATACAATATCCGCACATAGCAGAAGCAAAATATACATTGAACAAAACGAACGCATGGTAGTCTCAAGACTAAAAGATTTCAATCTGACTTAAAATAGGGGTACATCATATGCTGATTATTTATGAAAACTCATATGTACTCAGAACTCCATGAAGCCTCTGCCACATCATCTTCACTGTAAGCATCATCCAGTTAAGACCCTCTGGGATTCTATAATCCCAGCCTTCATCCAGTTGATTTTCCTTCCCTTTGCAGGCTTGAGATTCCTGCAAGATACACCAACAGATTCAGCAGAAAGAAAGTTGATGTTAAGGCAACCAAACTACAATCTTCTTGCAAAATGGAAGGTTGCACTAGACCCAGACGACATACCCATCTATGAAGTCAAAAGAACTCTTAAATTCATTAGGTAGATTGACAAGGGCGAAATCTCCAAAGGGAAATCTTCCCTGGTAGGCAATGTTGTGGATGCAGAATGCTACCTGGAATCAAGTTTATCTACTCAGCTGCATGTCCAGACTATCTAACAAAAAATGTGTCATAAACAATGAACTATAAGATGAAAACTTACCTTGGCATTTTTGTAAAGCCCTCGAGATTGGTACATTGTTTTGAGGTAGCATGGAAGAAGAGCAGTGTGCCAGTCATTGGCAATGAAGACAACATCTTCACCTGCTTGACGCACAGATAAAATTTAACTTTCAATCAGTATTTAGAACTGAAAACCGACCTTCAACGAAACAATGATAGAAAAAATTCCCACCATATGGTCCTGAAAATTTTTCGCTGTTGTTTAGATTTAGAACCTGAGGTGCCTCTAGAGCAACCTGCAAGCAATAAAAAGGTGTATTACAAAAATGAAAACACGAAAGAATACACACATGAGAAAGTATTTTTCAAGTGATCAGACCTTTACAGCTCATAGAAAGGTTATCACAACCTTATGTCTTAACTGGCTTGTTGTGTTACGTTAACAAGAGAATGTAACAGATTTAACCAAGCTTTAACACTCGCTATGGTTTTCACAATTCCAATTCCAACTTTTAATAGGTAAAGGCCATCTGTCATTCAATTCAAAAAGGACAAAAGTAGAGCATACCATAATCAGGAAGAATCATATCTTCCAAATGTGCCAATAGTACGGCTGGAAGACTTGTCCGAGTATATCACTTGCAAAGAAATTTTAAAACTCACTGGCACAACAAGCAAAAGCGAAGTTGGTTATCCTTGTAATCTAGCCCGCTTTGTGGCCCATATACTTTAGAGCCTGTCTTGCCCCACACCTTCAATGTTGACAAATCAAACAGTCAAACAGTCAGGGGGAAAAATTTGCTTCATCACATAATTCTGCAAGAGTAGCTTTGCAGATTAGCACAAGAGAATCAATGACGAGAGACTTCTCATCCAAATCTTATGAGCAAACGAAAAGAATGAGATGAAAGAAAGTACCTAATGCAAATAGTCTTGAAAGTCAATGACGAGAGACTTCTCATCCAAATCTTCCTCAGGCGGAACTCCAAATAACCAATTTCTAGTGCACAGCTTAGCCTCTACGCTTTCAGGGGAAAGGGAACTACGATATTTATTTACAATGCGTCCTCCAATGCTGAAGGCTGATTCTGAGGCAACGGTAGTGATAGGAATGCTCAATATATCACGTGCCATGAGGGATAACTCGGGATACCGATGAGAATGAGTCTTCCAATAATCAAGGACATTGAGATCCGGGAACTTCTTTCTATCAAGCCTATTCTCCTCCAAATACAAATCCAATTGTGACTTAGTAGATTGTGATCCAAAGTGTTCACTCTCAAATGCATCATACTCATCAATGTCATCCCCAATGTTCTCATCGATGCCCTCAACTGAAATGTTACCTCGACTAGTTGAAGAAGTAAAACGATCATCTCTAGACATAGAAGTCACATATTCATCAAAAAGTGTATAGAGTTTTTCTCGAATGCCTCGTACAAATTCTACATGATCATCCATGTCCAACTTTGAGTAACAAAACTCTAACAAGTGTAACTTATAGCGAGGATCTAATATAACAGCAAATGATAAGACAACACTATAACACTTCCAATATTTTTCAAATTTTTTGAGCATTGCCTTAGCCATAGAACTAATAGCCTCATCCTCAGTATCCCTTGCCTGTATTAAACGAAGCTGAATCTGCCATACTCCATAAAAATATAAATTCGCTGTTGGATATCTAACTCCAGAGAACAGAGTAGAAATATAATAAAAGGGTTTCAACAATAAAGCAATTTTCTTTCCTCTAACCCAATCTTTAGAAGATGGACATGTGACAAAGTTATGGTAAATTAACTTCAAATGTGAAAATGCACATTCAAAGAAAAGGGCACCCTCAAGCATTAGGTATGTAGAATTCCATCTCGTAACCACATCTTGGCGTACCTTTTTACTGGCCTTTAAGCATGACTGCGATATACATTCGGCAAATTTTATTCTCCTCCCTTGTGTAGCCCTCACATACTTGACAGCTTCTCTAATATTATGTAATGATGTATCAATAACCTCTAAACCTTCCTGTACAATAAGATTCAAAATATGTGCACCACAACGCACATGAAAAAACTGTCCATCACATAACAAAGAGGATCTCACAGAAGGTGTATTTCTCCAAATATCAACCATACTGTCATTGTATGATGCATTATCTAAAGTAATGCTGAAGATATTTCTCTCAATACCCCATTCTCTTAACAAAGTCAGCAATTTTTCTAAAAGTATGGGACCACTATATGGAGGTGGCACATAGGTGAAACACAAGACTTTTGAATGCAATTCCCAATCCTCATCGATATAATGAGCAGTGACAGTCATATAATGATCCGTAGTAACAGAAGTCCATAGGTCAGAAGTCAAACATATTCGGCTTGAAAGAGACAATAATTTGGATTTCAAAATTCCCTTCTCTTTTTCATATACTTTTGCCACATCACTTCTTGCTGTAAACCTTGAAATGTGCTTCACATTAGGGTTGAGGTAACTAAACAACTCTCTAGTAGCCTCATGCTCCACAAAAGAGTACGTATAATTGTGTTTGATTATCGCTCTTGCTAGCATATCTCTAAACACACCTTGGTCAAATTGTACTACAGAACCATCAACATTAACCTCTCGGTTGGGACAAGTATCTAAATGACGCAACAAGTTTTTTGTCCCATGGCTAGCCATGTAACTTACTTCGCACCACTTACATTTAGCCCTCTTCATGCCATCACCATCTGTGAACTTTTCAAATTCAGACCATACAATCGAAGTGCATTTTCTTGGACGCTTAGAGCAAGTAGAGTTTTGACTCAAAACTAACAAATATTGCATAATTCATTCTAAACTAGCAAAACGCATGCGTGTTACACATGTGTAAGGCTCTGTTTCTTTAGTGAAAGTTGGTTGTTAGTCTATTTTACATTCTTCTTGTTAATTTTTACTTGGATACATTAAATGTTGATGGGCATTCTTCGTATTGCTTTACAAAGTTCATGGAAATTGTTCTATCTTCTGTTCAATGAGTCCAAACATCCATTTATCTGATATTTTTCAGTCATATCAACAACATAAAGCCTCAGGTAATTAGCATTACCACCAAATGTAACTTAATTGTTCAGATACTTTTTATTTATCTCATTTTCTTAGTAAAGGAATATTTGGAAACATGCTTTTCCTTGACGAGTTTTTCGAAATCAGAAGCAATTTTTCTTGTTGATTTGCTAGTATTATGCATTTACAATCTTATTATTCATTTATGGTTTTTTTTTTCTTTTAATTACCAACTTTTCTTAAATTTTATCAGCTTTTAATTATGTTTCTTAAATTCTATTTAAATTTTCCATCTCTTACATAAAATTCCTAATCCCAAATTCAAGCAATTTAGTGGCTTTCGATTAAGTTATCAATGAATTTAGGGTTACCGACTTTTATTTGAGTTGATTACCAATATTTTATAAATTAACTTTCAAATTTTATATTAGGTTGCTTAATTGAGAAAAAGAAATTGCCATGTCACTGAGATAAAACATGGTTATTTTATATAACAATTAGTAATTTTAAGGCTTCTAAGAAAGGTAAATAATATCTGGAGAAAAGAAAGAGAATCTTTTTTTGGTGAAAGGTAGAGAATTTTAGAAACATTGGCTATAGATCACAATCAAACAAAAACTCATTTTACTATAGGAGGACAAGTAATAAAGCTTGAAAAAGATTTGAACTTCAATCGTGATGTATTTTTGTAAATGTAAATTTTCTTCGTTGTATAGAGTGACGGTACTTTGTTGCATGATCCATAAAACTCTACACTTCTATAGCTATGTTTTTACTTCTATCTATATGCAAAAAATTATTTTGACATGTATATTAATAGACAGTGTAATTTTTTAATCACTTAATGTATCGAAAATTATACATTAGACGCAATTGCACAATGTCTCATTAATTATAGAGCAACAGTACTTTGTCGCAAATTATAAAGTGTAATTTGTATAGAGCAACGTTACTTTATCGCACGATCCTTAAAACTCTACACTTTTATAGCTATGTTTTTACTTCTATCTATCTGCAAAATTATTATGGCGTGTAAAATAATAGACACTGTACACTTTTTGATCACTTAATGTATCGAAAATTATACATTAGAGGCAATTGCACAATGTGTCATTAATATTAAGTCAATGCGGAGGCACGGATAGAGCCAAACTTTCACGAGTCGCGAGGATAAGAATTTATTTTTGCTGCAGCAAAATGCGCAGGGGTCTTTCTAGTTACCAATGAAAAGAGAGAGCTTGAGTCAACGCGAGAGGGGAAGAACTTGGGACTTGACACCTCCTCGGTTTCTGGTCAAGTCCGTGACCGCAAAACTAGTATGACAATGACAATGGGCGGAGTCTTTCAGATCCTGGCAGGGCATCAGTTTTGACGTTAAACAGGTGAAGCAGCCAATTGACTCATGGCTGATGTTGCCTTGCGCTTCACAGTATTTGTCTTTCCTTCTCTTGGAATACGACGAAATTATAAAGAAGGATACAAAACCCCCTTCATCATGCACTGCAACTCACCAGACCTTCTCTTTCAAACACATACATACGCGAACGTAAACTCTTAAGAGATGGTGGGAGGAAGACACTTTGAGTCCCAGACTCCGCATTTCTTCAAGATTATTCTTTCTGATGCCCTTCAAAATGGAAGACTCGTAATCTCTCTCTCTCTCTCTCTCTCTAAGGGTCTTTGCATGGAATGATCTTCATTTCTTCAACCATCGTACAATTTAAGTATGCAACATGATTTAGTCACCCAATTTCAGTTAAATATTTTGTCTTTTAGGGTTAGCACTTGTCACAGGAATTTTATGCTTCCATGCTCATCATGCAACAGGGAATTCCAAAGAAATTCGTGAGAAAATATGGGAGCAATCTGTCGGACTTGGTCTTCCTCCAGGTACCCAGTGGTCAGGCTTGGGAAGTGGAACTGGTGAGGAGAACCGACGGCGTTTGGCTCCAAAGGGGATGGCCAGACTTCGTGAAGCACTACGCCATCAAGCATGGTCATTTCCTAGTGTTCAGATACGAAGGAGGCTCTGCGTTTCGCGCGGTCATATTCGACAAGAGTGCTTCGGAGATTAAATACCCCATTATTACTGAATTGCCAAAAAGGGAAGAAAATGAAGGGGACACGTTAGTTGAGGTATTTGAGGATCATTTTGATCGGCCACTCCGAATCCAAAGTAAAGAGCTGCCTTCATTAACATTATTATCTCCACCTTCGAAGAAGAAAAAAACAAACAAGTGCTTGTATAAGCAGGCAGTTGGAGGTAGCTCATGACTTTGCACTTTTTATTTGAACATTATGAAGCAATTTTAACATTTTTGTAGTAACAAAAGTTTTATCTTAATGCACGGGATTTACTTACTAAATGATGTGCTAGATGATTAGTCAGCGTTTAAGCAAGTGGAACATACACAACGTTTGTTGTCTTATAGAAGTCTGTCAAAGGTTGTAGCAAAGGTTGTCACAGAGCTACGCCATAGCTAATATAGTTCCAGTTATAACAGGATTTCAGGGTGACAAAGCAATTCCTGCAACCAAAAGGTGCTATATCTAACTCATCTCTAACCGATCCTTAATATGTTGTATTCATATGTTTGAAATTGCAGGTGGTGCAAGCAATATCGTCTGCGATGTCAATGCAGGCCTCAATTCTAGCTGCTGGAAAAGGGAACGTTCCTTCAAAGGCGGTGAAAAATCTGAGGCCTTAAAAAGAGCTGCTTCTTTCCAATCTTCAAATCCGTTCTTCCTGACTTTGATGCAACCATCCCTCATTCGCCATTCTCTGGTAAGGGAAATAAAATCAGTACGTTCTAGCTAATGCAAAAGAGTCAAGAGTTATATTTGAATCATCATTTGATTTTAACAGTGGCATTAAGATTCTTTACTAATACGTATCAACTAATAAACGATGCAACAAATGCTGATGGAAAGTAAAATCAGGGTTAGTTTGGTTAAAAATACGATGTGGTTTTGCCGTCATAAATGAGTTTAGGCGACTAAAGTCTTTCTCTACTGTTATTATGTTACTCACCATTCAAAAGTTGCGAGTGAGATGCTCTGAGGTTAAAATTCTTGGGTGGTCTTGAGGAGAACAGTCAGGTCTATATGGGTCATTCGTTTGCTACATAGTACTGCTATTGAGGAAAATGGCCTCACTTATTTAAGCACTCATACTATTTCTTGTACCAATTTTTAAAAATAAGCCTTAACATATCTAGCATTACTCAAAATATATGAAAAATTTCCATTGCCATATCCTTCGTAGAAGTATTTCGACTTCTTTCCATGTTCCAGAATGCACCGGCTAAGTTTTTCATGAAGCATATTCCCAGTTATAGAAGCGGTGGAGACATAGATTTATATGTATCCAATGAGAGATTTTGGTTGGCCCGGTACAAGTTTGGGATATACGGCCGAAAAACACAAGTCAAAATCAACAGTGGCTGGAAACTTTTTGTGCAAGACAATAATCTCAAGGTGGGTGATGCTTGTGTGTTCGAACTGACGAGGAAGGTTGGCCAAGTTTCATTCAGAGTTGTCATCTTCCGAGCCAACCATGATGCAATTGAACTTGGTAGGTGACAAACAATTTGCACATTAAATTTTTTTTATTGATCATCTAATGATTTAGAGGGTGTTTATGCAATTACCAAGTTGTGGAACTAATTTGTTTAGTCCAACCCTTGAGCTTGGATAACTTTTTAACGAAACTCTCTTCAGCCCCAAATGGCCACGATCCATTATGGTCTTTATGATTTTTGGATTTTAATGTGCCACCCTTGTTTTCCTTTTTTGCCTCTATGGGCGAGATCAGTTCAAACAAAAGAAGCTTCCCAACTCAAGCTCCAAAAAAGCTCGGGCGAACCTGTTGCATATGAGTATGGCCAGGCCAAAAACCAAGAACCCGCCTCTCATGATCAATCTGCAGACAAAAGTTTTGAGCTTGAACCAGGTAAAAAAGCTTAAGATCCAAATGTACAAGATTAACATAGCAGAAAACAATATGTAGACTGTCTTCACTATGATGCTTTGGTCTAATATTCAGCCATGCAAATGATCACACGCCCCAAAGCATGCAGTGACGGCCACGGGGAAGGCACCGGCGGAAAATTTTCTCCTGCTGGTTTAACATCTATTGAAGCTGCAAGCAAGTTTCGCACGAACTGCCCATCTTTCCGAGTAGTCATTTGCCCGAAACACTTGCGCAGATCTACTCCGGTTAGTGACAATATCAAGTACATTTGTTTTATTAGTAAACACATGCCATGTATATAAAAGAACAAGTTCTTTCGAAATTGCAAGCCAAGTTTCACCCAAACTGTCCATCATTCCAAAAAACTGAAGAGTCATTCGCCCCATACACTTGCGTAGATGTACTCTAGTTTATTTTGTTTACTAAATGGACCAAATAGAGCCGATCTCATAGTCTTTCGTGGATTTCAATTTATCTAACACACAGATGGTCTGCTCTCAGATTGTACCGGCTGGCTTCGTTAGGAGGTACTTAGAACACAGCCACTTAAAGGGGACTCTGAGAGTTGGCCACAGGACATGGTCTGTCAAGCTTCGCATTTATCCCCGGCCCAACTCCAATAGCTTCAAGGGCAAAATCTCTGCAGGGTGGTTCAATTTCGCAAGGGACAATGCTCTTCAAGTAGGAGATATCTGCATATTTGAGCTCATCGATCCAGACCTCATAGTGCTCAAAGTCTCCATCTTCAGGTACAGCATCGATTAAGTTACACTGATGATGATGACTGGTCGACCCTCTCATGCAGCGTCTCGGGAATGTAAGCCAGCTGCTGTTTGGACATGGTAGTTTACATAGCATGAGAATATGCGTATAAGTTCTTTCCATATGCCGATGGATTGCACATTTTTAACCATGAAATGTATTTCGAATGCTAAGTTCCTAGGCCTGTGCAACAGAGTGCTTAATCTGGCATTGTTTGCAGATGGATTGCATTTGAACTGCGTTGCCTTAATGGTCAGCAAAATTCTGCCTGCTTACTAGTTGTCGGATAATAGTTTTAGATATACGTACATCGATTATATATGCACGATCTAGAGATTTCGATATGTTCAACCGTGAGGAAAAAGTATGTGCTAACCATTTCACGATTAGTGGATATCATAAGTATTTGTGTATATAATGTCACATGCTTCAAATTCAGTCAGATCAAAAGCTATTAAAGATTAAAAAATAAAATGATAATACGACAATCTAAAGTTAGAATTGTCAAACCTAAAGCCCAAAAACAAATATAAAAGTACCAATGAGTTTTGTTAACTTTATATTCCTAAAATTGCCCTTTCAAGGTCTATTCGGTGGTCCACCTTTCTTTCTGACACCACCATAGAAAAAATATGCCTAATGAAACAACGAGAACTTGTAACAACTGAACTGTGCCATCTCCTCGTTAGGGTTCTCAACTCTCCCTCTTATCTTCGCACAACTTTCTTCTTTAGTCTCCATGGAGGAGAAGATTTGAGCTAGATCTCTCCCTCCCCTTCATTATTCGTTTTTCTTTAGCTGATTTGGTTCTCTCTTTTTCTTTTCTTTTTTTCCTTTCTTGTTTTTCCTCTTGTTTTGAGGTGCTTTTCTCTTCTGATTTAGTCTAGATCTAAAAGTTTTTCTCTCCCATTATGAGAAGGTTTCTATCACAATCTAGTTTACATTTGGGATTTTTTGCGTATATTCGAGGTTTCACTTTTCTCGAGTATTGTTGGTGAACAAGTCTAATTTCAAAGGATATCGAAGGAGTTACATGAAGGTTTTGCTCTCATAGGTGTCAAATATGTGCACATTCAACCTTGTTATTCTGAACGGTGGTGGTGTTGGGAATGCTAAATTTAAGCGCACATCACCAAAAAATAAAACCAAAATAACATATGAAAATATTGGTGTGTGCTCATTACTTAGGACAAATTCGGTGATCCAATTTTGGTTTAAAAATGTCACAGATCTATTCTTTGAGTATGTAACCTTTAAGCTTGTAATAATGTGATGCATCTTCTTATCTGGAGCTGGTTTTATTTAGGATTTATATGGGATTTGTTTTGGTTTATAGTTGGACTGCGTTTCTTAATTGTATATCCCTGAAATTAAATGACATATTTCTTTAAAAAAAAAAAATGAGAATGCTGAGCCTCAACAAAGTGAGCACCGTGCGAATCGCTACTTTTGCACCCCATGTAAAAGTTGACACCCTACGCAAGCAATGCAATTTGCTCTTTCAATCAAGTGGCTAGCCGAATTGGCCTCTCTTGACCACAATAAGTTTGAATATTTCGATAATTGATCGATTTCCAAAACTTTTGATTTCTCTCCGCTGTGAATTCGACTTGTGTGTCGGGCGAAATAATCACTTCAATTTCATTTTAACTTGTATCCGGTCGTACGACAGCAATAGTTTGGCTTAGAAATTGTTCGATTCTCTCTTCGGGCAAAAAAGAGAAAATGATAAATAAATAATTGATATCAAACTTGCAGTTTGCAACTCACTAACCATCACCTACTCATTTTCATATCCATTTACAGTTTATTGCATCACTTAAAACAAAAATACCGACATCAACGGAAAAAATTAGAAACAAAAGATTCAATTGTTTTCGCTTCACAATCTTTGTATGTGTAGAATTATTGACCCAACAGCTTAAGGTAGGACCAGTAGTGTCCTAATGTTCAATTCTATTCTTTTCTTTTCTTTTCTTTTTTGGCGATTGTGCGATGAATCCTAACCAGGAGCATTTCTTGTACAAATAATTCATCCATTGAATCTCGGTTTTGGAGAAGGGTCCAACCTTCGACTGGCGTTGATGAAGGGCGTCAAGTGCTGGAAATGAAATCCAACCCTCTTCGTTCTCATGCAACCATCCTTGCCTCGACCCATATGTGTTTTGGTGAGAAATATAACCACATAAAGCTCTAGAAACATTGTTGTCCTATAAAATGTTGTGAAAGGTTCGGTGGGTTTAAAAATTAGTTTGACTTTTCGATGGCCGGGAAATGAAACCATTTTTTAAAGATTAAGAGCTATATTTTCGTGAGAGTGTAGTGATAGTGGTCAGAAGTTACCAAAAAACTCTTAAAACATATTATAATTGTGTCAATTCAGTTATAATATTCTATGTTGGTGTCAATTTAATCTATTTAGCTAATTTTGGCTGGTTAGCGCCAACATGGACGCCAGCTAACGTTGATATGGATAATTTTTATAATATTTTATTTTTTCGAATTATTATTATTATTATTATTATTATTATTATTATTATTATTATTATTATTATTATTATTATTATCATCCTTTCCTTCCTTTCTTCTTTGTTCCCCACTATGGCCGAGAGAGTCACTAGAGCTTGCCAGCCATTGGATGAGGGCCACGAAGCCCTTGTCAACCATCAACGAGGGTTGCAGCCCTCTCTTGGCCTTGCCCAAATGTGGGCAAGGCCATAGTGGCCACGGGTGTAGGCGGCCTCACTCGTGGTTTGCATGGTTGGCCTTGCCTTCATAAAACTAGGGTACTCATGATTTTCAGTAGCATAGAAGAAAATTGGAAGCAAACAATAGGCGAAGAAGGCATAGATTTTCAACCTTTGATTGTACCCAAGTGCAAAAGTGCAGTGAAGTAAGGCAAGCTGGCCACAAGCCAATTTTGGTTGCCATGGCGTCACTAGCCATGGGCAAGGCCACCTTCGCTTGCGATCGTTGAGGCTGAGTGAAGGCCACAACACTCGCTAGCCGTAGGTGAGCTCCGACGTCCCTTACTAATTATAGTGGGACACAAAGAAGAATGGAAAGAAGAAAAGAAAAAGGAAAAGGAAAATGAAAATGAAAAATAAATAAATTGAAAAAAATTAAATACTATTAAAAATTGTATATATCAGCATTAGCTGAATGGCAAACACCGGCTAGCATCCACGTCATTAATGTTATAAAAATTTGTCATCCTATAAAATGTTGTAAAAAGTTTGTTGGGTCCAAAACTATTTCGATTTCTCAATAGTCGGGAAGTCAAACCATTTTTTTTTTTAAAGATTAAGAGCTATATTTTCTTGAGATTTTTCGGATAGTAGTCAATATCTATATATCAATAATAATAATAATAATAATAATAATAATAATAATTATTATTATTATTATTATTATTATTATTTTTGGTAACCAGAAACCCTATAAGCCAACAGCCAGCGATCAAACCTTGGGGGAGCGACTGCAGGATCCACCGCCACAGTACTCCAGGCAAGAATCCCTAACGACACATCTGGGATTCGAACTTCTCCCCTTCGTGAGGGAGAGAGAGCCCAAGCCAGCTGTGCCGCTGAGGGCGGTGGTTATATAGCAATAATTATTGTAAGCTGTATACTCATCAAAAGAGGTTATATTCATTCCACCCACTTTAGTCAAAAACCACAAATTTAAATCAATGCATGACTCATACATTAAAAGGGACAAAACAACCACGCCAAAGATTCCAGTATCATCACAAGGATTAATATCTATGGACTTTAGATCAAGTAGTTTTCTCTTTGATGCTAATACCTTTGTCCCCTTTATTGCTAGTGCATCCAAGCGCTACCATAATTTGGAATCAGTTTCCAAGTCGGTAAACGCTTTTGTATCTAGTCATGTATAGTGTTCTCAACTTTGTTCACCATGCGACAATCATAGAACCTTTAACAATTTTCCACTAGTTTTCCTTAAAAATAAGTCTTTATCATGTACTGTCTAATTGCCCTATAGAGATAAGATTTCTCTTAATGCGAGGAACAAATATGACATCCTGCACTTCCATTAATAGCAGTTACTATTAGTAGTTTTTGTGGGAACTTCACCCTTCTCCATAATATTTACTCATTGTTAGCAAGATAATTTTTTCCAAACTTTGAACAACAAAATTGTGCATTAATTCTCTACACGAAGTAGAGTGAAAATAATGCACCTGAGTCTAAAATCCAAGATTCAATTAAATTGTTAACACTAAAAGTCGAAGCATCATAAGCAAGGGTCTCTTCAAAAGTTGCATTCACAAATTTCTCCTCCTCTTGATTTTGATACTGAATTTTCTTCTTTGGGTTTCTACAATCTCCTCTTAGATGATATTTTATTTCGTAATTTCTATAAATAATTTCACCACAAGATCTCGACTTGCTTCTCCCTATAGATTTCGATCTACCTTGGTTCTAGTTTTGACCTTGTTGATTGTTTCTCCCTTTGCCTCAAATATTCAAGGTAGTGCCCGAAGATTCGCCCAACTTTCTTATGCAAATATCCTCATCAAGAATCAAATCTTAGATTTTCTAAAACTTCAACTTTTTCTAACTAGACAAACTATTAATTAGAGTCATAGTTGTACTCAAATTTTCAGGTAGAGAAGATAACAAAATCAAAGCTCCTATCTTATTGTTAAATTTGATTTTCTTCAAACTAAATTGAGTCATGATCACATTGAATTGTTACTATGATAAATCACAAAAGCACATGTGTCCATCTTTAGATTAAAAAAATGACGCACTAAACATACTTTGTTTGATGCAAATGGCTTCGTGTATATGTTGGACAATACCCTCATTGATACCAATGTTGTCTTCTCATTGGCAATAGCAATATTTGTTCTATTGCAACATTGAGATAAATCACACCCAAAGCTTACTCATCTAACGATTTTCAATTTTTTTGCTTAATCAAATCATATTTTGCTCCCAACGATGGCTAATGCAGGTCGTTCTGATACATCAAATCCTCGATTTGCATCTTCTAGAAATTAAAGTCTTTGCCATCGAATCAATTAATCTTCACCTTTCTATGTCCACATTCATTGCTTCCACTATTTGGCTCGAACCAAGCTCTAATATCAATTGTTAGGAGCATGACTTGTTGAAAAGAAAAACCAGAGAAGAAGACCTGAATTTTTTAAGTGGAAAACCCCTTCAAAATCAGAAAGGAAATCACAATATCGCATTAGTCAATCTCTTTGTTACCTATACCAATATCAATTTCATAGTTACAAGTTGCAACTACAAATGATGTTGCCTTAATATATAGCAAAAGTTTAAGGCATATAAAGTTATGATGGTGAAGGCTTTATTGGTATTGGGCTTAAGGCCCATCCGCCCAAGTTGGGCCCAGAAAGCCCAGCCCACGGGAATAGGGCCCGTGGAAGGAGATAGGTATAAAAGGGAGGAGAGAGAGAGACATAACACCGGTTGGAACAATCAGTACGTGCGCTTCCTTTCTCCCGCGCACTCTCTCTCTCTCAAAAGAAAAAGAAGAAACAATAAGGCTTCGGCAATTTCTTCTTCCCTTCATTGCTTAATCGGATCGAACAGGACCGTTTCTCTTCCTCTTGTCGGCGTTGGTGTTTAATCTGTGGCTAACAAGGTATGCTCGAATCCGTGGTGTGCTTTACGATCGGTGATGCGTGTTTTCCCGGGCTTTGTCTTCCGCATTGATTTAGGGGTTCGATTCGGTGTCGAATCCGGTTTTCGGGGATCCGTTATTCCCAACATTGGTATCAGAGCCCTAGTTCACGTTTTTCCCGATCAATTTGATGTTTTTGCTTGATTTTTCGCGAAAACCTTCGGCCGTACGGATCGGGCGAAAATCCCGACACCCGAGCACTGTACGTCCTTTTTTCTGAAATTCCGTAAGTCAGAATCAAATTCTGAAGGCACTGGATGAAAGGCGATGTCGAGACGAGTCCGGCGACATGTCGTGCGTCGCCGGACGATGCTGCACGCGCCCACACGCGCGGCCACAAGCCGCTGCGCGTGGGCGCCACACGCGCTGGTGACGAACCGGCACGTGCGCGCCGGCGACCGGCGAAACGGCACGCGCCGGTCGGCGAACCGACGCGTGCTGACGTCACCCGATGACGTCATCGTGACGTCACCCAACGGTCGATAACCGTCGGGATGATGTCATTGATGACGTCAGCGCCGACGACGGTTGGCCGGCCGGCGACCCGACCCGGCGGCCGACCTGACCCGACCAAGCGCGGGACCCGGCACGCGTGCGGCACGTGCCGGCTGACGTCTGCGTGACGTCATCCCGTGCACGCGAGCAGCACGTGCGGGCGGTTCACGTGAACCGGCCCGACCGGCCCAAGGGCCCGAGCAGTCCGATCGGTTCTCGTTGCGACCGGTCCGACCGGCCCAACCCCGCGCCCGTTGACCTGACCCATTGACTGTTGACCCGACGACCGTTGACCGTTGACCGGTCGTTGACCAGTTGACCGTTGATTGACCGTTGACCAAAAAAAAAAAAAAAAAAAGAATTTGTTTCTTTTCAGTCATGCCTATGTGGATTATAAGTAATCCATTTTTAATTCTGCATTTGTTGCATGAATTTTGGAAAATTATGTATTTTCCTTTATATTTATTATGGATTATAAGTGATCCATTTTTAGTTCTGCATTTGTTGCAGGAATTATGATGCGTTATGCAAGGATACCTGCAATCCCGAGAACGGACGAGGGAAATGCAAGACTTAAAAGGCTGATGTCAGAATTAGCTAATTATTGGTGGCATGATGGTGATTTAGTATCACATGTGGTCAAGGTCAATCAGATGATACAGGAAATCATCTGGAATGGTTATCTTATGCCGGATTTTGAGAAGGTGCCGGCTTTGATGAACACTCTTCCACCGAATGGCAAGCGGTGTTGGATCGGCTATGGGAGGTCAACGTGGTCCGGGTTATAGGAGGCTGGTGGAAGCTTTTGTAAGAGAGCACTATAGGATTGAGTTGGCCAAAACTTCAACCCTTAGATTGAGCGCCACATGGCGTAGAGTGAATGCACCTTGGTGGCGACATGAAAGCTCTCCAAAAGTTTTTCCATGGTTGGCAAATGTGCCTTCAGTTTTCTCAGATGTTTTGACTGATAGATTAGAAGGAACATTCCCTAATTATTTCTTAGATTAGTTTGTGATGTTATTGAGTGTGAATATCTTTTTTCTATGTTGATATTTCTTTTTGGACATATTACTTAGTGTAATAAATTGTTGTATTAGTTGAAAGCATTATTATTTTATTGGATGTAAATTATCTCGTTGCTTTTGTTAATTGCCGATTTCTTTGTGGGTAATTAGCTGTGGGTAGTTTAGAAGTTTTTGTAGTTTCATAGAATTGATTTTGCATATGACAATCATATTAATAATAATTTTAAGTTAGGATTTTTGGAGGATGATTGGAAACGTAGTGACCTTTTGATTGAAACCTTACTTGAAATTATTCATTGATATGATGGGTCTGCAAATAGGGATGCATAAATGATATGCATTAATTATTCGTGCATGTATGTCTGATGTGTTCAGAACGATGGTTCAGCAACTAAGAATGTAATTGCTGATATGAACGGCTACTATTATGAAATATTGAATATGAAGATTCAATATGTACTGGAAAAGCAAGAAGCACTAGAAGCTCTTGACCATGTTATGGAAGATCTTGAGAATGCTGTGCGCCACATTGAGCTGGTAGAGGACCGCTTAACGGCATGTGAGCTGAGAATAGATATTTGCAATGCTAGTTCTAGCTCATAAAGGATTTTGAGCTCTAAGCGCAAGCGTATTGATTCGTTCAATATGTGGGAATGCAAAGGATCAAGTCTTTATTGCAAGAGATCAAGAGTTAACCAACACAAGAGAGGAAAACGTCCTCGAGTGAAGAAAATGTCAAGGGTGAAATGTTACAACTGTGACAAGAAGGGTCACTATGCTCGCGACTGTCGTGAGCCAAAGAAGGTAAACACCTCTTGTACATTTGAGAACTTTGATTATGTGTCAAGTTCTGAATTATTGGCTGAATCCAATCCTTTGTGGATCGTAGATTCGGGGAGCGACTGGACCATGTAGCAAAGGATAGAGGATCCTTCATGGAATTCCGACGATACCAATTGGAACTAAGTGGATCTATATTAGAAATAACTCGAGCTGAAGTTAAAGGGATTGGCTTTTGCCAATTGAACATGCATGGTGGACGCATCTTGATGTTCTATATGCTCTGGAGATTCGTCGAAATTTAAGTGTCTGTTTTGGTGTTGGTCAAGCTTGGTTTTTATATGAACTTCCATAATAGAGGTGTAGATTTGTGTTTAGATACAAACTACTATGATTTTGGTCACTTTCTGGATGGTTTTATTGTACTAAATGTTGACTGTGGTGATGTCAATATGTTATTCCCTTGTTTCACGTCTTCTACTTTATATGATAATGATGTGAATATGGTGGCATGCTAGACTTGGTCATATGGGCCAACAACATATGAAAATACTAGCCAAAGAGGGCTTGTTGGGCAATATTGAAAAGTCGATTTGCTCATATGTAAGCATTGCCTAGAAGGGAAAACGACAAGGAAACCATCTGAAAAAGGTAAAAGAGCTGAATTTCCTCTGCATTTAATCCATTTTGATGTCTGTGGTTCAATGAATGTGAGAGGAAGGCATGGGGCTGTTTATTTCATCACTTTTATAGATGATTCTACTCGATTCGGATATGTCTATTTGATTTTTCATAAATCTGAAGCATAAGTTGTTTCAAAATGTTTATGAACTTGGTAGAAAATCAATTAGACAAGAAAATAAAAGTATTTAGATCCGATCGAGGTTGAGAATATTTATCTGATGAGTTCAGAAAATTAATGTGGTGAAAAGGAATAGAAATACAGTTGTCTATTCCATATACTCCTCAACAAAATGGTGTTGCAGAGAGAAGAAACAGAACCCTACTGGAAATGGTTAGGCCCATGATGGCGTATGCTAACTTACATATCACTTTTTTTTTTTGAAGTGATGCGTTGTTAACTGCTGCCTAAATACTTAACCGGGTGCCTTCCAAATCAGTTAGTTCCACTCCATATGAGTTATGGATAGGTAGAAACCGGACTTAAGCTTACTTAAGCCATGGGGTTATGCTACCTATACTCATATGTTCTCTCACAAGTTTGGGAAATTGAGTCCCCGAGATAAAAGTAGAGTATTTTAATGAGATACTCCGAACACTCGAAATGGTATGTGTTCATAGGTGAGCAGGAAAGTGGGAGAATAACTGAATTTTGAATCACGGGATGTCACATTCTTAGTGGATAAATTTCCTACGAAGGGCGAAATAAGGGAATATTACTTCCTATTTGAAACCTTGGATCAAGATAATGATATTAATGGAGTTCATCCAAGTGGGAGTAATATGAGAAGTGATGAATTGAATTAAACTCATTCTCAATTACAACCACATGATGAGACAACATCATCATTATTTAATCCAAGTGGGAGCATAATGGGAAATGATGTGCTAAGTGTACAATCTTCCAAACGGCGAACAAGTCGCCAAAGTATTCCCCGTCGACGTTTTGACATTGAAGGGGAAACTTTTATGGTTGCTCCACAAGATGAGGATGAGCCAAGAAATATTAATGAGGCTCTGAATTGCCCTAATAAGGAAATATGGATTTATGCAATGAAAGAGGAAATGAAGTCAATGAAATCAAACCAAGTCTGGGAACTGGTTGATCTTCCAAAAGGACACAAAGCTATTGGGAACAAGTGGGTTCTCGAAATAAAGCGAAAAGTTTATGGCTCGATAGAAAGGCATAAGGCTCGCCTTGTGGCGAAGAGGTATAATCAACAGGAAGGAATTAATTATTAAGATACATTTTCTCCTATAGTAAGATTTACCTAGATTCGCATTATTCTGGCAATAATGGTTAGTATGGATCTTGAGTTACATCATATAGATGTAAAGACTGCTTTCCTCAATGGAGAATTAGAGGAAGAAATATATATGGAACAACCTGCTGGTTTCATAGTGAAAGGTCAAGAAGAAAAGGTATGTCGACTTTGGGGGTCGATATATGGCCTTAAGCAGTCGTCAAGACAATGGTATATACGTTTTCATAATGCCATAATAGCATATGACCTTACAATGATAGATGAGGATCATTGCATATATATCAAAATATCCAAGGATCAATTTGTGATCATATCATTATATGTTGATGATATACTAATTGCCGGAAGTAATATGGAGTTTATTCATACTGTCAAAAGTTGGTTGTCTTCCAACTTTGAGATGAATGATATGGGATTGTAAACCCATAAACACTTCTATTGCAAAATGTGAAGGATTGAGCCATAGACTGTGTCCAAGGACTCCACAAGAGAAGGAACAAATGAAACATGTTCCTTATGCTAGTGCTGTTGGGAGCTTGATGTATGCTATGATGTGTACAAGACCTGACATATGTTATGTAGTTGGAATGGTGAGCAGGTACCAATCCAATCCAGGTCAAGCACGTTGGAAAGCCGTTAAAAGAATACTAAGGTATCTAAAGGGAACTGCTGATTATATGCTGAGTTATTAAGGAAAGGATCTGCGACTCTAAGGCTATTCTGATGTTGATTGGGGAGGAGATTTAAATAAAAGGAAATCTACCTCTAGGTTTGTTCTCTTACCGAATAATGGCACCATGTGTTGGAGCAAAGAAGAAACAAAAGAGTATAGCCTTGTTCACGATGTAAGTTGAGTTCGTGGCATTATCAGCAGCAGTATAAGAAAGTGTTTGGCTTAAGAGATTTTTTGGATCATTTAAGTGTTATTGAAAGTGCTGGAGATTCATTGTTGGTTAACTGTGATAGCTAGGCAGCAAAAGTGTACACCAAAGATCCAAAATATCATGGCAAGACCAAACATATAGATACCAAGTATAATTTCGTCAAATATATGGTTGCACGAAAAGATGTGAACTTATAGTACATACTACGCATAGAATGGTAGCAGATCCTATGACAAAGCCAATACCTAGAGATGTGTTTTGTGGCTATATGAAATCTCTAGGATTGCGTAGAGGCTGATGTACTGAATATTGTAATTTCCTAAGTGTTCACAATTTGATGAATTTGTGTTTTTCATCATTAATGCCTATGAATCTTTGTTTGATCTTTATGCATCTTAATGCTCGGTGCATTACTTTAAGTTAGGAAAGTATGTCGACGAGATATGAGATTAGCCCACTCACACGGGTAATCGCCTCTATTTACTGTGTGATAAATAGAGATGAGACTGTTTTTAAGCTTATTATCTAGGTGATAATTGAGAGCTCAAGCTTAAAACACGTATGTCGCCTTAACTGGGTGTTAAGATGAGGACATAATACTTACTATGTCCGAGAGTAAAATACCCCACATATTTTACTTTATCTGTCTATGATGCCAGATGTGAGTTATGATGAATTTAGTGAATGAGTAGATACGTGAACTCAAGTTAGACATTGGGTATGTCTGAACTATCATCTGTACGGTATTGAAAGGTGTAGACATACGCTCCATGGGAAAGGAGTTGATACCGTACTACGTATTTCATACTACGTATGCATGAGACGACCAATAAGAGTGGCAAAAGTTTGATCTCAACTTTTTTATGTCGTGTGAGACTCTTGAGGAAAAGAGTTCCTCAATTTTTAGTCCCCTCATGACTCTTACTTATTCTCAAGATTTCTATTTAGTGTTTGCTATCTTAGGATGTTGCCAATGGTCATGAGTTTGATTCGATCTAATGGGGCATTTCTAGAAAAGCAAGCTGAACTGAAATTGAGAGTTTGAAGGGAAGAGGAAGATTGATTTTGGAGAATCACATTGTAGTTTTGTATTCACCGGTTAACCAATTATGACTGTTTTTGTGATAATCATAATTGTGAATACAATATATCATTGTTTGAAAGAGATCAAGAGAGATATAAATGTGATCAATCGATCTAGGGTACTGCATACTAAATCTACTCGGAGTGTGATGCCCATTATGAGCTGCTATATATTCCTAACAGATGTATAGCAACGAGCTCTCAAAGTATGCTGGTCGCACGGATTATTCACCGGTATGAATGTTGAAAAGAGGTAAAGAGAATACTGTTCGGCCCACCATGTGCGAGTGGGAGATGAAGGCTTTATTGGTATTGGGCTTAAGGCCCATCCGCCCAAGTTGGGCCCAGAAAGCCCGGCCCACGGGAATAGGGCCCGTGGAAGGAGATAGGTATAAAAGGGAGGAGAGAGAGAGACATAATACCGGTTGGAACAATCAGTATGTACGCTTCCTTTCTCCCGCGCACTCTCTCTCTCTCAAAAAGAAAAAGAAGAAACAGTAAGGCTTCGGCAATTTCTTCTTCCCTTCATTGCTTAATCGGATCGAACAGGACCGTTTCTCTTCCTCTTGTCGGCGTTGGTGTTTAATCTGTGGCTAACAAGGTACGCTCGAATCCGTGGTGTGCTTTACGATCGGTGATGCGTGTTTTCCCGGGCTTCGTCTTCCGCATTGATTTAGGGGTTCGATTCGGTGTCGAATCCGGTTTTCGGGGATCCGTTATTCCCAACAGATGGAAATAACATGTAAGCCATTAGCAGCAATAATTTCTTCCATGCTTTATGTCATATGCTATAAAAAGCCTGTCTACTTTGATACTAATTTTCTCCATCTTACTCCACCACTCCATCATGCAGATGGATTCCATCCATATGTATTCCCATAATGGTTGGCAAAAGAGTGTTTGTTTATTGGTGTGTGTATATAAATTTGATCATATATGTATGATCTAGAGATTTTGTTATCATTTTTAAAATAAGATCCACAAATATAAATGAACAAACTTTTATTTTCGTTATATTCACGAACTTAGAATATGTAAGCTATTGGGCATATTGCAAACTTCGCCCCCTTGGGGCCACGCTTTCTCTGGGAATCGAATAAGCATAGAAAGTGCTGGCTATAATGGATGAAGGTTGGGCAGTCTCAATCCTCTATCTCCCACCGTTGGCACAGCAATGCCAAACAAAAATATGGTTAGACGATTTTACGACATTACGCTATAAATTAGTGTAAGCAATGATGAAGCCGGCTTGCATTAATTTAAAAACTGTTATTACTATTGTTATTGTTATGTTTGGTTTAATTAAGCTGATGGGCCTGACGAAGGAGAAATTAATTAAAACAAGTTTATAACAGATATCTTATGTGACGCACTTACAATCTGCTGATTGGGTAGCTCTGGTCGCTAGTAGAATAAATTCATTAATTTATTAGATGGTTATCTTGATTAATTAAGTTTACTATAATTTTGAAGTTGGAAATTCTTTTTCAAGGCTCTTGCTCTCGGGACACGGGATGAACCGGAGGACGTGTACGTCATAGAAATTGAAGATTCCTAGGACTTCTTCAGGTCGAAAATGACATGATCCGGAAAAAAGAGCATCTCTACATGATCACACCAGAACAATCTAACCTTAGGTTGACTTTGGGCTTTTGTCTCCACCTGCTCCAAGCTTGCAATAAACGACAAGGATTTGAGCACTTCATTTAGAATATATGCAAGTCCATCGAACTTAATGTTGGAGAAATCCTCGTGAAGAGTTTTGAAGTTGACAAAATGTTTCCGTCAGTCTAGTCTGAAGGTCGGCGGACTCTGTTGGTTAAAGTCCGAAGACTTCCGGACATCCGAGACTCAAGACTCAAAGTCTATCCTCATTGTGATCACGATCCGTTGAAGAAAGGTTATCCCGAACTGGATGTTTTGTTCAGGATTTAACCTTATCATCCTGGAGAAGATCTCGTGGCTGGAGAAGACGTATCGTAATCCTTTAATTGATCAAGATTGATTCAATGACTGAAGATTCGATGATTGTCTAAATATTATTGGAAGGTTCTACTTATGGAAACCGAGATCCGATTGTATGGGCGAACATGATTGATGGGCTATCAACACGTTCCTTTAATAGCTCGAACGATCTTCCTAATTGATTCCGTCCAACGGGTAGATTGGAGGAATTCCTTTGGAAAGTGCCAACGGGTATGATGGCATAAAGGAGTATATAAGGAAGACGTTCTTAGTTGTTTAAGAAGAGTGCGCGATAGAAGAATTCCAAAGTCTGAAGCTCCTATTTGTTTAGATAAATCTCTTGAGCGAATACTTGTATACAAAAGAGAGTCTATATTTGTGAGAGACCTTGAGGAGGTGTGATAGAACATCTACACTTTGTGGAATCAAGGCAAAGCTGTGCTGTAACTACTCTTTTGATCATAGTGAAATCCAGCCGGTGGGCTGTCGGTGCGGAAGAGTGGACGTAGGCTTGGAATAAGCCGAACCACTATAAATCCTGTGTTTGATTTTCTCTTCCTTACTCTCTCTACACCGATCGTATTTCAATTTGTTGCTTCCGTATTTGAGAAAAATTGTTTGTGCGCCTATTCACCCCCCTCTAGGTGTTTATACTAGCAATATCAATTGGTATCAGAGCCTGTGTACTTACTTTATTTGAAGTGTTTTACTTCATAGTAAAAGATCCATGGCTAGTATGTTAGCACCGGGGGCTGATGGAAGGGCAAAGCAATACCCAGACCACCTTACTTTGATGGAAAGGATTACAACATCCGGAAGAACAAGATGAAAGCTTTCCTACGATCAAAGGATCTTCTGGAATGGGACGTTGTTGAAAAGGAATTACTCCTACCCTTTGCATCGAGTCTACGAAAGAGGAAAAGAAATGAAGAATCCAGCGGAATGTCTCGGGAAGAAATAACCAAGAGACAGACACTCGATGCAAAAGCAATTTATTCCCTATATTGTGCTTTATCACCAACTGAATATAATAGAATATCTTCTTGTGGTACAGCAAAAGAAGTTTGGGACAGATTGCATATCACCTATGAAGGAACAGTCGAGTAAAGGAAACAAGAATCAACATTCTTCTCGGTCAATACGAAGCCTTGAGAATGAAGCCGGGAGAATCAATATCGACATGTTTAGTCGTTTTACAGATATTGTAAATGGTCTTGAAAATCAAGGTCAACCAACTTCGATCCCATGAAGGTAAACAAGCTCTTTGCGTGGACTCTCCAAGGATTGGAATCACATAAAGACTTCGATAAGAGAGACGCAGAGAATTATGCCACTATCGTCGATGAGCTGATTGGAACTCTTCAGTCCTATGAAGTGGAAAGGATCAATGAAGATGAAGATCCAAGAGGTAAGAAATCCATTGCATTAAAATCAAATGATGATTCGATGTTACAGATTTCGAAGAAGATATGGACGATGAGGAGCTTGCTCTCATGATAAGAAGATTCAGAAAACTAAACGAAAAGGAAGAAGGTTCAACTCAAAGAAACAAGGCTTTCAAAGACAGCAGACCAAGTCTGTTGATGATGAGGAACCAAACAAAGATGTAGTCTGCTTTGAATGCAAGAAAAAGGGACACATCGGACCCAACCTGTCCTCTTTTGAAGAAAAAGAAAGGAAAAGCTGAAAAATTTCGAAAAGCTCTCAAAGCTGAAACTGGAGTGATGCGAGTGTGAAGAAAGTGATAATGAATATGCCAATCTATGTCGATGGCACAATCGGACTCGGACTGGATCGGACTCGGGATCGAGACTCGGACGGTGAATTTGAGGCAAGTAATTTTAAAATTCCTGTCAAAGTTTCTAAATATATTGAGGAACTTTGCGTTAGTCTTAAGACTTCTCTCAAAAGTATTTCCAAACTAAAAAAGGAAAACTCAGCCCTAAAACAAAAGGAAAATGTTTTAGCTGAAAAAGTTAAAAGTCTAGACTTGTCTGTTTCCAATCTTAAAGAAAATGAAGAAAATCTTTTAAAAGAAAATGCTTTCTTAAAAACAGACTTATCTAATATATCAAAGAAATTTTCTATGGGATCTGAAAAACTTGAGAAAATTCTTTCAGCACAAAGACCTTACTTCAATAAGTTAAGTCCAGGTATGATGAAGAAACAATTCCCTTGATTGATTTTCCTAAAGTAAAAGAAAGAATTAAGAAAAGGCTTTCGAGTGAGGTTTACAAAAATCACTTCAAGAAAGTCTTTGTAAAACCTGTAGGTAGAAATGCTCTCAGATGTTCTAAATGCAACAGTCCGGATCACTTTGAAAAAGAGTGTCCTATGGTATGGAAACCTATTAAGAAAGTATGGGCTAATACTGTTTATCTTACTAACACCAAAGGACCCAAGAAAATTTGGGTACCAAAGAAAGCTTGAGACTCTTTGTTAAATGCGAGGTCTCCATCAAGAAACAGGTAAAGTGGTATCTTGACAGCGGATGCTCAAGACACATGACGGGGAGACTCAAATTGCTTTATAAAGCTTACTCAAGTAAATGGTGGAAAAGTTTCATTTGGAGGAAACAACAAAGGAAGTATTGTGGGATTTGGTACAGTGAAAATTGGAACTCTCACAATAAGTAATGTTTCCTTAGTGGAAGGACTCAATTACAATCTTCTCAGCATTAGTCAATTGTGTGATCTTTTGGTTTCAAGATCTCCTTTCAAGAAGGAACATGTTCCGGAATCGAGTAAAGACTCTACTCAATCTTTTAAGGTCGAAGACATGGAAACATCTATCTTCGGATGTGAAACCAAATGAATCGCAATGCCTTATCTCAATTCAAGACGAAGCAAGCTTATGGCACAAAAGCTTGGTCATGTCAACATGAAGCAATTAGCCAAAATTTCTTCAAAACAGCTTGTTCGAGGACTACCCAGATTGCCATACCAAAAGACTGATTCATGCACTCCATGTATTCTGGGAAAGCAGGTAAGAAATTCTTTTAAGCCAATTAATTATGTCTCTACTAATCATGTACTACAGTTGCTGCATATGGATCTCTTCGGACCAACAAGAACTCAAAGTATTGGGGGTAAGAAGTATTGCCTAGTAATTGTTGATGATTACTCCCGTTTTACTTGGGTATATTTCCTTTCAAGTAAGTCGAAACCTTTTCGTATTTTGAAAATTTTGCTAAAAAGGTTCAAAATGAAAAAGGTTGTGTTATCTCTAGTATAAGAACAGATCATGGAGGTGAATTTGAAAATCAATATTTTACAAAATTCTGTGATGAATCAGTTTGTAAGCATGTGTTTTCCTCTCCATATACTCCTCAGCAAAATGGAGTTGTGGAAAGAAAGAACAGATCTCTTCAAGAAATGTCTAGAACTCTTTTAATTGAAAGTAAAATTTCTTCTCAATTTTGGGCTGAAGCTGTTTCAACAGCTTGCTATATCATCAATAGAGTCTTCTTAAGATCTATTCTTCAGAAAACCCCTTATGAGTTATTCAAAGATAAGAAGCCTATTGTTTCATACTTTCATGTATTTGGGTGCAAATGTTTCATATTGAAAAATGCAAAAGATCGAGTTGGTAAGTTTGAAGAAAGATCAGATGAAGGTATCTTCCTTGGATATTCTACTTCAAGCAAAGCCTACAGAGTCTATAACAAGAAGAGCCGATTTGTGGAGGAGTCAATGAATGTCAAATTTCAAGACTCAACGCAAGATGAATCAAGTCGAGACTCATCAAGAAGAGTCGAACCTACTCTGAGACCCTCCAAAGTCTACAACTCAAGAAGAATCTCAGACTCTGGAAAACCAGCTTCAAGATGTTCGTGAAGATCTAAACAAAGAAAGAGATCATCAACCAGACAAATCAACAAGTAACTGGAAGCATAAGTCCAGTCATCCCAAAGATCTTATAATCGGCGAAATGAATGAAGGAATTCGCACCAGATCCAAAAGGCGAGAAGAGTCTAGTGCTATGGCACTCGTTTCTGAAATTGAACCAAAGAGCATAGAAGAAGCTTTATCTGATGAAAGCTGGATTGAAGCTATGCAAGAAGAGCTCAGACAGTTCAGCATAAATGATGTCTGGAAATTGACATCCAAACCTAAAGGTAAAAGCATTATTGGAGCTAAATGGGTTTCGAAACAAGATGAACGAGAAAGGAAAAGTCGTACGAAACAAAGCAAGACTCGTGGCCAAGGGATATACGCAAGAAGAAGGAATAGACTATGATGAGACTTACGCTCCGGTGGCAAGGTTAGAAGCTATTCGACTATTACTTGCGTTTGCTTTGTTATAAGAATTTCAGGTTATTCCAAATGGACGTAAAAAGCGCCTTCCTAAATGGATTTATCCATGAGGAAGTATATGTGGAACAACTACCAGGGTTTGAAGACCCAAAGAAGCCAGACTCAGTCTTCAGACTGAAAAAGGCTTTGTATGGTTTAAAGCAAGCACCTCGGGCTTGGTACGACAGATTGAGTAAGTTTTTAATTCAAAATGGTTTTGTCAAAGGTAAAGTAGATACGACCTTATTTATCAAGAAGGAAAACAAAAGTTTCTTACTTGTTCAAATATATGTGGATGACATTATTTTCGGATCCTCTAATGAGAATATGTGCAAGAAATTTTCTAAGTCTATGCAGGATGAGTTTGAAATGAGTATGATGGGAGAATTAACATTCTTTCTTGGTCTTCAAATAAAACAATTGAAGGAAGGAACTTTTATTTATCAAGAAAAATATGTGAATGATCTTGTCAAAAGGTTTGACCGGAGAATTGCAAAAGGTCGACATTCCAATGTCAAGTTCTTTAAAGATAGACAAAGATGAAGAAGGGAAGAAAGTTGATCAAAAGCTGTACAGGAGCATTATTGGATCACTTCTTTATCTTACTGCCTCTAGACCTGATATTTTGTTGAGTGTTTGCATCTGTGCTAGGTTTCAATCGGATCCTAGAGAATCTCATCTCGGTGCTGCGAAACGCATCATTAAATACGTCGCTTCATCATCAAGCATCGGTCTTTGGTATCCTAAGAAGGAGACTTTAATCTTCAGGATATTCGAGACGCAGATCCGGCTGGTTGCGAGTTGATAGAAAGAGCACTTCGGGGAACTTGCCGGTTGCTTGGAAGCGGGGACGGTGTCTTGGTTTTCAAGGAAACAAAGCACTTGTGTCTCTTTCAACAACGAAGCGAGTATGTAGCTCTTGGAAGCTGCTGTTCGCAAATTCTATGGATAAAACAACAGCTAAGAGACTTTGAAATTGAAGACTCATGCACGGAGATTAATTGCGACAACACCAGCGCTATCAACCTCACCAAAAATCCAATTCTCCACTCAAGAGCAAAGCATATAGAAATTCGACATCACTTTATTAGAGATCACGTTCAAAATGGAGATGTTTCAATTCAATTTGTTGACTCAAAGAATCAAGCGGCGGATATATTCACAAAGCCTTTGGAGAAAAATCAATTTGAGTCTATACGGTCCGGACTCAACATTTTGAGGTATGAGGATATCAAAGTCTAAAGACTTTCAGACTCGGAGCTTACAAGACTTTATCAACAGTCTTGTCTCGACCTTGGCCGTAAGTCTTTCTCTCTCAATCTTATCTTGAAAAGGTACGATTATCGATTGTGTTTAAATTGTTGCTATATTTAATTAACATAAATATTGCATCGATTCATTTTCAAAAGGAAGTTATTTTGAAATAACTATTTTTGTGGATAAAGACAGTTATTTTGAAAAGGCATATTTTATTTCCTTTGTGACGGTTTGTTTACTCTTCTTTTTAACCGAACAAGCACTTTGTCGATTTCTCTTCACTTTTCTACTCTCTCTCAAAAACCCTAGAAAGCATCGATCCTCCATTCCCGTTTGTCTTCTTCGCTAAATCTTCAAAAAGTTATCATCTTTTCGGGAAAGTCAAGCTAGGAAACTTCCAAACACTTGTTAAAGATGTCTTCTTCACGAAAGTCGTCAAGAATCGCAAGCGGGGACCACGGAGAGAATGAGTGAGGGGCCTACGCACTTCGATCTTGCGAAGATGAAGTTTCTCCAGATCAGCAACCGAGCCCACAACATTCTCGGCGGCGTCATTCTCCACCATCTAGTCCTCAAGGCATTGTTGATCAGCATCAGGAAGAAATCATTGAGGAGGCAGACCCCGTAAGAGTTCAAAAGCCCGCTTTTATCTACAAGCTATATCGTGCTTTAAAAGGAATTCGTACTCCTTTGAACTATGTTGATGATTTTGTTAAAGAAAAAGGATATAGGAACGAATATATCTTTACGAAAAGAATGGAAAGTTTAGGAATCGCTCGTAAAGGGGTGGTGAGGAAACCCTTGCAAATATCCCAAGTGATCCTCGTGGATTTGGGGGCCAAATCTGTAGATGGGAATGATGATGACAATCTGTTCAGTCTATTTCAACCGAAAATGGGTATTGCGGTTGAAATTCAAGGAAAAATGGGAGATTTGTTCGGATCAAAGGAACAAAAGGATCGTACTCGAAATTGCTGAAGCGTGGGGTAATAAACCCTAGAAGTGTGGACTTTGATTTTCTGGATCTTTGTGAAAGTAAACTTGAGGGAAAAGTTCAGTTATCTTCAACTTAAAAAGTTTTGCTCTGACTCTACTGAGGCTTATACTGAATTGACTGCATATTTCTATTCAAATCTTAGCTTTTTGGATGCGAATAGATTCTCCTTCAGTGTTAAAGAACAAGACTATGTTGTGGATATGAATATCTTTGGCGAGATGTGCTAGAAGTTGAGAGAGGCGAGATATCAACCAATCAAAGTTTCCATTCTTTGGGGCTACACTTGAACCGGTGAAGGACGGGAGAACGGATGAGAAGATCACTTACTCACGGATGAATGCATTCAACATCTTGCTTCACAAAATTGTGATCAATTGCCTTCGGCCGAAATCAACTTCCAAAACTGATGTGTCAAGTTCTGAGGCAAAGTTGATGTATGCCATCCTCTGTGGTAAGAAGTTTTCTCTCCCTCATACTGTTATGTTTCATATGTATAGAGCAGTGATGAAGGACAGAGGTCAACTCCCTTACCCAAGCCTTGTTACGAAGTTATTCGGACATCGAATATTCAGCCTCCGCAAATCTTTTGTGTTCGATCATGCGATCATATGGTGGTAGGACTGAAAATGGTAACCAAAATGCGTCGAAGGAACTGAGCAAGGAATTGGAGAAATTCAAGGAGAAGACTCCTACCAAATCTCATCAATTCTCTTCTTCTGCTAAGAGAAAAGGGAAGGAGCCCATGGTTGCTCCATCAAAGAAAAGAAGAGCTCTCCTCGTTGAGGATGAAGATGATGACGATGACATCACCATCTCCGCAATGGCTTTGAGGAACTTAAGTCATCTGTTCCACAAAAGAATCGGAACAAAGGACGAAAGAAGCGAGAGGAGAAGGAAGAAGAAGAAAGAGAAGCAAAGGAGAAGGAAGAAGAAGAAAGGGAAACAGAGCAAGAAGCGAGCAAGAAAGACTGAAGAAGAAAGAAGAGAAGGAGAACGAGGAAATCTCTTCTCCACCTGTAGGCATGAAAACAGGGGGAGTTCAGGAGAAAGGAGTGACATCTTCATTTCCAGATGAAAGTGAAGGAGTTAGTCGCTCGCCTGCAGACCCAGAAGATGTTTATGCATCTCAATTTCCAGAGGAAGGTCATGAAGCTTCATCGCCCAACCTGCGAGATTATCTTTGATCCACCATCGTCGCTTTTACTCCATCGGAACGAGCGAGAAGCAAGTACTCGGGCGATAATGGAGCAGATTTTCGCGAGAATCATGGATATTCTCTTGGAGATGAAAGGTCAGATTTATGCCTTGGGATGCGAAGTTCAAAGCTTGAAGAATGAAGGTCAAGCTTCTTCTGTTCATTAAATGAAAAGATGCAAGCCCTCTCTATTCGAGAATCAGGCCAATGCCAAGAGTGAAGAGGTTGTACAATTTGAAGGAAGACTTTAAGAGGTGGAAGGCATTGTTCGTCTATGGAAGATTTCCAGCTTGTCCGCGTTCCCAAGCAATCTTGATTTCATCTCATCCTTTTTAAATGATGACAAAAAGGGGGAGAGATGCATGATTTGAAAACTTTCAATCTTTTTTAACTGTTTGTTGGATTGTGTTTAAGCGTCTGTTTGTTTTTGAGACTTTGACTTTGTTTTGTGTCCGAATAAGAAGCGCCTAGACTTGGATTTGACTGGATTTGACTGCTTCTATTTATCAATATTGATATCTTATGAATGGCTTAAATCATATATTGGACTAACCTATTTTACGTGGTTGCAGATTCTAGTGTTATTCTATTAGCCATTTATTTCCATAAGATATGCATATGTGTTTGAGAAATGTTTTGCGGGTCAAAGTTATCCAAATCGTAGGAAGGTTTTGTCACCATCAAAAAGGGGAGATTGTTGGAGAAATCCTCGTGAAGAGTTTTGAAGTTGACAAAATGTTTCCGTCGTCTAGTCCGAAGGTCGCGGACTACGGTTGGTTAAAGTCCGAAGACTTCCGGACAGCCGAGACTCAAGACTCAAAGTCTATCCTCATTGTGATCAACGATCCGTTGAAGAAAGGTTATCCCGAACTGGATGTTTTGTTCGGGATTTAACCTTATCATCGGAGAAGTCTCGTGGCTGGAGAAGACGTATCGAGAATCCTTTGATTGATCAAGATTGATTCAATGACTGAAGATTCGATGATTGTCTAAATATTATTGGAAGGTTCTACTTATGGAAACCGAGATCCGATTGTATGGGCGAACATGATTGATGGGCTATCAACACGTTCCTTTAATAGCTCGAACGATCTTCCTAATTGATTCCGTCCAACGGGTAGATTGGAGGAATTCCTTTGGAAAGTGCCAACGGGTATGATGGCATAAAGGAGTATATAAGGAAGACGTTCTTAGTTGTTTAAGAAGAGTGCGCGATAGAAGAATTCCAAAGTCCGAAGCTCCTATTTGTTTAGATAAATCTCTTGAGCGAATACTTGTATACAAAAGAGAGTCTATATTTGTGAGAGACCTTGAGGAGGTGTGATAGAACATCTACACTTTGTGGAATCAAGGCAAAGCTGTGCTGTAACTTCTCTTTTGATCATAGTGAAATCCAGCCGTGGGTGCATCGGTGCGGAAGAGTGGACGTAGGCTTGGAATAAGCCGAACCACTATAAATCCTGTGTTTGATTTTCTCTTCCTTACTCTCTCTACATCGATCGTATTTCAATCTGTTGCTTCCGTATTTGAGAAAAATTGTTTGTGCGCCTATTCACCCCCCCTCTAGGTGTTTATACTAGCAATATCACTTAAAACTCCAAACGCAGTTTCTTCCACTAGAAAATGCCAGGAAAGCAGCAAATGAACTCTTAAAAGGAAATTTTTTCCAGATAAACTCTGTCCTGCTATACTTCGAGAATCATTCGTCATGGCAATTCTGATTGAATTGGTGATAATTTTGATCTCAACCTTGGCCCTGCTAATGGCCATCTCCCACCACCGATCACACAAGTCCTGAGACCGTTGTGATGCGCCAGAAGCTAAGGGCGGCTGGCCTATTTTTGGCCACCTTCTGTTCAGCAGCAAGGACCTGATGCACAAAAAGTTGGGTTCAATGGCCGAGAAGTATGGACCCATTTTCACCATAAGAATAGGCTCTCATCGAGAAATCGTTGTGAGCAGTTGGGAAGTAGCTAAGGAGTGTTTCACCGTCCATGACAAGGCCTTTGCTGATTGGCCATTGACCACCGCCGCGAGGCTTTTGGGCTACAATGGTGCCATGTTCAGCATCAGTCCTTATGGAGAATACTGGCTGAGATAGCTAGTATAAGCACCTAGAGGGGGGTAAATAGGTGTAAAAATATTTTCTCGAGATAAGAGAGAAATACTTAAGCAGACAATAGAAAGGAAGTTCTCCTTTTGTTAACACAACGAATTATGATCAAAGTAAAGCAGAGAGTAGGGAAGAGAAAATGAACACAAAAATTATAGTGGTTTGGCTTATTCCAAGCCTACGTCTACTCTTCCGCATTGACAGCCCACCGGCTGGATTTCACTATAAACAAAAGAGTTTTTACAGCAAGACTCTCCCTTGATTTCACAGTGTAGATACTCTACCACACTTCCTCAAGGTTTCTCAAGAATATGAACTCTCTTTTGCGTATAAGATTTCGCTCAGAAAATGAATTGACTAAGAACAAAGAGTTTCAGACTTTGGAATTCTTTTATCGTGCACACACTTGAACAACTAGAACGTCTTCCTTATATACTCCTTTATGCCATTATACCCGTTGGCACTTACCAAATGAATTCTTCCAATCTTCCCGTTGGACAGAATCAATTAGGAAGATCATTCGAGCTATTTAAGGAACATGTCGATAGCCCATCAATCCTGCTCGCCCATACAATCAGGATCTCGGTTTCCGTAAGTAGAACCTTCCAAGTATACTTCGCCAATCATTGGATCCTCAATCTTTGAATTAATAAAGGATTCCGTTATATCATATTCAGCCAAGAGATCTTCTCCAGTCGATAAGGTCAAATTCTTAACGAAACATTCAGTCCTGGATAGCCCTTCTTCGACGGATTAGAAACTGTCAATGAGAATAAACTTTGAGTCTTGAGTCGCGGTTCGGAGATCTTCAGACTTTAAATAGTAGAGTTTGCAAATCTTCGAGACTAGACTGATGGAAACATTTTGTTAGCTTCAAAATACTCCGGGAAGATTTCTCCAACAATCTCTCCATTTTTTATGGTGACAAAACTTTCCTACAGATTTGGATAACTTTGACCTGCAAAACATTACTCAAGCAAATATGTATATCTCATAAAGATAAATGGCTTATTGATAACACTAGAATCTGCAACCACAGAAAATATGTTAGTTTTACATACGAGTAAAGCCATCCATAAGATATCAATAGTACTTAATATAAGCAGTCAATTCAAAATCTCAAAATCCCAAATCTAGTCCACAGCCAGACACAAAAGTCAAGTCAAACATCAAAACAAATCAAAAGTTCAAGTTCAAAAAAGTTCAAGGTTCAAAGTTCAAATCACATCTCTCCCCATTTTTGTCATCATAAAAAGGTTGAGATGGAATCAAGAATGCTTGGGAACACGAACAAGTTGGAAATCTCTCATTGTTGGACAATGCCTTCCAGCTTTGTCAACTCTTCCTTCAGTTGAGCCACCTTTTCTCCCTTAGCATTTGCTTGAATCTGAAGAGCAAGGGCTTGGATCTGATCATTCAAAGAAACCGAAGAAGCTTGACTTGCATTATGCAAATTCTGTACTTTGCATCCCAGAGCATATATCTAACCCCGCATTTCTAAGAGAACATCAAGAATTCTGCGAAAATCTGCTGAATTATCGTCCGCAAGATCGGCTTATGCACGATCAGATGGAGTAAAGGCAGACGATGGCAAATCAGCATAGCCACGCAGATTGGGCGATGAAACATCATGTCCCTCCTCAAGAAATTGAGAGGCATAGATGTCCTCTAGATCTATTGGAGAGTAGTTGACTCCTTCACTGGTAGCAGGATATGAGGACATTCCTCTTTTCTCACGATCTCCCCCCCGTTTCCATCCCTTTAGGTGGAGAAGAGTGTTCCTCATGCTCTCCTTCCTCTTGATCTCCTCTTTCCTCTTCTTATTCAATTCTTTCCTCCTCTGCATTTCTTTCTTCAGCTTCTCTCTCCTCTGTTTCTCTCTTTTGCTTCCAAATCTTTTCTTTCTCCAGTCCTCTGTTCTGTGTCTTTCTCTTGTCGTTCCGTTGATTCTGGAACATAACGACTCAGGTTCTTCAATGCCATTGCGGTAATGGTGATGTATTCCTCATCTTCTTCATCCTCAACAATGAGAGCTCTTTTTTTCTTGGATGGAGCAACCATGGGCTCCTTCCCTTTTCTTTTTGCTACCGAAGAGATTTGATGAGATTTAACAGGGGTTTTCTCCTTAAATTTCTCCAACGCCTTATTGAGTTCATTCAGACGCATTTTAGACACCATTTTTAGTCCCACTACCATTTGATCACAAGTTCGAACACAGAGAATCTGGGGAGGCTGAACATTCAAATGTCTGAATAACTTTGTCACAAGAGCTGGATACGGAAGTTGACCCTTGTCCTTCACCACTACTCTATACATGTGGAATATAATAGTGTGAGGAAGAGATAACTTTTTCCCAGCATTGATGGCATACATCAGCTTTGCCTCTGAGTTTGAAACATCAGTCTTTGAAGTAGATATTGGTCTGAGGCAATTATCACAATCTTGTGAAGCAGAATATTAAATGCACTCATCCTCGAGTAGGAAACATTTCCCTCAGTTCTTCTATCCTTAACAAGTTCCAACGTAGTACGAGCAATAGAGACATTGAAAGGTTGATATCTCCCTCTCTTAACCCCAATCACATCAGCCAACATATTTACATCCACCACATAGTCCCGATCTCGGACACTAAAAAGAGAATCTATTCGCATCTAAGGCGAGATTCGAATAGAAATATGCGATGAGTTCAAAGCATAGGCTTCGTAGATTCGAAACGTAACTGTTCAAGTTGAAGAAGACTGAATTTTTCCCTTAAATTAACGTTCACGGTGTCAAGGAAATCAAAATCCACACTTCTAGGGTTTATGACCCCACGCTTCAACAACTTAGAGTATAGATGCTTGTGTTCCTCCGATCGAAACAAGTCTGTCCTTTTGCCCCGAATTTTTGATGCAACACCCATTTTCGGTTGAAACTGACTGTATAACTTGTCATCATCATTCCCATCTGGCTGATTCAGCCCTCCAACACGTGGATCGATTGGAATGTTTGCCATTGCCTCTTCTGCCGACCCAACAGGGGCAATTCCCAACCGTTCCATTGTGAATAAAAAGAATGTTTCATTTTTGAACCCTTTGTCTTTCAAAAATTCGTCAATGTAGTTCAAAGGAGTTCCACCCCTTTTCAAAGCACGATAAAGCTTGTAGGTAAAAGAGGGCTTAAGAGTTCTTACGGGTTCTGCATCTTCGATTATTTCTTCCTCTTCTTGATGAGCAACATTCTGAGGTCTAGATGGAGAAGATGGACGCTACTGAGAATATTGTGGGCTTTGCTGTTGACTAGAAAACTCTTCTTCCTCGGTGAGATCAAAGTATGTAGGCCCCTCACGCATTTGCTGCGGTCTCCTGTTCGCGATCCTTGAAGACTTCCTTTGAGATGACATCTTTCACAGTCTTTGAAAGATTCCAAACTTGACTTTCCCAAGAAAGATAACAACTTTTTGAAGATTAAACAAGAGAAGAAGACATAAGTGGAAGATCGATGCTTTTTAGGGTTTTTGGAGTTAAACGAAGAGGAACCGACAGTATATAGGTCAGTCGAAGAGAGGCATACAAAACGTCGTAATGGAAAGTAAAAAGATGCCCTTTAAAAAATAACTGCCTTTTTCAAAAAATTAGATAACTGTCATTTAAAAATTAACTCCATTTTCGAAAAAGAAGGATTGCACTAATCACGGAAATTGAAAGTAGCAAAAATCAATTATGGATAGATGATCGTACCTTTTCAAGATTTAATCGAGAGAGAATAAAATAACTTACAATCAAAGATCTTGATTGTCCGAGTCGAGAGACTCTAGACTTTTACTTCTTCGAACCTCAAGATGTTGAGTTTGGAACGAATGATTTCAAATTGATTTTTCTCCAAAGGCTTTGTAAATATATCCGCCAGTTGGTTCTTTGAGTCAACAAAATGAATTGAAACTTCTCCATTCTGAACATGATCTCTAATGAAGTGATGTCGAATCTCTATATGCTTTGCTCTTGAGTGAAGAATTGGATTCTTGGTGAGATTGATTGCGCTGGTGTTGTCACAGTTAATCTCCGTGCATGAATCTTCAATTCCAAAGTCTCTTAGCTGTTGTTTTATCCACGGAATTTGTGATGAACAACTTCCAAGAGCTACATACTCGCTTGCTGTAGAAAGAGCCACTTGTATTTTGCTTCCTTGAAAACCAAGACACTATCCTGCTTCCAAGTAGTTGATAGGTACCCAAGGTGCTCTTTCTATCAACTCTGCATCCGGCTAGATCTGCGTCTGAGTATCCAAGAAGAGTAAATTCTCCCTTTTTAGGATACTAAAGACCAAGGCTTGAAGTTGATGCAATGTATTTGATAATACGCTTTGCAGCACTAATATGAGATTCTTTAGGGTCTGCTTGAAATCTAGCACAAATGCAAACACTAAACAAAATGTCAGGTCTAGAAGCAGTAAAATAAAGAAGTGAACCAATGATACTTCTGTATAGCTTCTGGTCAACTTTCTTTCCTCCTTCATCTTTGTCTATCTTCAAAGAGCTTGACATTGGTATATCAGTCTTTTTGCAATTTTCCAGTCCAAACTTTTTGACAAGATCATTAGCATATTTTTCTTGATGAATAAATGTTTCTTCCTTCAATTGTTTCACTTGAAGTCCGAGAAAGAAGGTCAGTTCACCCATCATGCTCATTTCAAATTCATTCTGCATAGACTTAGAGAATTTCTTGCATAGACTTTCATTAGAGGATCCAAAAATAATATCATCAACATATATTTGAACAAGCAAAAAACTTTTGCTTTCTCTTTTGATAAACAGAGCAGTGTCTACTTTACCTTTGACAAAGCCGTTTTGAATTAAAAAATTACTCAGCCTGTCGTACCAAGCTCGAGGTCCTTGCTTTAAACTATATAAGGCTTTTTTCAGTCTGAATACTGAGTCTAGTTTCCTTGGGTCTTCAAACCCAGGTGGTTATTCCACATAGACTTCCTCATGGATAAATCCATTCAGGAAAGCACTTTTGACGTCCATTTGGAATAACCTGAAATTTTTATAACAAGCAAAAGCAAGTAATAATCTAATTGCTTCTAACCTTGCTACTAGTGCGTAAGTCTCATCATAGTCTATCCCTTCTTCTTGCGTATATCCCTTGGCCACGAGTCTTGCTTTGTTTCTTACGACATTTCCTTTCTCGTCCATCTTGTTCTGAAAACCCATTTAGCTCCAATAATAGATTTACCTTTCGGTTTAGGAGTCAATTCCCAGATATCATTAATACTAAATTGCCCGAGTTCTTCTTGCTTAGCTTCAATCCAGCTTTCATCAGACAAAGCTTCTTCTATGCTTTTGGGTTTTATTTCAGAAATAAGAGCCATAGCATTAGATTCTTCGCGCCTTTTGGATATTGTGCGAATTCCTTCATTAATGTCGCCTATAATGAGATCTTTGGGATGACTGAACTTATGCTTCCAGTTACTGGTTGATTTGTCAGGTTGATGTTCACTTTCTTCATTTGAATCTTCAACAATCATTTGATGCCGGTCTTTCAAGTCTCGAGCTACTTCTTGAGATTTAGACTTTGTAGAGTCTCGGAGCGAGTTCAGATTCTTCAAGATGAGTATGAATAGATTCATTTTGCATAGAATCTTGGAATTTGACATTCATTGATTCCTCCATGATTGAGACTTCTTGTTGTAGACTCGTAGGCTTTGCTTGAGGTAGAATATCCAAGGAAGATGCCTTCGTCGATTTTTCTTCAAACTTGCCAACTCGATCATTTGCATTTTTCAATATAAAGCATTTACATCCAAACACATGAAAATATGAAACAATAGGCTTCTTTTCTTTGAATAACTCATAGGGGTTTTTTTTCCAGAATTGGTCTTAGAAAAATCTATTAATAATATAACATGTTGTAGAAAGCTGCTGCCAGCCCAAAAACGTGAAGAGATGTTGCTTTCAATTAAAAGAGTTCTAGCCATTTCTTGAAGTGACCTATTCTTTCTTTCCACAACTCCGTTTTGCTCTAGAGTATATGGAGAGGAGAACACATGCTGAAAGCCAGATTCATCACAGAATTTTGTAAAATCTTGATTTTCAAATTCACCTCCATGGTCTGTTCTTATACTTGAAATAACATACCATTTTTCATTTTGAATCTTTTTAGCAAACTTTTCAAAGTAAGAAAATGTTTCAGACTTACTTGTCAGGAAATATACCGAAGTAAATCGTGAGTAATCATCCATAATTACTAGGCAATATTTCTTACCTCCGATGCTCTGAGTTCTGGTTGGTCCAAAGAGATCCATATGCAAAAGCTGTAGTACACGATTAGTGGAAACTTAATTTATTGGTTTAAAAGAACTTCTTACCTACTTTCCCAATACACTGAGTAGATTGTAGTTGAGTCCTTTCACTAAGGAAACATTGCTGATTGTGAGGTTTCCAATCTTTACAGTTCTGAACCCACAATTCTTCCTTTGCTGTTTCCTCCAAAAGAGACTTTTTCACCATTTACTTGAATGAGCTTTATGAAACAATTTGAATCTCATGTCATATGTCTTGAGTATCCACTATCCAGATACCATTTTACCTTCTTCTTGATAGTGACCTGCATTTAAAAAAGAGACTCAAACTTTCTTTGGTACCCATATTTTCTTGGGTCCATTGGTGTTAGTATGATATGTGGTTTTTGCCTATACTTTCTTAACAAGTTTCCAAACCATAGGACATTCTTTCTCAAAATGATCTGAACTATTGCACTTTGAACATCTGAGAGCATTGCGACCTACTAGTTTTACAAAGACCTTTTTAAAATGGTTTTTGTAAGAATCTCTTGTGGGTTTTTGCTTAATTCTTTATTTCACTTTAGGAAAATCAATTAAAGGAATGGTTTTCACAGTCATTCCCAAACCAGATTTATTGAAATAAGGTCTTTGTCTGAAAGAATTTTCTCAAGTTTCTCAAATCCTATTGAAAATCTTTTGGAAATATTTGATATGTCATTTTTTTAAAATACATTTTCTTTCGAAAGGTTGTCTTCTCTTTCTTTAAGAGTAGAAACATTCATGTCTAAACATTTCACATTTTCTTTCAAAATATTTTCCTGTTGTTTCGGTGCAGAATTTTCCTTTTTAAGTTCGGAAATCCTTTTAAGAGAAGTCTTAAGACTAAAACACAACTCATCAATATATTTAGAAACTTTAATAGGGATTTTAGAGTTACTCACCTCAAATTCACTGTCTGAATCTGAGTCTGTCTTGGAGTTTGAATCTGAATCCGATTGTGCCATCAGACATATATTGACATAATCATCATCACTTTCTTCACATTCTGTATCACTCCAGGTTTATGCTTTAAGAGTCTCTCGATACTTTTCAGCTTTTCATTTCTTCTTCCTCAGAAGAGGACAGTTGGGTTTGATGTGTCCCTTTTTCTTACATTCAAAGCAGACTACATCTTTATTTGATTCATCATCCTCAACAGACTTAGTCTGTTGCTTTTGAAAACTTTGTTTCTTTGGATTGAATCTTCTTCCTTTTCTGTTCAGCTTTTTGAATCTTCTTATCATGAGAGCAAGCTCCTCATCATCCATATCGTCTTGAGAAATCGTAACATCATAATCATCATTGGATTTTAATGCAATGGATTTCTTACCTTTAGGATCTTCATCTTCATTGATTCGTTCCACTTCATAAGATTGAAGAGTCCCAACCAACTCATCGACAGATAGTGACATAATTCTTTGTGTCTCCCTTATTGAGATCTTTATGTGATTCCAATCCTTGGAGAGTCCACGCAGTAGCTTGTTTACTTTCATGGGATCATAAATTGGTTAACCTTGATTTTCAAGTCCATTCACGATTTCTGTAAAACGACTAAACATGTCAGTTATAGATTCTCCTGATTTCATTTTGAAGGTTTCGTATTGACCGAGGAGAATGTTGATTCTGGTTTCTTTCACTCGATCGGTTCTTTCATAGGTAATATGTAATCTATCACAAACTTCTTTCGCTGTAACACCAGAAGATATTCTGTTATATTAAGTAGGTGACGAAGCACAATATAAAGAATAAATTGCTTTTGCATCAAGAGCTTGTCTCTTGGTTGTCTCTTCCTGAGTCATTTCACTAGACTCAACAGCTTCTTTTCCTCTCTCTGAGATAGATGCATCTTTAGGAATGATTCATTTGTCTACAACGTCCCATTCCAGAGGATCATTTGATCTTAGGAACGCCTTCATCTTGTTTTTACATATGTTGTATTCCTTTCCTTCAAAGTAAGGCGGTCTGGTATTGCTTTACCCTTCTACCAGCCCTAGAGCTAACATACTAGCCATGGATCTTTAACTCTGAAGTAAAACACTTCAAACAAAGTGAGTACACAGGCTCTGATATCAATTGAGATAGCTAGTATAAGCACCTAAAGGGGGGTGAATAGGTGTAAAAATATTTTCTCGAGATAAGAGAGCAATACTTAAGCAGACAATAGAAAGGAAGTTCACTTTTCGTTAACACAGCGAATTATGATCAAAGTAAAGCAGAGAGTAGGGAAGAGAAAATGAACACAGAAATTATAGTGGTTCGGCTTATTCCAAGCCTATGTCCACTCTTCCGCACTGACAGCCCACCGGCTGGATTTCACTATGAATAAAAAAATTTTTACAGCAAGGCTCTCCCTTGATTCCACAGTGTAGATACTCTACCACACTTCCTCAAGGTTTCTCAAGAATATGAACTCTCTTTTGCGTACAAGATTTCGCTAAAAAAATGAATTGACTAAGAACAAAGAGCTTCAGATTTTGGAATTCTTCTATTGTGCACACACTTGAACAACTGGAACGTCTTCCTTATATACTCCTTTATGACATCATACCCGTTGGCACTTACCAAAGGAATTCTTCCAATCTTCCTGTTAGACAGAATCAATTAGGAAGATCATTCGAGCTATTTAAGGAACATGTCGATAGCCTATTAATCCTGCTCACCCATACAATCAGGATCTCGGTTTCCATAAGTAGAACCTTCCAAGTATACTTCGCCAATCATCGGATCCTCAATCTTTGAATCAATAAAGGATTCCGTTATGTCATATCCAGCCAAGAGATCTTCTCCAGTCGATAAGGTCAAATTCTTAACGAAACATCCAGTCTTGGATAGCCCTTCTTCGACGAATTAGAAACTGTCAATGAGAATAGATTTTGAGTCTTGAGTCTGGCGGTTCGGAAGTCTTCAGACTTTAAATAGTAGAGTCTACAAATCTTCAGACTAGATTGATGGAAACGTTTTGTCAGCTTCAAAATACTCCAGGAAGATTTCTCCAACACTGGTGACAGGTGCGCAAGATTGTGATGATTGAGCTTCTCTCAAACTGCCGGCTTGACTTATTGAAGCACACACAAGCTCTCGAGGTCGAGACGGCAATAAAAAACTTAGTCAAGGTATGGATCGACAAGGGTAGGCCCAGAAGTGGGGTCTTGGTGGAAATGAAGTCCTGGCTAGGAGATTTGATGGTCAATATAACTTTGAAAATGGTAGGAGGGAAGAGCTACCGCGGTTCGACACTGACAACGACACCGAAGCAAGGAGGTGCAAAAGGTCAATCGGGAGGTTTTTTGATCTGTTCATGGTCTTTTTGTTGTCTGATGCAGTCCCTGCTCTTGGCTGGTTGGACTTAGGTGGCCATGAACGATCGATGAAGGAGACAGCAAAAGAGCTAGATATTATACTTCAGGGATGGCTAGAGGAGCATAGAATGAAGAGGTTGTCCTGTCCCGAAGGTGGTAGAGAGCCAGATTTCATGGATTTGTTGCTAAACGTCATCGAAGGTGCAAGCTTTTCGGATTTCGATGCCGACACGTTATTAAAGCGACTTGCATGGTGAGTACTTCTAGCTTATGATGTTTTGAAACTAGAACCATGCGTAGAAGTCAATTGGAAGTCATGCTAATGCATTCACAATGCTTCTTCCCCATCAATACTTGAAAACTTTAAGCATACTCATGAATGCCGTTTTCATAGAGTCATTCATCCATAAGCAGTAGAAGTATAGTACTTTTAGCAAAATCTACTTATAATTTAATGATAGTAAACGCATTTCATGTTCACATGTTTTTCCAAATTGTTGGCTAGCAACAGAGAAACTTTTAAACTTGTGCAAACCATCTGCTTCTTGGACTTAAAGAGCCATTAGTTTCGATCTGGTCATTATAAATTTTTAGTTGCTATGTTAAAAATTTTGGATGTGCGTGTTGCGTGTGAAAGCATGGTTTTGGTATTAGTTATAGTTTTTTGTTAGTGATGTTGTGTGCAAGTGTATGATATAATTTGTAGTGGATGGATAAGAGATAAACTAGGATAATTGAAGAACAAAGAACATGGGATATGGGAAATAGTTTCATTAGTTGGATAAAATAATTTTACAATAGTTGAAGGAAGTGTTGGTGGAGGAGCTTCATGATATGGAGTATATTCTCATGCTCCTCTCACCTCTTACATTTGTTGGTTTGCTACGCTCCCCCCTCCTTCCTATTTATAGGGATTAAATACATCATTCTAGATTTATGTGGAATGTTGTCCACTTAGGCTTCTTCTAAGAAATTCTAGATTGTAGTTTATCCATTCTTCTTCTAGAGATTTCTACATTTGTGCTTCACTTTTCTTTTGCCACCTAGGCTAGATTTTCTTAAGGATTTTTCTTGACTTTTCTAGCTCAAATCTTTCATGAAGTTTCTAGAAAGTTTTAGAGAAAATGGATTGTAATTTCCAACACTCGCCCTTGATCCATTTTTGGGATAATCCGGACATTGTATCATAAAGTCGCAGACATACCTTGAAATCTCTCTTCTAATTTGTCCCATGCCTTTTACGCCCTCTTTGTTCCATGATCCCTCGTATTCTCTTGTGGAAACACTTGCACCTACCTTTGTGTATTTCTTCAATGATGTCCCATATGTCTCGGGGCATCAAAATGCTCTTAGTTGTAGTTGTTAGCTCAGGCTCGGGCTCTAGCTCTTGTAGGCTCTAGCTCTGGCTCCGGCTTTGGTTTTGGCTCTGGCTCGAGCTCGGGCTCCCTTGGCTCTTCTTGAGCTCTGGCTTTTTTAGTTGAGGATGGTGAGGACAAACGCCTATAACCATCCGATATGTCTAGCTCTGATACCATGTTAAAATTTTTGGATGTGCGTGTTGCATGCGGAAGCATGGTTTTAGTATTAGTTATAGTTTTTTGTTAGTGATGTTGTGTGCAAGTGTATGATGTAATTTGTAGTGGATGGACAAGAGATAAACTAGGATAATTGAAGGACAAAGAACATGGGATATGGGAAATAGTTTCATTAGTTGGATAAAATAATTTTACAATAGTTGAATGAAGTGTTGATGGAGGAGCTTCATGATATGGAGTATATTCTCATGCTCCTCTCACCTCTTACATTTGTTGGTTTGCTACGCCCCCCTTCATATTTATAGGGATTAAATACAACATTCTAGATTTATGTGGAATGTTGTCCACTTAGGCTTCTTCTAGGAAATTCTAGATTGTAGTTTATCCATTCTTCTTCTAGAGATTTCTACATTTGTGCTTCACTTTTCTTTTGCCACCTAAGCTAGATTTTCTTAAGGATTTTTTTTTGACTTTTCTAGCTCAAATCTTTCATGAAGTTTCTAGAAAGTTTTAGAGAAAATTGATCACAATTTCCAACATGCTATAAGAAACTCCGAATGAAATTGTTAATTCAGACATGAAGAGTGATGACAAATATAATAAGATAGGTCTACTAAATTAGTGAACTAAAATACACTGCAGATTGCTAAAAAGTCGTTAACGAGCGGCTTGTATTCTTTTAACATCCAAAGAGAGTCTAAGCATCATTTACTTGTCTAGTTTTAGCATCCGGCAAATATCAGAGGCTCCTTGGTAGATTCTTTTGTGCTTGAGAAGTTGTTGCGACCATCAGATTGAGGAAAAGACAATATTGCGACCCACTGCTACTCGCATAAAAATCTAAATTGACATTTGGAATATACAAAAAAAAATTACTCAGGGAGTACATAAAATTTTCCAACCTAGCCTTATTTTGATTACTTATGCCAAATGTTATGTTTTATACTCATGTTGAATCCAATATAGACTGGAAATAGATTATTACATTTCGCTTTGATCTATAGTGTGGTATATAATACTTACTTCTTTTTGTCATCAAAATAATAAAGTCAAAGTTCGCGTCTTTCTTTAACTATATCTATCTACATCTTAACACATACAAACAATCATCTACCTTTTTTTTTAGGTTTCTTTTATTCCGAAGAAATAAAAGATTTGAAAATTATTTTTTAAATAGTCACTTTTATCGCTTATAAAAATAATTAAATAAAATTTCTTTTAATCAAACGCGATAATATTTATAAATAAATTATTATCAATAATAAAAGTATTTTTATTGACTAGTTATTTCAAGTAACTCGTGTAACTATTTTTAGAAAGTAATTTTCTAAATTATTTATTTTTCATGAAACAAATAAATGGTAAAAGATAAGCACTAGTCCTTGATATCATCACAAACTCTATGTCATTGGGTAAAGGAGCTTAGTTGGAGATCAACTAACTCAGAAATAACGTGGCAATAAGAGCCAAAGGAACAAAGAGATTTTGCCTCTTCAGTAAGAATTGATCGCCTACAAAGACCGAAATTTTTTGTTTTTCTTCATCTGTGTGCATTAGACTCTTTACATCACCAGATTTATAATCTTGGAAGTGGGGCAAGCTAATTCGAACTAGGTTTTAAGCAAAAAAACTCGAAAACACCCACCGCTTTAGCAACCGCGGGAGATTAAATCAAAGATTCGTTATTTTTCTTCTCTCCTTCTAGTTTTTTCTTTTCCCTAATGCAATCTATGTGATATTCTCATTGTGTGAATCTAGTTTGATTCAAGCTCATTTACAAATGCTGTGCCTAAATCAGTCGAATGGGTGATGTTGCCTATCAAATCATATCTGATGTAATTCCTATCATCATCATCTGACATCATCCACCCTTTTATGGTAAAGCACATATGTTAATCCCATTTTTTTTTTTTTTTTGGGGGGTGGGAATAGAGCATGATATTCGGGGGGACCGACACTTTAACGACGACGCTCACGTGGGCACTATCCCTCCTAATGAACAACCGTGGTGCTTTAAAAAAGGCGCAACAAGAGCTGGACACCCATGTCGGCAAGAGTAGGCTTGTGGAAGATTCTGATGTGGAGAAGCTGACTTACCTCCAAGCCATCCTTAAGGAGACAATGCGTTTGTATCCCCCTGTGCCAATTATCCTTAGAACTTCCGTGGAAGACTGCACCTTCTCTGCTGGCTTCCGCATTCCTGCAGGTATGTGGCCCTTGCATTTCAGCAGAAATCGATCGCATATAAGACCTTGATTGATAGTATGGTCTCTCTGGCATGAAAAAATCGTACTTTGAAATCGATGTGATAAATCCAGCCAATTTATCAAACAAGTGCACAGTCCATGTCTTTCATCATTGATCAAGAATGGATCGAGTTGTTACCCAGTATTATGATCAGTTCCATCGAAAGAAGTCCAAACCATGTACTATCAACATCCTGTCGAAATGGTTTGGATTAGTTTTAAATATATAGCCTATAGAACTTTTTTAGTAGTGTCTACATTCATCGCCATCGATTTGGATAATTAGCTAACAATTCAAATTACAGCTATCCAAGTCACCCTGATGGATGTAAGCTCTGTAACGGTGGATTACAGGGTCTCTGTGCTCTGTCGAATTCCTAACTCTTTCTTTATCTCTTTGGTCCTTCATCTTGGAGCTTGAGCCTGGCCATTGATTCGAGAGGGCAACTCCACTTCCCAACTTGCCCAATCTCTATGGGACTTTGGCTTACATCTTCATTTCTATGATCTGTACAAAATTTTCTTGTGGTTGCACTTTCTCAAAGAAAGCTGTTATACTCTGTCATCGGTTAGGTACGCGTTTGCTGTTGAACGTCTCGAAGATACAGAGGGACGAACGTGTATGGCCCAAGCCGGACGAGTTCGAGCCCGAGAGGTTCCTCACTACCCATGAGAAGGTGGAAATGAGAGGTCAAAACTTCGAGCTTACCCCCTTTGGCGCAGGGAGGAGGTCCTGTGCCGGAACCTCACTGGCTCTTCACTTGTTGCCCCTGGTGATGGCTAGCTTGCTGCAAAGTTTCGAGATCGGCACGGTCTCAGATGAAGCCATGGACATGACCGAGAGCCCAGGCCTGTCTAATTTGAAGGCAACCCCGCTTGAGGTCATGCTCATCCCACGCCTTGATCAGAAGGTTTATGAAAAAGACGAGTAGGAGAATTTGTGATCTTTTTACTATTGCCAGTACATTATTATGAAGAGACTCCGAATTACATGGATGCTCATGTTCGCTTCAAAGTGGTGTTCTGGAGCCGCTTTTACTATGGACTTTATTGAATATCGGTTAGATGTTTTTATAGACTATATTTTATGCATTTCACGGGGACCTGGCTTTTTCTATTATCCTTTAATTGTTTCATTACCACAATAATGGTAGAAAATTAGTGAAAAAAAGTTATTCACATGAAGACCAATCGGACGACTAAATCAACAATCAAAAGCAATGATCTCGATGACCATCATCAAATTAATCCAGGCTGCGTTTCAGAAAAGTTGACCCATGCCAAACTGAGATAGGATAATTCCTGATTCTTTAATAATGGAATACCGGTATAGGAGGCAATTGTTCAGCAATCCTCAAGCTTATTCGGCACTTTTCTTTAATAAGATCTTGCTAACGAGTGTCCCGTGACATCTGTTAAAAGTGCTTAATTAGCAACTTTTCAATTTTCAAGAGAATGACGACTTCAATACAAGAAAACAGTGTGAATTTTTCCTTAACTTCTTGCTTAAGAATTGCCCTAGGAACACTCGTTAAAAGGTCCTTTCAAATAAAGGCAAAGTTCCAAAGGACAAGTTGAGGATGCTATTATACGAGAATGCATTATTTTCTCGTAGAAAGGGTCTTGCTTGCATCTTCCCTGGTTTCAAAGACTTCAATTCCCGTTACTGTGGTTGTGGATGAAGATAAGTTCCATATGTTCAATTATCATTTGTAGCTAATATCCAAATTTCGCTTTAATTTTCTTCAGCGCATGTCATACCTTCACAATTTATTAAGAGTTACATCAAAACTGGGAAGCAAACCGTGAACCTCAGTATCCTGATTTGCCCGAAGCCGAAGGCAGTGGCCTATTTTCGGCCACCTTCTTCTGTTCAACAGCAGGGACCTTGGCCGACAAGTATGGATCGATTTTCACCATAAGATTAGGCTCTGTAACGCCCCAAACCCCGAGCGCATGCCTGTCCCTCTCTAATCGATAAAATTTTGCGACTTCCCAGGACGAGTCGCCGACCCATTGATTTTTAAGCACATGCGAAAGCGAAAATAAATCCCTTGACAATAATCATCTTGGGATAGAAAAGTAAGGTATCAATTCATAAAAGCACACTTTTATAAACAATGAGATTCAAGCACAAAACGAGTTTAGTCGAAAGCCTACAAAAAGGTCGACTTTCACAAGAGGCTGTCCTACGACATACTGATAGGACATATCCACTGATCCTCCATACTTCACCTCCTCAGACTTCGAGACCTTGGTCTTCCACGACTACCTTCTAAGGACTTGAAAATGGTTATTCAATAACCAGTGAGACAATATCTCAGCAAGTCCACCCACTAAACCCCGATTAGGAGGGAAATACGCTTCAGGGCACTTTAGCTACACAACCACACAATTAGAACATGGAACTTACCTCACCTTAGTTCCTTCTTGTAGGTCAGTACAGTTCATATCGCAATACATATAATTAATGCACATAACAACTAGAACACCTCATCAATTCAATTAATCCAGGAACCCGTTCCACACCACACAGTTTTGTCTCATAATCAGGCGCATCAAACTCAGACAATCATGCGTTCCAATTGTTAATTAAGCCACTCAAGGCACTGTCAACATCCATGTTCGGCAGTCTATTGGCAGAGCCAGGCATCGTCTCTTCCCCATAGAGCATGGCTACGTCTCATTGACGGCTTTCCCGAAGGCGCATAGGTTCAGAATCTACTGCGACCCGATACCCTAATACATAGGTAACCCGAAAAGGGATTTAGTAATGTCCGGCATAATTGCACGAGACGGTTTCTCTTAATCAACACACGACCAATCAATTTCGGCCCAGGACACCGTACATTGCATTCAAATGCCTCCATTAAAATGGTGATCCTGGCCTATTTTCTTCGTATTAAAAATACACGGTAAATTAGTCGTGTGTGGGTCGATTGGACCCAGAAAATTCATGACATTCTTTTGAAAATCCCACTAGTTTATATAGTATATAAAACCATTTTCAGTGTTTAAAATCCGACAACCGGGATTTTCTGAATAAATATTGAAATTCACAATCTTTGGAATTAAATATTCAAAATTCCAATCAGCACTCAATTTGCACAAACTAACACTCAATTGCAGAAATTAACCACACCATTGCAATCAGCACGAAATTCCAGTCACCGGCTATCCCGGACTAATTTCCGGAAAATAATTAATAATTAAATAATTTCTAAAATTAATTAAATAAATCAATTTAAATACTAAAATGCCAACCTAGGCCAAAATCACTAAATTAAATACCAATACGGACCCGGAAAAATTCCCAAACCCTTGTAGATAAATAACACAATTTATCTAGGCCTCACTTAATCTAATCTAACCACCTAACATGCATAATTGCATAATTAAAACATTAAATTAATCTAACTAACCACCTAATTCCTAATTAAATAAATCTAAACACCCCTTAGACGTCATTAGCCTACTAAGAAGAGTTTAGTAAATAAACTCACCGATTAATTGCGGAAACCGGTTCACCCAACGACGGTGCGATGATGGCCGAAATCCAAATTTTCGGCGGCGTCGGCGGACACTCGGGCCGGGCCCTAAGGCCTTGCAAGCCCACATAAATTTCTGGGCTTGATCTTGGGCTTGGGCTTGGGCTGTAGCTGGGTTGGGCTTGCTTCGCAGGCCCAAGGTGGGCTTGAAACTTGGGCTGAACTGAATTCACTTGGGCTGCTGAAAATCTGCTGGAGATGGGCCGGTTCTGGCCTGACTTGCGTTGAAGAAGCTGGGCCGAATGCTGCTATGAAGATGGGCCTCACTGAACTCACGGGCTGAAGACACGTTTGCTAGAGGAGACGGTTTGGCTGGACGAAGGTGGGATCAACGCCGAGGCTGGGCTTGCGGAGACGGGCCAACAAAGGAGCGATTCGATTCGTGGCCGCGTGGAGGAGAAGGCAGCAAGCTCGGTGTTTGCTGGGCGTGGATTGAAGGAGATGAAGGCTCGGACGTGGCGCTGCAGGTGGAGTCAACAATCAAGGCCAGCGAGAGAAGCTTTGACCGAAGTTGAGTGGCTTCGGGCGTGTGGTGCAGAGGAGAAACGGTGGGTGGAAGACAGATGCGAGTGGTGGTGCAGGCGTTGAATACTTGGGTCAACAAAACTGCAGAGGAGAATTCAGAGGGGCTGTGGGCGTGTGTGAGTGGGAGAGAGTTTTCGGTGGAGGGGATGAACGGTTTCGGTGGCGTCGAATCAAGGGGGGCAGCAGTTTTCGATGAAAATGGCGAAAGGAAATGAAAGAAACGAAAATAGGAGAAAAGGAAAATGAACAAGAAGCTGCGGAGGGGGAAACCGAAAGTGAGAGCGCGCACGGGAGAGAGAGATGGCGACGGATGAGCAGCTGGCAATCTTGTTCAAGAAGATTGAAAAGAGTCAACAAGCTTATCCAAAGAATTGAATGCTTGGTCCCTCTTTGGCTTGCATAAATATCCAATGTTCCCCCTATTACTTTCTTGCTTTGAATATCCATATTTGCTCAATTTATTGCCCAAAATTCAACCCTCAAACCATAAGTCCGAATTTCACTAAGTTTAGCTTTAATGTCTTCATGAAATTTCCCAATTGATGTCCAATTTCATTGAAGAAAAAGCCCATAGAATTTCTACAAGTGCCCCTCGACAAATAGCTCGGCTTGAAAGTCAAAACTCCATTAAATTCGGCCCATACGAATTTCCGTTAATTTTCTGCGGCGTCCGAATCAATTTTCCGTAAAAATCTCGGAATCTCTGAAAATTCTTCGGAGGATGAGTCGACGTTCCTAAAATAGGTCGTGACATGACAAAACTTTCGATTTCTGAAATCGGGTTCAAGTTCGCGGTTAATTTCAATCCGATGCGCTTTTAGCGTGACCTAGTATACCGGGTAACTTTTAGGAATTTTTGGTGCAATTGACCCATGATTGATTCATCTCGAGTCACATTGTACATCTTCGACACATTGGCGACTCTCGATTGTCGTGAAAATCTCGAGGTATCAATTACGGGCACCGGGTACCAAAACGATAGAAAAATCGATCTAGTGTCGATCGACGAGTATTTTGCAATCAGGTGGAATCACCCACACTTTGATCATATATCTCAATCGAATCAACTTATCTCCGGTCTCTAATCGATTTCTGACAGTGTCGTAATAACCCTTGTATATCAACACGGTCGAGCAGTCGATTCCTAGTCGAATTCTCAAGTCTATTGCGTCAAAATCCCTTAATGGTTTCACCCGATAGGCTAGTTATCTCGTGAGGGGTCCTCTCAGAGAATAAGGCCATAAGGGCATCGATGAAAGGCCCATTTCATCTCATCGAAATCAGACTCGAAAATTAAGATGTCATAGGCTCTCATCGAGCAATCGTAGTAAGCAGTTGGGAAGTGGCTAAGGAGTTTTCCACCATCCACAACAAGGCCTTCGCCGATCGACCATTGATCACCGCCATGAGGCTCATGGGCTACAACGGTGCAATGTTTGGCTTCACTCCTTATGGGGAATACTGGTAAGAGATGCGCAAGATTGTGACAATGGAGCTCCTGTCAAACCACCGGCTTCACTCACTGAAGCACATCCGAGTGTTCTCGAGGTTGAGATGGCAATAAAAGAATTGTTCAAGGCTTGGATCCGACAGGGTAAGCCCAGAAGCGGGGTCCTAGTGGAAATGAAATCTTGGCTGGGATACTCGATGCTCAATTTATCCTTAAAAATGGTTGGGGGGAAAAGCTACTTTGGTTCGAACGCTGACTGCAATGACACTGAGGCAAAGAGGATCAAAAGGTCAATCAGGGGTTTTTTGATCAGTTCAGGGTCTTCATGCTGTCTGATGCGATCCCGGCTCTCAGCTGGTTGGATTTAGGTGGCTATGAACGATCAATGAAGGAGACAGCAAAAGAGTTGGATGTTTTGGCTTAGGGGTGGCTAGAGGAGCATAGAAGGAAGAGGTTGTCCTGCCCCAGAGGTGATAGAGAGCAAGATTTCGTGGATTTGATGCTGAATGTCATCGAAGGTGTGAAATTTTCTGATTTCAACGCCGACCCAGTTATTAAGGCAACTTGTTTGGTGAGTAATTCTACCTTATAATGTTTGAAGCTAGAACTGTGTACATCAAAGCTGATTTGAAGTAATGCTAATGCATTCACAATGCTTTTTCCCCATCAATAACTGAAAACTTCAATCATTTTCATGAATGCCATTCTGCTGCAGTCATTTTATCTATAAGCAGCTGAAGTAAAGCACTTTTAGCAAAATCCACATATAATTTAATGACAATAAACTTATTTCATCCTCCCGTGTTCTCCCAATATAATTTGATCATATCTAGATTTTGCAAAAGATGTTAGCAGAAAATGGAATTACCTTTACAGTTGTATGAACTACCTACTCACGGGATCTAGAGAACTATTAGTTTCGATCTTGTCTATATAAATTTTTAGTTGCCGTAAGAAACTCTACAAGGTGTAAATTCAGGGGCATGAAGAGCGATGTTAGATATACTAAGATAAGTCGACTGTTGTACCTTTACACTCGCATGTTCTATATTCTATGCTCATCTTCAATCCAGGATATTTCCCTTTGATCTGTGGTGGCGGTTTAGCGGTCAAAGTTTGCATTTTTTCTATAACTATATTTGTCTACATCTTAACATTGACAGACGACCGAGCATTTGCTTTTGAGAGACAACGTCAAATCATCATTGTCATCATAAAATCTTTACCATTTGACAGAGGAGATTGGTCAAAGATCAGCTAGCTCAAGATATATTAAAATATCGAAAGCAAAAATAAGATGGCACTAAGCGCCAACGAAGCAATGACAATTTGCATCTTCAATAGGAAAACCAAAAACCACGGTATTTCGTCACGAGTGAACAAGATAATTTAGCAGAAGCCGCATAGAACAACCAAGTCAAAGTGATGATCATCACGCCACAGAAGATCTATTTAAAAACGAGCAGATATTTTGATGGTGCTCAGTGATTAAGTTGCTTAGGCTGACTTTTGGCTTCTGTCCCCACACACTCCAAGCTTCCAATAAGAGATAAGGATTCATTCAGAATATATCCAGCTCCATTGGACTTTAAAATTTTGAGCACTCAATTTGATACATTAGAAACTGCAAGGAAAGCAGCAAATGAGCTCTTAAAAGGAAACTTTTCCGGATAAACTCTGTGCGGCAATACTTCAGCAATCTTCATCATGGCAATTCTGATTGAGTTGCTGATAATTCTGATCTCAACCTGGGCACTGCTGATGGCCATCTCTCTCTACCGCTCACACAAGTCCAAAGACCATGTGCCCGAAGCCAAAGGTGGTTGGCCTATTTTCGGTCACCTTCCTCTGTTCGGCAGTGAGGACCTGATGCACAAAAAGTTGGGTTCCATGGCCGAAAAGTACGGACCAATTTTTGCCATAAGATTAGGCTCTCATCGAGCGATCGTTGTGAGCAGTTGGGAAGTAGCTAAGGAGTGTCTCACCGTCCACGACAAGGCCTTTGCCGATCGGGTGGTGATCACTGCCACGAGGCTCATGGGCTACAACGGTGCCATGTTCGGCCTTGGTCCTTACGGAGAATACTGGCGAGAGATGCGCAAGATTGCGATGACTGAGCTTCTCTCAAACCACCGGCTTGACTCACTGAAGCACATACGAGTTTTTGAGGTCGAGACAGCAATTAAAGACTTGTTTAAGGCCTGGATCGAAAAGGGTAAGCCCAGAAGTGGGATCCTAGTGGAAATGAAGTCTTGGCTAGCAGACCTGATGCTCAACATATCAGTGAAAATGGTAGGAGGGAAGAGATACAGTGGTTCAAACGCGGACTGTGACGAGGCTGAGGCAAATAAGTGCAAAAGGTCGATCAGGAGATTTTCTGATCTGTTCGGGGTCCTCATGTTGTCAGATGCGATCCCAGCTCTTGGCTGGTTGGACTCAGGTGGCTATAGACGATCGATGGACGAGACAGCGAAAGAGTTGGATGTTTTGGCTCGGGGGTGGCTAGAGGAGCATAGAAGGAAGAGATTGTCCTGCCCCAAAGACGATGGAGAGCAAGATTTCATGGATTTGATGATCAGCGCCCTCGAAGGTCGGAATTTTCCAGATTTTGACGCAGATACAGTTATTAAGGCGACCTGTTTGGTGAGTAGTTCTAATTTATAGTGTTTGGAAACTTGAACTGTGTACATAAAAGTTGATCTGAGGTTATGCTAATGCATTCACTAAAGCTTCTGCCCCATCAATACTTGAAAACCTTAAGCATTTTCATGAATGCAATTTTGTTGGAGTCATTTCATTCATAAGCAGCAGAAGTATAGTATTTTTAGTACAATCCATTGATAATTTAGCGATAATAAACTTTTTACTTGTTTACATGTTTTTCCAAATACAATTTGATCATATCAAAAATTTGCAACTAGATGTTGGCCTGTACTAGAGAAACATTTAAACTTGTGCAAACTACCCACATTTGGGAGTAAAAGGATCATTAGTTTCGATCCGGTCGATGTAAATTTTTAGTTGCCGTAAGAAACTCCGCAGGAAATTGTTAATTCAAAGACAGGAAGAGAGATGCAAGATGTATTGAGATCAGTGTACTGAATTAGTAAACTAAGATATACGGCCGATTGCAAATGGATCTTTCAACAAGCAGCTTGTGTTCTTTTTCTTTTCCGCTAACATCCAATAAAAGTTCAAGCGTTATGCAGTAATCTAGTTTTAGTATCCGGCGAACAACCATTTTCAATACTTATCTAGAGCAAATACCAGATGCTCGTGGGCAGATTTTTTTTGTGCTCTTGGAGCCATCTCGATCATTGGACTTGGAAAAAGACGATATTGTGACCCATTATAAAAATTAAAACAGATTTTTGGACCATACAAAATGTTTTAACTTGGGAGCACCTACAGTTCTTCCTACCTCGCGTTATTTTGTTTACTAACAGTGAACTAATGTTTGACTTTTTGTACTCATCAAGAATCCATGCCAGACGGCCGATAGTTTTCTTTTCATTTCGCATTCATCCAGCAGATCTTGGCCTGCAGAGTGGTATAAAAAATTCTTTCTGTCCTCGAATGAGGGGTAAACATGGTTCCAAGATCCTACCCTGAAACCTAAGAATCAAACTAGTAAAAACTTACGAGGTCTCAAATTCCAAGATATGCAAAATAAGTTCTAGATTTCAAAAATTGGAGAATCTCTTTTGATGGGTAGATTACTTGGAACCTAGAACCTATAACTTAGAACTTAAAACAAGTTTTTGTATATTTCTTTATCTATGTTTTCGCACTATTTTGTGGTATTCAATAACGTTCGATGATTAATGTATAATTTCAAACTACTAGTCTAAGCTTCCATTTTATGACTAAATTTTTTACTTCATTTATGTTTCATATTCTTCGTATGTTTAATATAAGTTGTAATCAATGGACTGCAGTAACAAGTGATGATCGTTAAAAGTGATGATTCATTACAATAGTTCAATTAATCATATAAGTGGAATCTGGGTAAAACTTGGAATATGTGATAAGATAGGTTAGGTTCCAAACTATGCAGAGTAAGTTTCATGTTTCAAAAAATAGGAAACCTATTATAGCAGATAATTTTTGGATTTCAGGTGAAATGTATATGGAATTTGGAACTGTTCATCCTTATCTTGAATGATGCTTCCTATAATGATTTGATAGAGAAAATAAATGACGGTGGAGGTTTGCATCTTTTGTATAACTATATCTTTCTACAACCGTACACAAAGAGAGGGACACTTGTCAGCTTTTGGAAGATGGCGTTAATTCATTGTCATCATCATAAGAAAATATCCAAAGCAGAAAGAAAATGGCACAAGGAGCCACAGCAGTAGGTACTGCCGCTTCAGAAAGATTCTTTCTCGGTTTTTCTATGCGGTATACGTGAGACTGCTTGTTCACCTGATTAGCAATCATCGTTGGGAGGGATAGTTTGGAATTGGAGTAAGGTGAAATTGTGTAGCGTGAATCTAGTTTGATTCAAGCTCATTTATAAATACTGTGTAAATGGTTTAAATGGTTTAAATAAAAAATATGACATCGAAATCCCATTTGATCCTAACCATATCACCATCATCATCCGACATCTTCAACCCTTTCATGTTGATGAAGCACTTGAGTTAATCCCACATTTTCTTGGATGTAGAACATGATAATAGCGGGGACCGATACTTTGACGGGGGCGATCACCTGGGCGCTATCGCTGCTAATGAACAACCGTCATGCATTGAAGAAGGCGCAACAAGAGCTGGACACCCATGTTGGCAAGAGTAGGCCCGTGGAAGAGTCCGATGTGAAAAACTTGACCTACCTCCAAGCCATCGTCAAGGAAGCACTGCGTTTATATCCACCGGCACCGGTGAACGGCCTTAGAAGGTCCATGGAAGAGTGCACCTTCTCGACTGGCTTTCGCATTCCTGCGGGTATGTGGCCCTTGCATTTGAGCAAAAACCGGTCTCACATCGGACGTGGATATATAGCATGACCCCTTTGGTATGAATAACATACTCTAAAATTGACCTGATAAGTTGAGTCAGTTCACTAAATAAGCATGAGGTCCATATCTTCATCATCGCATCAAGAATGAACTGCGTCGTTGCACAATATCACAATTCCGGACCAACGAAAAAAATTTAGATCTTATACTATCAAGATTCTGTGGAAAAGAGTTGGATTAGTTTTAAATGTACAGTGCACGGAGTCTTCTTTTATATAAGCTATACTCACCATCATTAATTTGTACAATTAGTTAATTTTTAAATTACAACTACCCGCATTCCCCTTGTTGACATATTTAAATAATAAATCACATTTTCATCTAATATATTAAACTTTTACAATAGTTAGCATCCGTTTCACCAAAATCTCACATGATATAAAAGCTAGAGTCTTGAGTTTGAATCTTTTCCGGCCCCATTTGCTTTTTCAAAACTTAATTTTTTTTTGAGTAGTCGACAATAATCCACAAAAATCTCACACTTATGTTGGATGTGAGTTGTCTAATGATGGTTTATGAAGTCTGTAAAAATGCGAATTTTGTATCTCTTTCGTCTGTGAACTCGGAATTTGAGCCTGGCCATCGATTCAAGAGGGCAAGTCCACTTTTCCCATTTGCCAAACTTTCTGTAACTTTAACTTGTATCATCATTCCTCAAGATCTGTGCAAAATTTTCTTGTGTTTGCACTTTCTTCTGCAAAAGCTCTTACACTGTTATTGGTTAGGTACACGTTTGCTGTTGAACGTCTGGAAAATACAGAGGGACGAGCGCGTATGGTCCAATCCGGATGAGTTCCGGCCCGAGAGGTTCCTCACGACACATGAGAATGTGGACTTGAGAGGTCAGAACTTCGAGCTCATTCCCTTCGGCGCGGGGAGGAGGTCCTGCGCCGGAACCTCGCTGGCCCTTCACATGTTGCACTTGGTGCTGGCTAGCTTGCTGCAAAGTTTCGAAATAAGCACGGTCTCGGATGAAGCCGTGGACATGACGGAGAGCCCTGGCTTGTCGAATATGAAGGCGACCCCGCTTGAAGTCATGCTCATTCCACGCCTCGATCAGAAGGCTTATGAAAGGGACGAGCAGGAGAATTTGTGATCTTTATAGTAATCACATTATCATGAGGAGAGCCACAAGCTCCATTTTCTCTTGAAAATCAAACTTAAATGTACGTGTCCCACCTAAAAGGCTACTAAGAATGCAGTTAGGAACAAAACAAAGACTCAATCACAGTAAACTTGAAGCCAATTACTTGAATAATTAAGAATCGTTTCTGTTCATATTTTGTTAGTTTGCAAATTTTCATGGTATCAAGAATTTCCGAGTAGCTTTCATTTGCGCTTATTCTGGCAATGTGATAAGAGTGCGGCTTGTCCGAGAGATCATTTCCACAATAACAGAGTAGGATGTAGCTCTCTGTTTTTGGCGGATATGTCAACACGCTTCAGCGAAGATATGATTGTTGTCCCGCCTCGAACCCCGAGCATGCGAACATTCCTCGATGGTCGATTAAAAATGCAATGTTCCAGGGACGCGTCGCCAACCCATTCTTTTTATCTTTCGATTAAACGCATGCGGAAGCGAATTAAATAAATACCCATTCAACCAACAAATCAGGGATAGTAAAATACAACAAACGATTTTCAAAAGCCGCATCTTTTTTTATCCACTTGTTAACCCAAGGAGTTTAACATGTACAGGTCTACAACAAAAGATAACTCCTACACAACCTATGAGCAAAAAGGGTCAGAAAAAGTCAAGGTTAACTCTAGCTTCACTAACAGTAAGGCCAGCCAAAAAATGTCACATCTTGCGCCCACTGTGCAGTTCCCTACGCTACGGCCCTGAAAATGGTTAACAACAAATGGATGAAATATAAATCTCAGCGATTTAATAGCCTAAACTTTAATTATGACGCAAATTCGCCTCGAAGACAGCCTAAACATGCAACAACATACAATCTTACCTTGCCTTGGCATACTCCTGCATATTAGTACATCTCGCACGGCAATATTAGTGCAACATACATAAAAAATAGTCAAAACACAATCCATAATAGCTAAGCACATTGTCAAACATACATGTTCAACATAAATTTTCCAATTATTATGACCTAGCGGGCCACGGCCACGCCTAGACAACATTCCATAAAGGAGCATCGTCCCGTCTCATCGGGGCATCGTCTAAAACCCCCACCTAGATGACATTCCATAAGGAGCATCGGTCCGGCCTCAACCGCGAGTCGGCATTCGGACCCCCGCCAGGCATCCGATAAGAATCGGGCATCACTCGAAACTCCCGTTGGGTGACGAGTTTAATTAAATGACCACTCAAACACATCATCAATCAAGTCAATTTTTGTTGCCATTAATTAGCAAAGAACAAAATAGTTCGTTTTTAAATAATCACTTTGGCAATTTTTCACATTTAAAAATCCCAGTAAAATATTCGTACGTGATCATGTATTTGAAATAAATTCGTCAAACTTTGCATACTTCTATTTTAAAATCCCATTGTTTTATTCAGCACGTAAAATTTGGCGTCCAAATCCGACACCTCATATTTTTGTATTTTTCTTGCCTATAAAACCCCTTTTGAAAATATTAAATAAAATTTACAATCGGGCAATCAATAATATAACATCACACGTGCAAATAACTGAAATTATGCACAATTTTATCCAAAAAAAGAGCATAAAATTCTACTTAACAACTAATCCGTCATTAATTATACTAATTGTGATTAATTAAGCTAATTATGATTAATTAGGCTAACTTGATTAATTAAACTAAACTCAATTAATTAGCCTAACTATAATTAATTAAAAATTAATCGACATTAACTAAAATAATTACAATTAATTAAATAAATTACGATTAAATAGACTAAAATCAATTAATTAACTTAATCGTGATTAATTAATCTAATCGTAATTACTTAAACTAATTGTAATTAAAATTAATCTAAACAATTCTTAATCGGAATTAATGTTAAACTAATCTACCTCTAAACGTAATTAACGCCCTAATCCACGATTAAGTGGATGGCGAGCC